>NC_091727.1:110282500-111482500 GCF_042477335.2 Ovis canadensis | reverse complement strand
GAATCAACTTTCATTATGTTCTTAATGTGTCTCATAACTCCAGCACAGTGATTATCTGATCCACCAAGGCATTCATTTAATAGTACTTTTGATCTGAGATCTATATTTCCACATTATCTTTGCAGTAACTGTTTATTTAAAGTTGGTAACTCAGAAACATATTACTAATGCTTTAATTAATGTTTTGAATGGTTCTGAGTAATCATATGGTATGCATTACATCCCTCAATTATCCCCTGAATGGTATAACGGATGTATTATAAAATCTGTTGATTTCTAATTGCAGAGTAGCATGTACATGCATATATGTAAAAATATGTATTTTAAATAGATAATGCTTCAACTTGTTTTTCTGAAAGCTGGTGCTACTTTATAGTATTTATTTGCCAGTGAATATATCTTGTGCATGAACAAAGTTCTTTTTAGTGTAATTTAGAGAAGGCAATGGCACCCTACTCCAGTACTCTTGCCTGGAAAATCCCATGGGTGAAGGAGCCTGGTAAGGTTGCAGTCCATGGCGTTGTGAAGAGTTGGACACAACTGAGCGACTTCACTTTCACTTTTTGCTTTCATGCATTGGAGCAGGAAATGGCAACCCATTCCAGTGTTCTTGCCTGGAGAATCCCAGGGACAGGGGAGCCTGGTGGGCCTCTGTCTATGGGGTCGCACAGAGTCGGACACGACTGAAGCAACTTAGCAGCAGCAGCAGCAGCAGCAGTACCACACTAGTAATTCATAAAATGATCTCAGCTGTGAGGGATTGATCTGGTTGAAACTGCATTATTAATTTGTTTAAACATTAACTTTAAAAGAGAATTATACATAACCCTTGCCTTACTTTTACTAATGCCTGCTTTTATGTAATTCATGTTAATAAAACACTTTGACTATTCACTTCATTATTTTATAATGTTTTTCTTGATATATAGTTTACAAAACATTCAACATTTTTAAAGAGTACAATCCAATGGCTTTTAGTATATTCACAAACTTGTGTAACCTCACCATTCTCTAAATTTAGAACTTTTTCATCACTCATAAAGAAACCCCACACCAATTATAATCACTCCTCATTCCCTCTGTCTCCAGCCCCAGGCATGTACTAATTTGCTTTCTGTCTCTGAGTATAGTCTTATTCTGGACATTTTATATAAAAGGAATTATACAATAGGCAGTCTTTTTTGACCAGCTTCTTCCACTTACCATAAGTTCTCAAGGCTTGCCCATTGAGGCTATACCATTTTTGCTTGATTTCTTTTTATGACTGAACAATATTTCATTGTGCAGATATATCACACTATATTTATCCATTTGTCAACTGATAGACATTTGAGTAGATTCCACTTTGGGGCTACTATGAATATCCACGTACAAAGATTTGTTAGTATATGTTTTCAATTCTCCTGGGTATAATACCTTCTGATTTTGACATGAGAAACCGTCAGTTTTCCAAACTGGTTGCATTATTTTATAATCTCACCAGTAATGCATGACGGTTTTAATTTATCATCATCAACAACACTTGTTACTATATTTTTTCAATTATAATCATTCTAATGGATATGCAGTGCTAACTCACTGTGGATATGATTTACATTATTTAATAATTAATGATGTTGAGCATCTTTTCATGTGCTTCTTGGCCATATGTAAATTTTTGAAGAAATATCTGTTCAGATCTCTGCATGTTTCATTGTCATTAATTGTTGTTCAGTTACTCAGTCGTGTCTGATGCTGTGACCCCCATGTACTACAGCACACCAAGCTTCCCTGTCCTTCACTATCTCTCAGAGTTTGCTCAAACTCATGTCCACTGAGTCGATCATGCCATCCAACTATCTCATCCTCTGTTTGCCCCTTCTCCTACCCTTAATATTTCCCAGCATCAGGGTCTTTTACAATGAGTCAGGTCTTTGCATCAGGTGGCCAAAGTATTGGAGCTTCAGCATCAGACCTTCCAATGAGTATTTAGGGTTGATTTGCTTTAGGAATGACAGGTTTGATTTCCTTACTGTCCAGGGAACTCTCAAGAGTCTTCTACAGCATCACAGTTTGAAAGCATCAATTCCTTGGCACTCAGCCTTCTTTATGGTCCAACTCTCACATCTCTTCCCACATGTTTAAAGGGTCTATTCATCTTGTTATCATACAGATATGAGTACGTTACATATACTAATACAAGTTCCTCATCAGATATAGAATTAGCATTCTTGTCTCTCATTCTGTATCTTTTAATTTATAAATGTTGCTCTTTGAAGTATGATCTTAATGTTGGTTCAGTACAATTTATCTATTTTTTTCTTTGGCTGCATTTGTTTATGATACTGTATGGAAAAATTCATTGTCTTACCCAAGGCCACAAAGATGTACCCCTGTGTTCCCTTCTAATAGATTACAAGCTTTTATTCTTAAATTTAGACCTATCATCCACTTCAAACTCATTTTATTACATAGTGTGAGGTAGAGGTCCAACTTCATTCTTTTGCATATGTATATCAGTTGTCACAGCATCAGTTGTTTAAAGATCTATATTCTTCTCCATTGAATTGTTTTGGTAACCTTGTCAAAAATCAGTTAATGGTAAATGTATTTATTTCTGTATACTCAACACTATTTCACTTACCTATATATTTATCCTAATGCCAGTTCCACATTGTAATAATTACTGTAATTTCGTACTCAGTGGGAAGTCAAATTTCAAATTTCAAATTTGTTCTTCATTTTCAAAATATTTTGCTGTTCAGAGGCCTTTGTTTTTCTGTATTAATTTTTGGGGCAGTTGTCAGTTTTCTGGGGAAAAAGCTAGAACTTTGATAAGGTTGCATTGAAATTATGATTCAATAGGGAACTCCTTTCATCATAACAATACATTATGTTTTCTGGTACATGAATAAGAAGTATTTCCACTTGCTTAATTTATTTAAATAATAAGTTCATCCCTGAATATTTTGTTCTTTTTGATCCTTTGGTAAAGTACAATTCATTTTTTAACTTCATTTTTGATCACTATTAGGAGAGTTCAGTTCAGTTCAGTTGCTCAGTCGTGTTTGACTCTATCCATGAAACGCAGCACACCAGGCCTCCCTGTCCATCACCAACTCCCGGAGTTCACTCAGACTCACATCCATCGAGTCAGGGATGCCATCCAGCCATCTCATCCTCTGTCGTCCCTTTCTCCT
The DNA here is from genome assembly GCF_042477335.2 of Ovis canadensis. Lineage (NCBI taxonomy): Eukaryota > Metazoa > Chordata > Mammalia > Artiodactyla > Bovidae > Ovis > Ovis canadensis. The sequence goes on along the minus strand of NC_091727.1, from coordinate 111,479,321 downwards.
CCTGCCCCAATCCCTCCCGGCATCAGAGTCTTTTCCAATGAGTCAACTCTTTCCATGAGGTGGCCAAAGTACTGGAGCTTCAGCTTTAGCATCATTCCTTTCAAAGAACACCGAGGGCTGATCTCCTTTAGAATGAACTGGTTGGATCTCCTTAAAGTCCAAGGGACTCTCAAGAGTCTTCTCCAACACCATCAATTCTTCAGTGCTCAGCTTTCTTCAGTACAACTCTCACATCCATACATGACCACAGGAAAAACCATAGCCTTGACTAGACAGACCTTAGTCAGCAAGGTAATGTCTCTGCTTTTCTATATGCTATCTAGGTTGGTCATAACTTTTCTTCCAAGGAATAAGCGTCTTAATTTCATGGCTGCAGTCACCATCTGCAGTGATTTTGGAGCCCCCCAAAATAAAGACTGACACTGTTTCCACTGTTTTCCCATCTATTTGCCATGAAGTGATGGGACCAGATGCCATGACTTCGTTTTCTGAATGTTGCGCTTTAAGCCAACATTTTCACTCTCCACTTTCACTTTCATCAAGAGGCTTTTTAGTTCCCCTTCACTTTCTGCCATAAGGGTGGTGTCATCTGCATATATGAGGTTATTAATATTTCTCCCGGCTATCTTGATTCCAGCTTGTGCTTGTTCCAGACTAGTGTTTCTCATGATGTACTCTGCATAGAAGTTAAATAAGCAGGGTGACAATATACAGCCTTGACATACTCCTTTTCCTATTTGGAACCAGTTTGTTGTTCCATGTTCAGTTCTAACTGTCACTTCCTGACCTGCATATAGGTTTCTCAAGAGGCAGGTCAGGTGGCCTGGTATTCCCATCTCTCTCAGAATTTTCCACAGTTTATTGTGATCCACACTGTCAAAGGCTTTGGCATAGTCAATAAAGCAGAAATAGATGTTTCTCTGGAACTCTCTTGCTTTTTCCATGATCCAGTGGATGTTGGCAATTTGATCTCTGGTTCCTCTGCCTTTTCTAAAACCAGCTTGAACATCAGGAAGTTCACGGTTCATGTATTGCTGAAGCCTGGCTTGGAGAATTTTGAGCATTACTTTACTAGCAGGTGAGATGAGTGCAATTGTGCGGTAGTTTGGGCATTCTTTGGCATTGCCTTTCTTTGGGATTGGAATGAAAACTGACCTTTTCCAGTCCTGTGGCCACTGCTGAGTTTCCCAATTTGCTAGCATATTGAGTGCAGCACTTTCACAGCATCATCTTTCAGGATTTGAAACAGCTCAACTGCAATTCCATCAACTCCACTAACTTTATTCATAGTGATGCTTTCTAAGGCCCACTTGACTTCACATTCCAAGATGTCTGGCTTTAGGTGAGTGATTATCTGGGTCGTGAAGATCTTTTTTGTACAGTTCTTCTGTGTATTCTTGCCATCGCTTCTTAATATCTTCTGCTTCTGTTAGGTCCAGACCATTTCTGTCCTTTATCAAGCCCATCTTTGCATGAAATGTTCCCTTGGTATCTCTAATTTTCTTGAAGAGATCTCTAGTCTTTCCCATTCTGTTGTTTTCCTCTATTTCTTTGCATTGATCCCTGAGGAAGTCTTTCTTATCTTTTCTTACTATTCTTTGGAACTCTGCATTCAGATGCTTATATCTTTCCTTTTCTCCTTTGCTTTTCACTTCTCTTCTTTTCACAGCTATTTTTAAGGCCTCCCCAGACAGCCATTTTGCTTTTTCGCATTTCTTTTCCATGGGGATGATCTTGATCCCTGTCTCCTGTACAGTGTCACAAACCTCTGTCCATAGTTCATCAGGCACTCTTTCTATCAGATCTGGTCTCCTAAATCTATTTCTCACTTCTTCTGTATAATCATAAGGGATTTGATTTAGGTCATACCTGAATGGTCTACTGGTTTTCCCTACTTTCTTCAATTTAAGTCTGAACTTGGCAATAAGGAGTTCATGATCTGAGCCACAGTCAGCTCCTGGTCTTGTTTTTGTTGACTGTATAGAGCTTCTCCATCTTTGGCTGCAAAGAATATAATCAATCTGATTTCGGTGTTGACCATCTGGTGATGTCCATGTGTCAAGTCTTTTCTTGTGTTGTTGGAAGAGGATGTTTGCTATGACCAGTGCATTTTCTTGGCAGAACTCTATTAGTCTTTGCCCTGCTTCATTCTGTATTCCAAGGCCCAATTTGCCTGTTACTCCAGGTGTTTCTTGACTTCCTACTTTTGTATTCCAGTCCCCTATAATGAAAAGGATATATTTTTGGGGTGTTAATTCTAAAAGGTATTGTAGGTCTTCATAGAACCATTCAATTTCAGGTTCTTCAGTGTTACTGGTTGGGGCATAGACTTGAATTACTGTGATATTGAATGATTTGCCTTGGAAACTAACAGAGATCCTTCTGTTGTTTTTGAGATTGCCTCCAAGTACTGCATTTTGGACTCTTCTTGACCATGCTGGCTACTCCATTTCTTCTAAGGGATTCCTGCCTGCAGTAGTAGATATAATGGTAATCTGAGTTAAATTCACCCATTCCAGTCCATTTTAGTTCGCTGATTCCTAGCATGTCGACGTTCAGTCTTGCCATCTCCTGTTTGACCACTTCCAATTTGCCTTGATTCATGGACCTGACTTTCCAGGTCCTTTGCAATATTGCCCTTTAGAGCATCGAACCTTGCTCCTATCACCAGTTACATCCACAGCTGGGTATTGATTTTGCCATGGCTCCATCCCTTCATTCTTTCTGGAGTTATTTCTCCACTGATCTCCAGTAGCATACTGGGCACCTACTGACCTGGGGAGTTCCTCTTTCAGTATCCTATCATTTTGCCTTTTCATACTGTTCATGGTGTTCTCAAGGCAAGAATACTGAAGTGGTTTGTCATTCCCTTCTCCAGCAGACCACATTCTGTCAGACTTCTCCACCATGACCCTCCTGTCTCAGGTGGCCCCATGGACATGGCTTAGTTTCATTGAGTTAGACAAGGCTGTGGTCCCAGTGTGATTAGATTGACTAGTTTTCTGTGATTATGGTTTCATTGTGTCTGCCCTCTGATGCCCTCTTGCAACATTTACCGTCTTACTTCGTTTTCTCTTACCTTGGATGCAGGTTATCTCGTCATGGCTGCTCCAGGAAAGCACAGCAGCTGCTCCTTACCTTGGATGAGGGATATCTCCTCACCACCGCCCCTCCTGACCTTGAACGCAGAATAGCTCCTCTAGGCCCTCTTGCACCCACGCAGCCACTGCTCTGACTATTAGGACACATAAATACAAATTATTATTTTAAGATATTGGTCTGTGTACTGCAACCTTGTTGTACCTGTTTATCAGTTCTAATATTTCTTCCATGAATCCCTTTGGATTTTCTACATATAAGATCACCTTATCAGTAAATACAGATATATTTACTTTTTTTTTCAAATCTAAATTGACTTATTTCCTTTTTTTGCCCAACTTCCTTGGCAAGAACATCCAGTATAATGCTGAGTAGAAGTGATGAGAGCAGACATCCCTGACTTATCATTTATTCATAATTAATTGTAGTAAATATTTTGCTAAGCTTAATAATCATAATTTGATACTAGAGATGGATGTGACGATACATCTTTATGTCTATATTTACAATGTTTTTATTGGTAGTTGTGATAGGAAAAAAAAAATCTGCCTTTTCTTTAAAGCATCAAATCTTTGGTGATCAGGTTTCTTTATGGTCCAAATCTCACATCCATACATGACTACTGGAAAAACCATAACTTTGACTAAACGGACCTTTGTTGGCAAAGTAATGTCTCTGCTTTTCAATATGCTATATAGGTTGATCATAGCTTTTCTTGCAAGGAGCAACTGTCTTTTAATTTCATGGCTGCAGTCACCATCTGCAGTGATTTTGGAGCCCAAGAAAATAAAGTCTGTCACTATTTCCATTGTTTCCCATCTATCTGCCATGAACTGGTGGGACTGGATACTATGATCTTAGTTTTTGGAATGTTGAGTTTTAAGCCAACTTTTTCACTCTCCTCTTTCACTTTCATCAAGAGGCTCTTTAGTTCCTCTTAGCTTTTTGCCATAAGAGTGGTGTCATCTGCTTATCTGAGGTTATTGATATTTTTCCAGGCAATCTTGATTCCAGCTCGTGCTTCATCCAGCCCAGCATTTCACATGATGTACTCTGCATATGAGTTAAATAAACATCGTGATAATATACAGCCTTGATATACTCCTTTCCCTATTTGGAACCAGTCCATTGTTCCATGTCTGGTTCTAATTGTTGCTTCTTGATCTGCATACAGATTTCTCAGCAGGCAAATCAAGTGGTCTGGTATTCCCATGTTTAAGAATTTTCCACAGTTTGTTGTGATCCATACAGTCAAAGGCTTTGGCATAGTCAAAACAAAAGTATTTGTTTTTCTGGAACTCTCACGCTTTTGCTATGATCCAACAGATTTTGGCAATTTGATCTCTCATTCCTTTTCCTTTTCTAAATCCAGCTTGAACATCTGGAAATTATTGGTTCACTTACTGTTAAAGTCTAGCTTGGAGAATTTTGAGCATTACTTTGCTAGTGTGTCAGATGAGTATATTTATGCAGTTGTTTGAACATTCTTCGGCATTACCTTTCTTTGGGATTGGAATGCAAACTGACCATTTCCAGTTCTGTGACTGCAGCTGAGTATTCCAAATTTCCTGGCCTATTGGGTGCAGCACTTTAACAGCATCATCTTTTAGGATTTGAAATAGTTCAACTTGAATTCTATCACCTCCACTAGCTTTGTTCATAGTGATGCTTCTTAAGGCACACTTGATTTCGCATTCCAGGATGTCTGGCTCTAGGTGAGTGATCACACCATTGTTGTTACCTTGGTCATGAAGATCTTTTTTGTATAGTTCTTCTGTGTATTCTTGCCACCTCTTCTTAATATCTTCTGCTTCTGTTAGGTCCATACCTTTTCTGTCCTTTGTTGTGCCCATCTTTGCATTAAATATTCCCTTGGTATCTCTAATTTTCTTGAAGAGATCTCTAGTCTTTCCCATTGTATTATTGTTCTCTCTTTCTTTGCATTGATCACTGAGGCTTTCTTTCCTTGCCATTCTTTGGAACTATGCATTCAAATGGGTATATCTTTCCTTTTCTCCTTTGCCTTTCACTTCTTTTCTTTTCTCAGCTATATGTAAGGCCTCCTTAGACAGCCATTTTGCCTTTTTGCATTTCTTTTCCTTGAAGATGGTCTTGATCACTGCCTCCTGTACAATGTCATGAACCCCCATCCATAGTTCTTCAGGCATTCTGTCTATCAAATCTAATCCCTTGAATCTATTTGTCACTTCCACTGTATTATTATAAGGGGTATGATTTAGGTCATACCTGAATGGTCTAGTCATTTTCCCTACTTTCTTCAATGTATGTCTGAATTTTGCAAAAAGGATTATAAAGAAAGCTGAGGGGCTAAGAACTGATGTTTTTGAACTGTGATGTTGGAGAAGACTCTTGAGCGTCCTTTGGACTGCAAGATCAAACCACTCAATCTTAAAGGAAATCAGTCCTGCATGTTCATTGGAAGGACTGATGCTGAATCTGAAGCTCTAATACTTTGACCACCTGATGAGAAGAGCTGATTCATTGGAAAAGACCCTGAAGCTGGGAAAGATTAAGGATAGGAGGAGAAGGGGATGACAGAGATGAGATGATTGGATGGCATCACTGACTCAATGGACATGAGTTTGAGCAATCTCCAGGAGTTGGTGATTGACAGGCAAACCTGGCATGCTACAGCCCATTGGGTCGCAAAAAATGGAACACAACTGAGCGATTGAAGTTTCTTTTAAAAAATTTTGGTTAGGACCTCCTTGGAAGTCTAGTGGTTAGTACTCTGCATTTCTACAGCAGCAGGCATGAGTTCAGTCTCTGGTTGGGGAAGTAGTATCCCACATGTCATGCAGTGCAGCCAAAAAAGGAAAAGCAAAAAATAAAAAGAATTTTTAAAGTGTGCTCTCTGAGGAGTAAATGATAGTCTAATAAGATGCATAACCTCCATGTTTATTAGTGTTTGCTGTATTTGTCAGGCATAGCTGTTAGTGAATAGAAAATATTAAAAAAAAATTTCCATTGGATCTCTTTCTACATATGTGGTTAAGTTTGAGGGAGGGATAACAGAATACTCACAATATACTAATTTTTGGAACAAAATTTAAACATTTCTATATCCAATATGTAAAGCATTTAATTTTCTAATAGGTATTTTTGCAGAAAAGCTTATAGGGTGGTGAATTTTATTTCAAGGCTTACTTTTTCCTACTCTTTCTTTAGTTTGTATGGCTTTAAAAATTCAAAATTCAGTTTTAATCCAGCTGCAAATGACTCTTCTCAGGAACATGCTATGCAGAGATTTCACAGGTGAACTATATCTGTTGCAAAGAGTCAGTTCCTTTTATTCATTTCAAATTAACTGCCTTTTAGTTCCATCAACTGTCTCCTGACTTTCAGGGATATGTTCAAGCCACTGAGAAGTGGTGGAAGCCAACATTCACTATGTCCATAATTATTTAGGGAGTTTTGATCAAGGTCTTTTTTTTTAAGTCTTAAAATAATTTTCATGCTCTTTTTAAGACTCTGCCAAGGAGCTAGTGTTGCAGTACAGTATGTACATTTTGGAACTTTTTATGTACAGAGTATTTTCAGCACCTAATTTTATTTGTCATTGTAAATTTTCAATTGGTTTCTTTTTTAAGCAATCCCACTGCTGGGCATACACATCGAGGAAACCAGAATTGAAAGAGACACATGTACCCCAATGTTCATTGCAGCACTGTTTATAATAGCCAGGACATGGAAACAACCTAGATGTCCATCAGCAGATGAATGGATAAGAAAGCTCTGGTACATATACACAATGGAGTATTACTCAGCCGTTAAAAAGAATACATTTGAATCAGTTCTAATGAGATGGATGAAACTGGAGCCAATTATACAGAGTGAAGTAAGCCAGAAAGAAAAACAGCAATACAGTATACTGACACATATATATGGAATTTAGAAAGATGGTAATGATGACCCTGTATGCGAGACAGCAAAAGAGACACAGATGTATAGAACGGATGTTGGACTCTGAGGGAGAGGGAGAGGGTGGGATGATTTGGGAGAATGGCACTGAAACATGTATACTATCATGTAAGAAACAAAGTGCCTGTCTATGTTCAATACAGGATACAGGATGCTTGGGGCTGGTGCACGGGGATGATCCAGAGAGATGATATGGGGTGGGAGGTGGGAGGGGGATTCAGGATTGGGAGCTCGTATACACCCGTGGAGGATTCATGTCAATATATGGCAAAACCAATACAGTATTGTAAAGTAAAACAAAGTAAAAATAAAATTAAAAAAAAAAGACTTTTTCAAGCTTATACATTAAAAGTAAAATTTTCAACCATATAGTATGTTTTAGTCAAATAATAGAGAAAGATTTATTATTAAAGCAATCTTAGGCTCTATTCTTCCATGGAGGGAACCATTCTTAAATATTTTAACTTCTTATTCTTGTCACTTTCATGGCTCAAAACAATATACTTACACTGTTAAATCTCGACCAATCAATTTCACACATTATCTTTTGGCTTCCTGATATAGGTTAGGGTTAATATTACTTATATCCTGTAAAATTAATACCAAGGTAATCCTTACCTCTATGTAAATAATGCACTTATACCCTAGTATCTAGTTCCATCAAATATACACAAAGTCTCTCAATTTGCACTTTGTAAGAAAATTTATTACCACTTGTATTTTCACTTCAATTATCCTGCCTCTTCCCTTACATTTGCTGTCTATACCTATACTTTATCATGGCAATGAAGGCATTTATATAATTTTTAGTAACAGAATTTAAGTAGTCCAAACTTTGCCTACAGATTATTTGAAAAGTTTAAAGTAAGAGAACTCGTGTTTATGTTAGTATGAGAATATAAAGAACATGAACAAAGTTGTGTACTATGATTGCCTTTCTTATTTTGTTACAACCTTTTTGCTTGTGCTGGGGTTTCTTCTCAAATAGTATTTATTGAGGTACAAATCATACACCATAAAACTCACCCTTTTAAAGTATACAATTCAGGATTTTAGTATGTTCACATAGTTTTTGCTGCCATCACCACAATCTAAGATTAGGAAACTTTTATAACTTCAAAAAGAAGCCTTGTATTCATCAGCACTTGCTCCCAACACTTGACTCCAAGTTCTAAGTAATGAAAAATCTACTTCCTATCTCTTTGTAACTGTCTGTCTTGGGCATTTCATGTTGGTCAAAGGGTATAAACTTGCAGTTAAAAAATGAATAAACTCTGGAGATCTAATGCAGAGCACTATGATTATAGTTAATAATACTATATTATATATTTCAAAGTTGCTAAGAGATTAGATCATAGATGTCCTCACTACAAAATGAAAGGATAATTATGTGACATGATGAAATTGTTAGATAACACTACGGTGATAATAATACTGAAATATATAAGTGTATCAAATCAACAAGCTGTATACCTTATACTTACAACATGTTAATATCAATTGTATCTCAAAAAAAGTAATCATAGTTTGTGACCTTTTTGACTGGCTTCTTTCACTTAGCATAATGTTTTCAAAGTCAATCAACATTTTATGAAGCTTCAGTACTTCATTCCTGTCTATGGCCAAAGAATAATATTACTCTATATGGATGTATCACATTTTAGTTAACATCAACTGATGGGTATATAAATTATTTCTATATTTTGGCTATTGTGAATAACATTGCAACAAATATTTGTGTACATATTTCTATGTGGGCATTTGTATTCACTAATCTTGGATATATAAATAGTTGTCAAACTGCTGGGTCATATGGTAACTCTATGCTTAATTTTACTGCTAGTCATATCCAAGAAAAATTGAAGCAAATGTCTACACAAAAATGTATACACAAATTTTTGTTGCAATGCTATTCATAAGAGTCAAAATAGAGAAACAACTTATATATGCAAAAATAAACTCAATATGGATTAAGGACCTAAATGTAAGGCTAGAAATCCTAGAACTCCTAGAGTAAAATATAGGCAGAACACTCTTTGAAATAAAATATGGCCCTATTGTTTTTTTTGGATCTGCCTCCTAAGCCAAAGGAAACAAAAGCAAAAATACAGAAATGAAAACTAATTGAGCTTAGAAACTTTTGCACAGCGAAGGTAAACCACTGACAAAACAAAAAGACAAACCACTGAATGGGAAAAATTTTGCAAATGACATAATCAATAAGCAGTTAATATCCAAAATATATAAACAGCTAACACAACTCAATATCAAACAATCAAATTTGAAAATTTGAAGACCTGAATAGACATTTTTCCGGTGAAGATATACAAATTGTCAACAGAAACATGAAAAGATACTCAATATGACTAATCATCAGAGAAATACAAATTAAAAGAACAATGAGGTATCATCTCACACCTGTCAGAATGGCTAGCATTAGAAAGATCACAAATAACAAATGTTGGCAAAGTTGTGGAGAAAAGGGAACCTTAGAACATTGTTGTCGGGTATGTTACTGGTGCAGCTACTATGAAAAACAATATGGACATTTCTCAAAAAATCGAAAATAGAACTACCATATGATCCAGCAATTCTGTTCTTGAATATATATCTAAAGAAAATGAAAAAACTAATGCAAAAAGATACATGCTCCCCAATGCTCACAGCATTATTTACAATAGCCAAGATAGGGAAGCAACCTAAGTATCCATCAACAGATGTATAGATAAAGAAGAGGTGTATATATGTGTATATATGTGTATATATCAGCCATAAAAAGAATGAAATTTTGTCATTTGCAACAACATGAATGGGCCTGGAGGGTATTACACTCAGTCAAAAGTCAAAGACAAAAAAAAAAATTATGTTACCACTTATATGTGGAATCTGAAAAATAAGACAAAGTAATGAATATAAGAAAGAGAAACAAACTCACAGATTAAAGAGAACAAGCTAGTGGCTACCAGTCATGAGAGGAAGAGCGGGAAGGACAAGATAGAGGTAAAAGATTATTGTTATTGGTGTTGTTGAATAGCTAAGTCATGTCCTAGTCTTGGCAACCCAATGGATTGTAGCCCACCAGGCTCCTCTGCCCATGGGATTCCCCAGACAAGAATATTGGAGTGAATTGCCATTCCTTTCTCCAAGAGAATTAAGGGGCACCGGCTATTATGTATAAAATAAGCTATAAGGATATATCGTATATAGCACAGGGAATACAGCCAGTATTTCATAATAACTTGAAATGTGATAAAATTTTTTAAAATGTTGAGTCACTATGTTGCAGACCTGAAACTAATGTAATCATGTAAATCAACCATACTTAACAGAAAAAAAAAAAAACAAACACCTTTTTTTTGAAGAATTGCCAGATTGTTTTCCAAAGAGCATACCTTATTCACATTTTCATCAGCAGTATAGGAGAGATCCAATTTCTCCACATTCTCTTCAACATGAATTATTATCTATTTTTTATAGTCACCCAAACTCTTGTTAGTAGTAGTAGTTTAGTCGCTAAGTCGTGTCCAACTCTTATGACCCCATGGACAGAGGAGCTTGGCAGACTATAGTCCATGGGATTCTCTAGGCAAGAATACTGGAGTGAGTGCCATTTCCTTCTCCAGGGGATCTTCCCGACCCAGGAATCGAAATCAAAACCTGCACTGCAGGCAGATTCTTTACCAACTGAGCTATGAGGGAAGCCCAAAAAACTCTTATTATTACCTATTATTTTATAGTCACTTTAGTAAATGTGAAGTTAAAGCTCATGAAGGTGCTGACGTCCATTTCCTGGTTGATCAGTCAAGTTAAGCATCATTTCAAATACTTATTTTCCATTTCTGTATCTTTTTTAGAGAACTGTCAAAGTGCATAATTTGCCCATACATAAATAGGTTATTTGTCATCATTTGGTAGAGCTGTAAGGGTTTCTGAGGTAGTCTGTGTACAGGTTTGTTACCAGATTTATGATATGCAACTATTTTCTCCCATTGTGAAGGCTTTCTTCACACTTTTTGATCAAATCATTTGCAACAGAAAAGTTTTTAATTGTGATGCAGTACAATCTGCAAGATTCGTGGCAAAAATGCACAGAAGTGAAGTGAAGTTAGTGAAGTTAAGTCACTCAGTCTTGTCCGACTCTTTGCGACCCCATAGACTGTAGCATACCAGGCTCCTCTGTCTATGGGATTTTCCAGGCAACAGTACCAGACTGGATTGCCATTTCCTTCTCCAGGGGATCTTCCCAACCCACGGCTCAAACCCAGGTCTCCTGCATTGTAGACAGACGCTTTATCGTCTGAGCCACCAGGGAAGTCAAAAAAAAAAAAAATGCACAGAAGAACTATACAAAAAAAGTTCTTAATGACCCAGATAACCACAATAGTGTGATTACTTACCTAAAGCCAGACATCCTGGATTGTGAAATCAAGTGGGCCTTGGGAAGCATGACTATGAACAAAGCTAGTGGAGGTGGTGGAATTCCAGGTAAGCTATTTTAAATCCTAAAAGATGGTGCTGTTAACGTGCTATACTCAATATGCCAGCAAATTTGGAAAACTCAGCAGTACCCACAAGACTGGAAAACGTCAGTTTTCATTCCAAACACAAAGAAGGGCAATGCCAAAGAATGTTCAAACTACCACACAATTGTACTCCTTTCACATGCTAGCAAGGTAATGCTCAAAATCCTTCAAGTTAGGCTGCAACAATATATGAACTGAGAACTTTCAGATGTATGAGCTGGATTTAGAAAAGGCAGAGGAACCAGAGATCAAATTTCCAACATCGGTTGGATCATACAAAAAGCAAGGGAATCGAGAAACATCTACTTCTGCTTTATTGACTATGCCAAGCCTTTGACAGTGTGGATCACAACAAACTCTGGAAAATTCTTAAAGAGATGGGAATACCAGACCACCTGACCTGCTTCCTGTGAAACCCGTATGCAGGTCAAGAAGCAACAGTTAGAACAAGACATGGAACAAAAGACTGGTCTAAAATTGGTAAAGGACTATGTCAAGGCTCTATATTGTCAACCTGCTTATTTAACTTTTTATGCAGAGTACATCAAGTGAAATGCTGGGCTGGTGAATCTCAAGATGGAATTAAGATTGCCAGGAGAAATATCAATAACCTCAGATATGCAGATGACACCACGCTTATGGCAGAAAGCGAAGAAGAACTAAAGAGCCTCTTGATGAAGGTCAAAGAGGAGAGTGAAAAAGCTGGCTCAAAACTCAACATTCCAAAAACTAAGATCATGGCATCCAGTTCCATCAGCTCATGGCAAATAGATGGGGAGAAAATGGAAACAGTGACAAACTTTATTTTCTTGGGCTCCCAAATCACTGCAGATGGTGACTGTAGCCATGAAATTAAGACACTTGCTCCTTGGAAGAAAAGCTATGACAAACCTAGACAGCATATCTAAAAGCAGAGACATTACTTTGCTGACAAAGGTCTGTCTAGTAAAAGCTATGGTTTTTCCAGTAGTCATGTACAGATGTGAAAATGGACCATAAAGTAGGTTGAGCACCGAAGAATGGATGCTTTCAAACCCTGGTGCTGTAGAAGACTGTTGAGAGTCCCTTGTACAGCAAGGAAATCAAGCCATTCAATCCTAAAGGAAATCAACATTGAATATTCATTGGAAGGACTGATGCTGAAGCTCCAATATTTTGGCCACCTGATGCGAAAAGCAGACTCATTGGATAAGACCCTAATGCCCGGAAAGACAGAGGGCAGGAAGAGAAGGGAGCAATAGAGGATGAGATGGTTGGGTGGCATCATTGACTCAATTGATATGAGTTTGAGCAAACTCTGGGAGATGAGGAAGGACAGGCAAGCATGGCATGCTGCAGTCCATGGGATGGCAAAGAGTCAGACATGACTGAATGACTGAACAACAACCTCTAAATATTATGTCTATTGTTGTATTCTGTGATGTATCTAGATGTGGCTATATCTTTGTTTATTCTAGTTGGAGTTTTCTGTACTTCTTGGAAGTGTATATAAGTATTTTTCATTTCAAACTTGGCAAGTTTTGGTCATCATTTCTTCAAATATTCTTCCAGTTCTTTCTCAAAATTCTCTCCTCTCCTTTTTGTATTCCCACTATGCATTCGTTGTTGTTCAGTCACTCAGTCGTGTCCGACTCTTTGCGACCTCATAGACTGGAGCATGCCAGGCTTCCCTGTCCCTCACCATCTCCCAGAGTTTGCTCAAACTCATGTCCATTGAATTGGTGATTTCATCCAACCATCTCATCCTCTGTTGCCCTTCTCCTCTTGCCCTGAATCTTTCCCAGTATCTGGGTGTTTTTCAAGGAGTCATCTCTTCATATCAGGTGGCCCAAGTATTGGAGCTTCAGCTTCAGCATCAGTCCTTTCTCTATGCATATGTCCCACATTTCTTTTGAGACCATTTTTTTCATTGTTTTTGCACACAATATTATAGACTCTCTTTCTTATGATTTAGTGGATTTTATTGACTGTTTCACCATTTGTTGTATGCCTTGAGGACAATTTACAGAGATGTTAAATGATGTTTATAGATATATAAGAGACACAGGTTCAGTTCCTCAGTCAGAAAGATCCACTGCAGTAGGAAATGGCAATCCGCTCCAGTATTCTTGCCTGGAAAATCCCATGGACAGAGGAACTTAGTGAACTACAGTCCATGTGGTCACAAAGAGGCACAACTGAGCTTGCACACACAGCGCAGCACATATATACACCCATAATTTGCATGCATTATATATGTACGTATTTTCTTCACTTAAATGCTTGTTTCTTGAAAGAGAGAGATTCTACTATACTCCTACACTAGTGAACCCTGCCTGAGATTTTTAATTGCCTTTTTAAATTTAGATTTTAAATTAATGGTCCCTCAAAGGTGGTCCCTCAAAGATGTCCTTGTCCTAATAATCTGTTAATGTGATAGGTTCCAGAGAAAAGGGGATTTGAGTTTGCAAACAGAATTAAGTTTACTAATCTGAAGACTTCGAAATAGGGGTATTATCCTGAATTATCTGTTGAACTCAATGTAATCAAAAGGATCCTTAAAAGTGAAAGTATAAAGCAGAGGAGTCAGTGTCAGATTGTTACAATGTGAAGACTTAACCAGTTATTTCTAGCTTTGAAAATGGAGGATTGGACTATGATCCAAGGAATGTGGGCAGCCCCTACCAGCTAGAAAAAGAAAACAAAATTGATTCTTCCTTAAAGCTTCTAAAAAGGAATATGGCCCTGTATTGATTGACACAATGATTTCAGCCCAGTGGTAACCACATCAGACTTCTGAACTACAGAACTGAAATATACTAGATTTGTGTCACTTAAACCATTGTATTTGTGTTAATTTGACAAAGCAGCAGTAGAAAACGATGAACTTAACAACATATCATTTATCTCTCTTTGCCTTCCACAGATCTCTATCCAGTTGCTCCAGGCTTTACTAGTTGCACTCTAAGTCTGCCACACATCCACACACACATCACCTGAAAAAGTAGAGGTAAGATTATAATCAATTTTAGTAAACCTTATGTTTTATTAGTTATATATTTGCTGTTACTGTTAAGTCAGTAAGTCGAGTCTGACTCTTTGCAATCCTATAGTCTGCAGCACGCCAGGCTTCTCCACCATTCACTATCTCCTGGAGTTTCCTCAAACTCATATCCTTTGAATTGGTGATGCCACCCAACCATCTCATCCTCTGTTGACCCTTGCTTTCCTGCCCTCAATCTGACCCACCATCAGGGTCTTAGTTATGCATAAGTCACCTGAAGTTTTCAATTGTTGAAAGAACTAATAGAATTTACACTGTTTATATTCATCAAAGAATTCATAACAAGAACAGGATATGATAGAGCATCAGAAAAAGAAGGATGTGCCTTGACAAATGTCCAAATGTATCAGGTGCTAGCTTCTTTCTTTCCATCTCTTAGATCATGCAATGATGCACTTTGGCTTCAGATCTCAAATGATTACCACTGTGGATGCAGTGTTTGGGTAACAGGAAGCTCAAAGTCTATTCATTGTGAAGGTATTTTATAATAAACTGATCACATAAGCATATACTGCCTTAATCATTGAAATTTCACAAGCCTCACAAAAACCCATTGCAAATCATCAATTCAATTATTGTTATACAGTGCTGACAAAATGTTAATCTCTGCCCATGAAAGAACTCATGGGCCCATGGTTCAGTTCAGTTCAGTTGCTCAGTTGTGTCCAACTCTTTGTGACCCCATGAACCACAGCACACCAGACCTCCCTGTCCATCACCAACTCCCAGAGCCCACACAAACCCATGTCCATTGAGTCGGTGATGCCATCCAACCATCTCATCCTCTGTCATCCCCTTCTTCTCCTGCCCTCAATCTTTCCCAGCATCAGGGTCTTTTCAAATGAGTCAACTCTGCATCAGGTGGCCAAAGTATTGGAGTTCCAGCTTCAACTTCAGTCCTTCCAAAGAACACCCAGGACTGATCTCCTTTAGGATGGACTGGTTGGATCTCCTTGCAGTCCAAGGGACTCTCAAGAGTCTTCTCCAACACCACAGTTCAAAAGCATCAATTCTTCAGTGCTCAGCTTTCTTTATAGTCCAACTCTCACATCCATACATGACCACTGGAAAAACCATAGCCTTGACTAGACGGACTTTGTTGACAGAGTAATGTCTCTGCTTTTTAATATGCCGTCTAGGTCGGTCATAACTTTCCTTCCAAGGGGCCCATTGTTACAGAGCATCATTTATCTTTACTTAATACATATCATAGTATTAGCCATTGATCAATACCATGAAATAAGCAAAAATCAATTTAGACTAGATGAGATTAATCCATGTGATGTGTGCTTCTGTGTTTTCTCTTTTGTCTAATATACTGTTGTCTGGAAACTTTAAATCTTTGCAGCTCCAAATTTTCTGAGCTGTGCTCAGGTATAGATCTTTTGTTTGTTTATATTTGTTTTGCAGTTACTCATTTCTTTCATTTATTATGCTGGGTACACAATGCGCCCTTAATTCATGTTCTTTAGCTTCAGAAAATTTTGTTATGACTTTTATAGTTTCCTCTTTTCTACATTATATATTCTCTATTTTTGGACTCCCAGTAGATATTGGGTCATGTGAACTGATACTCTGATCCTCTTAATATTTTCACTTATTTTCTTCTTGAGCTTGTTTCAGTAGTGTGTGTCCTTCTAGAAATTTGTCTTTCATCTACTTAACTGGGTTATTGACATACAACTGTTCCTAGCATTCTCTTATAATTCTTTTTATTTTCATAAAGTCAGCATTCCATTGTAGCTGGAGAATATATTTTATACGATTTAAAACATTTAAAATTTGACTTATGTCTTAATATATCTTCTATCCTAGAGAATATTCTATCTTCACTTGAAAAGAATATTTATTCTGCTGTTACTGGATCAAGTGCTTTACAGATGTATTTTAGGTCTAGCTGGTTTACTGTGTTGCTCAAGTCTCCTATTACCTTGTGCCTAGCTGTTTTATCCATTGATCAAAGTGGGTGATTTATAGGCTTTACTATTATTATTGAATTGTCTATTTATCCCTTAAATTATTTCAGTTTCAACTTCTATTGTGGATTTATGTGATTAGGTAAAGTGGCATTTATAATTGTTATGTCTGTTAGAATTGCCCCTCTTATCACTACAAAATTGCCTTTTTGTCTTTAGAAACATTTTTGCCTTCAAGTCTATTTTATCTCCATTAGTATGCCCACTCTACTCTCTTCTCGATATTTCTTGCATGATATACTTCTCTACATCCTTTTAGATTAAAACAATTTGTGCCTTTAAATCTAAAATGTATCTCCTATAGACAACAAATATTTGGATCATTGTTTTATCTAGTAACACATGGGAAAACTGGTCAACCACTTGTAAAAGAATGAAACTAGATCACTTTCTAACACCGTACACAAAAATAAACTCAAAATGGATTAAAGATCTAAATGTAAGATCAGAAACTATAAAACTCCTAGAGGAGAATATAGGCAAAACACTCTCAGAAATAAATCACAGCAGGATCCTCTATGATCCACCTCCCAGAATTCTGGAAATAAAAGCAAAAATAAACAAATGGGATCTAATTAAAATTAAAAGCTTCTGTACAACAAAGGAAAATATAAGCAAGGTGAAAAGACAGCCTTCGGAATGGGAGAAAATAATAGCAAATGAAGCAACTGACAAACAACTAATCTCAAAAATATACAACCAACTTATGCAGCTCAACTCCAGAAAAATAAACGACCCAATCAAAAAATGGGCCAAAGAACTAAATAGACATTTCTCCAAAGAAGACATACGGATGGCTAACAAACACATGAAAAGATGCTCAACATCACTCATTATTAGAGAAATGCAAATCAAAACCACAATGAGGTACCACTTCACACCAGTCAGAATGGCTGCGATCCAAAAATCTGCAAGCAATAAATGCTGGAGAGGGTGTGGAGAAAAGGGAACCCTCCTACACTGTTGGTGGGAATGCAAACTAGTACAGCCACTATGGAGAACAGTGTGGAGATTCCTTAAAAAATTGCAAATAGAACTCCCTTATGACCCAGCAATCCCACTGCTGGGCATACACACCGAGGAAACCAGAATTGAAAGAGACACATGTACCCCAATGTTCATCGCAGCACTGTTTATAATAGCCAGGACATGGAAACAACCTAGATGTCCATCAGCAGATGAATGGATAAGAAAGCTGTGGTACATATACACAATGGAGTATTACTCAGCCGTTAAAAAGAATTCATTTGAATCAGTTCTGATGAGATGGATGAAACTGGAGCCAATTATACAGAGTGAAGTAAGCCAGAAAGAAAAACACCAATACAGTATACTAACACATATATATGGAATTTAGGAAGATGGCAATGACGACCCTGTATGCAAGTCAGGAAAAAAGACACAGATGGGTATAACGGACTTTTGGTCTCAGAGGGAGAGGGAGAGGGTGGGATGATTTGGGAGAATGGGAATTCTAACATGTATACTATCATGTAAGAATTGAATCGCCAGTCCATGTCTGACGTAGGGTGCAGCATGCTTGGGGCTGGTACATGGGGATGACCCAGAGAGATGTTGTGGGGAGGGAGGTGGGAGGGGGGGTCATGTTTGGGAACGCATGTAAGAATTAAAGATTTTAAAATTTAAAAAAAAAAATAAAATTTAAAAAAAAAAATTCTAAATAAAATTCTAGCAATTGAATCCTGATATATGCAAAAATAAGTCAGACATGACTGAGCGACTGAACTGACTGACTGATGACACATCATAACCAAGTGAGGTCTGTCCGAGGAATATAAGATAGGTTTAACATTTAAAATTCAGCAATTTTTCAGTAAAACAATCAATAATTACAATCTCTTACATTAATAAGAAAAAGAAAAACAACACTATAACCAACTCAACTGAAGCAGAACAAATATTTGATAAAACTCAGCCTTTATTCATAATAAAAATTAATCAGATAGTTGAAGAAAACTTTCTTAAACCTAAAAATTCTATAAAATTAGCTGCAGGAAACATTAAATTTAGTAACTCAATTTCCCTAAAAAGAGGAATATTGCATGCATGCTAACTCTTACCACTTCTATTAAACATTGTACTGAAGATCCTAGTTTGTGTTACTAGGCAAGAAGAAAAACTAAAAGTCACCAGAATTGGAAGCAGAGAAATAAAACTTTCCTTAATTGTATGATTAATTTTACATGGTTGTGTTTGTAGACAATCCAAAATAATTTCAATTACTATTAATAAATCAATTGAGCCATGTAGCTTGTTATGAGGTCAGCACTTTAAAAACTGTATTTATATAACAACTACAAATAGAAAATGAAGTTTAATAGAAATAATTTTTAATAATATAAGAAGTATCAAATTCTTAAGGTAAATAAAATAAAATACATGCAAGGCCTTTAAAATAAAAATATTTTTGAGAGAAATTAAAGACCCAAATAAGTAGAGGAATTTATCATGTTCACAAATAGAAAGACATAATATTGTAATCACTTTCCCACAAATTGATCAGTTCAATGAATCCAAATAATAATCCTAGAGGTTTTAGGTTTTTGCAAAAGCTGACAATCTGGTTATAAATCTTCATGGAAATGCATCAGGACAATAATAGCTAACACAATCCTGAAAAAGAACAAAGCTGGAAGACTTATTTAGACATAAAAATTATTATAAGGCTATAATAATTAAGACAATATGCTATTAATAATTTAGAAGTGTGTAACAACATACCAAGTCCAGAAACAGAGCCATGTATATGTGGATTGCTGTTGCTGTTTAGTCGCTAAGTCATGTCTGATTGTGACTTTTGTAATCCCATGGACTGAAGCCTGCCAGGCTCCTCTGCCCATGGGAGTTCCCAGGCAAGAAAACTGGAGTGGGTTGACATTTCTTTTTCCAGGGGATCTTTCCGACCCAGGGATCAAATTCACATCTCCTGGTTGGCAGCCGAATTCTTTACCACTGAGCCACCTGGGAAAGTGCAGACGTGTACAATCACTTTGAAAAGCCAATTGGACCCAGTCACACTCTATGACACAATTCCTTTCTTATAAATATACTCAACAGAAATGCAACAGCATGTTATACAAAAGTTATGCAAGGATGTTCACAGCACTACTCTTCAACCTAACCCAGAGCTGAAAAAGACTCAAATGTCCAAAAGAGTAAAATTAGGAAACAAATTGTGAAATATTCATGCAATGGAATATTACACAACAATAAAAATATACAAACCTTTTGTAACAACATGGATGGCTCTCATAATGTTGAGTGAAAGAAGCCATACACAAGAGTCCATAACATATTGTTTCATTTCAGTAAAGTTCAAAATTATGTAAAATTCATATATCAGTCATTATAATGATTGCTGAGGTGAAGGTGGCAACAACTAGAAGTGAACATGAAAGGGTTTTCTGATATGTTGTCAATATTCTAGGATTTTTAAAATCTGGATTATGACTATAAGGTGTAATCACTTTAGAAATGTACCAGTATATCCTTATTAATTATGCAATTTTCTGTGCTTATTTTAGGCTTTTCTTCAATGAAGCCACAGAAGACTAAGAGCAGGAAATGTCTCACTATTTGGAGTCACTCACATAGTAAATATTTTAAAACAGCCAGAATCAGTCCATTTGTCTCCATCCCAATGATAATGACCTATTACTAGCATTCTCTCTCTTCTTGATTAGTGGTAAACTTCTGCTTCTACCTTTGTCCTCTTCTCATGTGTTCTGCTAAATGCAATTCAGTTCATATCATTTCTTGAAGTCTTAGAAATAAAAGACACAGTCCTTAAAATGGCTTACAGGGCTCTATGTAATATGGATCCCTTTATCTTTCTGAGCTTGTCTTATACTACTCTTTTCCAAATGACTTTCATTCTTGCCAAAATGGCATTCTTGTTTCTCCTCCAAGCATAGATATGCTTCAGGGCTATTACATTTATTGTTTACTTAGATTGAAGCAGAGTTCTGTCAAATATCCATATAGCTCATTCATTTGCTCCCTTCTTATCTTTGTAGTCTGGGCTACCATGGTGGCTCAGATGGTAAAGTTTCTGCCTACAATGAGGGAGACCCAGGTTCAATCCCTGGGTTGGGAAGATCTCCTAGAGAAGGAAATGGCAACCTACTCCAGTATTCTGGCCTGAAAAATCCCATGGACAGAGGAGCCCATTAGGCTACAGTCCATGGGATCGCAAAGAGTTGGACACGACTGAGCAACTTCACTTTCACTTTCAATGAGATCTTCTCTGATTCTCTTACTAAAAGTTACAATTTCCTTACTTCTCAACAGCTTCTATTATTTTCCAACTTACTTTCCTCTGTGGCCCTTAATATCATTTCATGTATAACCATTTAAAGCCTTTATATGTTTCCTTATACTACAATATATGCTCAAGTAGAAGACAGATTTATGAGGATTTTTTAAAACCTTTTTTTAAAAATTTATTTACTTTCAGCTGTGCTGGATCTTCGTTGCTATACAGCTTTCTCTAGTTGTGATGAGAGGGAGCTACTCTCTAGTTGAGGTATGTGGACTTCTTATTCCAGTGGCTTCTCTTGTTGTGGAGCACAGGCTCTAGGGTAGGTGGGCTTCAGTACCTGGGACACGTGGGCTCAGTAGTTGGATTCTTAACAACTGAGGCACCAGTGGTATGAGGACTTTGTGTTGTTATTGACCACTGTATATGTAATTCGATATAAAAAATTAATACAATTTAGTTAAATTAGATTTAAATTAATGCCCAATACTTTTCAGTGCTTTCCCATATCTACTGTCTCATTCATTTCTCTCAGCAACCCCATCAGAGATGTAAGAGTACATATTACTATCCTATTTTATGGGTGAGGAGTTAGATCTGGAACTCATTAATAGTACAGCCAAGATTGCACTGCTAGTATATGATTAGATTAGAGCCAAGAATTTGATTCTTCTGACTCTTAGTCCTGTGCTCTTCTTACCACATTAACACAGGTATATATCTAAACTTTTAAAATGTAACATCTGATAACTTTTCAGGTACAAGTTAGAGAAAAAAATCAGTCCTGCAAAATTAGAATAATCCTTTACTTTTTCAGTTTCCTTTGTTTAATGTCTTGTTTTTGTCATTCAAGAGGAGAGAAATGGTAGGTTACATTATGTCTTGAAATAATTGAATTAGATTTAAGTGCCTATTATTTACATATTTTTCATATTCTTTCTAATGCAATTTCTTTTCAAAGACATTACAAGCATTAGTCAAAAGAACACCCAGTTTCCTCATTTCAGTGGAATCTTGGTCTTTGCATTAAAAAAAAAGAGAAATAGCGGATGTCAGAGGTTTAATTATACATTTTAAAATTTTTTATAAATCTAAGCTTTTGAATCCTGTTGTTATAGATGTCTTTCAATGATTTAGTTGAAAATTTAAGATTCTACATGGAAAAATACTAAAATATTTTAAGACTGTCATTTAATAACAAATTGTGAAAAGCCTAACTTAGCAGATGGGGAGAAAAATTTTGTGGTCTGAAACGGTTCTATTAACTAGGTACATAAACATTTCACAGAAAAGAAATGCTGAATGTCTTCTTGAGTGTCAGGGCTTTCAGAACTGAATATGTGTACATTTTACTCAAAAATGTCAAGTAATTGTGTACATGTGTGCATGCATATAGATTTTTACAATTTTTTTCTTTGAATATTTCCTCTGCTCCTTTCTATATTTATGAAACTTATTTTTTAAATTATTCCATGTCAGAACATTTCATTCATACTTCTCTCCTCCTTGTCCTCCTGTACTATCATCTTGAAAAAAACCTGACTTGGTTGTCCAGGTCATTAAATACTTATAACTGTGTTAATTTTATTAATTATCATCACTTTACCTGTCATTTTCAAAAACTGTGATTTATTTGGTTGGGGGTAGGAGTGCAGAAGTTTCTCTCCAAGCTTCCTCTTTCTATGCTACCATTACCCTACCACATTAATTTGCATTCTCTAGAGCTTTACATAAATGGAATCATAAAGTATGCAATCTTTTTGTGTCTGACTTTTTAATCAGTAGTTTATTTTGTGATTCATCCATTTTATTAAGAATATCAATAGCTTATGCCTTTTTTATTTTGCTGAGTAGTATCCCAATATATGAATATACTACTTACCCATTGAACTGTTCAATTGTTGATGGAAATTTGGGTTGTTTCCAGTTTAGGGATATTATGAGTAAAGCTTCTGTCAACATTGTATGGGTACAGTGTACAAGCCATTGTATGGATATATACTTTTTTTTCTACTTTATAAATATTTAGACTAGGAATATCTGGATATATGATAGTTGTATTTTTTTAAACTGTAAACAGCACATATGTCAAGTGTGCAATTTGATAAGTTTTGACATATATCTCCTCCTACGTAACCAGGAGATAGTGAAGGACATGGAAGCCTGATGGGGTGCAGTCCATGGGGTTGCAAAGAGTCAAACGTGACTTAGTGACTAAACAAAAACAAGGTAATCATCACCACTATCAAAACAATGAACATATCCATCATCCTCAAAAGATTTTTTATACTCTTTTGTAATCTCGCCCTTCTGTCTTTACCCATTTCTATCTGAAATATATTTTCTTTTTCCTACACAATTAATTCTTGTAGTTCAGATTGCCAATGATAAATTATTATAGATTGCATAGGAGGTTTTTCTCCCCTTTCATTATTTTGAAGTTGTTGCTCTACTGACTTTCACTTGCATTGTTTCTGATGAGAAATCTAATATCATCCTTATATCTGTTCCTTTGCACATAGTGTATATTTTTCCCTCATCTGGTGGTTTTTAGGAGTTTTCTCTTTATTGTTGATTTTGATTAATTAATTTTGATATATCTTCATATGTTTACCTTCATGTTCCTTGCACTTGACTGTCATTGAACTTCTTGGGTATTTGGATATTTTTCAGCCACTTTTATTTACTTTTTTCCCGTTTCTTCTTCCATTCTTGAAGACTCTAAATACATATACACTAGGCAAGTTGAAGTTGTCCCACAGTTCATCAACACTTTGCATAACTGTAAAAATTTTTTTTTTCTGAGTTACTTTTGGAATTTTCTATTTCCTCAGGTTCACTAATCTCCTGATAAATTTAACCTGCCATTAATTTCATTCAGTATATTTTTCATCTCACATATTGTAGTTTTTATTGCTATAAATTCAATCTGGTATTTTTTTGTATCTTTGATGCAGTCGCTTTATTTTTTTCATTAAAAAAATAAATTCTTATTTTAAAGTGATTTTACATTTACAGAAACATATAAAGATAATACAGATTTTTCATACCTCCCAAGCCAATCTCCTGTATTAAGTAACATGTATATAAGTATATTTGTCACAGTAAGAACAAATATTAATGCATTATTACCAACTAAAGTATATATTTTATTAAGAATTCCATATTTTTTACCTAATGTCCTTTTTATGGGCTTTCCTGTTAGCTGAGACAGTAATGAATCTGCCTGCAATGCAGGAGACCCTGGTTTGATCCCTAGGTGAGGAAGATCTCCTGGAGAAGGGAATGGCAACCCACTCTAGTATTCTTCCCTAGAGAAATCCATGGACATGGTTGAGCGATTCTCAGATCTCATCCAAGATATCACATTACCTTTAGTAATCATGTATTTTTTCTTCAATTTCCCCATCTGCAACTCCCAAACTCCAGAAAGAATAATGAAGGGATGGAGCCAAAGCAAAAACAATACCCAGCTGTGGATGTGACTGGTGATAGAAGCAAGGTCTGATGCTGTAAAGAGCAATTTTGCACAGGAACCTGGAATGTCAGGTCCATGAATCAAGGCAAATCGGAAGTGGTCAAACAGGAGATGGCAAGAGTGAACGTCGACATTCTAGGAATCAGCGAACTAAAATGGACTGGAATGGGTGAATTTAACTCAGATGACCATTACATCTACTACTGCGGGCAGGAATCCCTTAGAAGAAATGGAGTAGCCATCATGGTCAACAAAAGAGTCCAAAATGTAGTACTTGGAGGCAATCTTAAAAACGACAGAATGATCTCTGTTCATTTCCAAGGCAAACCATTCAATATCACAGTTATCCAAGTCTATGCCCCAACCAGTAATGATGAAGAAGCTGAAGTTGAACGGTTCTATGAAGACCTACAAGACCTTTTAGAACTAAAACCCAAAAAAGATATATTTTTTCATTATAGGGGACTAGAGGCAAAAGTAAGAAGTCAAGAAACACCTGGAGTAACAGGCAAATTGGGCCTTGGAATACAGAATGAAGCAGGGCAAAGACTAATAGAGTTTTGCCAAGAAAATGCACTGGTCATAGCAAACACCCTCTTCCAACAACACAAGAGAAGACGTGACACATGAACATCACCAGATGGTCAACACCGAAATCAGATTGATTATATTCTTGGCAGCCAAAGATGGAGAAGCTCTATACAGTCAACAAAAACAAGACCAGGAGCTGACACGTGGCTCAGATCATGAACTCCTTATTACCAAATCCAGACTGAAATTGAAGAAAGCAGGGAAAACCGCTAGACCATTCAGGTATGACCTAAATCAAGTCCCTTATGATTATACAGTAGAAGTGAGAAATAAATTGAAGGGCCTAGATCTGATAGAAAGAGTGCCTGATGAACTATGGACGGAGGTTTGTGACATTGTACAGGAGACAGGGATCAAGATCATCCCCATGGGAAAAAAATGCAAAAAAGAAAAATGGCTGTCTGAGGAGGCCTTACAAGTAGCTGTGAAAAGAAGAGAAGTGAAAAGCAAAGGAGAAAAGGAAAGATATAAGCATCTGAATGCAGAGTTACAAAGAACAGGAAGGAGAGATAAGAAAGCCTTCCTCAGGGATCAATGCAAAGAAATAGAGGAAAACAACAGAATGGGAAAGACTAGAGATCTCTTCAAGAAAATTAGAGATACCAAGGGAACATTTCATGCAAATATGTGCTTGATAAAGGACAGAAATGGTATGGACCTAACAGAAGCAGAAGACATTAAGAAGAGGTAGCAAGAATACACAGAAGAACTGTACAAAAAAAAGATCTTCATGACCCAGATAATCACGATGGTGTGATCACTCACCTAGAGCCAGACATCCTGGAATGTGAAGTCAAGTGGGCTTTGGAAAGCATCACTATGAACAAAGCTAGTGGAGATGATGGAATTCCAGTGGAGCTGTTTCAAATCCTGAAAGATGATGCTGTGAAAGTGCTGCACTCAATATGCCAGCAAATTTGGAAAACTCAGCAGTAGCCACAGGACTGGAAAAGGTCAGTTTTCATTCCAATCCCAAAGAAAGGCAATGCCAAAGGATGCCCAAACTACCACACAACTGCACTCATCTCACACACTAGTAAAGTAATGCTCAAAATTCTCCAAGCCAGGCTTCAATAATACATGAACCATGAACTTCCAGATTTTCAAGCTGGTTTTAGAAAAGGAAGAGGAATCAGAGATCAAATTGCCAACATCTGCTGGATCATCAAAAAAGCAAGACAGTTCCAGAAAAACATCTATTTCTACTTCATTGAGTATGCCAAAGCCTTTGACTGTGTGGACCACAATCAACTGTGGAAAATTCTGAAAGAGATGGGAATACCAGGCCACCTGACCTTCCCCTTGAGAAACCTATATGCAGGTTAGGAAGCAACAGAACTGGACATGGAACAACAGACTGGTTCCAAATAGGAAAAGGAGTACGTCAAGGCTATATATTGTCACCCTGCTTATTTAACTTCTATTCAGAGTACATCATGAGAAATGCTGGACTGGAAGAAGCACAAGCTGGAATCAAGATTGCCGGGAGAAATATCAATAACCTCAGATATGCAGATAACACCACCCTTATGGCAGAAAGTGAAGAGGAACTAAAAAGCCTCTTGATGAAAGTGAAAGAGGAGAGTGAAAAAGTTGGCTTAAAGCTCAACATTCAGAAAACAAAGATCATGGCATATGGTCCCTTCACTTCATGGGAAATAGATGGGGAAATAGTGGAAGCAGTGTCAGACTTTATTTTTTGGGGCTCCAAAATCATTGCAGATGTTGATTGCAGACACGAATTTAAAAAACACTTCCTCCTTGGAAGGAAAGTTTTGATCAACCTAGATAGCGTATTGAAAAGCAGAGATATTACTTTGCCAACAAAGGTCCGTCTAGTCAAGGCTATGGTTTTTCCAGTGGTCATGTATGGATGTGAGAGTTGCACTGTGAAGAAAGCTGCATGCCGAAGAACTGATGCTTTTGAACTGTAGTGTTGGAGAAGACTCTTGAGAGTCCGTTGGACTGCAGGAAGTTCCAAGCAGTCCATCCTAAAGGAGATCAGTCCTGGATATTCATTGGAAGGACAGATAGTGAAGCGGAAACTCCAGTACTTTGGCCACCTCATGTGAAGAGCTGACTCATTTGAAAAGATCCTGATGCTGGGAAAGATTGAGGGCAGGAAGAGGAGGGGACGACAGAGGATGAGATGGCTGGATGGCATCATCAACTCGATGGACATGAGTTTGAGTGAACCCCGGGAGTTGGTGATGGATAGGGAGTCCTGGCATGCTGTAATTCACGGGGTCACAAAGAGTCGGAATCGACTGAGTGACTGAACTGAACTGAATGCTTAACATTTTTGTTAAAACAGAATGCAATATACAGTACTTACATTCCTTACAAGAAATGTCTGTGAAATAATACATTTTTATGCTATTTGTTGTTTTTGTTTAATTTTATTGTTCTGATAGCAATAATGACATTAATGCATTAAAATGCTCAAATTCTCTATAACACTTTTTCAAGTTTTCAATGATTTCCTGCATTCTTAAATATGTTTGTTATTACA
Organism: Ovis canadensis; assembly: GCF_042477335.2. NCBI lineage: Eukaryota > Metazoa > Chordata > Mammalia > Artiodactyla > Bovidae > Ovis > Ovis canadensis. The sequence goes on along the minus strand of NC_091727.1, from coordinate 111,451,878 downwards.
TCTGGAGGTCTTTTTTATGTGACCATATCTCATATTTTGCAATGTATGTTGGCATAGAAATGGTTTCAATATAGCGATTTTCTTATATTTAACTTGTGCAATATCTCTTCAATACAGTGAGACAGTCAAATTGTTAACTCTGCTTTTAAAGGCATCAGTTTTCCTCAAACACTGATATAGAAAATGGCAGCATTGATAATCAAAAAAACTATGTATTTAAGTAAAAAACCCAAATCAACAGGTAATGTGCTCCCCTAAATGTATATTAAACACTTGAGTGAGTCAGATGTAGACTATTAGAACATACTAAATGACTCAAGTACTGTATCCTTATATGGTATAAAGGGCTACAACATTACTTTAAAAATAATCAAATATTTTGAATAAAGTTCAAAAAATATTTTGTTCACTTTATAATCATACAACATGGAATGATGAAGCTGCTGCACTGAATTAGGAGACAAATTATTAGCCAGAATATGGTACAATGTTACTTTTGCCAAGCTATGAATCTGTCCTCAGTTGGAATATTAATTTTTTCATATAAATATATATACAATACAGTTCTTTAAACACATCTGTTAATTACTTATATCACTATTCTATTTGTTTTAGAACAATGAGTTCTGTTGATAGTGAATAAAAATAATATGCATTATCCAAATTATTTCTGTGCACTGAAATAAACTGTGCTGGTATTTACATATAGCCCCTCTAATATGTTTTCCATAGAAAGCAATCATTTCTAGTGGAGAACATGGTACTTGCATTACTTTTCCATGGGGATGGTCTTGATCCCTGTCTCCTGTACAATGTCATGAACCTCATTTCATAGTTCATCAGGCCAGGCACTCTATCTATCAGATCTAGGCCCTTAAATCTATTTCTCATTTCCACTGTATAATCATAAGGGATTTGATTTAGGTCATACCTGAATGGTCTAGCGGTTTTCCCTGCTTTCTTCAATTTCAGTCTGGATTTGGTAATAAGGAGTTCATGATCTGAGCCACAGTCAGCTCCTGGTCTTGTTTTTGTTGACTGTATAGAGCTTCTCCATCTTTGGCTGCCAAGAATATAATCAATCTGATTTCGGTGTTGACCATCTGGTGATGTCCGTGTGTTGAGTCTTCTCTTGTGTTGTTGGAAGAGGGTGTTTGCTATGACCAGTGCATTTTCTTGGCAAAACTCTATTAGTCTTTGCCTTGCTTCATTCCGTATTCCAAAGCCAAATTTGCCTGCTACTCCGGTGTTTCTTGATTTCCTACTTTTGCATTCCAGTCCCGTATAATGAAAAAGGCATCTTTTGGGGGTGTTAGTTCAAAAAGGTCTTGTAGGTCTTCATAAAACTGTTCAACTTCAGTTTCTTCAGCATTACTGGTTGGGGCATAGACTTGGATAACTGTGATATTGAATGGTTTGCCTTGGAGACAAACAGAGATCATTCTCTCACTTTTGAGATTGCATCCAAGTACTGCATTTTGGACTCTTTTGTTGACCATGATGGCTACTCCATTTCTTCTAAGGGATTCCTGCCCGCAGTAGTAGATGTAATGGTCATCTGAGTTAAATTCACCCATTCCAGTCCATTTTAGTTCGCTGATTCCTAGAATGTCGACATTCACTCTTGCCATCTCCTGTTTGACCACTTCCGATTTGCCTTGATTCATGGACCTGACATTCCAGGTTCCTATGCAAAATTGCTCTTTACAGCATCGGATCTTGCTTCTATCACCAGTCACATCCACAACTGAGTATTGTTTTTGCTTTGGCTCCATCCCTTCATTCTTTCTGGAGTTATTTCTCCAGATCTCCAGTAGCATATTGGGCACCTGCTGTCTTGGGGAGTTCCTCTTTCAGTATCCTATCATTTTGCCTTTTCATACTGTTCATGGGGTTCTCAAGGCAAGAATACTGAAGTGGCTTGCCATTCCCTTCTCCAGTGGACCACATTCTGTCAGGCCTCTCCATGAGCAGCCCCTCTTGGGTTGGCCCACAGGCATGGCTTGGTTTCATTGAGTTAGACAAGGCTGTGGAAAGAAGAGAGGTGAAAAGCAAAGGAGAAAAGGAAAGATATAAGCATCTGAATGCAGAGTTTCAAAGAATAGCAAGAAGAGATAAGAAAGACTTCTTTAGCAATCAATGCAAAGAAATAGAGGGAAACAACATAATGGGAAAGACTAGAGATCTCTTTAAGAAAATGAGAGATACCAAGGGAACATTTCATGAAAGATGGGCTCGATAAAGGACAGAAATGGTATGGACCTAACAGAAGCAGAAGATATTAAGAAGAGGTGGCAAGAATACACAGAAGAACTGTACAAAAAAGATCTTCACGACCCAAATAATCATGATGATGTGATCACTAACCTAGAGCCAGACATCTTGGAATGTGAAGTCAAGTGGGCCTTAGAAAGCATCACTACGAACAAAGCTAGTGGGGGTGATGGAATTCCAGTGGAGCTGTTTCAAATCCTGAAATATGATGCTGTGAAAGTGCTGCACTCAGTATGCCAGCAAATTTGGAAAACTCAGCAGTGGCCACAGGACTGGAAAAGGTCAGTTTTCATTCCAATTCCAAAGAAAGGCAATGCCAAAGAATGCTCAAACTGCCTTACAATTGCACTCATCTCACATGCTAGTAAAGTAATGCTCAAAATTCTCCAAGCCAGGCTTAAGCAATACATGAACCATGAATTCCCTGATGCTCAAGCTGGTTTTAGAAAAGGCAGAGGAACCAGAGATCAAATTTCCAACATCTGCTGGATCATCGAAAAAGTAAGAGATTTCCAGAAAAACATCTATTTCTGTTTTGTTGACTATGCCAAAGCCTTTGACTGTGTGGATCACAATAAACTGTGGAAAATTCTGAAAGAGATGGGAATACCAGACCACCTGACCTGTCTCTTCAGAAATCTGTATGCAGGCCAGGAAGCAACAGTTAGAATTGGACATGGAACAACAGACTGGTTCCAAATAGGAAAAGGAGTACGTCAAGGCTGTGTACTGTCACCCTGCTTATTTAACTTCTATGCAGAGTACATCAGGAGAAATGCTGGGCTGGTGGAAGCACAAGCTGGAATCAAGATTGCCGGGAGAAATATCAATAACCTCAGATATGCAGATGACACCACCATTATGGCAGAAAGTGAAGAGGAGCTCAAAAGTCTCTTGATGAAAGTGAAAGAGGAGAGTGAGAAAGTTGGCTTTAAGTTCAACATTCAGAAAACGAAGATCATGGCATCCGGTCACATCACTTCATGGGAAATAGATGGGGAAACAATAGAAGCAGTGTCAGACTTTATTTTTGGGGGCTCCAAAATCACTGCAGATGGTGACTGCAGCCATGAAATTAAAAGACGCTTACTCCTTGGAAGAAAAGTTATGACCAACCTAGATAGTATGTTCAAAAGCAGAGACATTACTTTGCCGACTAAGGTCTGTCTAATCAAGGCTATGGTTTTTCCTGTGGTTATGTTTGGATGTGAGAGTTGGACAGTTTAGAAGGCTGAGAGCCGAAGAATTGATGCTTTTGAACTGTGGTGTTGGAGTAGACTCTTGAGAGTCCCTTGGGCTGCAAGGAGATACAACCAATCCATTCTGAAGGAGATCAGCCCTGGGTGTTCTTTGGAAGGACTGATGCTAAAGCTGAATTTCCAGTACTTGGCCACCTCATGCAAAGAGTTGACTCATTCGAAAAGGCTCTGATGTTGGGAGGGGTTGGGGGCAGGAGAAGAAGGGGACGACCGAGGATGAGATGGCTGGATGGCATCACGGACTCGATGGACGTGAGTCTGAGTGAACTCCAGGAGATGGTGATGGACAGGAAGGCCTGGAGTGCTGCAATGCATGGGGTCGCAAAGAGTCGGACATGACTGAGCAACTAATCTGACTGACATGGTACTTATTAGACTTGATAATAAACACTGAAAATTATTTTATTAGCAAATCCACCCATTACCCACAGAAAATTTCAATTTGCTTTTCACAAAGTACCTTTTAAATTTTTTTATAAATGGTTAATATTGGTGTACACATCATTAGAAAGAAGCAGAGACAGAACTAACCTACAAGAATAATCCATTATTCTTATAGGATTGATGAATAATCCTATAATATCCTTTATAGGATAATAAAGGAATAATGCTTTATATTGATGAATAATCATCAATAATGAATTAGATGAATGATATAGAGATCAAATGAATGTACTAAACAAAGAGATATAAAGTGTTAGGAATGATAATTCATAAATAATGCATTAAATATATTATAATAAATGTGTATGGGGACAGATGGTAAATAGAGTTATTATGGTGATCATTTCATAATGTATAAAAATGCTGAATCACTACAGTGTACACTTGAATCATACAATATTATAAGTCAATTATACTTCAATAAAATTTTTTAAAAGAGTAAATAAAATAGAAACCTATTAATTTATTAAGGCCATTATATGGACTTTATGTGTTATAACAGAATTAAGATGACAGATTCCAGGTAAATTGGTTATGTAATCACTTTATGTGTTATAAGAGAATTAAGATGACAGATTGCAGGTAAAGTGGTTATGTAATCAGAAGTGTTAATTTCTCTCCATCCCATAATCTCCTTCAAACGAATTTGCAAAAGTATCAATTCAGTCCCTCAGTCACGTCCAACTCTTTGCAACCCCATGGACTGCCGCATGCTGGGCTTCCCTGTCCACCACCAATTCCCAGAACTTGCTCATGTCCATCTAATTGATGATGACACCCAACCATCTTATCCTCTGTCATCCCATTCTCCTACTCCCTTCAATCTTTCCTGGTATCAGGGTCTTTTCCAGGGAGTCAGTTCTTGACATTAGGTGGCCAAAATATTGGAGTTTCAGCTTCAGCATCAGTCCTTCCAATGAATATACAAGACTGATTTCCTTTAGGAATGACTGGCTGGATCTCCTTGCTGTCCAAGGGACTCTCAAGAGTCTTCTCTAACACCACAGTTCAAAAGCATCAATTATTTGGTGCTCAGCTTTCTTTATAGTCCACTCTCACATCCATACATGACTACTGGAAAAACCATAACTTTCACTAGACAGACCTTTGTTTGCAAAGGTATGTCCCTGCTTTTTAATATCCTGTCTAGGCTGGTCACAGCTTTTCTTCCAAGTAGCAAGTGTCCTTTAATCTCATGGCTGCAGCCACCATCTGCAGTGATTTTGGAGACCCAAAAAATAAAGTCTCTTAATGTTTCCATTGTTTCCCCACCTGTTTGCAATGAAGTGATGGGACTGGATAGCTGTGAAAAGAACAGCAGCAAAAAGCAAAGGAGAAAAGGAAAGATATAAGCATCTGAATGCAGAGTTCCGAAGAATAGCAAGGAGAGAGAAGAAAGCCTTCCTCAGCAAGCCATGCAAAGATATAGAGGAAAACAAGAATGGGAAAGACTAAAGATCTCTTCAAGAAAATTAGAGATAGCAAGGGGATATTTCATGTAAAAATGGGCTCAATAAAGGACAGAAATGGTATGGACCTAACAGAAGCAGAAGATATTAAGAGGTGGCAAGAATACACAAAAAGGACCTTCACGACCCAGATAATCACAATGGTGTGATCACTCACCTAGAGCCAGATCCTGGAATGCGAAGTCAAGTGGGCCTTAGAAAGCATCACTAGGAACAAAGCTAGTGGAGGTGATGGAATTCCAGTTGAGCTGTTTCAAATCCTGAAAGATGATGCTGTGAAAGTGCTGCACTCAATATGCCAGCAAATTTGGAAAACTCAGTAGAGGTCACAGGACTGGAAAATGTCAGTTTTCATTCCAATCCCAAAGAAAAGCAATGCCAAAGAATGCTCAAACTACCACATAATTGCACTCATCTCACACACTAGTAAAGTAATGCTAAAAATTCTCCAAGCCAGGCTTCAATAATACGTGAAGCGTGAACTTCCAGATGTCCAAGCTGGTTTTAGAAAAGGCAGAGGAACCAGAGATCAAATTGCCAACATCTGCTGGATTATGGAAAAAGCAAGAGAGTTCCAGAAAAACATCTATTTCTACTTCATTGAGTATGCCAAAGCCTTTGACTGTGTGGTCCACAATCAACTGTGGAAAATTCTGAAAGATATGGGAATACTAGACCACCTAACCTTCCTCTTGAGAAACCTTTATGCAGGTCAGGAATCAACAGTTAGAACTGGACATGGAACAACACACTGGTTCCCAATAGGAAAAGGAGTATGTCACGGCTGTGTATTGTCACCCTGCTTATTTAACTTCTATGCAGAGTACATCATGAGAAACGCTAGACTGGAAGAAACACAGGCTGGAATCAAGATTGCCAGGAGAAATATCAATAACCTCAGATATGCAGATGACACCACCCTTATGGCAGAAATGAAGAGGAACTAAAAAGCCTCTTGATGAAAGTGAAATTGGAGAGTGAAAAAGTTGGCTTAAAGCTCAACATTCAGAAAACGAAGATCATGGCATCTGGTCCCATCACTTCATGCCAGATAGATGGAAAACAGTGGAAACAGTGTCAGACTTTATTTTGGGGGGTCTCCAAAATCACTGCAGATGGTGATTGCAGCCATGAATTTAAAAGACGCTTACTCCTTGGGAGGAAAGGTATGACCAACCTAAATAGCATATGGAAAAGCAGAGATATTACTTTGCCAACAAAGGTCCGTCTAGTCAAGGCTATGCTTTTTCCAGTGGTCATGTATGGATGTGAGATTTGGACTGTGAAGAAAGCTGAGTGCTGAAGAATTGATGCTTTTGAACTGTGGTGTTGGAGAAGACTCTTGAGATTCCCTTGGACTGCAAGGAGATCCAACCAGTCCATCCTGATGGAGATCAGTCCTGGGTGTTCATTGGAAGGACTGATGCTGAAGCTGAAACTCCAGTACTTTGGCCACCTCATGGGAAGTGTTGACTCATTGGAAAAGACCCTTGCCAGAGTCCAGCTCCAGCAGCCAGGGAATCAGCCTGAAGTGGTGAGTGGTGTTGGCAGACAATGATGTAGCCTCTTACTCAAGGTGAGGGGCTATATGTTTATTTCAAGCTTCAGGTTTTCTATTATACTTTGACAAATGCATTAGGTCAGAGGTTTGACAATTTTAGTTTCCTCCACCCAGATTTATCGTCTCCAGAAATCATTGTTGCTCTACAAACAGAGTTCCTGCTTCAGAGATTCTCTCAAAATAAGCTTTACTATCTATTATCTACTTCCTCTTATGTGTCCTATACTTATCTTGTGATTGCATTGTAACTCATGCTACATTCCTCAGTTTATTTCTTATCTTTCTAAATCCTGTTTGCCCCTAGCATCTTAAGATCATTATCTCCTAAAAAGGCTTCTAGTTATTAATATCTCTAAAATTCCTAATCTCTATGAGCTATAGTAAAATATGCTAACATTACAACATTCCTTAAACTTTTAGCTTCTAACTATTCTTAATTACTCCTCAACCCTAAACTCAGCAAACTTCTTTTGCCATAAATATTTCCCTCACAAACAAGTCTCAGATAACAATCCTTCCCATGGCCTCAAGCTGTGGCCTACATGCTCATCCTGGAACGTTCTTTGAAAAGATCCTTGAACAAATGTCAATGGTTACTTTATGGATTATTTTCTGGGCACAACTGCAGAAGGCTTTGTGCTTTCTCATTCTTCTCTCAAGAACAATAAGCACCTTAACATTCTTCCCAGCCAACTCAACCTAAGAAAGGAAAGAACAAGTCAGAGTCACAAGACCTAACTTCTTTATCCTGGGACCATGCCTGCGGCATGAGCAGAGGGGGTTGGGGCCATGCCTCCATTTTGTCAGTAATGCCTAACGCGGCTCCCAACAGACCCTGATGCTGGGAGGGATTGGTGGCAGGAGGAGAAGGGGATGACAGAGGATGAGATGGCTGGATGGTATCACCGACTCAATGGACATGAGTTTGAGTGAACTCCGGGAGTTGGTGATGGACAAGGAAGCCTGGCGTGCTGTGATTCATGGGGTCACAAAGAGTCGGACTCAACTGAGCGACTGAACTGAACTGAAGGGACTGGATAATGGCACTGAAATATAGAGAAAGTATCTCAGCAAATATAAGAAGATAATCAGAGTTTTTTGCTCTATGAAAAAAACATGTTTGGCAAGTAATTGAAGGAAACACTGATAAAGCCCTCCAAAAGCCTCTAATTCACTTAGGTCAAGTGAAGACAAGATGAAGAAAGTTAATGTGGACATTATCCTTCCTGACAAGTCATATTTCCTTCAAGATGAGAATGTAGTGAGGAAATGAGGATAAATAGGCACAACAAATGAAAACAGGTACACTTGTGTATTTTTCCAGTGTGAGAAAATTCTCAATGTGATTGGATTTATTAAGAGATACTGTATATCGAAGAAAGGGGCCACTTTAAAAATCAAAGAAAAATTATTTCTTTTAGCTTTATGATGAGAAACATAAGAATATGTCTAACTTGGTTTTTTTTTTAAGAGATTAGAAAGAATCCTTCATTTATGAAACCAAAGCAAGTAGTTGTGAAGAGAGTAATCTGAGATCAGGAAACACAGCATAGAGAATATTGCTAAATAAAAGCAATAGAGAATAAACTGGAATTTCTGATTTTAAAATATTTTAAAAATAGAAGCAAAATATTTCATGCATTACATGATACAATTCTTTATTTCAAACCAACAACCAACTTTATGTATAATGGTGAGAAGCAAAAGCAGTGGTCTTCAAAATTGGTTGTACATTAGAAGCACACAGAGAGATTTAAAAAGAAATGTTTTGGATTCCTGAGTCTCACTAAAGATCAATTAACTCAGAATCTTTGGAGGTAGGCTCCAGACTTGAGTATTTTTTAAGTACCATGAGTGATTTTATGTGCAGCCAATATTGAGAAACACTGTACTCTAGCATCATTTTTCAAAGTGCTTCTTTAATATACTAATATGAATTGTAACTCTGCTGGAGAAGGATATGATATGTAGCACTTACAGAGAAACTATTTAATGTGAAGCATCTGGTTGGACCACTGTTCTACAATATAATTTGGGAAATGCTGAACCAGAGGTAAAGTCATTCAAAACAGGAATTAGATGAAGGTGTTTTCAGGATCATTATTTAACATTCTGGACACACTGGCAACTACAATGAGATAAGAGATGAAATGAGATTCAAATATTGGAGGAAGGGGATATATTACAATTACAATATTTTAGTATTCATGAGGAAATTCAAGATAATCTGAGAGGAAAAAAAGAGAATTAACTTCAATATCTGCAAATCAATCAATGTAATTCACCACACTAACAAATTGAAAAATAAAAGCCATATTATTATCTGAATAGATGCAGAGAAAGCCTTTGACAAAATTCAACATCCATTTATGATAAAAACTCTCCAGAAAGCAGGAATAGAAGGAACATACTTCAACATAATAAAAGCTATATATGACAAACCCACAGCAAACGTTATCTTCAACGGTGAAAAATTGAAAGCATTCCCCCTAAAGTCAGGAACAAGACAAGGGTGCCCACTTTCACCACTACTATTCAACATAGTTCTGAAAGTTTTGGCCACAGTTATCAGAGCAGAAAAAGAAATAAAAGGAATCCAAATGGGAAAAGAAGTAGAACTCACACTTTTTGCAGATGACATGACCCTCTACATAGAAAACCCTAAAGACTCCACCAGAAAATTACTAGAGCTAATCAATGAACATAGTAAAGTTTCAGGATATAAAATCAACACACAGAAATCCCTTCCATTCCTATACACTAATAATGGGAAAGTAGACAAAGAAATTAAGGAAACAATTCCATTCACCATTACAACAAAAAGAATAAAATACTTAGGAATATATCCACCTAAAGAAACTAAAGACCTATATATATAAAACTATAAAACACTGGTGAAAGAAATCAAAGAGGACACTAATACATGGAGAAATATACGATGTACATGGATTGGAAGAATCAATATAGTGAAAATGAGTATACTACCCAAAGCAATCTACAGATTCAATGCAATCCCTATCAAGCTACCAACGGTATTTTTCACAGAGCTAGAACAAATAATTTCACAATTTGTATGGAAATACAAAAAAAACCTCAAATAGCCAAGGCAATCTTGAGAAAGAAGAATGGAACTGGAGAAATCAACTTGCCTGACTTCAGGCTATACTACAAAGCTACAGTCATCAGGACAGCATGGTACTGGCACAAAGACAGAAATATAGATCAATGGAACAAAACAGAAAGACCAGAGATAAATCCACACACCTATGGACATCTTATCTTCGACAAAGGAGGCAAGAATATACACTGCAGAAAGGACAATCTCTTTAACAAGTGGTGTTGGGGAAACTGGTCAACCGCTTGTAAAAGAATGAAACTAGAACACTTTCTAACACCATACACAAAAATAAACTCAAAATGGATTAAAGATCTAAACGTAAGAGCAGAAACTATAAAACTCCTAGAGGAGAACATAGGCAAAACACTCCGACATAAATCACAGCAGGATCCTCTATGACCCACCTCCAAGAATATTGGAAATAAAAGCAAAAATAAGCAAATAGGATCTAATTAAACTTAAAAGCTTCTGCACAAAAAAGGAAACTATAAGCAAGGTGAAAAGACAGCCTTTGGAATGGGAGAAACTAATAGCAAATGAAGCAACTGACAAACAACTAATCTCAAAAATATACAAGCAACTCCTGCAGCTCAATTCCAAAAAAATAAAGGACCCAATCAAAAAATGGGCCAAAGAACTAAATAGACATTTCTCCAAAGAAGACATACAGATGGCTAACAAACACATGAAAAGATGCTCAACATCACTCATTATCAGAGAAATGCAAATCAAGACCACAATGAGGCACCATTTCAGGCCAGTCAGAATGGCTGCTATCCAAAAGTCTACAAGCAATAAATGCTGGAGAGGGTGTGGAGAAAAAGGAACCCTCTTACACTGTTGGTGGGAATGCAAACTAGTCCAACCACTATGGAGAACAGTGTGGAGATTCCTTAAAAAACTGGAAATAGAACTGCCTTATGACCCAGCAATCCCACTGCTGGGCATACACACTGAGGAAACCAGAATTGAAAGAGACACGTGTACCCCAATGTTCATCACAGCATTGTTTATAATAGCCAGGACATGGAAACAACCTAGATGTCCATCAGCAGATGAATGGATAAGAAAGCTCTGGTACATATACACAATGGAGTGTTACTCAGCCATTAAAAAGAATACATTTGAATCAGTTCTAATGAGATGGATGAAACTGGAGCCGATTATACAGAGTGAAGTAAGCCAGAAAGAAAAACACCAATACAGCATACTAACACATATATATGGAATTTAGAAAGATGGTAATGATAACCCTGTGTGCAAGACAGCAAAAGAGACACAGACGTATAGAACAGACCTTTGGACTCTGTGGGAGATTGAGAGAGTGGGATGATTTGGGAGAATGGCATTGAAACTTGTATAATACCATGTAAGAAATGAATCGCCAGTCTAGGTTCGATGCAGGATACCAGATGCTTGGGGCTGGTGCACTGGGATGACCCAGAGGGATGGTATGGGGAGAGAGTTGGGAGGGGGGTTCAGGATTGGGAACTCATGTACACCCGTGGCGGATTCACGTTGATGTATGGCAAAACCAATACAGTATTGTAAATAAAATTTAAAAAAAGAAGAAAGTTCAGTAAGCTTGCAGTTAAAAATTTAATATATTCAAGAAATAATAGCTTTATCTTAAAGCAGACACTCTCAGTCTCAATGCAACTGGCATTTTGGGTCAGATAATTCTTTGCTATCGAGGGCTGTCCTGTATGCTGTAAGATGTTTGGCAGCATTCCTGGTTTCTACCAATTAGCATTAGCAACACCCTAACTCTCAAATTTGGGACAATGAATGTCTCAGTCAGTGCCAATATTCCTTATGACACAAAATCACCTCTGGTTGAGAACCACTACCTTATGGTGATAATACTGAGGCTATACAATGGAAAACATGAATTAATCAATAAAAGTATCAACAAATACAAAGCAGTTATGAATGAACTTGGCAAGATATCTTCAAGAAAACTATAAGCTTAATCAAAGGATATAAAAGGATGTAAATACATGAAAAGATAAATTACATTCTTATATAAAAAATATCAATACTATATAAAAATGTGAACTCTCCCCAAATGAATTTATGCATTTAATGCAATTTTAATCAATATCCCAGGGGACTTCATTGTGTAACAATATAAAATTATTTTTAATTTATATGTAAAACTGAGTAGGCCAAAATAACTATATATATTTTAAAAGGTTACTAATAAATATAAAGATGCACTATCTGATAATAAAAACTGTTTTTTTTAAATTCTTTCCATCTTTATTGGTACTTTGACATATAACATTGTGTAAATTTAAAGTGTATGTATGATGATTTGATATACGGTAAAATCATTACCACATTAGGATTGGTTTGACACATTCTTCGTTTTACATGGTTACTGTTTTGTGTGTGTGGTGAGAACTTTCAAGATTTACTCTCTTACTAATTTTTAAATATGCATGTATGCACGCATGCTCAGTTGGGTCCAACTCTTTTGTGACCCCATGGACTATAACCCACCAGGCTTCTCTGTCCACAGGATTTCCCAGGGAAGAATACTGGAATGAGTTACCATTTTTCTCCTCCAGGGGATCTTCCCCACCCATGGATCAAACCTGTATCTCCTGCATTGTGGGTGGATTCTTTACCGTATGAGCCATGAGGGAAGCCCAAAAGGCATTGTTATTTTTCTGGAAGGAAAAAAATTTGCAAAGAAAAGGAAATCCCTAAAAGGATTATTATAATGAATGCAGAAGAAATACAGTTTCATATTTAGAAAGCAAAAGTTGTAAAGAAATTTGTATATTTGTCTTTCCAAGTAGGTAACAGACTTGGCTATGTCTCTAGTTTCCATTTACATTTCCATATATCAGCCTTTGAAGCTGCATATTCCTAACTATAAGAAAATTTCATAGCTCATTTCCTCAAGAATATTCTGAAAACTGCATTTAATAATTGACTTTTTGACAATTGAATCTATGGTAGCTCAGCTGGTAAAGAATCCACCCGCAATGCAGGAGACCCCGGTTTGATTCCTGGAGAAGGGATAAGCTACCCACTTCAGTATTCTGGCCTAGAACTGTATAGTCCATGGGGTCGCAGAGTTGGACACGACTGAGCGACTTTCACTTTCTTTCACTAAATTATATTCATTACTCAAAAAATAAAAATAAAAATAGGACTAGCATGACTCAGAAATCCCACTTCTATGGCCACAGAAATTGAAAGCAGAGTATCAAAGAAAGATTTTCATACCTTAAATTCATAGTATTCACAATTGTGAAGAGATGGAAGCAACCCAAAGTCCATCAACTAATTAAAATAGTGACACACTAACTACGGAATATCACAGTCTTTAAAAAGAAGGAAATCTTGTTTCATGCTACTATGTGGATGTACCTTCAAGATATGATGTTAAGTGAGATAACCTAGTCACAAAAAGTCGATTACTATATGATTCCACCCATATGAAGTATCTAAAGTAGTCAAATTAATGGAAACAGAAAATATAATGGTGACTACCTGGAGCCGTGAAGAGGTGAAAGTGGGAAGTTTTCAGTAGGTATAATAAAACTTCAGTTTTGCAAGATAGAAAAGTTCTGGAGATCTATTGCACAATAAAATGAATACACTTTAAGAGTGTGACCCTGCGGAAGAAAATGGCAACTCACCCCAGTATTCTTTCCTGGGAAATCCCATGGAGAGAGGAGCCTGGAGGGCTATGATGCATGGGGTCGCAAAAATTGGACAGAACTTAAAGACTAAACCACCACCACCACCAGGAGTACTGAACTATGCATTTTAAAATGGTTAAGATGGTAAATTTTATGTTTTGTGTTTTTGCCACAACTTTGAAAATTTTAAAAGTATAAAATATATAGATGATATAGATATATCCAATCGTGATGAGTTGTCATATTTTATAGTAAATCAGGATGACTTCTACCCAAAGGGGTTACTGGGATCAGGAAAAAAAAAAAAAGAACAAGTTAGGTGTACTATTACAATTCTTGGCCAGAATTAGCTTGTTTGGCTAACACGAGTTCTGAAAAAAAAAAGAATAAATATCTGTTGACTGGAACTGAGGATGAAATGCTTTTCTTAAAATATGTCTACTATATTAATATAAGAATACATATAAGCATTAATAAATAGGACAAATATATGGATACTACTATTGGGATAAGAGTTAACTTATGTAGGGTACACTAATCTTATCAGTAATTTAGTAAGTAGAAACTTGCAGCACATACTAGCTGAAAATATGTCACAAATATGGTATTCTAGTATAGTTTATGACAGTAAACCAGAAAAGTTATAGACTGATTTTAAAATAAAAACACAGCACTGTATGCTATAAATAAAGCCTTCAGTACTTCGAATGCATTTTTTAAGTGAATTTTCTTCTTTTGGAAGAATAACATCAGTTGCATTGAGAATCACTATATTCATTTCATTTTGACAGATCCAGTGTTTCATTTGTATTTTATATTATATTTGATTTGTTGTGTTATAGGAAAGAGACACATATGATCCTTTCATTGAATCTTCCTATTCTCCCCATATGAGTAATATCTTTGCAACGAGTATGTCAGAAACTGAGCAAGATTTCAAGTTAGCCTTTGCCAGTCATCTATTGAAATGAAATCCAAATATAAGTATTGTCTCATTTTAAACAAATTTAATAAACAGAAATATAGGTTTATATGACAGATCAGTAAATCAGTGACTGCTCACTTTACAAAAGGATCCTTCTTAAATTATATACTTCCTTAGAAAAGCTTAAGTGGAATTAAGATTTGTTTACTGTAAATTCTCAGTAACAGGTTGACTATGTTGCTAACACCATTGAGCCAAAGCCCACCAAGAACATACTTGTAAGTGAACAAGTTGGTTTTATTACTCATTTAAGTGTCTTCAGTAAGAAAGTGGTATTGTTACTGTTCAGTCACTAAGTCGTGTCTGACACCTTGAGACCCCATGGACTGCAGCAAGCCAGGTTTCCCTGTCCTTCACTATCTCCCAGAGTTTGCTCAAACTTATGTCCATAGCATCAGTAATGCCACATGAACCATCTCATCCTCTGTCACCCCTTTCCTCCCTGGCCTCAATCTTTCCCAGCATCGGAATCTTTTCCAGTGAGTAGACTCTTCCATTCAAGTGGCAAAAGTACTGGGGCTTCAGCTTCAGCATCAGTCCCTCCAGTGAATATTCATGGTTTATTTTCTATAGAATTGACTGCTTTGAACTCCATGCAGTCCAAGGGACTCTCAAGAGTCTTCTCCAGCGCAATTTGAAAGTATCAGATTTTCAATGCTCAGTCTGCTTTATGGTCTAATTCTCACATCCTTACATGACTTCTAGAAAAATCATAGCTTTGAATATATGGACTTCTGTCAGCAAAGTGATGTCTCTGTTTTTCAATACACTGTCTAGGTTTGTCATAGTTTCTCTTCCAAGGAGCAAGTTTTTTTTTTTTTTTTTTTTTTTTTAAATTTCATGTCTATAGTCACTGTCCACAGTGATTTTGGAGCACAAGAAAATATAATCTGTCACTGTTTTCACTTTTTCCCCATCTATTTGCCATGAAATGATGGAACCGGATGCCATGATCTGTTTTTTGAATGTTGAAGTTTAAGCCAGCTTTTTCACTCTCTTTCACTTTCAAGAGGCTCTTTAATTCCTCTTTGCTTTCTGCCATATCATCTGCATACCTGAGGCTATTGATATTTCTCCTGGCAATCTTGATTCCAGCC
The DNA here is from genome assembly GCF_042477335.2 of Ovis canadensis. Taxonomy (NCBI): domain Eukaryota; kingdom Metazoa; phylum Chordata; class Mammalia; order Artiodactyla; family Bovidae; genus Ovis; species Ovis canadensis. The sequence continues at coordinate 111,436,012 of NC_091727.1, read as the reverse complement.
TGTGATTCATCCAGCCCAGCATATTGCATAAGATATTCGGCGAAGAAGTTAAAGGAGCACGGTGACAATATACAACCTTGACGTACTCCTTTCCCAATTTTGAACCAATCTGTTGTTCCATGTCCAGTTCTGTTGCTTCTTGACTTGCATACAGATTTCCCAGGAGGCAGGTAATGCTGTCTGGTATTCCCATCTCTTTAAGAATTTTCTGCAGTTTGTTATGATCCACACAGTCAAAGACTTTAGCATAGTCAATGATGAAGCAAATGATTTTCTGGAATTCCCTTGTTTTTTCTATGATCCAAAGGATGAAGGCAATTTGACATCTGGTTCCTCTGCCTTTTCTAAATTTTCTGCCTTTTTTAAATTCCAGCCTGTACCTCAGGAAATTCTCGGTTCACATACTGCTGAAGACTAGCTTGAAGGATCTTGAGCATTACTTTGCTAGCATGTGAATGTGTGCAACTGTACAGTAGTTTGAACATCCTTTGACAGTGCCCTTCTTTGGGATTGGAATGAAAACTGACCTTTCCATTCCAATCTAAAAGAAAGAGTTAGGAAGAATTTATGATACGATTTGGGCTTTGGTTGGGTGATATTGTGGAGGGTCAAAGGAACCAAGGCTTTGCTTTGTGTGGAGTACTGTTATGAAGTTGGGATAAATCTATGACTGAGCATCTTAATAAATTTTATCTATAGTGAGGGTATACTAGACTAAGAATACAGCTGCAATTGCTTAAGAAATAGCAGTCACTCACACTGGTTTATTTAGAACATGTAAGTTTTGCATAAAAGGTTAAAACCTGTATATTTTATATTTAAAATAAAGAGTATTTGAGAATTTAAATAAAGAATGGTATGTCCAGATTTTCATTTAAGAAAGACAGTGCTTAGTTTGAGCATTCTTTTGCATTGCCTTTCTTTGGAATTGGAATGAAAACTGACCTTTTCCAGTCCTGTGGCCACTTCTGAGTTTTCCAAATTTGCTGGCATATTGAGTGCAGCATTTTCACAGCATCATCTTTCAAGATTTGAAACAGCTCCACTGGAATTCCATCACTTCCACTAGCTTTGTTCGTAGTGATGCTTTCTAAGGCCCACTTGACTTCACATTCTAAGACGTCTGGGTCTAGATGAGTGATCACATCATCATGATTATCTGGGTCGTGAAGATCTTTTTTGTACAGTTCTTCCATGTATTCTTGCCACCTCTTCTTAATATCTTCTGCTTCTGTTAGGTCCATACCATTTCTGTCCTTTATCGAGCCCATCTTTGCATGAAATGTTCCCTTGGTATCTCTAATTCTCTTGAAGAGATCTCTAGTCTTTCCCATTCTGTTCTTTTCCTCTATTTCTTTGCATTGATCACTGAAAAAGTCTTTCTTATCTCTTCTTGCTATTTTTTGGAACTCTGCATTCAGATGATTATATCTTTGCTTTTCTCCTTTGCTTTTCGCCTCTCTTCTTTTCACAGCTATTTGTAAGGCCTCCCCAGACAGCCATTTTGCTTTTTTGCATTTCTTTTCCATGGGGTTGGTCTTGATCCTTGTCTCCTGTACAATGTCACGAACCTCATTCCATAGTTCATCAGGCACTCTATCTATCAGATCTAGGCCCTTAAATCTATTTCTCACTTCCACTGTATAATCATAAGGGATTTGATTCAGGTCATACCTGAATGGTCTAGCGGTTTTCCCTGCTTTCTTCAATTTAAGTCTGAATTCAATTTGAGTCTGAATTGAGCTGCAGTCAGCTCCTGGTCTTGTTTTTGTTGACTGTATAGAGCTTCTCCATCTTTCGCTGCAAAGAATATACTCAATCAATTTGATTTCGATGTTGACCATCTGGTGATGTCCATGTGTCGAGTCTTCTCTTGTGTTGTTGGAAGAGGGTGTTTGCTATGACCAGTGCATTTTCTTGGCAGAACTCTATTAGTCTTTGCCCTGCTTCATTCTGCATTCCAAAGCCAAATTTGCCTGTTACTCCAGGTGTTTCTTGACTTCCTATTTTTGCATTCCAGTCCCCTATAATGAAAAGGACATCTTTTTTGTTTGCTAGTTCTAAAAGGTCTTTAGGTCTTCATAAAACCGTCCAACTTCAGTTTCTTCAGCATTACTGGTTGGGGCATAGACTTGGATAACTGTGATACTGAATGGTTTGCCTGTGAAAGTGCTGCACTCAATATGCCAGCAAATTTTGAAAACTCAGCAGTGACCACAGGACAGGAAAAGGTCAGTTTTCATTCCAATTCCAAAGAAAGGCAATGCCAAAGAATGCTCAAACTACCGCACAATTGCACTCATCTCACATGCTAGTGAAGTAATGCTCAAAATTCTTCAAGCCAGGCTTCAGCAATACGTGAACCATGAATTCCCTGATGCTCAAGCTGGTTTTAGAAAATGCAGAGGAACCAGAGATCAAATTGTCAACATCTGCTGGATCATCAAAAAAGCAAGAGAGTTCCAGAAAAACATCTATTTCTGCTTTATTGACTATGTCAAAGCCTTTGACTGTGTGGATCACAATGAACTGTGGAAAATTCTGAGAGAGATGGGAATACCAGACCACCTGACCTGCCTCTTGAGAAACCTATATGCAGGTCAGGAAGCAACAGTTAGAACTGGACATGGAACGACACACTGGTTCCAAATAGGAAAAGGAGTACGTCAAGGCTGTATATTGTCACCCTGCTTATTTAACTTCTATGCAGAGTACATCATGAGAAACACTGGACTGGAAGAAACACAAGCTGGAATCAAGATTGCCAGGAGAAATATCAATAACCTCAGATATGCAGATGACACCACCCTTATGGCAGAAAGTGAAGAGGAGCTCAAAAGCCTCTTGATGAAAGTGAAAGAGGAGAGTGAAAAAGTTGGTTTAAAGCTCAACATTCAGAAAACGAAGATCGTGGCATCTGGTCCCATTACTTCATGGGATATAGATGGGGAAACAGTAGAAACAGTGTCAGACTTTATTTTGGGGGGCTCCAAAATCGTTGCAGATGGTGACTGCAGCCATGAAATTAAAAGACGCTTACTCCTTGGAAGAAAATTTATGACCAATCTAGATAGTATATTCAAAAGCAGAGACATTACTTTGCCGACTAAGGTCCGTCTAGTCAAGGCTATGGTTTTTCCTGTGGTTATGTATGGATGTGAGAGTTGGACTGTGAAGAAGGCTGAGTGCCGAAGAATTGATGCTTTTGAACTGTGGTGTTCGAGAAGACTCTTGAAATTCACTTGGACTGCAAGGAGATCCAACCACTCCACTCTGAAGGAGATCAACCCTGGGATTTCTTTGGAAGGAATGATGCTAAAGCTGAAGCTCCAGTACTTTGGCCACCTCATGCAAAGAGTTGACTCATTGGAAAAGATTCTGATGCTGGGAGGGATTGGGGGTAGGAGGAGAAGGGGACGACAGAGGATGAGATGGCTGGATGGCATCACGGACTCGATGGAAGTGAGTCTGAGTGAACGCCAAGAGATGGTGATGGACAGGAAGGCCTGGCGTGCTGTGATTCATGGGGTCGCAAAGAGTCGGACACGACTGAGCAACTGAACTGAACTGAACTGAGTGCTTAGTTGCTCAGTTGTGCCTGACTCTTCGTGATGCCATGGACTGTAACCTGCCAGGATTCTCTGTTCATGGGGATTCTCCAGGCAAGAATACTGGAGTGGGTTGCATTCTCTCCTCCAGAGGATCTTCCCAACCCAGGGATCAAACCCAGGTATCCCACATTGCAGGCAGAGTCTTTACCATCTGAGCCACCAGGGAAGGCCAAGAATACTGGAGTGGGTAGCCTATCCCTTCTCCAGAAGAACTTCCCAACCCAGGAATCAAACTGAGGTCTCCCGCATTGCAGGCAGGTTCTTTACCAACTGAGAGAGGGGATAAATAATAGATACAACAACAAATTAGCTGATAGATGTATTAATTAAGAATTTGAGGCTCACATTGACCATAAAGATGAAAAGATACAGATCTGAGAATGATTTGAGAGGTAGAATCTACTTGATTTGATCAAGAGGTAGAAATTCTTGATTTCTAACTGTGTATTAGTCATGGAGAGAGGAAAGTCATGGAAAACTCTAAGATTTCTGAATCATTTCCTAAAATGAGAATATGATCAAAAGTGCAGGGTTTTTGAAGGAGAGTGTATGGGTAGGGGGATGGAGAAGTTGAGTTAGTTAGAAGTTGAGCATAATTCATGTTCTAGAAGACATCCAAATGGATATATCTAGATAGAAATTAAAATGTGAGATTCAAACTATAAATAAGCAAATAAGTAAATTGATAAATAAATTAAAGGCTTGCCCTGAAGGTAATATTTCGAAATCATTTCATCATATAATGTAATGGTTAGTTTCATGTGTGCATTTGGCTGGGCTATAGGATTCTTAGATATTTGAACAAATGTCATTCTGAATGTGTGAAGGTGTTTTGGGATAAGAAAGAAAGTGAAAGTGCTAGTCACTCAGTCAAATGTGACTTCTTGTGACCCCATGGACTGTACGGACCATAGCCTGCCAGGCTCCTCTGTCCATGGAATTCTCCAGGCAAGAATACTGGAGCAGCTTGCCATTCCCTTCTCCAGGGGGATCTTCCTAACCCAGGGATCAAACCCAGGTCTCCTGCATTGTAGTCCAGTTTTTTACTGTCTGAGCCACCAGGGAAGTCCCAGAGAGTTAATCTTTGGGACAAGATTAATATTCAAATCAGTGGACCTTGAGTCAAGGAGATTGCCCTACATAATGTGGGTCAGTCACATGCAACCAACAGAAGACTTAAGTGGAACAAAAAGACCTCCTCTGAGCAAGAGACAATCTCCAGCAGATTGTCTTTAGATCTCATCTGCATCACTGGCTCTTACTGGTTGTATGGCAGATGGCCTTCAGACTGGAACTGAAGCATCAGATTTCTTGGGGCTCCAACCTACTGGCCCACCCTGCAGATTTGGACTTGTCAGTCTCCTTAATCATGTGAGCCAATTCCTTATAATAAATTTCTTCATTTATATATATACATACATCCTGTTAGTTCTGTTTCTCTAGAGGACCCTGACTAATGCATATTACACACACACACACACACACACACACACACACACACACTGGTTTGCCATCATATAGGGAGAAAATATAAAATAACCAAGAAAATGAAAAATATTTGGAGGTTGAATGGAGCAAGAAGAGGGATGGAAATAGACTGAGAAAGGGTATTAAGAAATACAGGAAGGGAAGTAGCCAAAAATACTGTCCAAGAAGAGCTGACAAGAGCTAACAGCTCCTGTCAGAAGTGAATGGTGAACAGGGTCAAATGCTGCAAGGTAGTACAGGAAGATAAAGATTAAAAAGTACCCATGTGGATTCTGTAAAGATGAGGTAGAAGTTAGATCAGTCAGAGCATCATCCTGTCTTTTATGAGATGCTGTGACAGCAGAATATGAGAATAATACCTTACATTTGTAGAGTACTTCATCATCTACACAGCCCCTTCACACATTTATTTATTTGATTTAATCTTCATAACAACACACTGTGAGAGAAAAAGGTATAGCTATTCTCATTTTAAATTTGAGGAACTGAAAACTTAGATTGCTCAAAGGTTTAACATTTAACTGTCAAAATTGGCATTAAAAAAATCTAGACCTGCTAATTCTTAGTGTAATTCAATTACACTATACCACAAGGATCTTCTACCAAGCTATATAAAATTCTAGAGAACCTTGATGCAGACTAGCAAGAAACTTGGTTATCCTTGACATCAACATCAGAAGTTAGATTTCCCAAGCATTCCTGGTTTTAGTAAGCCATTATGGGAGTTTCATTCTTTAAACCGTTATGAGGCATCCTCACTTTTTTGTTCTCTACTACCTTGTAAGTTAATTGCATTCCATATGTTGATTACTATTTTTCATCTAGTCACACTCTCTTTTAAAATAATAGCTAATATTTGCATAGTAATTACCATATTCTGAATACTCTTCCAAATAGCTTGCATATATTAAATCATTTAATACTCACAATACACTTATGAGTTAGGTATTATTATTACCCTGATTTTGTAAAGAAGAAAACAGAAATGCTGATTATTTAAATAACTTGATTAAGGTAATACTGCTAAGAAGTGATGAGACAGGGATTCAAGCTTATTCCTTTCCAGTATTTGTTGTTGCTGTTCAGTCGCTCAGTCCTATCTGACTCTTTGCAACCTCATAGACTGCAGCACACCAGGCTTCCTTGCCCATCATTTCCTGGAGCTTGCTCAAACTCATTTCCATTGAGTCGGTGATGTCATCCAACTACTTTGTCCTCTGTCGTCCCCTTCTCCTCCTGCCTGAAGTCTTTCCCAGCATCAGGGTCGTTTCTAATGAGTCAGTTCTTCACATCAGGCGGTCAAAGTACTGGAGCTTCACCTTAAGCATCAGTCCTTCCAATGAATATTCAGGGTTGATTTCCTTTAGGATTGACTGGTTTTATTTCCTTGCAGTCCAAGGGACTCTCCAGAGTCTTCTCCAACATCACAGTTCAAAAGCATCAACCCTTTGGCACTCAGCCTTCTTCATGGTCCAACTCTCACATCCATACATGACTACTGGAAAAACCATAGCTTTGACTATATGGACCTTTGTCAGCAAAGTAATGTCTTTGCTTTTTAATATGCTATCTAGCTTTGTCATGAGACAGCAATGGCAACCCATTCCAGTACTCTTGCCTGGAAAATCCCAGGGACATCGGAGCCTGGTGGGTTGCTGTCTATGGGGTCGCACAGAGTCAGACATGACTGACGCAACTTAGCAGCAGCGGCAGCAGCAGCTTTGTCATAGTTTTTCTTCCAAGGACCAAGCATCTTTTAATCCCATGGCTACAGTCACCATCTGATCCATGTGATTATGGAGCCCAAGAAAATAAAATTTGTCACTGTTTCCATTGTTTCCCCATCTATTTGTCATGAAGTGATGGGACTGGATTCCATGATCTCAGTTTTTGAATGTTGAATTTTAAGCCAGCTTTTTCACTCTCCTCTTTTCATATTCATCAAAGAGGCTCTTTAGTTCCTCTTTGCTTTCTGCCATAAGGGTGGTGTCATCTGCATATCTGAGGTTATCTTTCTCCCAGAAATCTTGATTCCAGCTTGTGTTTATCCACCCAGCATTTTGCCTGATATACTCTGCATAGAATTTAAATAAACAAGGTGACAATATACAGCCTTGATGTACTCCTTTCCCAATTTGGAACCAGTCCATTGTTCCGTGCCTAGTTGTAACTGTTGCTTCTTGACCTGAATACAGGTTTCTCAGGAGGCAGGTAAGGTGTTATTGTCTTCTAACTTCAATGAGGCCCATTAACTCTGACATTCTAATAAAGGGTTAACAAATTCATATATATTCAACTTGTCCCCTTATTATCTTACTGACTTAGATTTCAGCCTCTGAGTTTAAAGATGAAATTTTAGTCATCTTAGTCTGTACTCATGTGACAGCCCCTCTAGTTCTCCTTGTTTGGCCCTCTCTCCATCTCTTGTAAGTTTTTTTTATGCTTTTCTGCATGCTATTTGACACTTTAGCCTCTTTCTTCAAATGTGGTACCTGAATCCCAAGTAAGTTTTTATAAGTTACAGAGTCTTGTGTTTTTATATAGACTAAAGATAGAAGTATCAAATGCTCTTAGCAATGTTATCATAAAATTATATTATTACCATGTTTATCTTTTAGACTATGAGTAAAAATTTTTCATTTCTAAAGTCAGTAAGTTTATGTAAGTCTATTTTATCTGTTTTAAAAATAAGTAGTATGACAAGAGCAATGTGCTTATCCAGCTTTTGAAAGGATAAAACTCTTGATCTTTGCCTCTTCTCTGCCCCAAAGAAAGATTGCAATATAGAATTTTTCAATCTTCCTTCCAGAATGTTAAAGTTATTAATTTGCTTAACCCATAGAACTAGTAATTAGAGCTGTAGAAAAGACTATCCTGGACTGTATAGTTTAAGTAGTTTACATAGACACAAGGTGGATAGGTTTTTGAAACCTCTAGCTGCTTAAAGCACATCTTCTACTCTGTCATTAATTGACTGGCATTCTTTTGACTGCTCTAAAGTAACAGAGAAAACTTCATTACACATTTCAATGACACTTTAGATAGAATGAATACTGGAGAGACAGTAGATTGCCTGAACTAGAAGAGAGAAGATAAGTAGATTTACAATCTTTTTTTTCTTTTTTTGGCAACTCTGCAAAACACAAACAGAATTATATAGCCAGTCATTAAAACTCCTTTATTTTATTACATAGGCCTAGATCAAGGAAACTCCTTTTTAACACAATAGTGATGATGTCACAGTGTTTCTCAAACCAGTTCTCTTCCTAATGTTTCATTAGCTTTTTAAACTTCTTGCTTTGATCCAGAGTACTTTTTCTTTATTTCATTTGTAAAGCAAGTAAATGTAATAAGCTCCCTTTTGGAAAATCAGCCTGGCTTAAATCATGCATTCTTTATACAATGTTAAGAGGAGAATGGTTAACATTTGTAGCCTCATGACTTGCAAATGAAAGAAAATAATAACGCTTAGCAAGACATTAGAAGAACACATTCACCATGAATCATACTGCCCTTGAAGGTCCAGCTTAAAAAAGCAGAGAAATAGATTTGACACCACTTGGACTTGCAGCTCGGACATGCTGCATTAAACTGTTCAAAATTAATTTAATCTGAGCAAGGAGAATAATAGCCTCTCAGTTCAAGGCTTCTGATAGCAGTAATTTGCACTCGAAAATACTTCCAAAGGGAAAGAATAAATGAAGGGCGACTCTCCAAAACTGAGTGAGCAAATGTATTCACTAAAATGAAAGCCTTTTGATCACCCTATAAAGATCATGCAAAAAAAAAAAAAAAGACACATTCTATATCATTCTCTTGGGTAGGGATTTTCTCTTGCAACTCTTTAATGCTCTGCTTTGGGGATAGACTTATCCTTTTTTGAACTATTGATGGCTCTGGAGGAAGTGTTTAGCTTCAGAAGCTACATTAATTCAGTGACCCAAAATCAGTTTGACAAAAGATCATGCAGTTGTGGGCTTTGGGCCAATATTCTCTTTTATGTACTTGGGGAAGGCATTCTTCGGTGAGTAAGCAAACAAGAGTCATAGCAAGTATTTAGGGTTTGAGACAATTTATGCCACTTTCTTTGGTGTAGAAAATGGCAACCCACTGCAGTATTATTGCCTGGGAAATCCCATGGACAGAGGTGCCTGGTGGGCTACAGTCCACGTGGTCGCAAAGAGCTGGACATGACTGAGCACACATGCCACTTTCTTACAGTCACAAAACTACTCTCACCAAAGCCAGGTGCCAAGGAGCTGAGCAAAGAAAGGACATGTACCTAAAAAAATGTGTTCACACTAAAAGGCCTGATTCATCTAACCAATCAATGAAGTAACTCAGTGGGGGCAAATTGGCATACGGTCTAATTTGAGGAGAAACCCTAGGGTCTCCTTGCTCAAATTTTTCTCTTTCATTGACTTATCACAGAGTCAAAATTTCTGCCCATGTGTCATTCCCCTGGGGATAATGCCTTCAGGAATAACTAACATTTATTTACTGTATTAGAAATCATCTAGCACTTTCCAGAAATCTGAGAAATTGGGACACCACATAGGCATTGAGAAAATTGGCTTCAATGGTTTAGACAGGTGAGTCCCTTTGGAAGTAGATGGAAAAGGACTCCTGATAAATGCTTCTTATTTATAACTAGTAAAAAAATAAACACAGACAAAAATAGTCATGCTAAGTACTCAAATAATTACATGCACAGAAAGACAAAACTAACTTCATTTTTGACAATTTTTTCTCCTTGATGTTAATCAAGTAGTTTTCGGCATACACTGGGGGGAATTATTTTTCCCTTGATTTGAGATCTAATGATGGTAAGAAAGAACATGCAAGGAAATACAAAGAATGAATTTTTCCAAATCGCATGAGAATAAGTAATATATTAGTATTCAAGTTTCATTTCCACTTCCTTAGTTGCTTTTCTTTTGCAAATTTAGAGGAAGGAAAACGAAAAGGTCTTTTAAAATTCTCTGGTAACACTTAATTTCTCCTGAATAATTTACCTGCCAGTAGTTATTTGTTCTATAATAATTCAAAGAATGCAGGTTATGCCAAAGGCCTTTTAAAAAAAGAAAAAAAAAAAGAACATCTCTAGAATATGTTAAAGGTTTAAAATAGATTGAGGACTTTCAGGACATTAGACAACATACTCAGTTCCTGTTGATCGCTGTTGCCAATTAAAGTGTCATCCTACTTCTGCCCCTCATACAAACAAACAAAACAAGAATGAATATCATTTAAAAGTTGCACACAGTGTGTTGTATACTTTTCTGGTCTTTAATGAACACAAATGAAATTTCTTCCCACAGTTGTATCATTTTTCATGAGTTAGATTGATACCGCCAGATTAGTAATTTAAAAATATTTTTAGTTAACAGAAAATTTCAGAAATGGCTTAAATTCTGTTAATCTCTTTATTTAGCCAGTTTCTTCTTTTCACTTCAGAAGAAACAAAGAATTCCACATATTACTATTTGAAAGTGGGCCTGTGAACCATTTATACCAGAATCACTTGTGGTATTAAAAGAATGAATTCAGGCTCCATCCATGAGACTCCCACCATAATCAACTGATTACGGTTTTTTTTTTTTTTTTTTTCATTCTGAAGTTTGAGAACCACTGTTTTCCATATTTCAGACCAACTATCCAATGCAGGATAGGTTTATAGCCTCTGTTTTAAAATTCCAGTGAAATGGAACTTATGAGGTCACACATAGCATTCATTATTAAACAGCCTTAATAGAAAGTTTTCCTTGTACTAAGTCAAAATAGATCATGAAACTTCTACTTGTTGGTTTTAGCTCTTCCCTCTGCAACCACACAAAATAAATGTAATCCATTTTCAACATAGCAATTGTTCAAATATTTGGAGACAAGTACTATATTCCCTCTGTTTTCTATCCTGTCCTAAATATCTTCGATCTCCACAACCATTCCTTCTCTGATCCATTTCCATATGCTTTACCACTCTTGTTGCCAACCTTAGATACGTTCCAGTTTGTCAGTGTTAGTCTTAAAATATGATACCTAGAGCTGAACATAATATAGATGTGATTTGACCTTTAATTTTAATTAAATTTTAAAATTTAAAATTTAATTTTAATTTAATATTTAATAATAGTTAATTTAAAATTTAATTTTAATTTTAATGTGATTTTACTTTAATTTTTTTCACTTATATTTGTGAATAAGTTTTTTCATGCATTTTATATTTTTATTTGGTTTTTGATTATGAATTCATACTATTTACCCTTTATTCATCAGTATAAAGTGTTGTGACATTATTTTTTCTGTGACACATTTAGAACACTAGATATTAATAAAATACCCTAAACTTGTGCAAGTTTCTGTGTCCATGTGTGGTTTGTTTTTACATTTACATGTCACTAAAGCAGAATAATGTGGTTATAATGAACAAAAACTTCTAGGTCTTTGTCATGTAGAAGGCTATGAAGCCAGTCCTGCTTCATACTCCATGAATACAATTGACATTCTTATCTAAGTCCAGGACTTAAATTTATTTCCTTTACATAGATTATATTAACAGTAAAACATCACTAAAGCATATTGATTTTTTGCTTATCAAACGTAATTTGATAATATCCATTTTAACCAGCTTTTGCTAATCTGTTAATTTTGAGAAATCATATTTCTTATGCCTTCATTAAAGTCACCAACCCAAATATTGAAATTCAAGACAATGTTTATAATCCTGTTATTAAGCCCCTAATGATCTCCCACCAGGCTAATTTAAATCCATTAATTAAAGCTTTAATTTTTTCACTTATATTTGTGAATAAATTTTTTTCATGCATTTGGTATTTTTATTTGGTTTTTGGTTATCAATTCATACCATTTACCCTTTATCTATTCATCAGTTGCTGGACATTTGAATTGTTTCTAAATTTTGACTCTTATGAATAATGCTTCTATGGACATTCCCGTACAAGTTTTTGCATGGACATGTTTTCACTTTCCTTGAGTATACATCCAGGTGTGGAATTTGTAGGTCAGATCTTAGCCCTATTTTTAATCATTTGATGAATTGTCAGATTGTTTTTAAACGTGGCTGCATGATTTTATATTAGCACCAGCAGTATATAAGGGTTCTAATTTCTCCATATGGTCAGCCACACTTGCTGTTATCTGTTTCTTTTCTTATAGCCATTCTAGTGGATAAGTGGTATTTCATTGCGATTTTTACTTCCACTTCCCTCATATATAATGATGTTGAGTCTAGTTTCATGAATGTATTGTCTATCTTCTTTGAAGAAATATTTATTCAGATAATTTGCCCATTTCTTGAAGTTTTTTGTCTTTTTATTAAGTTGTAAGAGTTCTTTATATAATATGGATTATAAGTAGGTTCATTATCAGATATCTGATTGACAAATATTTTCACTCATTCTACAGATTGGCCATGCACTTTCTTAATGATGTCCAATGACATGCACTTTTTTAAAATTTTGATGTTGTCCAATTAATCTATTTTTTCCTTTGCTATTGTACTTTTGGTGTGTGTGCTTAGTTGCTCAGTTGTGTCCAGCTCTTTTCATATCTTTATAAAAATACTGCATAATCTAAGGGCATGCTGATTCACACCTATGTCTTCTACTAAGAATCTTATACCTTTAGCTCTTATATTTACATCTTTAATTTTTATATGTTAGGGGTTCAGTTTTATTTTTAATTTATTTTTTAATTGAAGGGTAATTCCTTTACAGAATTTTGTTGTTTTCTGTCAGTTTTATTTTTTATGCATGCAGATTACCAGTTGCTCCAATGCCATTTGTTGAAAAGACTATTCTTTCTGTTCTGAATTGTCTTGATATCCTTGGTGAAAATCACTGACCATAGATAAATGGGTTTATTTCTATACTGTCTGTTCTACTCAGCTGATATCTATGTTTGTCCTTACGCCAGTACCACACTGTCTTGATTATTGCAGCTTTGTAGTAACTTTTGAAATCAGTAAATGTGAATCCATCAACTTTGTTTTCTGTTTTCAAGATCATTTGGCTGTTGTGAATTCCTTGAGTTTCCATGTGAATATGAGGGTCAGCTTGTCAGATTCTGTAGCAGAGGCAATTGTGATTCTGATAAGGATTGCACTGAATCTGTAGATCAATTTAGGGAGTATTGCCATCCTAACAATGTTAAGTATTCCAATCCATGAACATAGGATATCTTTCAATTTATTTAGATCTTTAATTTCTTCAATAATGCTTCATAGTTTCCAGGTATATGTCTTGTACTTCTTTTTTTAACTTTAATTCTTCATATACCTTGCTAATGCAACTGTTTTGTCAGTTTTAATTTTGGTTTGTTTCTTACTCTATAGGAACACAATTGATTTTTCTATATTAATCATGAATCTTGAAACCTTGCTAAAATTCTGTATTAGTTATAATTGTTTTTAAATGATTCCTAAGGATTATCTATGTACAAAGTCAGGTCATTTTCATGTAAAGATTTTTTAAAAATTTATTTCCAATATGAAATTCTCTTTCCCTATTTTCCATGACTAGGACCTCAAGAACACTTTCGAATAGAAGTGGTAAAAGTGTGTATCCTTGTCTTGTTTTTGATACTAGGGGGTAAGCATTCAATCTTTCACCATTACATCTGATATTATCTGTGGATTTTTCATAGGAACTCATTAAAAATTAAGGAAGTTTCCTATGATTCCTTGTTTATCCAGTGTCTTCATGATGAAACAGTGTTAAATTTTGCCAAAAGCATTTCTGCATCTGTTGAGATGATCATGTATTTTTTGTCCCTTCTTCTATTAATGTTGTTGTCTACAGTCATTAAGTCATGTCCAATTCTTTGTGACCCCATGCACTATAGCACACCAGGCTTCCCTGTCCTTCACTATCTCCTAGAGTTTGCTCAAACTCATGGTCATTGAATCAGTGATGCCATCCAACTATCTCATCCTCTGTCACTCCATTCTCCCTATGCCCTTAATCTTTCCCAGCATTGGGGTCTTTTCCAATGAGTCAGCTTTTCCATTCAGGTGGCCAAAGTATTGGAGCTTGAGCTTCAGGATCAGTCTTTCCATGAATATTTAGGGTTGATTTCCTTTAGGATTAACTGGTTTGATCTCCTTGCTGTCCAAAGGATTCTCAAGAGTCTTCTCCAGCACAATTCAAAAGCATCAGTTCTTCAGTGTTCATCCTTCTTTATGCTCTAACTCTCATATCTATACATGACTACTGGAAAAACCATAGCTTTGACTTGTATGGACGTTTGTGGCAAACTGATGTCTCTGCCTTTTTTTTTTTCTTTTTTTTAATAGTGAAAACTTTTATATTTGGAATTAGTCAGCTGGACTCAGTTTAGATCATCCCAATTTTATTGGCAACATAAAGCATCATAGTCAGGAGCCAGTTGAACATATGTCTTCTTCTTTCCATCAGGCTTGATCATGGTATTGACCTTAGCCATGTCAATGTCATAGAGCTTCTTCACAGCCTGTTTAATTTGGTGGCTGTTGGCCTTGACAGCCACAATGAATACCAATGTGTTGTTACCTCCTATTTTATCCATGGCTGACTTGGTGATGAGGGGGAATTTGATGATGGCATAGTGGTCAAGTTTGTTTCTCCTAGGGGTGTTCATTCGAGAATATTGGGGCTGCCTCCTGAGCCGCAGTGTTTTGGGCCACCAGAAGGTGGGTGACATATGGATATATATATATATATATATATTTTTTTTTTTTTTTCTTTTGGTGACTGTGGACACCTTTCAACACTGCTTTCTTGGCCTTTAAAGTCTTCACTTTGGCTTCAGCTTTATGAGGGGCTGGGGTTTCCTTCTTCACCTCCAGTGCCATCTTCATAAAAAGGCACACCATCTTCATGGAAAGGCTCTGCTTTTTAATTCCACTGCCAAAAGCTTGTCATAACTTCTCTTCGAAGGAGCAAGCATCTTTTAATTTTGCAGCTGCAGTCAATGTCCACAGTGCATTTGGAGCCCAAGAAAATAAAGTCTGTCTCTTTTTCCAATTTTTCCCCAATTATCTGCCATGAAGTGATGGGACCAGATGCCATGATCTTAGATTTTGCTTTCTTTTGTTTTTAATTAATTTATTTATTTCAATTGGAGGCTAATTACTTTACAATGTTGTACTGGTTTTTGCCATACATTGACATGAATCAGCGATGGTGTACATGTGTTCCACATCCTGAACCCCTCTCCCACCTCCCACCCCATCCAATCCCTCAGGGTCATCCCAGTGCACCAGCCCTGAGCACCCTGTCTCATGCATTGAATCTGGACTGGTGATGTATTTCACATATGATAATATACATGTTTTAATGCTATTCTCTTAAATCATCCCACCCTCACATTCTCCCACAGAGTCGAAAAGACTGTTCTATACATCTGTATCTCTTTTGCTGTCTTGCATATACAGTCATTGTTACCATCTTTCTAAATTCCATATATATGCATTAATATACTGTATTGGTGTTTTTCTTTCTGACTTATTTCACTCTGTATAATAGGCCCCAGTTTCATCTACCTCATTAGAACTGATTCAAATGCATTCTATTTAATATCTGAGTAATTTTCCATTGTGTATATGTACCACTGCTTTCTTATCCATTCATCTGCCTATCGACATCCAGGTTGTTTCCATGTCCTGACTATTGTAAAAAGTGCTGCAATTAACAATGGGTTACATGTGTCTCTTTCAATTTTGGTTTCTTTGGTGTGTATGCCCAGAAGTGGGATTGCTGGGTTGTATGGCAGTTCTATTTCCAGATTTTAAAGGAATCTCCACACTGTTCTGCATAGGGACTGTACTAGTTTGCATTCCCACCAACAGTGTAAGAGAGTTCCCTTTTCTCCCCAACCTCTCCAGCATTTATTGTTTGTAGACTTTTGGATAGCAGCCATTCTGACCGACATGAGATGGTACCTCATTGTGGTTTTGATTTGAATTTCTTTGATGAGTGATGTTGAGCATCTTTTCATGGGTTTGTTAGCCATCTGTATGTCTTCTTTGGGGAAATGTCTGTGTAGTTCTTTGGCCCATGTTTTGATTGTGTCGTTTATTATTCTGGAATTGAGCTACAGGAGCTGCTTGTATATTTTGGAAATTAATTCTTTGTCAGTTGCTTCAGTTGCTATTATTTTTTCCCATTCTGAAGGCTGTCTTTTCACCTTGCTTATAGTTTCCTTTTTTGTGCAAAAGCTTTTACGTTTAATTAGGTGTCATTTGTTTATTTTTGCTTTTATTTCCATTACTCTGGGAGGTGGGTCATAGAGGATCCTGCTGTGATTTATGTCAGAGAGTGTTTTGCCTATATTTTCCTCTAGGAGTTTTATAGTTTCTGGTCTTACATTTAGATCTTTAATCCATTTTGAGTTTATTTTTGTGTATGGTGTTAGAAAGTGTTCTAGTTTCATTCTTTTACAAGTGGTTGACCAGTTTTCCCAGCACCACTTGTTAAAGTGATTGTTTTTTCTCCATTGTATATTCTTGCCTCCTTTGTCGAAGATAAGGTGTACATATGTGGGTGGATTTATCTCTGGGCTTTCTGTTTTGTTCCATTGATCTATATTTCTGTCTTTGTGCCAGTACCATACTGTCTTGATGACTGTAGCTTTGTAGTATAGCCTGAGGTCAGGCAGGTTGATTCCTCCAGTTCCATTCTTCTTTCTCAAGATTTCTTTGGCTATTCGAGGTTTTTTGTATTTCCATACAAATTTTGAAATTATTTCTTCTACTTCTCTGAAAAATACTGTTGGTAGCTTGATAGGGATTGCATTGAATCTATGGATTGCTTTGGGTAGTATACTTATATTCATTATATTGATTCTTCCAATCCATAAACATGGTATATTTCCCCATCTATTAGTGTCCTCTTTGATTTCTTTCACCAGTGTTTTATAGTTTTCTATATATAGGTCTTTTGTTTCTTTAGGTAAATTTATTCTTAAGTATTTTATTCTTTTCATTGCAATGGTGAATGGAATTGCTCCCTTAATTTCTCTTCCTGTTTTCTCATTGTTAGTGTATAGGAATGCAGGGGATTTTTCTGTGTTAATTTTATATACTGCAACTTAATATATTTATTGATTAGCTTTAGTAATTTTCTGGTGGAGCCTTTAGGGTTTTCTATGTAGAGGATCATGCCATCTGCAAACAGTGAGAGTTTTGCTTCTTTTTCAAGCTGGATTCCTTTAATTTCTTTTTCTTTTCTGATTGCTGTGGTTAAAACTTCCAAAACTATGTTGAATAGTAGTGATGAGAGTGGGCACCCTTGTCTTGTTCCTGACTTTAGGGGAAATTCTTTCAATTTTTCACCATTCAGGATAATGTTTGCTGTGAGTTTATCATACATGGCTTTTATTATGTTGAGGTATGTTCCTTCTATGCCTGCTTTCTGGAGGGTTTTTTTAAAATCATAAATGGATGTTGAATTTTGTCAAAGGCTTTCTCTGCATCTATTGAGATAAGCATTAGGTTTTTACCTTTCAATTTGTTAATGTGCTGTACCACATTCATTGATTTGTAAATATTAAAGAATCTTTGCATCCCTGGGATAAAGCCCACTTGGTCATAATGTATGATCATTTTAATATGTTTTTGGATTCTGTTTGCTAGAATTTTGTTAAGGATTTTTGCATCTATGTTCATCAGTGATTTGGGCCTGTAATTTTCTTTTTTGGTGGCATCTTTGTCTTGTTTTGGTATTAGTGTGATGGTGGCCTCATAGAATGAGTTTGGAAGTTTACCTTCCTTTGCAATTTTCTGGAAGAGTTGGAGTAGGATAGGTGTTAGCTCTTCTCTAAATTTTTGGTAGAATTCAGGTGTGAAGCCGTCTGGTCCTCAGCTTTTGTTTGTTGGAAGATTTCTGATTACTGTTTCAATTTCGTGCTTGTGATGGGTCTGTTAAGATTTTCTATTTCTTCCTGGTTCAGTTTTGGAAAGTTATACTTTTCTAGGAAATTGTCCCATTTCTTCCAGTTGTCCATTTTATTGCCATATAGCTGCTGATAGTAGTCGCTTATGATCCTTTGTATATCTGTGTTGTCTGTTGTGATCTCTCCATTTTCATTTCTAATTTTGTTGATTTGATTCTTCTCCCTTTTTTTCTCGATGAGTCTGGCTAATGGTTTATCCATTTTATTTATCTTTTCAAAGAACCAGCTTTTGGCTTTGTTGATTTTGGCCATGGTTTCCTTTGTTTCTTTTTCATTTATTTCTGCCTTAATTTTTTATGATTTCTTTCCTTCTACAAACCTGAGGTTCTTCATTTTTTTTTCTAGTTGCTTTAGGTATAGAGTTATGTTATTTATTTGATTTTTCTCTTGTTTCTTGAGGTAAGCTTATATTGCTATGAACCTTCCCCTTAGCGCTGCTTTAACTGAATCCCATATGTTTTGGGTTGTTTTGTTTCATTGTCATTTGTTTCTATGCATATTTTGATTTCTTTTTTTCAAATTCTTCTGTGATTTGTTGGTTATTCAGAAGCATCTTTTGGGCCTCCGTATGTTGGTATTTTTAATAGTTTTTTTCTCCTATAATTGACATCTAATCTTACTGCATTGTGATCAGAAAAGATGCATGGAATGATTTCAAATTTTTTTTAATTTACCAAGGCTAGATTTATGGCCCGGGATGTTATCTATCCTGGAGAACGTTCCATGTGCATATGAGAAAAAGGTGAAATTCATTGTTTGGGGGTGAAATGTCCTATAGATATCGATTAGGTCTAACTGGTCCATTGTATCATTTAAAGCTAGTGTTTCCTTGCTAATTTTCAGTTTAGTTGTTCTATCCATAGGTATGAGTGGGGTATTAAAGTCTCCCACTATTATTGGGTTATTGTTAATTTACCCTTTCATACTTGTTAGTATTTGCCTTAAATATTGCTGTGCTCCTTTGTTGGGTGCATATATATTCATAATTGTTATATCTTCTTCTTGGATTGATCCTTTGATCATTATGTAGTGTCCTTCTTTATCTCTTTTCACAGCCTTTATTTCAAAGTCTATTTTACCTGATATGACTATTGCTACTCCTACTTCTTTTGGTCTCCATTTGTTTGAAATATTTTTTTTCCAGCCCTTCTCTTTCAGTCTGTATGTGTCCCTTGTTTTGATATGGGTCTCTTGTAGACAGCATATATAGGGGTCTTGTTTTTGTATCCATTCAGCCAGTCTTTGTCTTTTAGTTGGGGTATTCAATCCATTTACATTTAAGGTAATTATTTATAAGTATGATCCCATCGCCATTTACTTTGTTGTTTTGGGTTTGAGTTTATACACCTTTTCTGTGTTTCTTGTCTAGAGAAAATCCTTTAGCATTTGTTGGAGAGCTGGTTTGGTGGTGCTGAATTCTCTCAGCTTTTGCTTGTCTGTAAAGTCTTTGATTTCTCCTTATATTTGAATGAGATCCTTGCTGGGTACAGTAATCTGGGTTGTTGGGTTTTCTCTTTCATCCCTTTAAGTATGTCCTGCCATTCCCTTCTGGCCTGAAGAGCTTCTATTGAAAGATCAGCTGTTATCCTTATGGGAATCCCCCTGTGTGTTATTTGTTGTTTTTCCCTTTCTGCTTTTAATATTTGTTCTTTGTGTTTGATCTTTGTTAATTTGATTAATATGTGTCTTGGGGTGTTTTGCCTTGGGTTTATCCTGTTTGGGACTCTCTGGGTTTCTTGGACTTGAGTGACTATTTCCCTCCCCATTTTAGGGACGTTTTCAACTATTATCTCCTTAACTATTTTGTCATGGCCTTTCTTTTTGTCTTCTTCTTCTTCTGGGACTCCTATGATTCAAAAGCTGGTGTGTTTGACATTCTCCCAGAAGTCTCTGATGTTGTCCTCTTTAAATTCTCTCTCTCTCTTTTTTAATTTTTTCCTCTCTGCTTCATTTATTTCCACCATTCTACCTTCCACTTCACTTATCCTATCTTCTGCCTCATTATTCTACTGTTGGTTCCCTCCAGAGTGTTTTTGATCTCAGTTATTGCATTTTTAAAATTGATTGACTCTTTTATTTCTTCTATGTCCTTGTTAAACAATTCTTGCATTTTATCAATCCTTGTCTCCAGACTGTTTATCTGTAACTCCATTTTGTTTTCAAGATTGGATCATTTTTACTATCATTATTCTGAATTCTTTTTCAGGTGGACTCCCTAGCTCCTCCTCTTTTGTTTGGTTTGGTGGGCATTTAGATATTCCTTTACCTACTGAATATTTCTCTGCCTTTTCATCTTGTTTAGACTGCTGTATTTGGGGTGGCCTTTCTATATGTTGGAAGTTTGTGGTTCCTCTTTATTGTGGTTGGACGAGTGGCTTGTCAAGGTTTCCTGGTTAGGGAAGCTTGTGTGTCAGTGTTCTCGTGGGTGGAGCTGGATCTCTTCTCTCTGGAGTGCAATCAAGTGTCCAGCAATGAGTTTTGAGGTGTCTATGGGATTGGTGTGACTTTTGGCCACCTGTATTTTAATGCTCAGGATTATGTTCCTGTGTCGTTGGAGAGTTAGCTTGGTTTGTCTTGCTTTGAAACTTGTTGACTCTTGAGTGGAGCTTGGTTTCAGTGTAGGTATGGAGGCTTTTGGATGAGCTCTTGTCAATTAATGTTCCCTGGAGTCAGGAGTTTTCTGGTGTTCCCAAGTTTTGGATTTAAGCCTCCTGCCTCTGGCTTTCAATCTTATTCTTTTTTTTTATTTTTTTTTTAATTTTCTGTTATAGTAGCCTCATGACTTCTTCATCCATACAGCCCCAATGATAAAATATCTAGCTTAATGGTGAAAAGATTCTCCACAGTGAGGGACACCCAGAGAGGTTCACAGAGTTACATGAAGAAGAGAAGAAGAAGCAGGGAGATAGAGGTGACCAGGAAGAGAAGAAGGGGAGTCAAAAGGAGAGAGACAGATCCAGCCAGTAATCAGTTCCCTAAGTGTTCTCCACAGCCTAGAACACCCAAAGAGATTCAGAGTTGGGTAGATAAAAGAAGGGGGAGGGAGGAGATAGAGGTGACCTGGGGGAGAAAAAGGAGTGTTAAAAGGGGAGAGAACATCCAAGCCAGTAATCACACTCCTAAGTAAAAATGGATACTGAAGATTGGATTCTTAAAGGTACAAAATTGATAACAAATACCAAAAGCAAAGATTAAAAGTCTATAGTAGACATTGGACTCTCAAAAATACAGTATTAAAAAACATCACAAAACATTAAAAAATATGAAGTATGCTTTAAAAATAGGGTCTTTTTGCAAGGTAATAGTAGGTTATAAAAATGAAAATTAAAGGAGTAATAAAGAACTTAAATTTTTTAAATTAAAAATGATAATAGTAAAATATATCTAGGAATTTGTCTGGAGCTGTTGAGGGCACTGAGGGGTCAGTTCAGTTTCAGATAGTTCCTTGTTCCAGCTTATACTTCTCAAGGTCTATATGCTCCTTCCAATGTAGTCGGTGGTAACTACAGGGTTTTAGTCTGTTGCACCTGTCACTTCCAAAGCAGTTCCCTCTTCTTTGTTTATTTTGTCTTCCTCTGTTTGCAAGTCGCTTCAGTGTCAAATTCCACCCTGACAGAAGGGGGCGAAGGTGGTCACTTATTTAGGCTCACTTGTTCAGTCGTGCTGTGGGGAGGGAGGAACGCTGCTAACAAATATCACTGGCATGTGTGGGGAGTGCTCGCAGTGTCTGTGCCACACTGGGTTTGCCCCTGCTCATGACAAGTGTGCTTTCTCAGTCTGCACTGCTCAGGCTCCAGGTTTCTCTGCAGGAGAACTGTCCAAAGTGGCCCCTGGGTTTCATGCATTTCCCCCATCTAAGCTGCTCAGGTTCAGGTTCTCAGGTACTCCACAAAGGCACAGACTCAATTGGGCCTACGTCTTGTGCCCTTCCCAGGTCCAAGCTGCTCAGGTGACCAGATGCTTGGTGAGCGCACTTTCCCATGTGGGCAGTGCATCTTACCCCCTCCCTGGTCCCAGTCCCTTGGTTTCCTGGGTGTGTAGCAAGAACGCGATCTCAGGTGTACCGTGTGTCTCCTCTGGGGAGCTGATCTCTCACTGAGACCCTTCTGGCAGATGTCAACTGTTCAGGATCCCAAGAAGACTTGGTTAGCAACTGGGTGCCTGCTTACAGTTTGGTGGAGGATGCCATCTCTGGGATCAAGATTGCCCCTCGCCTTCTGGCTCTGGCTGTCACCTGCCTGCCTCTCTGCCTCTGGTGGGGAGAGGGGTCAGTCCACAGCCAGCTAGCTCTCCTTTGATATTTGCTCAATCCTTTGTTCTGTGAGCGGGCCAGGCTGTGCCTTAGAGCTTTTCATGAGGAAGTTTCTCTCTCTCTCTCTCTCTCTTTTTTATTCTCTCTCTTGCTATCCCACATTTTGGGTGGCTATCTCACATTACCTCCCTCAGGTTGTCTTCAGGGCATTCAGTCCTGGTCCTTGCCCTAAGCATGCAGCCCATGCCTCATTGTTTAGCTCCCACTCACTGCTGGTGGACATGAGTGTCTGGGCTACTTCTCTGCTGGGAGTTGCAGTTAGGCATGTAATCTCTGTGAGTGTGTGTGTGTGTGTGTGTGTGTGTGTGTGTGTATGTATGTTTTCCTCCTGGTTATGTTGCTCTCTGAGATTCCAAAACTCCCCACTGACCCACTGGTGAGAGGGATTCCTGGTGTTTGGAAGCTTCTTTTCCTTCATGACTCCCTCCCTGGTACTGGTCTCTGTCCCTAACTCTTTTGTCTCTCATTTTATCTTTTATATTTTGTCCTACCTCCTTTGGAAGAGAATGGGCTGCCTTTCTGGGCGCCTGGTGTCCTCTACTGGCATTCAGAAACTGTTTTGTGAAATTTATTCAGCATTCAAATGATCTTTCGATGAATTTGTTGGGGAGAAAGTGCCTGGCCTATTCCTCTACCATCTTAGGAGCGCCTCTGATCTTAGATTTTGAATGTGGAGTTTAAGCCAGTGTTTTCACTCTTCTCTCACACTCATCAAGTGGCTCTTTAATTCCTCTTTGCTTTCTGCCATTAGAGTGGTGTTATCTGCATATCTGAGGTTGTTGATATTTCTCTCAGCAATCTTCATTCCAGCTTGTGCTTCATCCAGCCCAACGTTTTACATGATTTACTCTGCATATTTTCACCCTCCTTATTTAACTTATATGCAGAGTACATCATGCAAAATGCCAGGCTGGATGAAGCACAAGCTGGAATCAAGATTGCCAGGAGAAATATCAATAACCTCAGCTATACAGATGACAGCACCGTTATGGCAGAAAGCAAAGAACTAAAGAGCTTCTTGATGAAAGTGAAAGAGGAGAGTGAAAAAGTTGGCTTAAAACTCAACATTCAGAAAACTGAGATCATGGCATTCAGTCCCATCATTTCATGACAAATAGATGGGGAAACATTGGAAACAGTGACAGACTTTATTTTCTTGGGCTCCAAAATCACTGCAGATGGTGACTGCATCCACAAAATTAAAAGATGCTTGCTCCTTGGAAGAAAAGCTATGACCAACCTAGACAGTATAATTAAAAAGCAAACATTATTTTGCTGACAAAGGTCTGTCTAGCCAAACTATGAGTTTTCCAGTAGTCATGGATGTATGTGAGAGTTGCACTATAAAGAAAGTTGAGCACCAAAGAACTGATGCTTTTGAACTGTGGTGTTGGAGAAGACTCTTGAGAGTCCCTTGGACAGCAAGGAGATCCAACCAGTTGATCCTAAAGGAAATCAGTCCTGAATATTCTTTGGAAGGACTGATGTTGAAACTCCAGTAGTTTGGCCACCCAATGTGAAGAACAGACTCGTTGGAAAAAACCCTGATGTTGGGAAAGATTGAAGGCAGCAGAAAAAGGCGATGACAGAGGATGAGATAGTTGGATGGCATCACCAACTCTGTGGACATGAGTTGGAGTAAGTTCCGGGAGTTGGTGATGAACAGGGAAGCCTAACATGCTGTAGTCCATGGGGTTGCAAATAGTCAGACACGACTGAGCAACTGAACTGAACTGAACTCTGCAAAGAAGTTAAATATGCAAGGTAACAATATACAACCTTGACATACTCCTTTCCCATTTTTGAACCAGTCCATTCTTCCATGTCTTGTCCTAACTGTTGCTTCTTGAACTGCATACTGATTTCTCAAGAGACAGGTAAAGGTGGCCTGGTATTCCCATCCCTTTAATTTTCCAGTTTGTTGTGATCCACACAGTGAAAGTCTTTAGCATTGTCAGTGGAACAGAAGTAGATGTTTTTCTGGAATTCCCTTGCTTCTCTATGATCCAATGGATGTTGGCAATTTGATCTCTGATTCCTCTGTCTTTTCTAAATCCAGTTTGTACACATAGAAGTTCTCTCTATTTTTTAAATTTTAATTGGAGGCTAATTACTTTACAATATTGTGATGGTTTTTGCCATATATTCGCATGAATCAACCATGGGTGTACATGTGTTCCCCATCCTGACCCTCCCTCCCTATCCCATCCCTTAGGGTCATCCCAGTGCACCAGCCCTGAGCACCCTGCCTCATGCATTGAACCTGGACAGGTGATCTATTTCACGTATGATAATATACATGTTTCAGTGCTATTCTCTCAAATCATCCCACCCTCGCCTTCTCCCACAGAGTCCAACAGTCTGTTCTTTACATCTGTGTCTCTTTTGCTGTCTCACATTTGGATCATTGTTACCATCTTTCTAAATTCCATATATATGTGTTAATATTTCATGTACAGCTGAAGCCTAGCTTGAAGAATTTTGAGCATGACCTTGCTAGCATGTGAAATGAGCACAATTGTACAGTAGTGTGGACATTCTTTGGCATTGTAATGAGTTACAATTATTGATTTTTTGGTGGTTAAATTAACCCTGTTTTTCTGATACAAATCCCACTTGGTCATGGTTTGTAATCATTTTCATATATTGCTAGATTTTATTTGCTTGTACATTGTTGAAGGGTTTTCTGTCTATATTCATAGGACACATTGGTTTCTGGTATCATTTTTTTATTTGATATTTTAATCTGATTTTGTTATCATAGTAATCCTGGTATCACAGAATGAGTTTAGGTGTTCCCTCCTCTTCCATTTTTGGACAATTTTGTGAAAAGCTAGTATTAATTTTTTTTTCAGTGTTTGGTATAATTCAAAAGTACAGCTATCAGAGAATACCCATAACACATATGATGGTGCACTTAAAGATGTCCTACATATCTCTGAAGTTCTGTTGATTTTTCTTCATTCTAGTGTCTCTTTAGATTGCATAATCTCTATCAACATATCCATTTTCAAGTTTGCTTATTCTTTCTTATGCCAGTTCATGTACACTGTTGAGATTCTCTAACAATTTTTTTTTTCATTTTGGTTACTGTAATTTCCTACTCCAGAGTTTCTTTTTAAAAAAAATAATTTCTGCCACTTTAGTGATATTCTTTGATAAAGCATTGTCTTTATATAACCTCCTAGTTCCTTAAGAATGGTTTTCTTTAGCTCTTTTAATATATTTATAATGGATAATTTGAAGTCTTTGTTAAATCAGGCATCTGGCTCTCTCAAAATCAATTTCCATTGCCTGCTTCTTTTTACTGTGCGTCAGTCATATATTCCTTTTTCTTCACACATGTCATAAGTTTTTGTTCAAAACTGGGCAATTTCAGTACAACAGCTTAGGGTGCTGATTCCCCTTATTGCTCTCCAAGTCTTGTTTGTAATATTATTTGCTTATTTCTTTACTTTTTGAGTTGGCTAGGCTATTTTATTAGAGTCTATTTGCCCTGCAATATTAATCCAATTATGTTGCTCCTTAGCAGCTACAACCTTACAAAATCTATACAGTCGTTCTGGGACTATCATGAGTTTAACAGGGCTTGACTTGACGGTATATTCCCCTAATCTCTCTGTTAAACTGCCTGCTTCCTTCTGTATATCACTCAGCCCTTCCACCACACTAATTCCTGAGTGATTATCATTGTTTAATCATTCAGTTGTGTCCAACCCTAATCTGACCCCATGGACTACAGACCGTCAGGCTCCTCTGTCCATGGGATTTCCCAGGCAAGACTACTGAAGTGGGTTGCTATTTCCTTCTCCAGGGGATCTTCTCAATCCAGTGATCAGACTCATGTGTCCTGTACTGGAAGGCTGATTCTTCACCACTGAGCCACCTGACAAGCCCTCGTAAGTGACTGTTCTGTTTTTTACAATGTCCTGGGGCACATAGTGTTTCATAGTCTGATCCAATTAATTCAGACAGGGATATTTTGAGGCCAGTTCTGAGGGTTGTTCTGACCCCAAGAGGTATCTTCTTACCTATGTCCTTCTATGGTTCTCTTTGGCAAACTATCTAGTGTTTTACTTATAACTGTTAATTAAAAGAAGAAACTGTTTTTGAGACTGCCTTTAAGCTTGAACTGCCGACACTCTGTTTCAAATATAATCAGTTCCTTTGAGGGACCTCTTTTCATATAAACTTCCTTACCCCTAAGACAAATGCTCTGTGTCACTAATTTGGGCACCTGAAGGTGTAATGTGTTGAATGTTGGCCACTCTCAAAGATATTTACAACTTGAACTTATTAATGTGAGCTTATTTTAACAAGGGATATTTGAAAAGGTAATTAGGTTAAGGATTTCAAGATGAGATAAACTTGGTTTATCCATATGTGCCCTAATCTCAATGACATGTGTGGTTTTAGAATTGGGTAATAATAGGTGGAAGCTGGAAGAATTCAAAGGCAAATGATAGCAAGAGCTTAGATTGCCTTGAAGAGACTTGGTGGAAATTTGGACTTTAAATGCAATTTTTGCAAGAGCTCCTAGGGAAGTAAGGAGTACTTTACAGAAAACATCTATCATCTTGGATAATACATATATCATTATGGATAGAATGTGGGTGAAAATATGAATGTTAAAGGTCTTTCTGGTGAGAGCTCAAAAAGAGATAAGGAATATGTTATTTTGAACTGGAGGAATGGCAATCCTTGTTATGTAGTAGCAGAAAACTTGAATGAATTACATTCTGCTGTTGGTTGGAAAGTATAATTTATGAACAATGAGCTTGGGTGTTTAACTGAGGATGTTTTCAAGTAAAGTGTGAAAGCTACAGCATGGCTTCTCCTTGCTGCTTATAATAAAATGAAAGAGGAAATAGATAAATTGAAGAATTCAACACTTGATGATTTGGAAGTTTCTTACCTATCCAGACTATAAAGGATACTGAAATTGTGAAATTCACTGTCAGAAAAGATTAATCTAGAGAGAAGGACAAGCATTGCCCTGACAAACTTTTTAGGAAGAGACTGGACATGTGACTCAGGGATCCAATTGACCATCTCAAAAGTAGCCAGAAATAGGGTTATCCAGAAAGGATTTATGAAGAACTCTCTGTCTAATGTCATGGACCCTGCTGAAATATGTGAGAGACCAACCAGGTATTTAAGAATATTATATCAGCAGAAATACTGCCATCTTGCACTGAAGGGGGAAAGACAGGACAAAATAAAGGAAGGCTCTTAGATATCTGAGTTTATACAGATTAGAAAATGGACCAATTGATATACTCAGCTATAAAAGTGCTACCTTTCAAGAAAAAGGAAGAATGATTCCCATGAGCAGAACCTTGGACAGAGAGACAGAAACTCACCCATACCAGATTTAGATAAATTAGATAATTTAGATGATGAGACTTGGAACTTTCTAAGCTAATGATATTTACATGAGAGTTTAGACTTAGAGTTGATACTCCAATGAGTTGAGAGTTTGGGGATATTAGGATGGGTTGAATATATTTTTGTACATGGGAGAGAGATGAATTTGGAGGACTCTAAGGAAAACTATGATGAGTTGATTATGCCTTCCTCCCCCACAGAGAAAAGATATGCATAGCCAGAACCTGTAAATGTGAAATGATTTAGAAAAAGAGTCTTTGCAGATGTAATTAAGATAATGACCTCAAGATGAGATCATTTTGCCTTATAAGAGTGGATCCAAATCCAAAAGCAAATGTTCTTATAAGAAGAAAAGGAAAAAAAAAAAAAAAGAAGAAAAGGGAGGGGGGAGTAAGGCAAAGAGGAGAAGCTCATGTGAAGACCAAGGCAGAGCCTGTACTTAGGCACCATCAAACCAAGGAATACCCAGAGGTACTAGAAGCTGAAGGGGAAGAAAAAGATTCTCCCCTAGAGCCTTCAGGAGGATTGT
Organism: Ovis canadensis; assembly: GCF_042477335.2. Taxonomy (NCBI): domain Eukaryota; kingdom Metazoa; phylum Chordata; class Mammalia; order Artiodactyla; family Bovidae; genus Ovis; species Ovis canadensis. The sequence continues at coordinate 111,407,733 of NC_091727.1, read as the reverse complement.
GTCCCTGCTGATAACTTGAATTCTGACTTCTGGCCTCCAGAACTATGAGATAGTAAATATATGTTGTTTTGGACCAAGTGTTTTTGCTTCTTTGTTTTGCTTTATTTGTTTTACAACAAGAAACAATGTTTTTATAGAGTTATAGCCTCTGCACTTATGAGCTTGCCTCTCTTATTTAGAACTTTTTGCCTACCACTGAGCTGGAATATAGATTTTCAAGCTCAGCATTCTCAGCTTACAGTGCCTTCAGTAGGGCCTCTATCCTACAGGTAAAATCTTGGTAGGAAGGAATCCCCTACATTCTGGGTGACTCACCAAGACTGTAGTTTCTTCAACTCATAAGGGGAAAGAATGAGAAATGCTGGTGACTTTCTCTTCCCAATGAGATAAAGTAAGCCATGACTTGGAACTGATAGGATAGGGAATGCTGTCTTATTGATCACATACACCATTGGTGGAACATTCATCAGTCTGATTTTCATAGAGAGGAAGGGAGTAGATCATAGCTCAAATGCTACAGAGTCTTGCTATTCTTACCTAGCTTTAGTAGATTTTTCTTGAATAAATGTTCCATCATTTTCTGTATAACCATAGTACAATATCCACAGACTTTAAAAAATTTGGATTTTCTATGGTTTGTAATAGCTTTGCTTATTTCACTGGAGAGAAGGTCCACAAAATTCCTCACTATTATTCTGGAATTGGAACTCCTTTATTTTTATTGGATAATTGATTTTTACTTAATTTTTAGATAATTTTAGATTCATATGCAGTTGTTATAAAGACTACAGAGAGATCCCATTTGCCCTTTACTATTTTCCCTAATAATAATACCTTGCAAAACTATAATACAATATCCCCACCAGGATATTGACATCGACAAAGTCAAGATACAGAACATTTCATCTCAACAAGGATCTTTCATGTTGTTGTTTTACAGCTACAACCACCTCCCTCAGAGACTAAGAGCCTTATGGTCACCATCAAGAACACCACTAGGGGAGCCCTAAAAGGAGAAGATGGGGTGGGGGAGGAGGTAGATAGGATTTTGAAGAAATAATGGCTAAAAATGTCCCAAATATGAGGAAAGATATGGATATATAAATACAAGAATCTCAATTAACTCCAAGTACAATAAACACAAAGAAACACAGTATAATCTAACTGTCGAACTAAAAAGACAATCTTGAAAGCAGCAGGAGAAAAGTACTCATCACACAGAAGGAACCTCCAATAAGATTATCATTGGATTTCTCAATAGAAACATTGCAGGCCATAATGCAGTAGGATAATAGTATTTAAAGTGCTGAAGGAAAGAAGAACTGTTGAGAATACTATACATGGCAAAACTGTCCTTCAAAAATGAAAATGAAGGAAAACTTAAAACATTCCCAAATAAACAAAAGCTAAGGGAGTTCATTAGTGTTAATATGTTAATGTTCATTAATATTACTCTATAAGAATAAAGCCCTTCAAATTCAAAAGAATGATACTAGATTCAAACTATATACATTTAATTTAAAATCATATGAAAATGTCAAAATCTTCAGTGAAGGTAAATACATATACAAATATAAAACATTTTAACTTTGAAAATGAACTAGAATTATCTTTTTTCAAAGGCAACCTGATTGTATTAGTAAAAACCCTACAGAATCCACACTGTTAGAACTAACAAAAAATTCAATCTATATATAAAAATGGTATTTGTATACACTAAAATGAAAAAAAACAAAAAGGAATTAAGAATTATTCATTTTAAATAGTATAAAAAGGAATCAAGTACTTAAGAAAAACTTAACCAAGAAGGGAAAAATATTGTACATGAAACACAACAAAAATTTGTTAAAATAAATGAAATAAGACAAATTTTTAAAACCACATGTTCATGTATTGTAAGATTTAATATTGTTAAATTGTTCAGCACTAGTCAAATAAATCAAGAGATTCAATGGAATCCCTACCAAAATTTTTGCAGAAACAGAAAAATAGATCCTAAAATTGACATGGACTCTCAAGGTACCCCCAAATAGCTAAATATTGAAAATTAAAAACAAAGTTGAAGGTATCCCACGTCCTGATTTCAAAACGTATAACAAAGCTACAATAATCAAAACAGCATGGTACTACCATAAGTTCAGTTCAGATCAGTTGCTCAGTCGTGTCTGACTTTTTGCAACCCCATGAACTGCAGCACACCAGGCTTCCCTGTCCATCACCAACTCCAGGAGTTCACTCAAACTCATATGGGAGACCTGGGTTCGATCCCTCGGTTGGAAAGATCCCCTGGAGAAGGAAATGGCAACCCACTCCAGTATTCTTGCCTGGGGAATCCCATGGACGGAGGAGCCTAGTGGGCTACAGTCCATGGAATCCCAAAGAGTCAGACACGACTGAGCAACTTCACTTCACTTCACTTCATTTCACTTCATGTCCATCGAGCTGGTGATGCCATCCAGCCATCTCATTCTCTGTCGTCCCCTTCTCCTTCTGCCTCCAATCCCTCCCACCATCACAGTCTTTTCCAATGAGTCAAATCTTCACATGAGATGGCCAACATATTGGAATTTCAGCTTCAGCATCAGTCCTTCCAATGAACACCCAGGACTGATCTCCTTTAGAATGGACTGGTTGGATCTCCTTGCAGTCCAAGGGATTCTCAAGAGTCTTCTCCAACACCACAGTTCAAAAGCATCAATTCTTCAGTGCTCAGCTTTCTTCACAGTCCAACTCTCACATCCATACATGACCACTGGAAAAACTATAGCCTTGACTACACGGACCTTTGTTGGCAAAGTAATATCTCTACTTTTCAATATGCTATCTAGGATGGTCATAACTTTCCTTCCAAGGAGTAAGTGTCTTTTAATTTCATGGCTACAATCACCATCTGCAGTGATTTTGGAGCCCCCCAAAATAAAGTCTGACACTGTTTCCACTGTTTCCCCATCTATTTCCCATGAAGTGATGGGACTGGATGCCACGATCTTAGTTCTCTGAAGGTTGAGCTTTAAGCCAACTTTTTCACTCTCTTCTTTCACTTTAATGAAGAGTCTTTTTAGTTCCTGTTCACTTTCTGCCATAAGGATAGTGTCATCTGTATATCTGAGGCTTTTGATATTTCTCCCGGCACTCTTGGTTCCAGCTTGTGCTTCTTCCAGCCCAGCATTTCTCATGATGTACTCTGCATATAAGTTAAATAAGCAGGGTGACAACATACAGCCTTGATGTACTTTTTTTTCCCAGTTGGAACCAGTCTATTGTTCCATGTCAAGTTCTAACTGTTGCTTCCTGACCTGCATATAGGTTTCTCAAGAGACAGGTCAAGTGATCTAGTATTCCCATCTCTTTCAGAATTTTCCACAGTTGATTGTGATCCACACAGTCAAAGGCTTTGGCATAGTCAATAAAGCAGAAATAGATTTTTTCATGAACTCTCTTGCTTTTTCAATGATCCAGCAGATGTTGGCAGTTTGATCTCTGGTTCCTCTGCCTTTTATAAAACCAGCTTGAACATTAGGAACTTCCCGGTTCACGTACTGCTGAAGCCTGGCTTAGAGAATTTTGAGCATTACTTTACTAGTGTGTGAGATGAGTGCAATTGTGCGGTAGTTTGAGCATTCTTTGGCATTGCCTTTCCTTGGGACTGGAATGATAACTGACCTTTTCCAGTCTAATGGTTCAGTTCAGTTCAGTCTCTCAGTCATGTCTGACTCTTTGCGACCCCATGAATCACAGTACGCCAAGCCTCCCTGTCGATCACCAACTCCTGGAGTTCATCCAGACTCGCATCCATCGAGTCAGTGATGCCATCCAGCCATCTCATCCTAGGTCGTCCCCTTTTTCTCCTGCCCCCAATCCCTCCCAGCATCAAAGTCTTTTCCAAAGAGTCAACTCTTCGCATGAGGTGGCCAAAGTACTGGAGCTTCAGCTTTAGCATCATTCCTTCCAAAGTAATGCCAGGGTTGATCTCCTTTAGAATGGACTGGTTGGATCTCCTTGCAGTCCAAGGGACTCTCAAGAGTCTTCTCCAAAACCACAGTTCAAATGCATCAATTCTTCGGCGCTCAGCCTTCTTCACAGTCCAACTCTCATACCCATACATGACTACTGGAAAAACCATAGCCTTGACTAGATGGACCTTAGTCGGCAAATAATGTCTCTGCTTTTGAACATGCTATCTAGGTTGGTTATAACTTTTATTTCATGGAGTAAGAGTCTTTTGATTTCATGGCTGCATTCACCATCTGCAGCGATTTTGGAGCCCCCCAAAATAAAGTCTGACACTGTTTCCACTGTTTCTCCATCTATTTCCCATGAAGTGATGGGACCATATGCCATGATCTTCGTTTTCTGAATGTTGAGCTTTAAGCCAAATTTTTGACTCTCCTCTTTTACTTTCATCAAAAGGCTTTTTAGCTCCTCTTCACTTTCTGCCATAAGGGTGGTGTCATATGCATATCTGAGGTTATTGATATTTCTCCTGGCAATCTTGATTCCAGCTTGTGCTTCTTCCAGCCTAGTATTTCTCATGATGTACTCTGCATAGAAGTTAAATAAGCAGGGTGACAATATACAGCCTTGACATACTCTTTTTCTTATTTGGAACCAGTCTGTTGTTCCATGTCCAGTTCTAACTGTTGCTTCCTAGCCTGCATACAGATTTCTCAAGAGGCAGGTCAGGTGATCTGGTATTCCCATCTCTTTCAGAATTTTCCACAGTTTATTGTGATCCACACAGTCAAAGGCTTTGGCATAGTCAATAAAGCAGAAATAGATGTTTTTCTGGGACTCTTGCTTTTCCCATGATCCAGCGGATGTTGGCAATTTGATCTCTAGTTCCTCTGCCTTTTCTAAAACCAGCTTGAACATCAGGAAGTTCATGGTTCATGTATTGCTGAAGCCTGGCTTGGAGAATTTTGAGCATTACTTTACTAGTCTAATGGTTAGGGTAATGTAAATCAAATATGCAATGTGATATAACCTTACAGCAATTAAGATGTTTACTACAGAAGAAGGAAGAAAGGAAGAAAGTAACAAGTGTCAGTGAAGATGTGAGGAAATTGGAACTCTGTGCATTGTTGTTGAGAGTATAAAATTGTTTATGAACAATGGACAACAACATGGAACTTCTAAAAAAGTTAATAGTAGAATTACCTTCAGGTATTCAATCAGTTCAGTCACTCAGTCATGTCTGACTCTTTTGGACCCCATGGACTCCTGAACGCCAGGCTTCCCTATCCATCACCAACTCCTAGAACTTGCTCAAACTCATGTCCATTGAGTCAGTGATGCCATCCAACAATCTCATCCTCTGTTTTCTCCTTCTCCTATTGCGTTCCATCTTTCCCAGCATTAGAGTCTTTTATAATGAGTTAGTGCTTCACATCAAGTGGCCAAAATATTGGAGCTTTCAACTTCAGCATCAGTCCTTTCAGTGAATATTCAGGACTGATTTCCTTTAGGATGGACTGGCTTGATCTTCTTGTGATCCAAGGGACTCTCAAGAGTCTTCTCCATACCATAATTCAAAAGCATCAATTCTTTGGCTCTCAGCTTTCTTCATGATCCAGCTCTCACATCTATACATGACTACTGGAAATTCCATAGCCTTGACTAAACAGACCTTTGTGGGCAAAGTAATGTCTCTGCTTTTTAATATGCTGTCTAGTTTGGACATTCTATTCTTTTCTTCTATTTCTTTGTATTGATCACCTAGGAAGGCTTTCTTATCTCCTGTTGTTATTCTTTGGAACTCTGCATTGAGATGGATATACCTTTCCTTTTCTCCTTTGCCTTCTCTTTTCTCTTTTCTTTCTTTTTCTTTCCTTGCTTCTCTTCTTTTCTCAGCTATTTGTAAGGCCTCCTCAGACAACCATTTTGCCTTTTTGCATTTCTTTTTCTTGAGGATGGTTTTGATCACTGCTTCCTACACAATGTTATGAACCTCCATCCAGAGGTTCTAACTATCTAACAGATCAGATCTAACCCCTTGAATCTATTTGTTCAGTTTAATTCAGTTGCTCAGTCGTGTCCAACTCTTTGCGACCCATGAACTGTAGCATGCCAGGCCTCCCTGTCCATCACCAACTCCTGAAATCCACCCAAACCCATGTCCATTGAGTCGGTGATGCCATCAAACCATCCTATCCTCTGTCTTCCCCTTCTCCTCCTGCCCTCAATCTTTACTTCCACTGTATAATCATAAGGGACTTGATTAGGTCATACCTGAATGGTCTAGTGGTTTTCCCTACTTTCTTCAACTTAAGTCTGAATTTTTCAATAGGGAGTTCATGATCTGAGCCATAGTCAGCTCCCAGTCTTGTTTTTTCTGACTATATAGAGCTTCTTCATCTTCAGCTGCAAAGCATATAATCAATCTGATTTTGGTAGTGACCATCTGGTGATGTTCATGTGTAGAGCCTTCTCTTGTGTTGTTAGAAGAGGGTGTTTGCTATGACCAGTGCATTCTCTGGCAAAACTCTGTTAACCTTTGCCCTGCTTCATTTTGTACTCCAAGGCCAAATTTGCCTGTTACTCCAGCTATCTCTTGACTTCATACTTTTGCATTCCAGTCCTTTATAATGAAAAGGACATCTTTTTTTTTTGGTGTTAATTCTAGGTCTTGTAGGTCATCATAGAACCATTCAACTTCAGCTTCTTTAGCATTAGTGGTTGGGGCATAGATTTGGATTACTGAGATATTGAATGGTTTGCCTTGGAAACAAACAGAGATCATTCTGTCATTTTTGAGATTGCACCCTAGTACTGCATCTAGATTCTTTTGTTGACTATGAGGGTAATCCATTTCTTCTAAGAAACTGTTGCCCACAGTAGTAGATATATTGGTCATCTGAATTAAATTCACCCATTCTGGTCCATTTTAGTTCACTGATTCCTAAAATGTCAATGTTCATTCTTGCCTACTCCTGTTTGACCATTTAAATTTACATTGATTCATGGACATAACATTCCAAGTTCCTATGCAATGTTGTTCTCTATAGCATTGGACTTACTTCATAACCAATCCCATCCACACCTGGGCATTGTTTTCACTTTGGCCCCATCTCTTCATTCTTTCTGAAGTTCTTTCTTTATTCATCTCCAGTAACATACTGGGCACCTACGGACCTCGGGAGTTCATCCTTCAGTGTTATACCTATGAACCATGCCATGTAGGGCCACCCAAGATGGATGGGTCATGGTGGAGATAAAACATGGTCCTATGGAGAAGGGAATGGCTATCCACTTCAGTATTCTTGCCTTGAGAACCCTATGGACAATATGAATAGTATGAATAGAATTACCTTATCTTCCAGTAATTCCACTTCTGGGTATATTCCCAAAAGAATAAAGAGCAGAGTCTTCAAGAGATATTTGTATGCCTGCATTATTCATAATTCCCAAAAGTTGGAAACAACCCAACCTTGCATCAGTGAATGAATGAATAAACAAACTGTGGTGTATTGCATCAGTGAATGAATGAATAAACAAACTGTGGTGTATCTATAATATTATCCAGTCTTAAAAGTGAAGTTCTGACATGTGTTATAACATTGATAAATTTAAGGACATTTTGTTAAGACAAATAGTGTATGATTCCACTTATTTGAGATACCTAAGGTAGTCAAATTCATAGAAACAGAAAGAAAATGGTGGTTGACAAAGGACAGGAATGCAACGAATGGGTAGTATTTGTTTCATGGTTATAGAGCTTCTGTTTAAGAAAAAAGAGTATTCTGTTTGGAGAGAAGGACAGTGTCGTGGTTACCCAACAATGTGAATGTATTTAATATCACTGTATTTTATCTTTTAATGGTTAAAATTGAAAATTTTTGTCATTTATATTATACTATATTTACAAATTCAAAAAAGATAAAGATTGAATGAATGTAAAAGAGTAAGTTTATTTCTGGACTCTCAATCCTATTGCATTTGTGTGTGTCTATCCTTTTGTTAGTACCACACAGTCTTAATTTTGTAGTTTTGTAATAATGTTAAAAATCAGGAAGTGTGGTTCCTTCAAGACTACTGTTATTTTTTAAAGATTTTTGTTTTTGTTGTTCTTCTGATCTTGCTGAGTTTTCCACATGGATTTTAGCATCAAAATGCAGGTAGCATTCTGACAGGAATTGTGTTAAATCAGTGAACCAATTTTAGAAGTACTGCCATCTTAATAATACTGTTTTCCAATTACTGAATGAAAGATATCTTGTCAGTTATTTTTGTAAATTTTCAAAGTGATTTTTAACTTTTCAGAGTAAAAATTTTGCATTAATTTCATTAAATTTATTGTTATTCCTACTCCAACTTTCCCAATGGAAAGTTTGGGAGACCATATTAGAGCCTAACAAAGGTAGAAGTCTAGGCTCTCCACTAAGCATTTTCAGTTTTGGGGAGGAATTGGGCCACACTTTTTGTTTGATTTTGGTTGGAATAGAAAAGTTACTGTCTAAAAGTTTTCTATTTTGATTCCCCTTTTATGATACTTTAGGCTTCCCTGGTGGCTCAGACGGTAAAGCGTCTGCCTACAATGCGGGAGACCCAGGTTCGATCCCTCGGTCGGGAAGATCCTCTGGAGAAGGAAATGGCAACCCACTCCAGTACTCTTGCCTGGAAAATCCCATGGACAGAGGAGCCTGGTAGGCTACAGTCTATAGGGTCGCAAAGAGTTGGACACGATTGAACAAATTCACTTTATGATACTTTAGCTATAAAGAACAAATTTGGTGTTTAGTGCTTTTTTTTTTTTTTTTTGCTGTTATTCATGGTTTGGGGTTACAGTCTTCTGTTTTAGTTTGGTATATATGAAGAAAAAGAAAACCCAGGAGATTTGTTATCATGTTGTTCCTTTAGTCCTGAGGTTCTCAGCCTGGCTTCCTTTTTCTCTCCACTTTCAGAGTCTTCTTAAGTTTGTTTTATATATGTTGATAGGTTTCAGCCTGAGAAGGCAATGGCACCCTACTTCAGTACTCTTGCCTGGAAAATCCCATGGATGGAGGAGCGTGGTAGGCTACAGACCATGGGGTCGCAAAGAGTCGACACGACTGAGCGACTTCACTTTCACTTTTCATTTTCATGCATTGGATAAGGAAATGGCAACCTACTCCAGTGTTCTTGCCTGGAGAATCCCAGGGACGGGGGAGCCTGGGAGGCTGCCGTCTATGGGGTCGCACAGAGTTGGACAAAACTGAAGCGACTTGACAGCAGCATAGGTTTCAGCTGCAGTTATCAGGAAAAAATATGAAAAATTCGATCTACTCCATCTTACCAGAAGTGGAACATTGCTAATCAAAACTTAAAATACAGTTGTTCAACCAGCTACACACCCATTTGAATTAGTGTTACCCATTCCATATTTAATCATTCTAATGCTTTAGTGTGTTCATACTATCACTTAACAAAGGATTTTTGAGCATCTCTTTATCCTAAGAACTAGTAAATAAGACCCCGTGTTTGTCCTAAAGGAGTTTAGAATCTAGTGAGGGGAGACAAAAGGATATTTGATCAGAATATTTTTTTCAAATGAGCAATGGCCTTGCAAAGAGGAGAAGCCTGCCTGATATATAACATAGGAGATTCTGTTAACATCTAGCTGAAATCTAAATATGGTATTCCTTTAGTTTCCCCTTAACTATCTCATAGGCTTCCCTGGTGGCTCAGATGGTAAAGCGTCTGCCTACAATGCGGGAGACCCAGGTTCGATCCCTCGGTCGGGAAGATCCTCTGGAGAAGGAAATGGCAACCCACTCCAGTACTCTTGCCTGGAAAATCCCATGGACGGAGGAGCCTGGTAGGCTACAGTCTATGGGATGACAAAGAGTTGGACACAACTGAGTGACTTCACTTTCACTTTCTTTCTTTTAACTATCTCAGTCTACCAGCCTAGTAAACCTTTTAACAAAGGTCAGTTCAGTCCAATTCAGTTGCTTAGTCATGTCCAACTCTTTGCAACCCCATGGACTGCAGCACACCAGGCTTCCCTGTCTATCACCAACTTCCGGAGCCTGCTCAAACTCATGTCCATTGAATCGGTGATGTCATCCAATCATCTCATCCTCTGTCGTCCCCTTCTCCTTCTACTTTCAATCTTGCCCAGCATCAGGGTCTTTTCCAATAAGTCAGTTCCTCACCAGATAGTCAACACTGAAATCAGATTGATTATATTCTTTGCAGCCAAAGATGGAGAAGCTCTATACAGTCAACAAAAACAAGACCAGGAGCTGACTGTGGCTTGGATCATGAACTCCTTATTGCCAATTTCAGACTTAAATAGAAGAAAGTAGGGAAAACTGCTAGACCATTCAGGTATGACCTAAATCAAATCCCTTATGATTATACAGTGGAAGTGAGAAATAGATTTAAGGGCCTAGATCTGATAGATAGAGTGCGTGATGAACTATGAAATGAGGTGCATGACATTGTACAGGAGACAGGGATCAAGACCATCCCCATGGAAAAGAAATGCAAAAAAGCAAAATGGCTGTCTGGGGAGGCCTTACAAATAGCTGTGAAGAGAAGAGAGGCGAAAAGCAAAGGAGAAAAGCAAAGATATAAGCATCTGAATGCAGAGTTCCAAAGAATAGCAAGAAGAGATAAGAAAGACTTCTCCAGCAATCAACGCAAAGAAATAGAGGAAGACAACAGAATGGGAAAGACTAGAGATCTCTTCAAGAAAATGAGAGATACCAAGGGAACATTTCATGCAAAGATGGGCTCAATAAAGGACAGAAATGATATGGACCTAACAGAAGCAGAAGACATTAAGAAGAGGTAGCAAGAAAACACAGAAGAACTGTACAGAAAAGATCTTCATGATCCAGATAATCATGATGATGTGATCACTCATCTACAGCCAGACATCTTGGAATGTGAAGTCAAGTGGGCCTTAGAAAACATTAATACGAACAAAGCTAGTGGAGGTGATGGAATTCCAGTGGAGCTGTTTCAAATCCTGAAAGATGATGCTGTGAAAGTGCTGTACTCAATATGCCAGCAAATTTGGAAAACTCAGCAGTGGCCACAGGATGGGAAAAGGTCAGTTTTCATTCCAATTCCAAAGAAAAGCAATGCAAAAGAATGCTCAAACTACCGCACAATTGCACTCATCTTACATGCTAGTGAAGTAATGCTCAATATTCTCCAAGCCAGGCTTCAGCAATACGTGAACCGTGGACTTCCTGATGTTCAGCTGGTTTTAGAAAAGGCAGAGGAACTAGAGATCTAATTGCCAACATCCACTGGATCATGGAAAAAGCAAGAGAGTTCCAGAAAAACATCTATTTCTGCTTTATTGACTATGCCAAAGCCTTTGACTGTGTAGATCATAATAAACTGTGGAAAATTCTGAGAGAGATGGGAATACCAGACCACCTGACCTGCCTCTTGAGAAATCTGTATGCAGGTCAGGAAGCAACAGTTAGAACTGGACATGGAACAACAGACTGGTTCCAAATAGGAAAAAGAGTTCGTCAAGGCTGTATATTGTCATCCTGCTTATTTAACGTCTATGCAGAGTACATCATGAGAAAACTGGACTGGAAGAAACACAAGCTGGAATCAAGATTGCCGGGAGAAATATCAATAACCTCAGATATGCAGATGACACCACCCTTATGGCAGAAAGTGAAGGGGAACTAAAAAGCCTCTTGATGAAAGTGAAAGAGGAGAGTGAAAAAGTTGGCTTAAAACTCAGCATTCAGAAAATGAAGATCATGGCATCCAGTCCCATCACTTCATGGGAAATAGATGGGGAAATAGTGGAAACAGTGTCAGACTTTATTTGGGGGGGCTCCAAAATCACTGCAGATGGTGACTGCAACCATGAAATTAAAAGATGCTTACTTCTTGGAAGGAAAATTATGACCAACCTAGATAGCATATTCAAAAGCAGAGACATTACTTTGTCGACAAAGGTCCATCTAGTCAAGGCTATGGTTTTTCCTGTGGTCATGTATGGATGTGAGAGTTGGACTGTGAAGAAGGCTGAGCGCCAAAGAATTGATGCATTTGAACTGTTGTGTTGGAGAAAACTCTTCAGAGTCCCTTGGACTGCAAGGAGATCCAACCAGTCCATTCTGAAGGAGATCAAACCTGGGATTTCTTTGGAAGGAATGATGCTAAAGCTGAAACTCCAGTACTTTGGCCACCTCATGCGAAGAGTTGACTCATTGGACAAGACTGTGATGGTGGGAGGGATTGGAGGAAGGAGGAGAAGGGGATGACCCAGGATGAGATGGCTGGATGGCATCACCGACTCGATGGACTTGAGTCTGAGTGAACTCCGGGAGTTGGTGATGGACAGGGGGGCCTGACGTGCTGCGACTCATGGGATCGCAGAGTCGGACACAACTGAGCGATTGAACTGAACTGAACTCACATCAATATTTAATGAAGGTAAATAAATGAATTAGCTTAAGAAAATTTATTTCTATTAAACAAAGATTACTCTTTGTATTTACTTATATTTTGATAAATGCTCATAAACTTATCTGCTTATTTATATAAAATTGTGAGGTGATCAATGCCAAGATGCCTTTAGTCTATAACTGGATTTACATTTCTCACATTTCTGAGGGGAAATTTAATTAGAATAGTTTTGAATGAGAGAAATATTTGGATATTTGTGTTTTGGATAACTCTCTTATACTTACGATTTCTCACAAATTAGTGATATAGTTTCCATGACTACATCTGAAATTTGTTCCATTTCCCTTGAATAAATTCACATGGCCTAGAAGTTTAAAATATTGAAAGAACATTAATGCATTCTTACTATTTTTTGCCATTTACTGGCTATCATCTTACTCCTATCCACATTTATCCAATGGATTCCAACAGGAAGGTATTTCTTTTTTTATAAAGCTTTGGCACAAAATAGCATCCAATCAGTATATTTCTCTCTGTCATCAGTTAGTTGCATGTCTATAGCAATGGCCCTCTCTTGTCCTGGTTTTTATCCTTACATCTAACACAGTAATCAAAGTGCTTTAATGTCTGTCCTCAACAATTTTATAGGTCTCAGCATATTTTATGTTTAACTTCTCTAAGCATATTCTTATAGGATGTTGTATTTTTCCTTGATTGCATGTATTTTCTTCTAAATTTGTACATGTAGCTGAAGAAAAATATGAACCCATGAGAGATTTCCCAGTGCAGCCACATAATTTTCTTCAGATGCCTCTGCTATTCAAAATATACATACATATATATATATATATATACACACACACATATATATACACACACACACACACACACACACACACACACACACACACACATATATATATATATATATATATATATATATATATATATGTCTTATCCTTCTTGAGTTCTTTTCTGCCTTAGAGTCTCTGTCTTCACATCTGGCCTGTAGAAATCTTATTTTTAAATTCAAGAATAACTTAATATCCAGACCTCCCTTCCCTTGGCCTTCTTCCCCCTTTCAGTGCTTTTTGTGGGTTGGTATGTGTCAGTAAAATAGATAAGCACTTTTTTCTAGAGTAACATTGCCAAGTGAAGTGAAATTGCTCAATCATGTCCAACTCTTTGCAACCCCGTGGACTGTAGGCCACCAGGCTCCTCCATCCATGGGATTTCCCAAGCAAGAATACTGGAGTGGGTTGCTATTTCCTTCTCCAGGGGATCTTCCCAACCGAGGGATCAAACCTGGGTCTCCCACATTGCAGGCAGATGCTTTAACCTCTGAGCCACCAGGGAAGCCCATCATTGCCAAATACTTTAAGGGAAAATCTTATTTTTTCGATGCAACATGCCTACTCAAACAAATAAACACTTTCCTCCCAACTCATCACTTTTGAAGGACAAAAGGTTCACATGGTAACCTGTGAATGTATGGATGTGTACATGTAATCTCCGTCTCCCCCATTTATATGAATATAAACTATCTAAAGCAGATGTTTCTGTTCCCATGCTTTGTCTTTACATCGAAAAAATAAGATTTTCCCTTGAAGTATTTGGCAATGATGTTGACATTAACCAATACTTGGCCAAAAAAAGCATCATGTGAGGTTAGAATTAAAAACATCAGAGAGCAACTGTAAAAGCATTTAATATTTTACTATCATTACCATAAGTTCTTATGTAAAAACTAAAATACAACCCATCACTCAAACGCCACACACACAAATCTATGCCTCTCTCCAAAAAACACTTCACATAACCGCCCAGTGTTGTCTGTCTCCAACTTTTTTCATTCCAAAACCCTACATTATACAAAATAACATAATTCTGCTACCATAAGGCATTTGAGAAAAATAAAATCTGGAGTAGCTATTTTTAATAGTTATATATAACTATGAATATTATGCTATTCATTAAAGATGTAGGATGCATGTAAAAAGCACACTTAATACCTCCAATGCTTTTTTTTTTTTCTCATGACAGTAAGACTAGTTTTATCTAGTAGTCTTTTTTCAGCTTTGAGGAATTATTGACAAATAAAAATTATATATATTTAGGTATACACTGTGATTGTTTCTAGGTATACATGGTGATGATTTAATATAGATAAAAGTGATTTATACATTGCCATTACAATATTACAGTATTCTGAATTTGACAATATATTTAGCTTTTCCAATGAGTTTTATACTTCCATATATTTTTATGCTGTTACTTAGTATCCTTTTAGTTCAATCTGAAGGACTCCCTTTAGCACTTCTTATAAAACAGGTCCAGTCGAAAGAACTCCACCTTTTCTTTGAGAATGTCTTTGTCTCTCCATTTTTGAAAGTCAGCTTTACCAAATAGTACAGAACTCTTAGTTGGCAGTTTGTTTGTTTCCTTTGAGCACTTTTAATATACCATCCCACTGTCTTCTGGCTTTCAAGATCCTGCCCGAGAAATCTGCCAATAGCCTTCTGTAGCAAGGATGAAGGGTTATTTGTATGTAATGAGTTTCCTTTCTCTTACTGCTTTCAAAATTCAGGCTTTGACTTTTGATAATTTGATTTAAATGTGCCTCAGGGTAACTTTCTTTGTGTTGATCTTGCTTAGGGGTGCTTTTGCTTCATATATCTGGAGTTCCATATCCCTCCTAAGACTTAGGAAGTTTTCAGGAATTATTTCTTTAACAGGCTTTCTGCCCCTTTCTCTCTCTTCTCCTTTGGGGATTTCATAATGCATATATTCATTTTCTTGATGGTGTACCACAAGTCCCAAGTTTCTTCACTCTATTTTTATTCTTTTAGCTTTTTGTTCCTCTAACTGGCTAATGTGAAAGGTTTTGAGTTTTCTTTATGGTTGAGTCTTTTTTTTTTTTTTTTTTTTAACTTTTCAACTGAAAGGAGCCTTTAATTCTTTGGGATGCATTCCTAAGTCTGGTTAGTAACTAGTTTGTCCTGTTAATAAACAAACATCAACAGATTCCGAGGTTAAGCTTGGAAAACAACTCCCCAAATTTAGCACTCTTTTTTTTTTTTTATATTTGCCCACTTCTGCTACCTTTCATTCTTTTTTTTTTTTTAATTTTTAGTTTTTTATTTTTTAAATTTTAAAATCTTTAATTCTTACATGCATTCCCAAACATGAACCCCCCTCCCACCTCCCTCCCCAGAACATCTTTCTGGGTCATCCCCATGCACCAGCCCCAAGCATGCTGTATCCTGCGTCAGACATAGACTGGCGATTCAATTCACATGATAGTATACATGTTAGAATGTCATTCTCCCAAATCATCCCACCCTCTCCCTCTCCCTCTGAGTCCAAAAGTCCATTATACACATCTGTGTCTCTTCTTCTTTTGAAGTTTTCCATTGCATTTTTCAATTTTATCATTGTATTCTTCAGCTCTAGGATTTTTGTTTGGGTTTTTACAGTTTCTACTTCTTTATTAAATTTCTCATTTTGCTCATGCACTGCTTGACTGATTTTGTTGATTGCTTGATTGTGTATCTGTGTTCTCTCACATCTCAGTGAGTCTCTTTAAGAAGATTGTTTTGAATTCTTTGCCAGGCTCTTGAATCTCCTTTTCTTTGGTATCAGTTACTAAAGTTGTGTTAGTTTTCTCTGGCAGTGTCACATTTATTTGTACCTGTATGATCTGTGTAGCCTTCTGTTGATGTCTACCCATTTTAAGAAGCAAATTTCTCTTTGGGATTTCATAGACGATTTTAGGCAAGTAAAGACCTTATTCTGTCAGGTCCCCAGGCTAATAGCCTTGTACCTGGAAATACAGTCTAGTAGCTTTGGAGCTGTGTCAAATGGCTACTGCTGGGTCTCAAGTAGGTCTGTGGCAGGCCTGTTACTAAGGGCTCAATCACTTGTAGATTCTGTTTGGTTTCTGGACAGATGTAGATTCCCTTCAGAATCTACAGGGCTGCCATTGGAACAGGGGTCTGCTTCAGGGTCCACAGATGGTGGGCCTTTTTTTATCAGGTACACGGATGGGTACGGTTTCCCCTGGATTCCTGAGAGTCCTCTTGACAGGTCATTGGGTGGGTCCACTGGTTTGTCTGAGACTGTAGCTGAGAGGGGCTAAAACTGAGTTACTCTCCAATACTTTTTGATTAGATGAAAATAAAAGTAAAGATCTACACTCAGTTGACACTTTGGTGTCAATGTCTCCTGGATTTTTCTTAAGTTTAAATAGCCACGTATTTTAAATTGACCACAGAAAGCAATGCAGTACCAGATCACAAACTGGTCATCCAGTGTAAGGGAAACCACTGATGACAGAGAATTTATGGTGTGGATTTATTTGAAAAATTACCTTTTACGTATTTTACATATGTTATCAGTAACAGTGAAAAATATGAACCTGTTAAAATTAGTTTTTCTTTTATTTGCTGACATATTGTCTAAAAGCTATTCTCTGTGCTCATACTCCCAAAATTATACAGCAACACTTAGTTACTTTTATTGTATGACATAAATGCTTAAGAGATGGTATGAAATATTGACCTCCACTGTTGAATTCAACTTATATCCTGCTTTGAAATCTGTTATCAATATATGAAGAGAATGATAATACAAACTTTTAGCTAGAAGCTAAATTTGTATTTTGGTCAGATATAGATGAAATGTAGGTACCTCTCTGGTAGAACAGATGAGATGATATATTAATGGAGTGGAATGGGAAGAGGCTGGGAAAACCAAAGATAAGAAGAGCAAACTTAATCGGTATTAAGATTTTGCTTCAAATCCTTTCCATTCTAAATGGAATAGGTAGATGTACTGGAGGGAGATTTAAAAAAAAATTCCTTGGCTATTACCTATGGTTAAAGCTTTAAAAATATAACAGTTTTACACAGCATGTCACCTGGGATTTATAGTTTAGACAGTTTTTTGACCCATTTTTGAAAACAAGAGCAAAATTACAATAGAAGGTTTCTAACGAACTTAAAGGGGTGAATTTTAGTTAATGTATCCATATCCAAGAGTAAAATATGTGATTAGCCATTTAAATGACTTCATAATTCTTTTAATATAATGAAAACTCTAAAATACCATATCATCTTTTATCACCACTTTCTTTTTATGAATTAATTTATTCTAATTGGAGGCTAATTACTTTACAATATTGTAGTGGATTTTGCCATACATTGACATGAATCAGCCATGGGCGTACATGTGTTCCCCATCCTGAACTCTGCTCCCACTTCCCTCCCCATCCCATCTTTCAGGGTCATCCCAGTGCGCCAGCCCTCAACACCCTGTCTCATGCATTAAACCTGGACTGGTGATCTGTTTCACATATAATAATATACATGTTTCAATGTTATTCTCTCAAATCATCCCACCCTCACCTTCTCCCACAGAGTCCAAAAGTCTGTTCTTTACATCTGTGTCTCTTTTGCTATCTCGCATATAGGGTCATCATTACCATCTTTCTAAATTTCATATATATGCATTAATATACTGTATTGGTGTTTTACTTTCTGACTTACTTCATTTTGTATAATAGGCTCCAGTTTCATCCACCTCATTAGAACTGATTCAAATGCATTCTTTTTAATAGTTGAGTAATATTCCATTGTGTATGTGTACCATGACTTTCTTATCCATTCATCTGCTTCCATGTCCTGGCAATTGTAAATAGTGCTGCGATGATAATTGGGGTACATGGATCTCTTTCAATTCTGGTTTCTTTGGTGTGTATGCCCAGCACTGGGATTGCTGGGTCATATGACAGTCCTATTTCCAGTTTTGTAAGGAATCTCCACACTGTTGTCCATAGTGGCTGTGCTAGTTTGCATTCCCATCAACAGTGTAAGAGGCTTCCCTTTTCTTCGCTCCCTCTCCAGCATTTACTGTTTGTAGACTTTTTGAAAGCAGCCATTCTGATTGGCATTGGATGGTATCTCATTGTGGTTTAGATTTGCATTTCTCTGCTAAGGAGTGATGTTGAACATCTTTTCATATGTTTGTTAGCCATCTGTATGTCTTCTTTGGAGAAATGTCTATTTAGTTCTTTGGCCCATTTTTTGATTGGGTCGTTTATTTTTCTGGAATTGAGCTGCAGGAGTTGCTTGTATATTTTTGAGATTAATTCTTTGTCCATTGCTTCGTTTGCTATTATTTTCTTCCATTATGAAGGCTGTCTTTTCACCTTGCTCTTAGTTTCCTTTGTTGTGCAAAAGCTTTTAATTTTAATTAGGTCCCATTTGTTTATTTTTGCTTTTATTTCCATTACTCTGGGAAGTGGGTCATAGAGGATCCTGCTGTGATTTATGTCAAAGAGAGTTTTGCCTATGTTTTCCTCTAGGAGTTTTATAGTTTCTGGTCTTACATTTAGATCTTTAATCCACTTTGAGTTTATTTTTGTGTATGATGTTAGAAAGTGTTCTAATTTCAGTCTTTTACAAGTGGTTGACCAGTTTCCCAGCACCACTTGTTAAAGAGATGGACTTTTCTCCATTGTATATTCTGGCCTCCTTTGTCAAAGATAAGGTGTCCATAGGTGTGTGGATTTATCTCTGGGCTTTCTATTTTGTTCCATTGACCTATATTTCTGTCTTTGTGCCAGTACCATACTGTCTTGATGACTGTAGCTTTGTAGTAGAGCCTGAAGTCAGGCAAGTTTATTTCTCCAGTTCCATTCTACTTTCTCAAGATTGCTTTGGCTATTCAAGGTATTTTATATTTCCATACAAATTGTGAAATTATTTCTTCTAGTTCTCTGAAAAATACCATTGGTAGCTTGATAGGAATTTCATTGAATCTATAGATTGCTTTGAGTAGTATATTCTTTTTCACTATATTGATTCTTCCAATCCATGAACATATTTTTCATCTATCTGTGTTCTCTTTTATTTCTCTCATCACTGTTTTATAGTTTTCTATACATAGGTCTTTTGTTTCTTTAGGTAGATTTATTCCTAAGTATTTAATTCTTTTCATTGCAATGGTGAATCGAATTGTTTCCTTAATTCCTCTGTTTTCTCATTGTTAGTATATAGGAATGCAGGGGATTTCTGTGTGTTAATTTTATATTCTGCAACTTTGTTATATTTATTGATTAGCTTTAGTAATTTTCTGGTGGAGTCTTTAGGGTTTTCAATGTAGAGGATCATGCCATCTGCAAACAGCGAGAGTTTGGCTTCTTCTTTCCAATCTGGATTCCTTTAATTTCTTTTTCTTTTCTGATTGCTGTGGTTAAAACTTCCAAAACTATGTTGAATAGTAGTAGTGAGAGTGGGCACCCTTGTCTTGTTCCTGACTTTAGGGGAAATTTTTTCAATTTTTCACCATTGAGGATAATGTTTGCTGTGTGTTTATCACATATGGCTTTTATTATGTTGAGGTATGTTCCTTCTATGCCTGCTTTCTGGAGAGTTTTAATCATAAATGGATGTTGAATTTTGTCAAAGGCTTTCTCTGCATCTATTGAGATAATCATTAGGTTTCTATCTTTCAATTTGTTAATGTGATGTATCACATTGATTGATTTGTGATTAAAGAATCCTTGCCTCCCTGGAATAAAGCCCACTTGGTCATGATGTATGATCTTTTTAATATGTTGTTGGTTTCTGTTTGCTAGAATTTTGTTAAGGATTTTTGCATCTATGTTCATCAGTGATGTTTACCTGTAGTTTTCCTTTTTGGTGGCATCTTTGTCTTGTTTTGGTATTAGTGTGATGGTGGCCTTATAGAATAAGTTTGGAAGTTTACCTTCCTCTGCAACTTCCTGGAAGAATTTGAGTGGGATACGTGTTAGCTCTTCTCTAAATTTTTGGTAGAATTCAGGTGTGAAGCCGTCTGGTCTTGGGCTTTTGTTTGTTGGTTGGAAAATTTCTGATTACAGTTTTAATTTCGTGCTTGTGATGGGTCTGTTAAGATTTTCTATTTCTTCCTGGTTCAGTTTGGAAAGTTATACTTTTCTAGGAATTTGTCCATTTCTTCTAAGTTGTCCATTTTATTGGCATATAGTTGCTGATATTGGTCTCTTATGATCCTTTTTATTTATGTGTTGTCTGTTGTGATTTCTCCATTTTCATTTCTAATTTTGTTGATTTGATTTTCCTCCTTTGTTTCTTGATGAGTCTGGCTAATGGTTTGTCAATTTTATTTATCTCCTCAAAGAACCAGCTTTTAGCTTTGTTGATTCTGGCTATGGTTTCCTTTGTTTCTTTTTCATTTATTTTTGCCCTAATTTTTGTGATTCATTTCCTTCTACTAACCCTGCAGATCTTCATTTCTTTTTCTAGTTGCTTTAGGTATAGAGTTAGATTATTTGTTTGATTTTTCTCTTGTTTCTTGAGATAAGCTTGTATTGCTATGAACTTCCCCTTAGCACTGCTTTTACTGAATCCCATAGGTTTTGGGTTGTCATGTTTTCATTTTCATTTGTTTCTATGCATATTTTAATTTCTTTTTTTATTTCTTCCATGACTTGTTGGTTATTCAGAAGCATGTTTAGCCTCCATATGTTTGTATTTTTAATAGTTTTTTTTTTCTGTAGTTGACATCTAATCTTACCACATTGTGATCAGAAAAGATGTTTGGATTTCATTTTTTTTGAATTTACCCAAGGCTAGATTTATGTCCCAGGATGTGATCTATCCTGGAGAAGGTTCTGTGTGCAATTGAAAAAAGGGTGAAATTTATTGTTTTGGGGTGACATGTCTTATAGATATCAATTGGGTCTAACTGGTTCATTGTATCATTTAAAGTTTGTGTTTTCTTGCTAATTTTCTGTTTAGTTGATCTATCCATAGGCATTATCACCCCTCTCTTGAGCTAACACCATGATGGGGCACCCAAACTGTTACTGAACTTTGTAATTACAGATTTTGCTTTGGGATCACATATGCTACTGCTATTTAGAGGAAGCTAACATAAAATCATGTAGTAAAAAATCTAAGATGGTATTCCAATTTTATTTACTTAAGCAATCTGTGTCACCTGAGTAATTTTTTGTCCTAGAAATCAATTGACTAGTTACTCCTAGGTTTCTCTTCTGCCTTTGACTGTAACATAGCCCACTCAATTTTTTGAGGGCATAGGTAAAATGCTGCCATACTCACCATATTCATTCTTATACATTTCCAAAGTACTTTCACATATGTAAAAATATGTCCTCCCTTCAAAATGAAGGCAGGAAATATACCTTGTTTATCTTTTCATTTTCATTCTCTTTTATGTGCATGATGAATAAATAGCCATTTTATCTCTGATTGCTTAAATTTACTGTTTTTTATTTATCCTCTTCCCCCCTTCTTCCACTTTCCATTAGTAAAAACTTTTAAGGGTTATACCACAGGAAGTCTCAGAATTCACATTTTAAGAAAACACACTGTTTAGATTTTCTTACCTCAGACCTTAAAATTCTGTTTTGAAAATAGAAGAAAACTTAACAAGAAATTTGAAAAAAAGCCTGCTGTGAAATTCGAATGTGAATAGTGAAAATGGGTCAGTATAATTTAGTAAGACTGCAAAATGAATTCTCCAAATGTAATCCAGTTCAAAAAGCAATTAGTGGTAGAGTGTGTTTAATAAGAAAGCTGTGGTACATATACATGATGGAGTATTACTCAGCCATTAAAAAGAATACATTTGAATCATTTCTAATGAGGTGAATGAAACTGGAGCCTATTATACAGAGTGAAGTAAGCCAGAAAAAAAAACACCAATACAGTATACTAACACATATATATGGAATTTAGAAAGATGGTAATGATAACCCTGTATGCGAGACAGCAAAAGAGACACAGATGTATAAAACAGTCTTTCAGACTCTGTGGGAGAGGACGAGGGTGGGATGATTTGGGAGAATGGCATTGAAACATGTATAATATCATATGTGAAATGAAGTGCCAGTCCAGGTTTGATGCATGATGCAGGATGCTCGGGGCTGGGGCACTGGGATGACCCAGAGGGATGGTATGGGGAGGGAAGTGGGAGGGGGGTTCAGGATGGAGAACACGTGGCAGATTCATGTTGATGTATGGCAAAACCAATACAATATTGTAAAGTAACTAGCCTACAATTTAAATAAATAAATTTATATTTTAAAAATAATAAAATATCAGAAAGAAAGAAAAAGAATAAAAGCTCTGTCTGGTAACTTTTGTTTAGTGTTATCAAATAAAATCAAAGAGTTACAGTGTTAAGAAGAAAAAGAACAGAGAAAGTAAAGAAGAAACGGGAATAAATAAAATGACTTACAGGGAAACTATAGTAATATTTTTAAAACTCTCAAAGGTAAGTTTAATGGAATTAATTGCTAATATGTATTTGATTAAAGTATCACAAAGTATATTTAATCTTAAATTTTAACATAAGAAATAGATGATGAGATTTTCAAAAATTAATATATGGATAGCTTGATCAAAATAGTACCATGAGCATGTCTAATCCTGATTCTCCTTAAAAATTCAATTAAAATTACTGAAAAGTACTTAAAGAGAATTATCTATAGCACCATAGGAAGAAAGAGAATATATATACAATAAGCA
Source organism: Ovis canadensis (assembly GCF_042477335.2). NCBI lineage: Eukaryota > Metazoa > Chordata > Mammalia > Artiodactyla > Bovidae > Ovis > Ovis canadensis. The sequence continues at coordinate 111,384,808 of NC_091727.1, read as the reverse complement.
AAGTAGAAATTTCTCTATTGTAATTTATTTTGCCCTCTGAACTTTTAAGACACATTTTTAAAAGGACCAATAGGCCCAAAATGGAATCACTTGCCCTATTGACAGCAAATTAAGACTTTATATCTCACATAACTTCAGCTTCAGCCTCTCCCAGAAATGTGATCTTTAATCAATCTGGGATTGTCTGATCAGCACTAATGAGGTAATCTGCAAGATATACCCACCCCTCACCCCACCCCCTCCTTTTCCCTTAAAGAAATGTGACCTTGCCTGAAATAATCCACTCTTTGTAGAAACCTCCTTTTTCCATCCCCTCTACCCATACAGACCATCCATTTTGTGTAGCTCCTTAGAGCTGCTTTCTACTTACTACATGGGATGCTGCCCAACTCAAGAATTGGTGAATAAAGCCAATTAGATTTTCAAGTTTACTCAGTTTAAATTTTTTTTAACAGATGAAAACGTTATTCCAAAATTTAATGTGTGTTCAGTCATATGTAAGAACAAAATAGGCATGAAAAATCTGATTGGAAACTCAGTATATGAGGGTGGGCTTTGTGATTGGTGGATCTTCCAATGAGTGATTGAGTGGGGACTTACGTTTACTCTAAAGTTTCAGTATTTGAAAGTTTCTTGAAGGCTAGTCAGATGTCTCAAAGGAATAGTCTAACCAGTTACTATGATTGTTGTTTTTCAGTCACTCAAGTCATGTCTGACTTTTTGTGACCCCATGAACTGCATCACATCAGGCTTCCTTGTCAGTCACCAAATCCAGAGCTTGCTCAAACTCATGTCCATCAAGTCAGTGATGCTATCCAATGATCTTGTCCTCTGTCATCCCCTTCTCCTCCTGCCTTCAAGCTTTTTCAGCATCAGGGTATTTTCTAATGAGTCAGTTTTTCACATCAGGTGGCCAAAGTATTGGAGCTTCTTCAGCTTCAACATCTGTCCTTCCAATGAATATTCAGAGTTGATTTCCTTTAAGACTGGCTGGTTTGATCTTGCTTTCCAAGGGAAAGCTACTCTGATAGGGGTGAGTTATATTCATTGGACTTCCAATATTTAGGGAATAAGTTGGAGGGGGTGTTAGAATTAATTATGTAGAGTCTAGTCACATGGTCTCTCTTGACTAAGGTGCCATACCTGTCCTCTTCTGTGCCTGGTGTTTTCCAGGACAAAGTCTCAATTGTTCAATTTTACCTGACACTAAAATTCTCATTTTCTACAAGAAGTAATGGTCTGATATTCACCCTTAAGTGCTAGTATTGGAGGGGAATCTTGAGTTTAAGCATTCCTTTTGTAGATTTTAACTACTTCTGTTTTTAGCCCCATTTTCCTTCTGCCTTCAAAGTTATCTGATGCCTTCAATTCTTGGATTTTCTGAAGTTACAGAGTGTAATTTGATTCTTTCATGTTGTGTATCCCCAACACTCCCAACTTTGCAGGCACTCAGAGTAGAGAAAATAGGAACATAAGTTAATTACCAATCTCAATCCACTTTCCACCTTCTAAAACTATTTTGGCAATTTTGTCTGCTTTCATCATTTCCCCCTTTGTCCCCGTGACTTTAACTAAAAGAGACACAGATGTCCATCAACAGACGAATGGATGAGAAACCTGTGGTACATATACACAATGGAGTATTACTCAGCCATTAAAAAGAAGGCATTTGAATCCGTTCTAATGAGGTGGATGAAACTGGAGCCAATTATACAGAGTGAAGTAAGCCAGAGCCAATTATACAGAGTGAAGTAAGCCAGAAAGAAAAACACCAATACAGTATACTAATGCATACATATGGAATTTAGAAAGATGGTAACAATAACCCTGTATTCCAGACAGCAAAAGAGACACAAATGTATAGAACAGTCTTTTGGACTCTGTGGGAGAGGGAGAGGATGGGATGATTTGGGAGAATGGCATTTAAACATGTATAATATCATATAAGAAATGAATCACCAGTCCGGGTTCAATGCAGGATACAGGATGCTTGGGGCTGTATACAGGATACAGGATGACCCAGAGGGAAGATTCAGGGAGGGAAGTGGGAGGGGGGTTCAGGATGGGGAACATGTGTATACTCGTGGCAGATTCATGTTGATGTATGGCAAAACCAATACAATATTGTAAAGTAATTAGCCTCCAATTTAAATAAATTTAAATTTAAAATTTTTTTCTTCACTATTATTGAGTTAGACCTCAGAAGGGGAGAAAAGATAAAGACATATTCATAGTTATATTTACAAAGAAATCTTAGAACTACATTTTAAACAAAGAGCTTCTGATATGAGTAATTAATCTCATGGAGATGCAAAATGGAGACTGACATAATTTGAAAAAAAAGCAAAAGGAATACCTGATTCTAGGAGTTTCCCTCAGGATAAAGCCCAGTTTAAGAAAGTGTGAAATTACAGTTCTGACTCAAGAGATTGCCAGGATGGATGATGGGCCCCGTGAAGCAAGGGATTTCTCTAGGAAGGAAAAGGAAATATCTATACTTAGACAATTTATGGATACACTGCATACAACTAAATGTTCAAGTTATCTCTCTCAATCACCTGAGACAGACATCTTAATCAAATCCTATATTCTTCAACAGCTGATGCAGGGTTCACATTTAGGCTAAGTTGAAATTTCTATTTAGAGTCTCAATTCTATGTATGAAGAAATTATCAAATTTTAAAATTAATTGGGAAAATAGAATAAAAGTTTAGAGGCAAATAACCAGTGTTGTTAATTTTATAGGAAATAATATCCTCAAAAACAACAACTTTCCCAGTTAAGGAAATGCAGTTATTAAAAGTGATAAGCTAAAATAATTCATGAATAAAATGAATGAATGAACATGAAAACACGTAAAAAACTTTGGAATGGTATTAAAGCAGTACTTAGGCAAACATCTGTAGTACTAAGTACCTATATTAGAAAGGAAGTATCAAAATAATTTTAGCTTCCAGTAAAATAAACAAGAAAAGTAAGAGCTAGTTAGAGTAAACAGAAGAAAGGAAATAAAGAACAGATCAAAAAATAATGAAAGATGAAAAAAGCAAAGTAAAAGTTTTGTTTTATAAGAAATAAAATTGACACGCGAACTTATAGCCAGATTTACATGAAGAAAAAAGAAGAAGACAGCAACTTTTATGATCAGAAATAATAAAAGGAGCATCAGTAAAAATGCTAGCAGTATTAAACTGGTACTTGGAGTAGGAAATGGCAACCTACTCCAGAATTCTTGCCTGGAAAATTCCGTGGACAGAGGAGCCTAGCAGACTAAAGTCAAGGGGTTGCAAAAAGTCAGACAAGACTGAGTGACTGAGCACAGCACAAAAGAATGGTAGGGGAAAATATGCCAGTAAATTTGAATCAGTTCTGATGAGATGGATGAATCTGGAGCCGATTATACAGAGTGAAGTAAGCCAGAAAGAAAAACACCAATACAGTATACTAACACATATATATGGAATTTAGGAAGATGGCAATGACGACCCTGTATGCAAGACAGGGAAAGAGACACAGATGTGTATAACGGACTTTTGGACTCAGAGGGAGAGGGAGAGGGTGGGATGATTTGGGAGAATGACATTCTAACATGTATACTATCATGTGAATTGAATCGCCAGTCTATGTCTGACGCAGGATGCAGCATGCTTGGGGCTGGTGCATGGGGATGACCCAGTAAGATGTTCTGGGGAGGGAGGTGGGAGGGGGGTTCATGTTTGGGAATGCATGTAAGAATTAACGATTTTAAAATTTAAAAAATAAAAAACTAAAAATTAAAAAAAAATGAAATTTTAAATTAGATGTGCAAATTCATTGAAAAATGGAAACCACCAAAACCCACTCAAGAATAGATAACCTAAGTAGTCTAATCAATTATTAAAATTGAATTTATAACTAAAAACCTTAATGAGAAGAAAACACTAGGATTAGATCAGTTTACTGATGAGTTCTATTAAAAACTTAAGGAAGAAATAAAATTGATTTTATAAAAATTCTTCCAGAAATTTGAAAACTACAAAATGCTTGCCCAATAATTCCATGTAGCCAATGTTACCTTGCTATTCAAACCAGACAGATTATAAGAAAACTACCAACCAATATTCTTCAGGAAGATAGTTGCAAAAATTTTAAACAAATTTTAACAAATCAAATCAACAATATTTAAAAAATGATGATAGTTTATAACAAAATGGGGCTTATCTTAGGCTAATTTAACATTCAAAAATTAATTAACATAATATCAGTTCAATTCAGTTCAGTTCAGCCGTGCAGTCTTGTCCAACTCTTTGCAACCCCATGAATCACAGAATGCCAGGCCTCCCTGTCCATCATTAACTCCCGGAGTTAACTCAGACTCAAGTCCATCGAGTCGGTGATGCCATCCAGCCATCTCATCCTCTGTCATCCCCTTGTTATCCTGCCCCTAATCCCTCCCAGCATCAAAATCTTTTCCAATGAGTCAACTCTTCACATGAGGTGGTCAAAGTACTGGAGTTTCAGCTTTAGCATCAGTCCTTCCAAAGAACACCCAGGACTGATCGCCTCTAGAATGGACTGGTTGGATCTCCTTGCAGTCCAAGGGACTCTCAAGAGTCTTCTCCAACACCACAGTTCAAAACCATCAATTCTTCGGCACTCAGCCTTCTTCACAGTCCAACTCTCACATCCATACATGACTACTGGAAAAACCATAGCCTTGACTAGACAGATCTTAGTCGTCAAGGTAATGTCTCTGCTTTTCAATATGCTGTCTAGGTTGGTCATAACTTTTCTTCCAAGGAGTAAGCCTCTTTTAATTTCATGGCTGCAGTCACCATCTGCAGTGATTTGGGAGCCCAAAAAAATAAAGTCTGACACTGTTTCCACTATTTCCCCATCTATTTCCCATGAAGTGATGGGACTGGATGCCATGATCTTCATTTTCTGAATGTTGAGCTTTAAGCCAACTTTTTCACTCTCCACTTTCACTTTCATCAAGAGGCTTTTTGGTTCGCCTTCAATTTCTGCCATAAGGGTGATGTCATCTGCATATCTGAGATTATTGATATTTCTCCAGGCAATCTTGATTCCAGCTTGTGTTTCTTCCAGTCCAGCATTTCTCACGATGTACTCTGCATATGAGTTAAATAAGCAGGGTGACAATATACTGCCTTGACGTACTCCTTTTCCTATTTGGAACCAGTCTGTTGTTCCATGTCCAGTTCTAACTGTTACTTCCTGGCCAGCATACAGATTTCTCAAGAGGCAGGTCAGGTGGTCTGGTATTCCCATCTCTCTCAGAATTTTCCACAGTTGATCGTGATCCACACAGTCAAAGGCTTTGGCATAGTCAATAAAGCAGAAATAGATGTTTCTCTGGAACTCTCTTGCTTTTTCCATGATCCAGCGATGTTGGTAATTTGATCTCTGGTTCCTCTGCCTTTTCTAAAACCAGCTTGAACATCAGGAAGTTCACGATTCACGTATTGCTGAAGCCTGGCTTGGAGAATTTTGAGCATTCCTTTACTAGCATGTAAGATGAGTGCAATTGTGTGGTAGTTTGAGCATTCTTTGGCATTGCCTTTCTTTGGGACTGGAATGAAAACTCACCTTTTCCAGTCCTGTGGCCACTGCTCAGTTTTCCAAATTTGTTGGCATATTGAGTGCAGCACTTTCACAGCATCATCTTTCAGGATTTGAAATAGCTCCACTGGAATTCCATCACCTCCACTAGCTTTGTTCATAGTGGTGCTTTCTAAGGCCCACTTGACTTCACATTCCAAGATGTCTGGCTCTAGATTAGTGATTACACCATCGTGATTATCTGGGTCATGAAGAACTTTTTTGTACAGTTCTTCCGTGTATTCTTGCCATCGCTTCTTAATATCTTCTGCTTTTGTTAGGTCCATACCATTTCTGTCCTTTATCGAGCCCATCTTTGCATGAAATATTTCCTTGGTATCTCTAATTTTCTTGAAGAGATCTCTAGTCTTTCTCATTCTGTTGTCTTCCTCTATTTATTTGCATTGATTGCTGGAGAAGGCTTTCTTATCTCTTCTTGCTATTCTTTGGAACTCTGCATTCAGATGCTTATATCTTTGCTTTTCTCCTTTGCTTTTCACCTCTCTTCTTTTCACAGCTATTTGTAAGGCCTCCCCAGACAGCCATTTTGCTTTTTTGCATTTCTTTTCCATGGGAATGGTCTCGATCCTTGTCTCCTGTACAATCTCACGAACCTCATTCCATAGTTCATCAGGAACTCTATCTATCAGATCTAGGCCCTTAAATCTATTTCTCATTTCCACTGTATAATCATAAGCGATTTGATTTAGGTCATACCTGAATGGTCTAGCGGTTTTCCCTGCTTTCTTCAATTTCAGTCTGGATTTGGTAATAAGGAGTTCATGATCTGAGCCACAGTCAGCTCCTGGTCTTGTTTTTGCTGACTGTATAGAGCTTCTCCATCTTTGGCTACAAAGAATATAGTCAATCTGATTTTGGTGTTGACTATTTGGTGATGTCCATGTGTAGAGTCTTCTCTTGTGTTGCTGGAAGAGGGTGTTTACTATGACCAGTGCATTTTCTTGGCAAAACTCTATTAGACTTTGCCCTGCTTCATTCCATATTCCAAGGCCAAATTTGCCTGTTACTCCAGGTGTTTCTTGACTTCCTACTTTTGTATTCCAGTCCCCTATAATGAAAAAGGCATCTTTTTTGGGTGTTAGTTCTAAAAGGTCTTGTAGGTCTTCATAAAACCATTCAACTTCAGCTTCTTCAGCATTACTGGTTGGGGCATGGACTTGGATTATCATGATATTGAATGGTTTGCCTTGGAGACGAACAGAGATCATTCTGTCATTTTTGAGATTGCATCCAAGTACTGCATTTTGGACTCTTTTGTTGACCATGATGGCTACTCCATTTCTTCTGAGGGATTCCTGCCCACAGTAGTAGATATAATGGTCATCTGAGTTAAATTCACCCATTCCAGTCCATTTTAGTTCGCTGATTCCTAGAATGTCGACGTTCACTCTTGCCATCTCTTGTTTGACCACTTCCAATTTGCCTTGATTCATAGATCTGACATTCCAGGTTCCTATGAAATTGCTCTTTACAGCATCGGACCTTGCTTCTATCACCTGTCACATCCAGAGCTGGGTATTGTTTTTGCTTTGGCTCCATCCCTTCATTCTTTCTGGAGTTATTTCTCCACTGATCTCCAGTAGCATATTGGGCATCTACTGACCTGGGTATGCCTCTTTCAGTATCCTATCATTTTGCCTTTTCATACTGTTCATGGGGTTCTCAAGGCAAGAATACTGAAGTGGTTTGCCATTCCCTTCTCCAGTGGACCACATTCTGTCAGACTTCTCCACCATGACCTGCCTGTCTTGGGTTGCCCCGTGGGCATGGCTTAGTTTCATTGAGTTCGACAAGGCTGTGGTCCTAGTGTGATTAGATTGACTAGTTTTCTGTGAGTATGGTTTCAGTGTGTCTGTCCTCTGATGCTCTCTTGCAACACCTACCATCTTACTTGGGTTTTTCTTACCTTGGGCGTGGGGTGTCTCTTCATGGCTGCTCCAGCAAAGCACAGCCGCTGCTCCTTACCTTGGATGAAGGGTATCTCCTCACTGCCACCCTTCCTGACTTTCAACATGGGATGGCTCCTCTAGGCCCTCCTGCGCCCACGCAGCCACTGCTCCTTGGACGTGGGATTGCTCCTCCTGGCCACTGCCTCTGGCCTCGGGCACGGGGTGGCTCCTAGCCATATGATCATTACAATAAGTGCCATAAAAAGATTTGGTAAAATTCACTATCCATTTCTGTTATAAATTCTCAGAAAATTAGCAAGAAAAGGGAATTTCTTCAGGTTGATAAAGAATGTCTATGAAAACTTTTGAGTTAATATGATCCTTAATTGGAAATGATGGAATATTTTCGCTATACTATCAGGATCAAGACGCACATGTCTACTCTCACTACTTCTCAAAATTATACCAGAAGTTCTAGTTAGGGCAGTTGAGAAAAAAAATTGAAGACATCAGTTTGGAAAGAAAGAAACCTGTTTGTATTTGCCGTCAACATGACTATGTATGTAGAAATTTTTATGAACTCTACAAAAAGCTACTAGAACTAATATATGAGTTTACCAATGTAGCAGAATATACTACCAATAAGCAGAAAGCAATTGCATTTATATATACTAGCAACAAACATAAAATTCAAAAAGTACTATTTACAAGAGTGTCAAAAAATAATAAATACTTAGCAATATCTCTGGGGGATAAAGGGGTATGCAGGATACCTCAAGTGAAAAACTACAAAATATTGCTGAAAGGAATTTTAAAAGATCTAAATAAATTATATATACACGTTGCTCATGGGACAGAAGGTTCAATATTATACTTTAAATTTCACCAAATTAATCTTTAAGTTCAAGTATCTATCAAAATACCAGTAGGAATTATTTGTAGGAACTGACAAGCTGATTCTAAGCATTTATATGGAAATGGAAATAATCTAAAACAGTCAAAACAATTTTGAAAAAGAACAAAGCTGGAGGGCTCACACTTTTTAAATTTAAAACTTATAAAGTCTATTGCAATTAAAATGTTGTAGTGTTGGCTTCCAGAGAAGGCAATGGCACCCCACTCCAGTACTCTTGCCTGGAAAATCCCATGGACGGAGGAGCCTGGTAGGCTGCAGTCCATGGGGTCGCTAAGAGTCGGATATGACTGAGTGATTTCACTTTCACTTTTCACTTTCATGCATTGGAGAAGGAAATGGTAAACCTAATCCAGTGTTCTTGGCTGGAGAATTCTGGGGACGGGGGAGCTTGGCAGGCTGCCGTCTATGGGGTCGCACAGAATCAGAGACGACTGAAGCGACTTAGCAGCAGCAGCAGCAGTGTTGGCTTCATAATAGATAAGTGTGACAGAATATAATCCAGCAAAGTATCCATACATACATGGACTAATGATTTTTGACAACGGTGCAAAGTCAATTCATGGAGAAAGGATAGTTCTTTCAACAACTGGACACCCACCATGACAAAACTAAATTTTGATGCATACATTATACCATATACAATAATTACTTGAAAATGTATCATAGACCAAATGTACAACCACAAAATATAATTTCTAGAATAAAACAACCAAAATCTTTGTATTCTCAGATTAGAAAATGTTTTGTGATATGAATCCTAAAACCATTCACAAAAGAAAAATTATAAATTGTGGACTTCATGAAAATTTAAAACTTTAATGTGCTTTTAGATATTATGTTAAGAGAATGTAATGACAAGCCATAGACTGGAAAAAAAATATTTGCAAAGCACATATCTGATAAAGGACTTATGTCTAGAATATATAAGTACCCCTCAGAGCTCAATACTAAGAAAACAACCTAATGAAAAAAAAGTGCAAAAATATTTGAACAGATACTTCAATAAAGAAGATATCTGTATAGTACATAAGGACATGAAAATTTGCTAAACATCATTAGAAGGAGAGCACTGGAATTCTCATACACTGCTGGTAGGAATGTAAAATATCATGGAAACTCTGGAAAACAGTTTGGCAGTTTTTTTCTTAAAGTTAAACATATGTCTACCATATGATCCATCCATTCCACTCCTAGGTATTTACTCAAGAGAAATTACAACATACATTCATACAAAGACTTGTACATCAGTGTTACTAGCAGATTTATTTGTAGTAACTTCAAACTTGGAACAAACCAAATTATTAATTAACAAGAAAGAAGATAAAGAAACAGTCATATATTTGTACAAAGGAATGTTACTCAGAAATAAAAGGGATGAGCTATTGATGCACACAGCTACATTAATTAGTCTCAAAATAATTATGTTGATTGGAAAAAAACAGATAAAAAGGGAACATACCATATGAGTTCATTTATACAAAATTCTAAAAATGTAAAGTACTCTACAGTGACAGAAAGTAAATCTGAGGATGATTGAGGACATGAGGATGGAATTACCAACATGTATGAGAGAACTTTTGTCGGTGATGAATAGTTTATATGGATGTAGATCTCTTTATTGTTGTGATGGTTTCATAAGTATATACATATGTCAAAACTTCTTTAATTGTATGCTGTAAATATGTGCATTTCCTTTCATGCCAGAAGGTTCAGGCACATGTTGCCTCTTTCTTAATTAGTAGAAAAGAGAGTCTGCTTCTCATATAGCTTGAACATACATCTCAGAATTTAGACTTACTTGCCCTGATGGGCATGGCTAATATCTTGCTCTTATTCTTGAACAAATCACACTATTTTGTGAATAGTATATATGGCTTATAACAATTAAAACCTAACCCTAGAGCATGAAATGAAGTTCTAAACCATATGGTTGGAAATTCTGGGCTGTTAAGATTGGAGAAGAGAGTAATAAATTCTAGGGAGACCACGAAAAAATGTAACTTTCAGATTTTAAATGATTGAGGATATTTTAAATCTCAGAATTTCTCATCAAATCCCTCTCAAAAGCTATATATTTTGATCAGGTCAACAAATATTTTGGGGTCTCCTGCTCATTTGTCAAGCAATATGATAGACTCTAAGATACAGCAATAATAGCAAAACAACATCCCTGCCTTCATGAAGATCACATTCTGGTGTGAGAGACAGATCATGATAAAGTACACAAATTTATCATTTTAAGCAGCAATCATGTTTTTTAATAAAATTGAAATATGACAAGTGGAAATAGTTATAGGGCTATTTTAACTTTTATTATGAAATATTTCTTGCATGCAAAGTTATAAATATATACAAGCATGCTTGTATATATAAAAATTTATATTTGCATATGCACCACTAAGTTTGAATAATAGAAAATTACTAATACATTTGAAACCCATTTTTTCACTTCTACCATATACCATATCTGTTTAGAGGGGGTTACTGTACATAGGATGAAAAGAAAGTCTCTATGAGGCCTCTCTACATTTTAAGGAGAGACCTAAATGAAGGAATGAACTGAGCTATATGATGATCTTGGGGAACAGTATTCCAGGCTTATGAAATAGCAAATGCAAGTCATTAGATATAAATGAACTCTGTTGTTTGAGGAAAAGCAAGAAGAGCACTGTGGCCAATGAGATCTGGTTAAGCCTTTAAAGGCTGTGACAACAAGAGTAGATTTTCATATTTCTCTGGTAGTCCAGTGGTTAAGACTCTATGCTTCCAATGCAGGAGGCTAAGATTCAATCCCTGGTCAAGTAACTAAGATCCCACATGCTGCATGATCAAAAATAAAAATAAAAAAGGAGAGAGTAGATTTTATTTCAAATGTGGTTAGAAATCATTGGAAAAATTGAGCAGAGGTGTGATGTGGTCTGATTTTACTCTAAAGAAAATATTACTCTGATTGTTAGGGAACAAGGAAGGATGAAGAATCATTCATACAGTCCAAGGAAGAGAGATAATGGTGGCTTAGACAAGGATAAGGCAATTAATTGGATTTATAATTAATTGTGTTTGGGATACATTTTAAAGTTACAGCTGACATGACTTCTTGATAAATATGACATATAAAAGAAAGAAAGAAATCAAAGATAACCACTAGTTCTGGCAACTCAGTGAACTGTGGTGCTATTTCCTAAAACATGAACCATCAAAGCAGGAATGGGTTGGAGGACAATCAAGAGTGATGTTTTGGCCATGATAAGTATGAAATGCCTATCAGATATGGAATGAAAGATATTGAGTAGGCACTTGGGATAATTTTGGAAGAGAATTTCATGGCAGAAATCAGGAAAAAAATATAGTCCATCCATAGAAGAGGAACAGAATGATAGAGCAATGAACAAAAGAGACAAAAATCTAACCCTCATAAAGCTTATACTCTAGTGACAATAGCCAATGCTTCTTTAATTTAGCTCATTATGTGCTACATATTGGGGCTTCCGAGGTGGTGCTTGTGGTAAAGAACCTGCCTGCCAATGCAAGAGATATAAGAGATCCAGGTTCAATCCCTGGGTTGGGAAGATCCCCTGGAGGAGGGCACGACAACCCACTCCAGTATTCTTGCTTGGAGAATCCCAGGGACAGAGGAGCCTCGTAGGCTATGGTCCATAGTGTCACAAGAGCTGAACACAGCTGAAGTGACAGCATACATGCATGTGCTACATATTATTCTAAGTACTTCACTTAAAATAACATATAATATGCACAAAATCCTATGTGATAGGTGTTACTAGTATATTCATTTTTGAAATGAGGAAATTAAGAAAAAGTAAAGGTAAGAGACTTACCAAAGGCCATATTGCTAATAGATGATAGTGAAATTTGAACTGAGTCCAGTCCTGGAGTCTGTGTTCTTAGCTATCACATTATGTCTCATTCAAAAGAAAAATAATTCGGGGGTGGTCCTAAGATGGCAGAGGAATAGGATGGGGAGACCACTTTTTCCCCCACAAATTCATTGAAAGAACATTTGAATGCTGAGCAAATTCCACAAAACAACTTCTGAATACTGGCAGAGGAAATCAGGCACACAGAAAGGCAGCCCATTGTCTTCAAAAGGAGGTAGGACAAGGTATAAAAGTTAAAAAGAGAGGCAAAAGAGGTAGGGATGGAGATCCCTCCCAGGAAGGGAGTCTTAAAACAGAGAGAAGATTCCAAATACCAGGAAACACTCTCACCAGTGGGTCTGTGGCAAATCTTGAAATCTCAGAGGGCAACATAACCAGGAGGAAAAATAAATAAATAAATAAATAAATAAATAAATAAACCCCACAAATTATGTGCCTAATGGCAACTCCCAGCTGAGAAGCAACCCAGACACTCACATCTGCCACTAGCAAGCAGGGGCTGGACAGGGAGGCGCAGGCTGCATTGCTTAGGGTAAGGCCCAGGCCTGAATGCCCCGAGGGCAGTTTGAGGGAACTAACCTGAGATAGCAACCCAGACTGTGGGATAGCCAGAGAGAGAGAGAACAAACAGAGAGAGAGAGAGAGAGAGAGAGAGAGAGAGAGAGAGAGAACTATCCCGTGAAAAGCCCTAACCTAAGACACTGCCAAGCCCGCTCACAGAACAAAGGACTGAGCAAGGCTAGCCAGCTGCAGACCAGCCCATCCCCTGCTAGAGACAGGCAGGCGGGGGCAGCCAGAGCCAGACTTCATTGCTAACCAAGACTTCTTGGGATTCTGGATGGTTGACATCCGCCGGGAGCGTCTCATCCAGAGATCAGCTCCACAGAAGAGATACAGGGCACACCTGAGAAAGCATGCCCATTGTACACCCCCAAAAACTGAATGGCTGGGTCAGGGGAGGTGACAAGACGCAACCCCCACATGGGGGTGACTGCATTCGCCAAGCACCTGGTCACCTGAGCTGCTCAGACCTGGGAAGGGCACAAAACGCAGGCCCAACCGAGTCTGCACCTTTGTGGAGTACCCGAGAACCTGAACCTGAGTGGCTTAGACCTGGTAAGTGCATGCAACCCAGGGCATGCCTCAGACAGTTCCCAGCAGAGCAATCTAGAGCCTGAGAAGTGTAGACCATGAAAGCACAAACACTGTGAGCAAGGTGCAAACCCAGTCAGAGATGTTTGCTTGCAGTGTTCCTCCCTCCCCATAGCATGACTGAACAAGTGAGTGTAAAAAAGTGACCACCATCGCCCCCTCGTGTCGGGGTGGAAATTAGACACTGAAGAGACCAGCAAACAGAAGAAGCTAAAATAAACAGAGGGAACCACTTTGGAAGTGACAGGTGCAATAGATTAAAACCCTGTAGTTAGCACCAACTACATAGGAAGGGGCCTATAGATCCTGAGAAGTATAAGCTGGATCAAGGAACAATCTGATAATGAACTGACCCCACACTGTCCACAACAGCTCCAGAGAAATTCCTGGATATATTTTTACTATTATCATTTTTTCTTAATTTTTAATTTTTTCATTTTTAAGTCCTCTATTACTCCTTTAATTTTCATTTTTATAACATACTATTACCTTGCCAAAAAAGGCCCTATTTTTAAAGCATACTTCATATATACATTTTATAATTTTTGTGACTTTGTTTTGTTCTTTTAGTATTGTAATTTTGAGAATCTAACCTCTACTCTAGATTTTTAATCTTTGCTTTTTGGTATTTCTTATCAACTTTGTACCTTTAAGACCCAATCTTCAGTACCCATTTTTACTTGGGAGTGAGATTACTGGCTTGATCGCTCTCTCCACCTTTTGACTCTCTTTATTCTCCACCAGGTCGCCTCTATTTCCTCCCTCCCTCTTCTCTTCTCTACCCAACTCTGTGAATCTCTTTGTGTGTTCCAGGCTGTGGAGAACACTTAGGGAACAGAATACTGGCTGGATCTGTCTCTCTCCTTCTGATTTCCCCTTTTCTCCTCCTGGCCACTTCTGTCTCCTTTCTCCTTCTTTTCTTCTCTGTGTAATTCCATGAACATCTCTGAGGGGTTCATACTGTGGAGAGCACATGGGGAAGTGATTACTGGCTAGCTTGCTCTCTCCCCTTTTGATTACCCCTCTTCTCCACCTGGTCACCTCTATCTCCCTCCTCCCTCTTCTCTTCTCCATGTAACTCTGTGAACCTCTCCAAGAGTCCCTCAATGAGGAGAAACTTTTCATCATTAACCTAGATGTTTAATCATCGGTGCTGTATAGATGGTGAAGTCTTAAGGCTACTGTAAGAATAAGACTGAAAACCAGAAGCAGGAGGTTTAAGTCCAAAACCTGAGAACACCAGAGACTCCTGACCCAGGGAACATTAATCGATGAGGGCTCATCTAAAGCCTCCATACCTACACTGAAACCAAGCACCACCCAAGAGCCAACAAGTTCCAGAGCAAGACATAGCACGCAAATTCTCCAGCAACACAGGAACATAGCCCTGAGCTTCAATATACAAGCTGCCCAAAGTCACGCCAAGCCCACTGACATTTCAAAACTCACTACTGGATATTTGATTGCACTCCAGAGAGAAGAAATTCAGCTCCACCCACCAGAACACTGGCACAAGCTTCCCTAACAGGAAAACTTGAAAAGCCACTTGTCCAACCCCACCCACAGAGAGGAACCTCTACAACAAAGAGGAAGCACAAACTGCCAGAATACGGAAAGGCCACCCTAAATACAGCAATTTAAACAAGATGAAAAGCCAGAGAAATACTCAGCAGGTAATGAAAAGAAATGAGGACAGCCTCAGAGACCTCTGGGACAATGTGAAATGCCCCAACATTCGAATCATAGGAGTCGCAGAAGAAGAAGACAAAAAGAAAGACCACGAGAAAATACTTGAGGAGATAATAGTTGAAAACTTCCCTAAAATAGGGAAGGAAATAGTCATGCAAGTCCAAGAAACCCGGAGAGGCCCAAACAGGATAAACCCAAGGTAAAACATCGCAAGACACATATTAATCAAATTAACAAAGATCGAACACAAAGAACAAATGTTAAAACCAGAATGGGAAAAACAACAAATAACACTCAAGGGGATTCCCATAAGGGTAAAAGCTGATCTTTTAATAGAAACTCTTCAGGCCAGAAGGGAATGGCAGGACATACTTAATGTCATGAAAGAGAAAAACCTACAACCCAGATTACTGAACCCAGCAAGGATCTCATTCAAATATGAAGGAGAAATCAAAAGCTTTACAGACAAGCAAAAGCTGAGAGAATTTAGCACCAATAAACCAGCTCTCCAGCAAATGCTAAATGATCTTCTCTAGACAGGAAACACAGAAAGGGTGTATAAACTCAAGCCCAAAACAACAAAGTAAATGGCAAAGGGATCATACTTATCAATAATTAACTTAAATGTAAATGGGTTGAACACCCCAGCCAAAAGACAAAGACTGGCTGAATGGATATAAAAACACGACCCTTACATATGTTATCTACAAGAGACCCACCTCAAAACAAGGGACACATACAGACTGAAAGTGAAGGGCTGGAAAAACATATTCCACACAAATAGAGAACAAAAGAAAGCAGGAGGAGCAATACTCATATCAGGTAAAACAGACTTTAAAATAAAGGCAGTGAAAAGAGAAAAAAGAAGGACACTACATAATGATCAAAGGATCAATCCAAGAAGAAGATATAACAATTATAAATATATATGCACCCAACATAAGAGCACCATAATATGTAAGGCAAATGCTAACAAGTATGAAAGGGGAAATTAACAGTAACACAGTAATAGTGGGACTTTAATACCTCACTCACACCAATGGATAGATGAACTAAACAGAAAACTAACAAGGAAACACAAACTTTAAATGATTCTATGGATCAGTTAGACCCAATTGATATCTATAGGACATTTCACCCCCAAAACAATGAATTTCACCTTTTTCTCATGTGCACATGGAACCTTCTCCAGGATAGATCACATCCCGGGCCATAAATCTAGCCTTGGTAAACTCAAAAAATTGAAATCATTCCAAGCATCTTTTCTGACCACAATGCAGTAAATTAGATGTCAATTACAGGAGACAAACTATTAAAAATTCCAACATATGGAGGCTGAACAACATGCTGCTGAAAAACAAACAAATCACAGAAGAAATCAAAAAAGAAATCAAAATATGCATAGAAATGAATGAAAATGAAAACACAACAACCCAAAACCTATGGGACACTGTAAAAGGGGTGCTAAGGGGAAGGTTGACAGCAATACAGGCTCACCTCAAGAAATAAGAAAAAAGTCAACTAAATAACCTAACTCTACACCTAAAACAACTAGAAAAGGAAGAAATGAAGAACCCCAGGGTTAGTAGAAAGAAAGAAATCTTAAAAATTAGGGAAAAAATAAATGCAAAACAAACAAACAAAAGAGACCATAGCAAAACTCAACAAAGCAAAAAGCTGGTTTTTGAGAAGATAAATAAAATTGACAAACAATTAGCCAGACTCATCAAGAAACAAAGACAGAAGAATCAAATCAACAAAATTAGAAATGAAAATGGAGAGATCACAACAGACAACACAGATATACAAAGGATCATAAGAGACTACTATCAGCAATTATATGCCAATAAAATGGACAACGTGAGAAGAAGAAATGGACAAATTCTTATAAGAGTATAACTTTCCAAAACTGAACCAGGAAGAAATAGAAAATCTTAACAGGCCCATCACAACCACAGAAATTGAAACTGTAACCAGAAATCTTCCAGCAAACAAAAGCCCAGGTCCAGACGGATTCACAGCTGAATTCTACCAAAAATTTAGAGAAGAGCTAACATCTATCCTACTCAAACTCTTCCAGAAAATTGCAGAAGAAGGTAAACCTCCAAACTCATTATATGAGGCCACCATCACACTAATACCAAAACCTGACAAAGATGCCACAAAAAAAGAAAACTACAGGCCAATATCACTGATGAACATTGATGCAAAAATCCTTAACAAAATTCTAGCAAACAGAATTCAACAACAGACAAAAAATATCATACATCATGACCAAGTAGGCTTTATCCCAGTGATGCAAGGATTCTTCATTATCCACAAATCAGTCAAAGTAATACACCACATTAGCAAATTGAAAGATAAAAACCATATGATTATCTCAATAGATGCAGAGAAAGCCTTTGACAAAGTTCAACATCCATTTATGAGAAAGAAAAAAAACTCCAAAAAGCAGGAATAGAAAGAATATACCTCAAAATAATAAAAGCTATATATGACAAACCCATAACAAACATTATCCTCAATGGTGAAAAATTGAAAGATTTTCCCCTAAAGTCAGGAACAAGACAAGTGTGTCCACTTTCATCACTACTATTCCAACATAGTGTTTGAAGTTTTGGCCAAAGCAATCAGAGCAGAAAAAGAAATAAAATGAATTCAGATTGGAAAAGAAGAAGTAAAACTGTCACTGTTTGCAGATGACATGATCCTCTACATAGAAAACCCTAAAGACTCCACCAGAAAATTACTAGAGCTAATAAATGAATATAATAAAGTTGCAGAATATAAAATTAACACACAGAAGTCCCTTGCATTCCTATACACTAACAATCAGAAAACAGAAAGAGAAATTAAGGAAACAAGCCCATTCACCACTGCAATGAAAAGACTAAAATACTAAGGAATAAATCTACCTAAAGAAACAAAAGACCTATATATAGAAAACTATAAAACAGTGATGAAAGAAATCAAAGAAGACACAAATAGATGAAGAAATATACGATGTTCATGGATTGGAAGAATCAATATAATGAAAATGAGTATACTACCCAAAGTAATTTATAGATTCAATGCAATCCCTATCAAGCTACCAATGGTATTTTTCACAGAGCTAGAACAAATAATTTCACAATTTGTATGGAAATACAAAAAACCTCGAATAGCCAAAGCAATCTTGAGAAAGTAGAATGTAACTGGAGGAATCAACCTGCCTGACTTCAGGCTCTACTACAAAGCTACAGTCAAGACAGTATAATACTGGCACAAGAACAGAAATATAGATCAATGGAACAAAATAGAAAGCCCAGAGATAAATCCACACACCTATGGACACCTTATCTTTCACAAAGGAGGCAAGAATATACAATGCAGAAAAGACAATCTCTTTAACAAGTGGTGCTGAAAAAACTGATCAACCACTTGTAAAAGAATGAAACTAGAACACTTTCTAACACCATACACAAAAATAAACTCAAAATGAATTAAAGATCTAAACGTAAGACCAGAAACTATTAAACTCTTAGAGGAAAACATAGGCAAAATAGTCTCCGACATAAATCACAGCAGGATCCTCTATGACCCACCTCCCAGAGTATTGGAAATAAAAGCAAAAATAAACAAATGGGACCTAATTAAAATTAAAAGCTTCTGCACAACAAAGGAAACTAAGGGCAAGGTGAAAAGACAGCCTTTAGAACGGGAGCAAATAATAGCAAACAAAGCAATGGACAAAGAATTAATCTCAATAAATACAAGCAGGTCCTGCAGCTCAATTCCGGAAAAATAAATGACCCAATCAAAAAATGGGCCAAAGAACTAAACAGACATTTCTCCAAAGAAGACATACAGATGGCTAACAAACACATGAAAAGATGCTCAACATCACTCCTTAGCAAAGCAATGCAAATCAAAACCACAATGAGGTACCATTTCACACCAGTCAGAATGGCTGCTATCCAAATGTCTACAAGCAATAAATGCTGGAGAGGGTGTGGAGAAAAGGGAACCCTCTGACACTGTTGGTGGGAATGCAAACTAGTACAGCCACTATGGAGAACAGTGTGGAGATTCCTTGAAAGTGAAAGTGAAGTCGCTCAGTCGTGTCTGACTCTTTGTGACCCCATGGACTGTAACCCACCAGGCTCTTCAGTCCATGGGATTTTCCAGGCAAGAGTACTGGAGTGGATTGCCATTTCCTTCTCCATGGGATCTTCCCAACCCAGGGATCGAACTCAGGTCTCCTGCACTGCAGGCAGATACTTTACCATCTGAGCCACCAGGGAAGCCTTAAAAAACTGGAAATAGGACTGCCATATGACCTAGCAATCCCACTTCTGGGCATACACACTGAGGAAACCAGAATTGAAAGAGACGCATGTACCCCAATGTTCATCACAGCACTGTTTATAATACCCAGGACATGGAAGTAATCTAGAAGTCCATCAGCAGACAAATGGATAAGAAAATTGTGTACATATACACAAAGGAATATTACTCAGCCATTAAAAAGAATACATTTGAATCAATTCTAATGAGGTGGATGAAACTGGAGCCTATTATACAGAGTGAAGTAAGTCAGAAAGGAGAACACCAATACAGTATACTAACTCATATATACGGAATCTAGAAAATGGTAACGATAACTCTATATGCAAGATAGCAAAAGAGGCATAGATGTATAGAACATTATTTTGGACTCTGTGGGAGAGGGAGAGGGTGGGATGATTGGGGAGAATAGCATTGAAACATGTATATTATCATATGTGAAACAGATCCCCAGTCTAGGTTCAATGCATGAGACAGGGTGCTCAGGGCTGGTGCACTGGGATGCCCCAGAGGGATGGGATGGGGATGGAAGTGGGAAGGGGGTACACAATGAGGAACACATGTACACCTGTGGCAGATCCATGTCAATGTATGGCAAAACCACTACAATATTATAAAGTTAGTAACCTCCAATTAAAATAAATTTATATTAAAAATAAAAATATATTAAAAATTAAATTTAAAAAGAGAAATAATTAATATATAGATAAATGTGAAGCCATATAAATTTTGAGATGTAGTTTTTTGTGACAGAGGGATATATCATATGTCTAGAAAGGGAGGAATGATAAAGAAACTCACAGGAAATTATGCAGCAGGTGCTTTCAAATTAGCATATTTGTTCGGTCCCCATGACAACACTAAATGCTAGATTATATGATTCTCATTTCCACACAGAAGACAAACAAGTAATGGCTTTGGGCAGAGATTTGTTTGCAGAATATGAAGAGACGCCCTTATATCTTAGGGTTATAGCCCTAACTCTAAAGTAAACGACAACAGTTTATGCAGAGTAAGTACATATACTTCAAAATGATGTGACCAAAAGGGCATAACGTTAAGTTTCAGTTCAGTTCAGTTCAGTTCAGTCGCTCAGTCATGTCCGACTCTTTGCGACCCCATGAATCACAGCACGCCAGGCCTCCCTGTCCATCACTATCTCCCGGAGTTCACTCAAACTCAAGTCCATTGAGTTGGTGATGCCATCCAGCCATCTCATCCTCTGTCGTCCCCTTCTCCTCCTGCCCCCAATCCCTCCCAGCGTCAGAGTTTTTTTCCAATGAGTCAACTCTTCACGTGAGGTGGCCAAAGTACTGGAGTTTCAGCTTTAGCATCATTCCTTCCAAAGAACATCCAGGGCTGATCTCCTTTAGAATGGACAGGTTGGATCTCCTTGCAGTCCAAGGGACTCTCAAGAGTCTTCCCCAACACACATCCAAATTGTGACATATTGTTACCTGTGCCTAAAGCATCAGCCAGTCTCTCATGGAGCAGATTGTGAAGAGGATTTTATAGATCATTTAGTAGCTATGCTGTCTTGCTTAGGATTTAGGCCAGAATGGGAGTGTGATGGGCCTGTAGGCAAACAGCTAGTGTGTGGCATGGCCACACAAGAAGCTTCAGCATTCCACCCTTTGTACTTCTGTTATTTTTAACTTGCACCATAACGGTATGTGCAGAAATAAGTCCATGGATGTAAGTAAGTACAGAAAAATCTTTCTTCTTGGGATGCTTCCATTTTCATATCAGCAAGATCATAATAATATCATGTGATTCTAAGGAGCAATTTATTACTAAACATCTACTCATTAATAGCTTGGTAGAAAGGAATACACATCTTTATCTGTTGCTTTACAATGATCTTATGTATTATCCATGCTTTGATAATTAAAGGTAGTGGCTTATATCTTTGAATTAATGAGATTTTATAAGGATATGGTAGCAAATTATAAAAGTATATTGGCTTTAAAAAATTAATTTTAAAGTTAAGACCTTTAAAATAT
Organism: Ovis canadensis; assembly: GCF_042477335.2. Lineage (NCBI taxonomy): Eukaryota > Metazoa > Chordata > Mammalia > Artiodactyla > Bovidae > Ovis > Ovis canadensis. The sequence continues at coordinate 111,363,315 of NC_091727.1, read as the reverse complement.
CCAAATATCTTGCTTCAGGATAAAGCCCAATAGTTGGGTATAGTTTTAAAGTAAAAGGGAAAGAAAGACAAAAAAGTGAGAGAAGAGAAGAAGGAAGGGAGGAAAGAGGGAAGGAAAGGAGAAAGGAAAAAAGGGAGGAAAAAAGATAAGAAAGGGATTTTCCCCTCAAATGTCCATGGATCTATTTTCATTCTTTTAAGTGTCATCTTTCTTCAAATTTAAAGAAACTGCAAATAATTAGGTTACATATTTAATGGCTGAATCTGACTTAACTCAAAACTGCACCTCTTTTGATGAAGAAATAAGGGGCTACTAGGGAGATATTTTGTTCACACTTATATCCCAGTGTTTCTATTCTCAGAACACTAGCATTGACATGTTTTGTGTGAAACAAAATGAAAAATACATGAGTTACTATAAGATTTTCCCTAGTGCCTCAGACGGTTAAAAAGTCTGCCTGCAATGCAAGAGATCAGGGTTTGATTCCTGAGTCAGGAAGATCGCTTGAAGAAGGAAAGGGTAACCCACTCCAGTATTCTTGCCTGGAAAATCCCATGGATGGAAGAGCTTGGCGGGCTACAGTCCATGGGGTCACAAAGACTCAGACATAACTGAGCACATGCACACTAGACTAGTCTTTTCTATACGCTATAGGCAATTTTAATATATCCAAATTGGAAAATATGGATTAAATATGATTTTATTATCAACATGATAAAATAAATTAATGATCTCCAGTCAGTCTAAGTCCCAATGGGACTTCCAAAAATCATTCAGGTACTTAAATTAACATATATCTTGTGTGCACTAAGTGCAGGCGGCTGCGACCAGCTCACTAAGTGCGGCCAAGAGGAGGTACCCCACGTCCGAGGCCAGGGGCAGAAGTAGGGAGGACCCCATGTCCGAAGGTCGGCGGCCAAGAGGAGTTACCCCACATCCGAGGTCAGGGGCAGCGGCCGAGATTGCCAGGCTGCGAAGGCACAGGAATGGCCAAGAGGAGCAACCCTGTGCCAGAGGCCAGGGGTGGTGGCCAGGAGGAGCCACCCCACGTCCAAGGAGCCTTCGCTGCCCGGGCGCAGGAGGGCCTAGAGGAGCTATCTCACTTGAAGGTCAGGTAGGGCGGCTGTGAGGAGATACCCTTCATTCACGGTAAGGAGCAGTGGCTGTGCTTTGCTGGCACAGCTGTGAAGAGATACACCATGCCGAAGGTAAGAGAAACCCAAGTAAGATGGTAGATGATGCAAGAGGGCATCAGAAAGCAGACAGACTGAAACCATACTCACAGAAAACTAGTCAATCTAATCACACTAGGACCACAGCTTTGTCTAACTCAGTGAAACTAAGCCATGCCCGTGGGGCAACCCAAGACGGGTGGGTCATGGTGGAGAGGTCTGACAGAATGTGGTCCACTGGAGAAGGGAATGGCAAACCACTTCAGTATTCTTGCCTTGAGAACCCCATGAACAGTATGAAAAGGCAAAAAGATAGGATACTGAAAGAGGAATACCCAGGTCAGTAGGTGCCCAATATGCTACGGGAGATCAGTAGAGAAATAACCCCAGAAAGAATGAAGGGATGGAGCCAAAGCAAAAACAATACTCAGCTGTGGATGTGACAGGTGATAGAAGCAAGGTCGGATGCTGTAATGAGCAATATTGCATAGGAACCTGGAATGTCAGGTCCATGAATCAAGGAAAATTGGAAGTGGTCAAACAGGAGATGGCAAGAGTGAATGTTGACATTCTAGGAATCAGCGAACTAAAATGGACTGGAATGGGTGAATTTAACTCAGATGACCATTATATCTACTACTGTGGGCAGGAATCCCTCAGAAGAAATGGAGTAGCCATCATGGTCAACAAAAGAGTCCAAAATGCAGTACTTGGATGCATTCTCAAAAATGGCAGAATGATCTCTGTTTCCAAGGCAAAACATTCAATATCACGATAATCCAAATCTACGCCCCAACCAGTAACGCTGAAGCAGCTGAGGTTGAATGATTCTATGAGGACCTACAAGACCTTTTAGAACTAACACCCCAAAAAGATGTCCTTTTCATTATAGGGGACTGGAATGCCAAAGTAAGAAGTCAAGACACACCTGGAGTAACAGGCAAATTTGGCCCTGGAACGCAGAATGAAGCAGGGCAAAGACTAATAGAGTTCTGCCAAAAAAATGCACTGGTCATAGCAAACACCCTCTTCCAACAACACAAGAGAAGACTCTACACATGAACATCATCAGATGGTCAACATCGAAATCAGATTGATTATATTCTTTGCAGCCAAAGATGGAGAAGCTCTATACAGTCAACAAAAACAAGACCAGGAACAGGCTGTGGCTCAGATCATGAACTCCTTATTACCAAATTCAGATTGAAATTGAAGAAAGTAGGGAAAACTGCTAGATCATTCAGGTATGGCCTAAATCAAATCCCTTATGATTATACAGTGGAAGTGAGAAATAGATTTAAGGGCCTAGATCTGATAGATAGAGTGCCTGATGAACTATGGAATGAAGTTCGTGACATTGTACAGGAGACAGGGATCAAGATCATCCCGATGGAAAAGAAATGCAAAAAAGCAAAATGGCTGTCTGGGGAGGCCTTACAAAAAGCTGTGAAAACAAAAGAAGTGAAAAGCAAAGGAGAAAAGCAAAGATATAAGCATCTGAATGCAGAGTTCCAAAGAATAGTAAGAAGAGATAAGAAAGACTTCTTCAGCAATCAATGCAAAGAAATAGAGGAAAAGAATAGAATGGGAAAGACTAGGGATCTCTTCAAGAAAATTAGAGATACCAAGGGAACATTTCAGGCAACGATGGGCTCGATAAGGGACAGAAATGGTATGGACTTAACAGAAGCAGAAGATATTAAGAAGAGGTGGCAAGAATACACAGAAGAACTGTACAAAAAAAGATCTTCAGTTCAGTTCAGTTCAGTGGCTCAGTCGTGTCTGACTCTTTGCGACCCCATAAATTGCAGCACGCCAGGCTTCCCTGTACATCACCAACTCCCAGAGTTCACTCAGATTCATGTCCATCGAGTCAGTGATGCCATCCAGCCATCTCATCCTCTGTCATCCCCTTCTCCTCCTGCCCCCAATCCCTCCAACCATCAGAGTCTTTTCCAATGAGTCAACACTTCGCATGAGGTGGCCAAAGTACTGGAGTTTCAGCTTTAACATCATTCCTTCCAAAGAAATCCCAGGGCTGATCTCCTTCAGAATGGACTGGTTGGATCTCCTTGCAGTCTGAGGGACTCTCAAAGGTCTTCTCCAACACCACAGTTCAAACGCATCAATTCTTCGAACTCAGATTTCTTCACAGTCCAACTCTCACATCCATACATGACTACTGGAAAAACCATAGTCTTGACTAGACGGACGTTATTCGGCAAAGCAATAATGTCTCTGCTTTTGAATATCCTATCTAGGTTGGTTATAACTTTTCTTCCAAGAAGTAAGCCTCTTTTAATTTCATGGCTGCAGTCACCATCTGCAGTGATTTTGGAGCCTCCCAAAATAAAGTCTGACATTGTTTCCACTGTTTCTCCATCTATTTCCCATGAAGTGATGGGACTGGTTGCCATGATCTTCATTTCCTGAATATAGAGCTTTAAGCCAACTTTTTCACTCTCCACTTTCACTTTCATCAAGAGGCTTCTTAGTTCCTCTTAAATTTCTGCCATAAGGGTGATGTCATCTGCATATCTGAGATTATTGATATTTCTCCCAGCAATCTTGATTCCAGCTTGTGTTTCTTCCAGTCCAGCATTTCTCATGAAGTACTCTGCATATAAGTTAAATAAGCAGGGTGACAATATACTGCCTTGACGTACTCCTTTTCCTATTTAGAACCAGTCTGTTGTTCCATGTCCAGTTCTAACTGTTGCTACCTGACTTGCATATAGATTTCTCAAGAGGCAGGTCAGGTGGTCTGGTATTCCCATCTCTCAGAATTATCCACAGTTTATCGTGATCCACACAGTCAAAGGCTTTGGCATAGTCAATAAAGCAGAAATAGATGTTTTTCTGGAACTATCTTGCTTTTTCCATGATCCAGCAGATGTTGGCAATTTGGTCTCTAGTTCCTCTCCCTTTTCTAAAACCAGCTTGAACATCAGGAAGTTCACGGTTCACATATTGCTGAAGCCTGGCTTGGAGAATTTTGAGCACTACTTTACTAGCATTTGAGATGAGTGCAATTGTGTGGTAGTTTGAGCATTCTTTGGCATTGCCTTTCTTTGGGATTGGAATGAAAACTGACCTTTTCCAGTCCAGTGGCCACTGCTGAGATTTTCAAATTTGCTGGCATATTGAGTGCAGCACTTTCACAGCATCATCTTTCAGGATTTGAAATAGCTCAACTGGAATTTCATCACCTCCACTAGCTTTGTTCATAGTGATGCTTTCTAAGGCCCACTTGACTTCACATTCCAAGATGTCTGGCTCTAGGTGAGTGATCACACCATCGTGATTATCTGGGTCATGAAGATCTTTTTTATATAGTTCTTCCATGTATTCCTGCCATCTCTTCTTAATATTCTGTTTCTGTTAGGTCTATAACATTTCTGTCCTTTATCGAGCCCATCTTTGCATGAAATGTTCCCTTGGTATCCCTAATTTTCTTGAAGGGATCTCTAGTCTTTCCCATTCTGTTCTTTTCCTCTGTTTCTTTGCATTGATCACTGAAGAAGGCTTTCTTATCTCTTCTTGCTGTTCTTTGGAACTCTGCATTCAGATGCTTATATCTTTGCTTTTCTCCTTTGCTTTTCGCCTCTCTTCTTTTCACAGCTATTTGTAAGGCCTCCCCAGACAGCCATTTTGCTTTTTTGCATTTCTTTTTCATGGGGATGGTCTTGATCCCTGTCTCCTGTACAAAAAATGATCTTCATGACCCGGATAATCATGATGGTGTGACCACTCACCTAGAGCCAGACATCCTGGAATGTGAAGTCAAGTCGGCCTTAGAAAGCATCACTATGAACAAAGCTAGTGGAGTTGATGGAATTCCAGTTGAGCTATTTCAAATCCTGAAAGTTGATGCTGTGAAAGTGCTGCACTCAATATGCCAGCAAATCTGAAAAACTCAGCAGTGGCCACAGGACTGGAAAAGGTCAGTTTTTCATTCCAATCCCAAAGAAAGGCAATGCCAAAGAATGCTCAAACTACCACACAATTGCACTCATCTCAAATGCTAGTAAAGTAATGCTCAAAATTCTCCAAGCCAGGCTTCAGCAATATGTGAACCGTGAACTTCCTGATGTTCAAGCTTGTTTTAGAAAAGTCAGAGGAACTAGAGATCAAATTGCCAACATCCACTGCATCATGGAAAAAGCAAGAGAGTTCCAAAGAAACATCTATTTCAGCTTTATTGACTATGCCAAGCCTTTGACTGTGTGGATCACAATCAACTGTGGAAAATTCTGAGAGAGATGGGAATACCAGACCACCTGACCTGCCTCTTGAGAAATCTATATGCAAGTCAGGTAGCAACAGTTAGAACTGGACATGGAACAACAGACTGGTTCCAAATAGAAAAAGGAATACGTCAAGGCAGTGTATTGTCACCCTGCTTGTTTAACTTATATGCAGAGTACTTCATGAGAAATGCTGGACTGGAAGAAACACAAGCTGGAATCAAGATTGCCAGGAGAAATATCAATAACCTCTGATATGCAGATGACATCACCCTTATGGCAGAAATTCGAGAGGAACTAAAAAGCCTCTTGATGAAAGTGAAAGAGGAGAGTGAAAAAGTTGGCTTAAAGCTCTATATTCAGGAAATGAAGTCATGGCAACCAGTCGATCACTTCATGGGAAATAGATAGGCAAACAGAGGAAACAATGTCAGAGTTTATGTTTTTAAGCTCCAAAATCACTGCAGATGGTGACTGCAGTCATGAAATTAAAAGACGCTTACTCTTTGGAAGGAAACTTATGACCTATCTAGATAGTATATTCAAAAGCAGAGACATTACTTTGCCGACTAACGTCCGTCTAGTCAAGGCTATGGTTTTTCCAGTGGTCATGTATGGATGTGAGAGTTGGACTGTGAAGAAAGCTGAGTTCGAAGAATTGATGCGTTTGAACTGTGGTGTTGGAGAAGACTCTTGAGATTCCCTTGGACTGCAAGGAGATCCAACCTGTCCATTCTGAAGGAGATCAGCCCTGGGATTTCTTTGGAAAGACTGATGCTAAAGCTGAAACTCCAGTACTTTGGCCACCTCATGCGAAGTGTTGACTCATTGGAAAAGACTCTAATGCTGGGAGGGATTGGGGGCAGGAGGAGAAGGGGACGATAGAGGATGAGATGGCTGGATGGCATCACTGACTCAATGGACGTGAATCTGAGTGAACTCTGGGAGTTGGTGATGGACAGGGAGGCCTGGTGTGCTGCAATTCATGGGGTTGCAATGAGTCGGACACGACTGAGGGACTGAACTGAACTGTACTCTGATTTTATAAGTACCAAGCATCAGCGTCACTTCAGTAACATTCTGTTACAACACTATCTATTTAACCACTTCTTTTGAGACAAAAAACAGTGAAAATACTAGTGCATGTGTTTTAAAAGTTACGCTTTATATAACTTTGACCGAATGTTTTTATTTTTAATAAGCTTCATTGATATATGCCTTATGTCTAATAAAATGCTCACAGTTAAGTACATATTTTGTTGAATTTTGAGAAACGAATACATCCATTTTGTTGTTGTTCATTCGCTAAGGTTTGTCCATCTCTTGCAACTCCATGGACTGCAGCATACCAGGCTTCCCTGTCCTTCAGTATCTCCCATAGTTTGCTTAAACTCATGTCCCTTGAATCAGTGATGCCATCCAACCACTGTGTCCTCTGTCATCCCCTCCTCCTCCTGCCCTCAGTCTTTACCAGCATCAGGGTTTTTTCCCAATTTTTTAGCTCTTCTTATCAGGTGGCCAAAGTATTGGTGCTTCAGCTTCAGCATCAGTCCTTCCAATGAAATATTCATAGTTGATTTCCTTTTGGATTGACTGGTTTGATCTCCTTGCTGTTCACGCGACTCTTGAGAGTCTCTACTCCAGCACCACAGTACAAAAACATCAACTCTTTGGCATTCAACCTTCTTTATGGTCCAACTCTCACATATGTACATGACTACTGGAAAAACCATAGCTTTGACTATATGGACCTTGGTTGGTAAAGTGATGTATCTTCTTTTTAATATGCTTTCTAGATTTGTCATGGCTTTTCTTCCAAGGAGCAAATGTCTTTTAATTTCATGGCTGCAGTCACCTATCCACTCATGTTACCACCACCACAATGAACATAAAATATTTTTTCATCCCCCAAATTTTCTCTTGTGCTCCTTCTCAGACAATTATTTAAGTCAAATCACCCCTAAACATTGATTACCTCTTCTGGTTGACCAGGGACTGTCCTAGGATTTGCACTAAAATTCCTGCATCCTGGGAAAACTTCTCAGTAGCAGATAAAGCAAGATGGTGGACCACTCATCTGCTTTCTGACATTATATATTAGTATTGCCCGATTTAGAGTTTCATACAAATGGAATCATGCAATATGTATGCTTTCACATCTCAGCATAATAATTTAAGGTTCATCCTTGTGGTTGCATGCAATAGCAATTCATTAAAAATATACTGAATAGTATATTCTCTGGGTATACCACAATTTGTTCATTCATTTACCTATTGACGGATGTTTGGGTGGATCTCATTTTTAGTTGTGAAAAATACTGTTATGCAAATTGACATACAGATATTTTTGTGAACATATGTTTCAATTTCTTTTTGGTAAATTGCAGTAATTCTGTAGGTCATAAGGTAAATATGTGTTTAAGTTTAGAGAAAACTGGCAAACTACTTTCCAAAGTAGTACTATTTTACATTCCTACAAACAATATATGTGTCCTAATTGTTGCATATTTGCTATAAAATTTTTATCAGTATTTCTTTTTTTTTTTTTTTTTTTTTTTTTTTTTAATTTTAGTTTTTTATTTTTTAAATTTTAAAATCTTTAATTCTTACATGCATTCCCAAACATGAACCCCCCTCCCACCTCCCTCCCCATAACAACTTTCTGGGTCATCCCCATGCACCAGCCCCAAGCATGCTGCATCCTGCGTCAGACATAGACTGGTGAAAATTTTTATCAGTATTTCTAATTTTAGCTATTCTAGTGGTTATGTAGTAAAAGCTTGTGGTTTTTGTCTACATTTCCCTTGATAATAATGCTGAGAATTTTTCAAGTCCTTACTTGCCATCCACATGTCTTTTAGGTGCTTGATAAGCATCAAAAACAGCATATGTAAATCCAAATATGTGATGCTGTCTCTCATCCCCATGAACCTTGAAATCATCTTTGGCTCTGTCACATCCCTCAGGAAGTCCAGTAACAAATTAAATTTGCCCTATATTTTAATATACTTATAAACTTACTCTGCTCACTACTTTCATAAGTATCCCAATCCAAGCCACCATCATTCTTTTGCCTGTAGTAGTCAATAGCTTATCATCTGGTTTCTCTGCTTCCACTCTTGCTCAACCATTAGCTTTATTCTCCACACGACAGCCAAATTGAAGCTTGTAAAATATATGTCATATCATATATTCAGTACCTAATGAAACCTGAAGGCACCAGGCCTATAAAATAACTGGTATAAGACACTATTTGATCTTGCCCCTTTGCTACCATTCTGACCTTATTTCCTACCACTCATCCTTGTTTTACTTCATTTCACCCACAGAGACATCTTTGTTGTTCCCTGAACATATCAAGTATGCACCTGCCTTTAGGACATCTGCATTGTTATTTCCTCTGCCTGATTTCTTTTTTTCACCATAGATATCCATGGGGCTTGCTTGCTCACTTCTTCAGATCTCAGCTCAAATGCTTTCTTAACATTGAGGTAGTCTTTGGCTACATGGCTTCCCAGGTGGCTCAGTGGTAAAGAACCCGCCTGCCAATGCAGGAGATGCAGGAGACGTGAGTTTGATCCCTAGGTCAGGAAGATCCCATGGAGTAGAAAATGGCAACCCACTCCAGTATTCTTGCCTGGGAAATCCAATGGAGAGAGGAGCTTGGTGAGCTATAGTCCATGGGGTTGCAAAGAGTCGAACATGACTGAGCACACACGCACAGTCTTTGACCATCTTATATAAAGTCACTCCCATCACTCGCTATTCCCCTTTTCCTATCTCATTTTTATTCATACTACATACCTCCACTTGGCTGTTAAATATTTATTTTTTAATTCATTGCCTGCCTTCTCCATAACATTCACTCTTCAATAGTGTCTGATTTTCTCCTACTGATATCCCTACAGCTCAAATTATGCTAGGTATAATGAGAACTATACAAATCCTTGTTGAATGAATAAACATGAATTATTCTTCCATGCCAACCAAGTCCACCTCTTGGATCACATTTTAAGTTCTCCATAGGGAGGAATCTTACCTTACTCTTTCCATAGTACCTTATATGAGGTAAATACTAAACATGAAAAGATTCTTGATTGGTTTTTGCATACTTGAAATACTGACCAACAAGCCTAGTTAGGATTAAAATTAGCTAGGAAATGTTTATGTCTAACATTATCTTCTCTTATGTTGATGGAACAGGGTGTTTGCTATGACCAGTGCGTTCTCTTGGCAAAATTCTATTAGCCTTTGCCCTGCTTAATTCTGTATTCCAAGACCAAATTTGCCTGTTACTCCAGGTGTTTCTTGACTTCCTAATTTTCCATTCCAGTCCCCTATAATGAAAAGGACATCTTTTGGGGGTGTTAGTTCTAAAATCTCTTGTAGGTCTTCATAGAACCACTCAACTTCAGCTTCTTCAGCATTACTAGTTGGGGCATAGACTTGGATTACTATGATATTGAACAGTTTGCCTTGGAAATGAACACAGATCATTCTGTCTCTACACATGGACATCACCAAATGGTCAGCACCAAAATCAGATTGATTATATTCTTTGCAGCCAAAGATGGAGAGGCTCTATACAGTCAGCAAAACCAAGACTGGGAGCTGATTGTGGCTCAGATCATGGGCTCCTTGTTGACAAATTCAGACTTAAATTGAAGAAAGTAGGGAAAACCACTAGACAATTCAGGTATGACCTAAATCATCCCTTATGATTATACAGTTGAAGTGAGAAATAGACTTAAGGGACTAGATCTGATAGAGTGCTTGAAAACCTATGGACGGAGGTTCAGGACATTGTACAGGAAACAGGGGTCAAGACCGTCCCCATGGAAAAGAAATGCAAAAAAGCAAAATGGCTGTCTGGGGAGGCCTTACAAAGAGCTGTGAAAAGAAGAGAGGTGAAAAGCAAAGGATAAAAGGAAAGATATAAGCATCTGAATGCAGAGTTCCAAAGAATAGCAAGGAGAGATAAGAAAGCCTTCTTCAGCAATCAATGCAAAGAAATAGAGGAAAACAACAGAATGGGAAAGACTAGAGATCTCTTCAAGAGAATTAGAGATAACAAGGGAATATTTTAGGCAAAGATGGGCTCAAAAGGACAGAAATATTATGGACCTAACAGAAGCAGAAGATATTAAGAAGAGGTGGCAAGAATACATGGAAGAACTGTACAAAAAAGATCTTCACGACCAAGATAATCATGATGGTATGATCACTCACCTAGAGCCAGACATCTTGGAATGTGAAGTCAAGTGGGCCTTAGAAAGCATCACTACGAACAAAGTTAGTGGAGGTGATGGAATTCCAGTAGAGCTATTTCAAATCCTGAAAGATGATGTTGTGAAAGTGCTGCACTCAATATGCCAGCAAATCTGGAAAACTCAGCAGTGGCCACAGGACTGGAAAAGGTCAGTTTTCATTCCAATCCCAAAGAAAGGCAATGCTAAAGAATGCTCAAACTACCACACAATTGCACTCATCTCAAATGCTAGTAAAGTAGTGCTCAAAATTCTCCAAGCCAGGCTTCAGCAATACATGAACCGTGAACTTCCTGATGTTCAAGCTGGTTTTAGAAAAGGCAGAGGAACCAGAGATCAAATTGCCAACATCCACTGGATCATGGAAAAACCAAGAGAGTTCCAGAAAAACATCTATTTCTGCTTTATTGACTATGCCAAAGCCTTTGACTGTGTGGACCACAATCAACTGTGGAAAATTCTGAAAGAGATGGGAATACCAGACCACCTGACCTGCCTCTTGAGAAATCTGTATGCAGGTCAAGAAGCAACAGTTAGAACTGGACATGGAACAACAGACTGGTTCCAAATAGGAAAAGGAGTATGACAAGGTTCTATATTGTCACCCTAGTTATTTAACTTATATGCAGAGTACATCATGAGAAAACCTGGGCTGGAAGAAACACAAGCTGGAATCAAGATTGCTGGGAGAAATATCCATAACCTCAGATATGCAGATGACACCACCCTTATGGCAGAAAGTGAAGAGGATCTAAAAAGCCTCTAGATTAAAGTAAAAGAGGAGAGTGAAAAAGTTGGCTTAAAGCTCAACATTCAGAAAACGAAGATCATGGCATCTGGTCCCATCACTTCATGGGAAATAGATGGGGAAACAGTGGAAACAGTGTCAGACTTTATTTTATTGGGCTCCAAAATCACTGCAGATGGTGACTGCAGCCATGAAATTAAAAGACGCTTACTCCTTGGAAGGAAAGTTATGACCAACCTAGATAGCATATTCAAAAGCAGAGACATTACTTCTCCAACAAAGATCCGTCTAGTCAAGGCCTTGGTTTTTCCAGTGGTCATGTATGGATGTGAGAGTTGGACTGTAAAGAAAGGTAAGCACTGAAGAATTGATGCTTTTGAACTGCAGTGTTGGAGAAGACTCTTGAGAGTCCCTTAGACTGCAAGGAGATCCAACATGTCCATTCTAAAGGAGATCAGCCCTGGGATTTCTTTGGAAGGAATGACGCTAAAGCTGAAACTCCAGTACTTTGGCCACCTCATGCGAAGAGTTGACTCATTGGAAAAGACTCTGATGCTGGGAGGGATTGGGGGCAGGAGGAGAAGGGGATGACAGAGGATGAGATGGCTGGAAGGCATCACCGACTCGATGGACATGAGTTTGAGTGAACTCCAGGAGATGGTGATGGACAGGCAGGCCTGGCGTGCTGTGATTCATGGGGTCGCAAAGTGTTGGACACAACTGAGTGAACTGAACTGAACTGAACATTATCTTGAATTGATGTTACAGGAATAACTAATGCATTTGATAAATTGTAAAATAGATAAACTTATTATTTTTCTGTTTCAGCTAATACTTACTGTGCTTACTATATAACACAAAGAATTTTTAAGTGTTTTTGTATAACATTTAATATTAGATAAATTGCTTTTCAGATTTTAGTAACTCTCCTAAAGTTATAGATCTAGGATATTACAGAACTAGAATTCTAATTCTTTCACTTATGGTTCCAAATTCTGTGCTGTACTTCCTCCTTTTATTGTTTCTTCTCCAGCCACATGTTTCCTAGATATTGCCTCTGTCTATTCCATCTTTCATTCTCTAAACCATGTCACATCCTGAGAAGTGAGCTATTAGTCACACTATAGCCAGCCTCTTCACCTTCATCAAAACTTATCCCATTATTGGCTTATTGCTCTACTAACCGAAATCAAGGGTAAATGACTACTACAGCTTAGTGTGGTGACTTTACATAAAAAAATTGACATTGTGTTAACAGGAATCTTTGGCTACCTAATAAAATGAGAAGTCACTTTGACAATCTTTGATACTGGGCCCATACTAGAGAGGGAGCATAATAATGTATTTAGGCATTTTTGGAGGCCCTTTGCACATATGTTCCTAGATAGCTACAGACTGTGTGCCTTCTTCAAGTGTAAGCTATGGGTACACATACACAGATATGTTGATACACTACTCGCTCCAATAAGTATGAAACAATGAGAATTATTTTCACCTACCCTTACTAGGCACTCCAATGATAGTTATCATTTTTTTTAAACAAGGGGACACTTGAAATCAAAATAAAGGGTAAGAATTTGCATAAAGATTTTTATTTTTCTTGATCTTCATCTTTAAGTGTCATGAAGTGAGTTAAATAAATGTTAAGCCACACAATTTTTACTTATTTACACCATCTAGACAGGTAATAAACATTTACCAGATAGCATCTATGTTCAATGTACTGTGTTTTGCACTGTGAGAATTTAAAAAAACTAAATACTACACAATTCTAGCTCTTAGAGATTTCTGGCCTCTGCTGGATAATACAAAAATGTCCATGAGAATTGGCAGGGAAGTGAGCTTAGTATTGACACATCCAGCTTCAAGTTCAACCCACTAATTCAACAATACATACTAAGCACCTGCTATATGTGATGCACTATGCTTGGAACTGGGGATTAAATGATTCACATAATCCCTTGCAATTCCAGTGTGATGATATATATGAAAATAGTGGGGAAGATATAGACACAAAGAAAAGTATTTTAAAAATAGAAAAATTTCAACTGTGAACAAGTACCATGGAAATTAGTTGACGAGAGAATTGTATCTGGACAGGAAGCTCAGGAAAGGCTTCATTGATAGAAGGATAATTGAGCTATGATCTGAAGAGTGACTAGGAGTTAACCAAGTAAAAAAGGGACAGAATAATGCCCTATGCCCTCTGGCAAGAGCAAGCAATAAAGAGTCTGAAAAAAGACCAGTGTGACAAAGGCATAGAAAACATGTACATAATGAATCTAGATAGGAAGATGAAGACAGACCTATGATGCAAAGACATGTGGAGTTTCAAGTTTCAAAATTAGAATAGCATTTTTATGACAGAAGAGAGCCTCCTTAAAAATTCTATTCATGTTGATGTATGGCAGAAATCAATGCAATATTGTAAAGCAATTATCCTTCAATTAAAAATAAAGTTTTTAAAAGTCTATCCTATGAATAGGCCTGATGTTAAAATCTTATTTATTTATATGTGAATTATATGTTTATTATTCCTATACATTATAGTTAGTTTGGCTATTCTTGTAAATTACTGTTTGACAAAAATATACAACAGATGAGAAAATTTTGCACTTCGTCTTTCATATTCTTTCCTAAACAGTATATTGAAAGAGAAAGGTGTGCCTTTACAAAGATTTATAGATCAAGAGATAAATTTAAATTGGGAATTAAATATGAAAATCATTCTGGAATTCTGTAGTTTTAACATATTGAGATCATTTGTTTTTCTGAGAAAAGGTCTGAGGAAAATGTGCTAAAAACCACAGTTAAGTTAAATATTCTCTAGTCCTCAAACTTCTCTGACTTTTAAAGAAACAAAAGAGAGGCAGATTATTTCCTAAGATACACAGGTTTGCTATTCTCCTCCATTTGGAGTTAAAATTTTGTACTGTATTTAAGGTTTGACCAAGTGTAATTTTAACAATCTGGATAGTACAACAAATATGTGGTTTTTAAAAATACTATCTATGCCACTAAGAGCTGCTTTTATATCTTTGCAAATTGGAAACTGAAGGTAAATTAAATCCATGGTACATACTTAAAGATCTGCTTCAGCCCACACAGAGTTGTATATTTTTTCCATTATATTCATGGCAGATACAATATCATAGGCATTTAGCAGAAGAAATAGGCTGCATAGGTCATGCTCTCTCATTATGCACATCTATAACTTCAAAAATGCATGGATCCTGTTAACATAAAGGAACTATGTAGGTGAAATATCTCTACAAAAAGTTATAGCCTCTAGAGAGAAAATTGTGCTTCCTGGTTCCTACACTAAATAGATAACAAGAGAGCAAGAGTAAGCACAAAAGCCTCTTCTGATTTAAACAGTACAATTCTTTTATTAAGTATATGCTTGATCTAGGACCAACAGTATCCACTTTCAAATTGCATAAAATATTAAAGCATATTTTTTAAAAAATCAAATTTTACTAACATAAGAAACATTTCAGCATATTTTTTTTGGCTAGGTAATTTGAAAGTAAAAGAGGAGAGTAAAAAAGCTAGCTTAAAATTCAACATTCAAAAAATTAAGATCTTGGCATACAGTCCCATAACTTCATGGCACATAGATGGGAAAACAATGGAAACAGTGACAGACTTTATTTTCTTGGGCTCCAAATCACTGCAGATGGTGACTACAGCCATGAAATTAAAAGATGCTTGCTCCTTGGAAGAAAAGCTATGACCAAACTAGACAGCATGTTAAAAAGCAGAGACATTACTTTGCTGACAAAGGTCAGTCCAATCAAAGCTGTGGTTTTTCCTGCAGTCATGTATGGATATGAGAATTGGACTATAAAGAAAGCTGAGCACTGAAGAATTGATGCTTTTGAACTGTGGTGTTGGAGAATACTCTTGAGAGTCCCTTGGACTGTAAGGAGATCAAACCAGTTAATCGTAAAAGAAATCAGTTCTGAATATTCATTGGAAGGACTAATGTTGAAGCTGAAACTCCAATATTTGGCCACTTGATGCAAAAAACTGATTCATTGGAAAAGACCCTGATGCTGGGAAAGATTGAAGGCAGGAGAAGGGAACAACAGTGGATGAGATAGTTGGATGGCATCACTGACTCAGTGGACATGAGTTTGAGCAAGCTCTGGGAGTTGGTGATGGACAGAGAAGCCTGGCGTGCTGCAGTCCATGGGGTAGCAAAGAGTCTGACATGACTGAGCAACTGAACTGAACGGAATTGAATTTCTGTTTATTTATTGAAATATATTTGACTTACATTGTCATGTTAGTTTCAAGTGTACAGCACAGTGACTCAGTTATATTGTTTTTCAGATTCTTTTCCATCATAGGTTATTATAAAATATTGAGTATAGTTCCCTGTGCCATATAGTTAGGTCCTTGTTGGTTATCTACTTTATATGTAGTAGTGTGTATATCAACATGATAATTTTTAAAGAATTCTTGCATAAAGGCTATTCTGTTGCTCAGGCTTTTCATTTTTTCTTTCACATGTACAAGAATCTTGAGAGATTTTAGAAACTTCAAAGATCAAAAGATTTAATTTTGTCAATTTTTCATTTTTAGTTTAACAACTACATCCCCATACAATGTTCTTGAAAACATTTTACAGTAATCAGCACTTGAAAGTTAATCTAATGATGTAGCTTAGCTAACTGTAGCTGCAACACTTCATTTTCTTTTAGTGTGATGGTAAAATGCAGGACAATTGCTTCCTGCCCATAACTAAAATGGTGGCTGTGACTGAATATGAGCTATGCTACTTATTTAATATTTATTATTTTTATTATTATTATCACTATTACATAGACATTTTGAATTTTATTCTAAGCAACTTTTCACATACTGTGATTTCTAAAATATTAGTTCATTAATGTCACTGTAATTTGAAAATATTTGGGCTACTATACTGTGATTTCTAAAATATTAGTTCATTAATGTCACTGTAATTTGAAAATATTTGGGCTACTATAACAAAGCTCATTAATAGCTTTTCTGTGGCTAAAACATTTGTAGGGATGGTCATACTAGGAAAAAGAGACTCATAGTTGCCTCTATTACATTGATTTGAAAAAGTTGGATTATGTTTTATAGACTCCTACTTCCTTCAATCATTCTGTAAGAGATATCTATTAATTTTTCTAAATCTTCACAAAGCAATTTATATCATTATGTAATTTCTACATTAGGCACTGAAAATTCTTAACAAAACATTACAGTAAAAAGTAGTCAATTCATGTTTTGCCTACTTTCTATGCATGGGATAAATCTAGATTTCATGCTTTCAGTAATCACAAGGGTTTCATCCTTGGTTCAAAAGAAGACAATGAGATACTGAGAAAGAAGACAGTATTGATGTTTTCACTTTTAAAATCATCATCCATTTTGAGTTTATTTCATATATAGGAAAATTATATCATTAAGACATTCACACAGAACTCTTCTATCCAGCCTAAAATGCTGCCTATGGTAGATCCACAAATACCTCAGTCTCTCCATTGAGAGAAATAACTGTTTCTGGCACAATGTGGAGTAGTGGGTATTCATTAGTCATATATTCCAGTTAGTATATTATCATATTATACTAATTAATTTACTATGTTCCATATATATGAATTTCCAGTCAGTAAAACATATAATAAAGTTAAAAATATTACAAATATGTGCAAGTATTCTTTTGCTGCTTCTACATTTGTTATTTCATTTAATCTTTACAAAGACTCTGTGCTATGCTGTGTTTAGTTGCTCAGTCATATCTGACTCTTTGCAGTTCCATGAACTGTAGCCCACCAGGCTCTTCTGTCCATGAGGATTCTCTAAGCAAGAATACTGGATTGGGTTGCCATGCCCTCCGCCAGAAGAATCTTCCCAACCCAGAGATCAAACTTAGGTCTCCTGCATTACAAGTGGAATTTTTACCACCAGGAAAGCCCAAGAATACTGGAGGGGGTAGCCTGTCCTTTCTGAAGGAGATCTTCCCAACCCAGGAATTGAACTGGGGTCTCCTGCATTTCAATTGGATTCTTTACCAGCTGAGCTAACAGGGAAGCCCTACAATGACTCTATTCAGTAATTATCAGTATCCCATTTTACAGATGAGGAATTTGAGGTTTAGCCAGGTAAGTAAGTTCCCTATAATCACATAACTAATGACTTAGCTAGAATTTGCAAGAGATTAAATCTAGCCTATGCTCTTTCTGTGGCCTTTGAAGTAAATAGTTAAATACAAATCATCTCTTTTAACCTTTCCTTCATAATCATCATGATAGAAATCATCCTTAATCAATAGATGTATAGATGTCACATATCAGAGTTTTAAACAGCTCTATATTCTTCTGGGCTCATGTTCCATGTGTTTCAATTGGATGACAGATTTGAGTTTCCTTTTAATTTTTTAAAAAGAAATTTATTTTCTCTAATTGTTCTTTATGCTTTTTAGTTAATATTTATTTTGACCTTATTTTGAAAAATGTTTGACATAAATATTGTATAAATTTAAGATGTACAATGTGTTGACTTCATACGTATGTACATCACAAAATGATTGACACTGTAGAAATAATTAGCACTTTTACCATTTTGGATAAACAAGCCTATGGGTCAGTTATGAGAAGACTTAACATTTGAATACAGATATATGTGGTATAATTATTTGACATAAGCTCAATTTCCAAGCTTCCTTGGTGGCTCAGATGGTAAATAATCTGCCTGCAGAGCTAGAAACCCAGGTTCAGTCCTTGGGTTGAGAAGATCCCCTGGAGAAGGAAATGGCAACCCCCACAAGTATTCTTGCTTGGAGAATTCCATGGACAGAGGAGCCTGGCAGTCTATAGTCTATGAGGTCGCAAAGAGTTGGACATAATTGATTGATCAACACTTTCAGTTTCAATTTCCTTTTGGATGAGGTTTTCTGCCTTGAACCTTTCTTTCTCTCTTTGTCTTTCTTTTCTCACCCTTAGCACTATTGACATTTTGCACTAGACAATTCTCTGTTCTGTGGGGATGTCCTACATTTTAAGATGTTTATCAGCATCCTTGATCTCTGACTAGTAGATGCCAGTAGCACCTCCCTCTTCAAAAATGACAACTAAAAATTACTTCAGAAAATGTCAAAAAAAAAAAAATCTCTTTGGGGACAGGAGCAGTTTCTGCTGAAAACCACAGGTTTCTGGAAATACCATGAAAGAAATAGAGAACAGATAAGCATTATCCATTGTGAATTAAGCATTATTCAACTCAGATAAAAAGCAGAATCATAGACACTGCTTTTCTGACCAACTTGAGAGTTATAGAGCTGACTATTGAAAAAGTTTTGAGTACACAATTATAAGCATAGTTTATTTTCATTAATTTTTTCATTAAATTTCAAAGTATTTTACTAAATAAATTCCCTATAGATGATAAAACCCTGAAACCTATGAAGAAATCACCATGTATTCTGTGTTTTTTCAATTATTACTATTGCAAATAATATTCTCAGTTGTGGTTATACCTTGCAGAGGTTACCCTACCTTGTGCTAATGTGAGTTGGATTCTGCGCTTGGCCTATTAAGTTATTTTCTCACTAGATTAACTATTGTAAAATAAAAAGAAAATATGTAAATATAATATGCCCCAAAGCAAAAAATTAATTTTCAGCACAGATGGGTTTTAGAAGGTTAAATGCCAAAGATTTTAAAAATCTCATACCAAGGGAACTTTGTTTGCAACTTTAAAAAATGTTTCTGGTATTACTCTTACAGAATGATGAGTTTCATTCCCAAAGCAGACATTTGAAGGGTTATTTGAAATGAAATGAAAAGCATTAATTATCCAGTTTATTTAGTCACAACAGTATCATTAACTCAACCCTTCTTGTCCCACAAAATGGAAAGAAGAAATGGTACATAGGAAGGTAGGCTTTATGACCTGATTTTTTACCAAACAAAAATTAATAACAAAAGTATATTTCTGAATTTTTAATTCAATGATACCTGTATATGAAGCCACAGGAGTTGAATCTAAAAAAGGACAAGGTTAATTCCCATTCCATATGGTGAACTGATACTAATGAAGTCTTCCACATTTAGCCAAGAAAATCTTATAATTATCATCAAATGATGCATTTACTTGCAGCCTTCCTTTATCAAAAAAAAACATTGAAGTTTATGGATGAGTCAGGTTACCCATTAAATAATGGATCCAGTCATTGCCTTCAAAGAACTCGTGTTAGTCTACTGAAGGTAGTTAGGTCAGAGATGCAGGCAGCTGCTAGAAGTACATAATTATGTTTTATCTTTTCCCCTCAACATACAAAATATATTCAATCAATGTTGAATGAAACTAAACTGAAAGAAGTTACAAGAGTTAGAAAGCAGACTGAATTGTTCTAGGGAGACTTATAAATGGCCTTAAGTTCTTAAAATCCTCTTCAGGAATGTTTCAGGAAATTTCAAGAAACTCTGTTTGATTATTCAAAATGTGTAGCTTGGGCTAACAAACAAGTTGAGAAAGCATGATATTTGCAGCCACGAAATATCTCAGAAATCTGCAAGAGTCCACAAAATCAATAATTTCATACATGTTTGTCCAAATCTTTCATACCAAAAGTTTGCTCAAAATAGGTACCTTATTCTTAAATGCAAATCCCAAGGCATACACACAGTCGTCTTTGGTGTTCAGATTTTGTGTATATGTTCCTGTATAGTTAATTTGCAGTTGGACTTATACAAACAAGTTTTCTGGGGTCGCGGGGGGGGGGTGCTATTTAACATCCCCACTGTGGCAATATGGTTAATCTAGGAGACGCACTTCCAAATGAGAATGTATGAAAGGAGAGAGTTTATGAATGACCTTAAGGCACAAAGCGTATCTTGTAAGAAGTTGCTCTCAAGACTGTAGCTTTTTCTCCTTAGCAAAAGAGTAATACCACTCAGAGTTTGGGTGACTCAACATGCTTAAGCCACCTTGTTTTGTTGTTCAGTTGCTAAACTGTGTCCGACTTTTTGCGGCCCCATGGACTGCAGCAAGCCAGGCTTCTCTGTCCTATTCCATCTCCTAGAGCTTCCTCAAACTCATGTCCATGGAGTCAGTGATATCATCCAACTATATCATCCTCTATTGCCCCCTTCTCCTCTTGCCCTCAATCTTTCCAGCATCAGGGTCTTTTCCAATGTGTCGGCTCTTCTCATCAGGTGGACAATGTATTGGAGATTCAGCTTCAGCATAGGTCCTTCCAATGAATATTCAGGGTTGATTTCATTTAGGATTGACTGATTTGATCTCCTTGCTGTATGAAGGACTCTCAAGAGTCTTCTTCAACACCAAAGTTCAGAAGCATCAATTCTTCGGTGCTCAGCCTTTGTTATGGTCCAACTCTCACATCCATAAATGACTATGGGAAAAAACCACAGCCTTAACTATATGGACCTTTGTTTGCAAAGTAATGTCTCTGCTTTTTAATACACTGTCTATGTTTGTCATGGCTTTTCCTTCCAAGGAACAAGCCTCATTTAACATTTTTTAATTTTGTGGCTGCAGTCGCCATGTACAGTGATTTTGGAGTCCATGAAAATAAAACCTGTCACTGTTTCCACTTTTTCCCCATCTATTTGCCATGAAGTGATTATCTAGCATAAATAAAGGTTCATTATTTTGTACTAAATAGTTCCAAAAATCTGTATATGAAAATGATACTTAGCCTTGAAACTTTTATGCATATGATAATTCTTTGTAAACACTAGTACACTCTTTAATTTTAGATGGATATTATATCAGATTTAAAAAGTTACTCAAAATTAAAGTTCTACTCAACTCAAACAAAAAAACTAACCTTATGTATATATACCTCAAAGAGATACTCTATAGGGAGACCATACCATAATTGGATGACAAGAGACACCAGCAATGTTAAATTATTAAATGATAAAATCTACTTCTTACTATTAAAAGTACATTTTAAATATTCACATTTGAATGAAGTCCTATAAAATGATACCCATACCTCATACTATATTTAGAGACATAATCATGGAAATTTACATTTAAAGAAACACAAGAAAGAGACTGTTGTTTAGTTGCTGAGTTGTGTCCAACTCTTTTGTGACCCCATAAACTGTAGCCCACCAGGCTCCTCTGTCCATGGGATTTCCCAGGCAAGAATACTGGAGTAGGTTGCTAATTCTTTCTCCAGAGGATCTTCCTAACCCAAGGATGAAACTTGGGTTTCCTGCATTGGCAGGCAGATTCTTTACCACTGAGCCACCAGGGAAGACCTAAGAAATTGTTGTGCTGTGCTTAGTCACTTAGTCATGTCCAACTCTTCATGACCTTTATGGACTGTAGCCCACCAGGCACTTCTGTCCGTGGGGATTCTCCAGGCAAGAATACTAGAGTTGGGGGTGATGCCTTCCTCCAGGGGATCTTCCCAACCCAGAATCGAACCAGGGTCTCTGGCATTGCAGGCAGATTCTTTACCAGCTGAGCTACTAGGGAAGCTCCAAGAAATAGATTAAATTGCATAATTATATCATTCAGCTTACTGTTACCATACAAATAGTTATTTTTTACTTAAAACTTAAGTTCAATTTGAAATATACATAATAAAGTCTACCCCATTCAGTGTGGTAGCCATTAGTCACATGTGTCTTTTATATTAAGATTTTAACTAATCAAAAATGCATAAAATTTAGTTTCTCCATCATACTACTCACATCCCGAGTGCTGAATAGCCACATACTCAACATTACAGAGACTGTTATTGTCAACTTGGCTATACACTGTATAGATAATTACATTAAAAATATATGTATCTTGAAAATATTTAAGAATTTCTAGAGAATTTATATTTTTCCCTTTGTAAAGCACTCAACTTTCAGAAGTAAGGCACTTCAAAACATTAACCAATTCTAACTGATTGTGAAACACTTCTATCAATCATTCTAGCTAGAACCTTAATATTAAATTAAGATTTTTCTACTTCATGCTCTTTTGAAAATAACTTTCCTAATTTCACTGACCAGCTATCCACCACATTGGTGACAAGGGTGAAGAGTATAAAGAGAAAATATTACATGTAATTTGACTGCATGTCCCCATTATTATCATTATTTTCTACTTAGTTTTAATTTCGTTTAAAAACCTTGGGATAAGTATGGCATATCAGTAAGGATTCTCCAAAGAAACTAAACTAACAAGAATATGAATGGGCTTCCCAGGTGGCCCTAGTGGTAAAGAATTCATCTGCCAATGCAGGAGACATAAGAAACATGGGTTTGATCCCTGGATCAGAAAGATCGCCCGGAGAAAGAAATGGCAATCCACTCCAGTATTCTTGCTTGGAGAATTCCATGGACAGAGGAGCCTGGTGGGATATAGTCCATAATGTTGCAAAGATTCAAACACAATGGAAGCAAATTTGCATGCATGCACACACATACACATATACATGCATATTTATGATTTATGTCTAAGGAAGTGGCTCACATAATTGTGGGAGAAGGTAAGTATGAAAGCTGTTAGGCAGTCTAATAGATTGAAAACTCAGGCAGGCATTAATTTTGCAATCTTGAGGCAGAATCTCTTTCTCTTTTGGAAACCTCAATTTTTGCTCTTAAGCCTTAAACTGAATGGACAAGCCCTATTCATTCTGTTAAAGGTAATAAAATCAAGAATTATAGATGTTAACCCATGGAAAAATGACCTTTACAGCAACACCTAGATTAGTGCTTGGTTAAATAACTGGCCCTAGTCTAGTTGACAAGAAGCAGTGATGTTACTTTGATGAAAAAGGTCCATCTAGTCAAATCTATCGTTTTTCCAGTAGTCATATATGGATGTGAGAGTTGGACTATAAAGGAAGTTGAGCACCAAAGAATTGATACTTTTGAACTGCAGTATTGGAGAAGTCCCTTGGACTGCAAGGAGATCAAACCAGTCAATCCTGAAGGAAATCAGTCCTGAATATTCATTGCAAGGACTGATGCTGAAGCTGAAACCCCAATACTTTGGCCACCATTCGAAGAGTCAACTTATTAGAAAAGACCCTGATGCTTGGAAAGATTGAAGGCAGGAGGAGAAGGGGATGACAGAGGACAAGATGGTTGGATGGCATCACTGACTCAATGGACATAAGTTTAGGCAAGCTCCAGGAGCTGGTGATAGACAGGGAAGCCTGGCATGCTGCAGTCCATGGGGTGGCAAAGACTCAGATACAACTGAGCGACTGAACTGAACTGAGTCAAGTTTGACACAAAATTAACCATCATATTTGATGATGAAGTCATCTGAATTCTATAAAGTGGGACTGGAATAGGAGGGAGGTCTTTTTCCATAGCCAAATTGTGCCCTTGTCCCTGTAAGAATTTCTGTCTACCACTTCACACATGGGTGAAAGACTAAGCAACCCTTGTTATGATAATGACCGTAAGAGATTCTTCATTAGTGTAATTAAATGGGTAAATTGCAAGGATATCCATTCTTTTCAACTTTGGTGAATTGTCTGCAGTTTTCTGCCCTTATCTTGAAAACTATTTCCAAAAGAGTGGTGGGGTGAGTTTTCATTTATTTTCTATGTTAAAACTCAGTGAATATCACACTACTCAACTGTGTCCTGCCCTCTTTCCTCTCAACTTGATACTTTATTCCTACAACTACTGAGCTTCTTCTCAGCTTCCTTCCTTTTCCTCCATTGCTCCACCTTCTCAATTTATTTCAAAAATTTAAATGTAGATCAACTTCCTAAATAAAAATTTTAAACAATGTATTCTGAAAAAGTTGTTGTTGTTGTTCAGTTGCTCAGTCATGTCTGACTCTTTACCATCCCATGGACTGCAGAACACCAGGCTTCCCTCACCTTCACCATCTCCTGAAGCTTCTTCAAACTCATGTCCATGGAGTCAGTGATGCCATCCAATCATCTCATCTTCTGTTGTCCCCTTCTCCTCCTGCCTTCAATCTTTCCCAGTATCAGGATCTTTTCTAATGAGTCAGCTGTTTGCATCAGGTGACCAAAGTATTGGAGCTTCAGCTTCAGCGTCAGTCCTTCCAATGAATATTCAGGACTGATCTCCTTTAGGATGGACTGGTTGGATTTTCTTGCAGTCCAAGGGACTCTGAGGAGTATTCTCCAACACCACATGTCAACAGCATCAGTTCTTCAGTGTTTAGCCTTCTTTATGGTCCAACTTCCACATCCATACATGGCTACTGGAAAAACCATAGCTTTGACTATACGGACCTTTGTTTGCGAAGTAATGTCTCTGCTTTTTAATATGAGGTCTAGGTTTATCATATCTTTTTTCCAAAGAGCAAGTGTCTTTTAATTTAATGGCTGCAGTCACCATCTGCAGTGATTTTGGGGCCCAAGAAAATAAAGTCTGTCACTATTTCCATTGTTTCCTCATCTATTTGCCATGAAGTGATGGGACCAGATGCCATGATCTTCATTTTTTGAATGTTGAGCTTTAAGCCAGCTTTTTCACTCTCCTCTTGAACAGTATGAAAAGGCAAAAAGATTTTTTAAAACGATAAAAAGAAAAAAAAAGTCTGTCTTTCTCCACAGTTCGGTAGGTGCCAATATGCTACTGGAGAAGAATGAAGAAACAGCTCCAGAAGGAATGAAGAGGCAGAGCGAAACTGGAAACAACACCCAGTTATGGGTGTGTCTAGTGGTGAAAGTTAAGTCTGATGCTGTAAAGAACAATACTGCATACGAACCTAGAATGTTAGGTCCATGAATCAAGGTAAATTGGAAGTGGTCAAACAGGAGATGGCAAGAGTGAACATTGACATTTTAGGAATCAGTGAACTAAAATGGACTGGAATGGGTGAATTTAACTCAGATGACCATTACATCTACTACTGTGAACAAGAATCCCTTAGAAGAAATGGAGTCGCTCTCATAGTCAACAAAAGAGTCTGAAATGCAGTACTTGGGTCCAATCTCAAAAACAACAGAATGATCTCTGTTCATTTTCAAGGCAAACCATTCAATATCACAGTATCCAAGTCTATGCCCCATTCACTAATGCTGAAGAAGCTGAAGTCGAATGGTTCTATGAAGACCTACAAGACTTTCTAAAGCAAATACCAAAAAAAGCATGTCCTTTTCATCACAGGGGACTGGAATGTCAAAGTATGAAGTCAAGAGACACCTGGAGTAACAGGCAAGTTTGGTCTTGGAGTACAAAATGAAGCAGGGCAAAGGCTAACAGAATTTTTCCAGGAGAACACACTGGTCATAGCAAACACCCTCTTCCAACAATACAAGAGATGACTCTACACATGGACATCACTAGCTGGTCCCCAAAATTACTTTGTATTAAAGGTGTTGATTTTGCACATTTAAAACTATTTCAAATTAAGATAAAATCATAGGAAAACATTACAACAATTCATGCTATATATTCCTTAAACTCTGAGTTTAAGAGTACACATTCTGTATTTCTTATAGACATTCATTTAATATTTATTTTTGGTTTCAGAATAAAACAAGAGAGAAGCTGAATATTCTTGCATATTTTAATCTCAATGTACATACTTCATGCATATACACCTATGAACTCAAATGTGAGAATGTTAAAGAATGTATTTTTGATAAGATCCTGCAGTAACATAGATAATCATACATCCACAGGATTCCAGGTTGTATGCTTTGAAACATCCAAATAAGAACGTTCAAAGTTACGACTTGGAACAGCAATTGCATTAGAAGATAAAAGATAGATAGTGAATAAATGCAAGGTCGTAATCATTCACTGAGAAGGCCCTTGCTTACATAATAAGACATGGAAGCAGAGCTTGAATAGGTTTTGTACGTTGGGAGACCCCCACGAGTGATTTGTAGCTACTTGCTTCTCCATTGCTGCACTTGATATACAGAGGGTATGTTTTTTTAACCCTTCTAAGAGCCTCACCTGAGAAACTTTTTTAATCTGTGAGAAAATTGAGAGAAGTTTCCTGGCCCATTTCCATAAAAATACAGTTTGAAACATTTTATCATGACAGGACAATGTTTATTCATTCAAAAGATATTTGCCAATGACTGTGGTAGGTGTTAGAGATATAGAGAAGGAGACCATCGAGTACTCATCTGAAGGAACTTACAGTGATTTGTGTGCAGTTATCACTAATTTGTATCAAAGTCCCACCAAAAAGGCATTTATAGCTGTTGTTCAGTTTGGTTCCTGAATAACCACATATCAAACATTCTAGATAGATATTTTTAGATGCACTTTTATTTGGCCATAATTTTAGATGTATAGGAAACTTGAAAAGTTAGTGTGGAGATATGAAGATATTTTATGAGCCATCTTGACTAGGTAATGGTGTCCAGACATTTAGTCAAACATTATTTATAGTGTGTCTGTGAGAGGGTTTCTGGATGAGATTAACATCTGAACTGGTATACTGAATAAAACATATTGCACTCCCATATTGTCCTTATGTGGGTGGGTCCCATCTAATCATTTTAAGTCCTGAATAGAACAAAATGGAGGAGCCCTCACAGCATTTGGCATTGAAGGCCAGTGGGGCTTGAATGCACGAGCTGCATAGGGCTGGGGAAAAAGCTAATCCATATTTGGAGAGTTCACACAAGTGTTCATGTGCACTGGGACTGAGGGAAAAGTGGTGACTCCATAGAAGTTTAGGCCAGACCTAATTGCAGGTTTTAGGGGGTTTCCTGGGGAGATGGAGGTCAGCCGTGGCTCATTGTAGGGATAAGAACACTGGTGGCAGAGTCACTAGAGAATACTCATTGGTGTGAGCTCCCCCAGGGACCCCAGTTTTGGCAACTAGATCTGGCCACACCCTATAGTTTGCAGATTCTAGTGCTGAGATGTTTCAGGTCAAACAACCAACAGTGTGAGAACACAGACTCACCCACTAGGAGACAGGCTGCCTAAAGTCCTTCTGAGCACATAGCTGCCTCTAAACACATCCCTTGACATGGCCCTGCTCACTAGAGGAAAAAGATCCAGCTCCACCTTCCAGTGGACAGGGACAAGTTCCTCCCACTGAACAATCCCCTAGACCAACCACACCTACCAGACAGCAGACACTAGAAACAAGAGGAATTATGACCCTGCAGCCTGAGAAATGAAGAACACAAACACAGAAACCTAGACAAAATAAGACGGCAGAGAAATATGTTCCAGCTGAAAGAACAATATAAAACCCCACAAGAACAACTAAGTGAAATGGAGATAAGAGAGAGAAAGGGACTGATAAAATATCTGAAGAGATAATAGCCAAAAACTTCTCTAACATGGGAAAGGCAATGCTGACTCAAGTCCATGAACGTTAATGAGTCCCATATAGGATAAACCTGAGGAGGAACACTCCAAGACACCTATTAATCAAATTGACAAAAATTAAAGACAAAGTTAAAATATTAAAAACAATGAGGGAAAAACAGCAAAGAACATACAAGGGAACTCTCAAACAGTTATCAGCCGAATTCTCAGCAGAAATTCTGCATGCCAGAAGGGATATATTTAAAGTGATGAAATGGAAAAACCAACAACCAAGAATACTCTACCCAGCAAGGCTATCATTGATATTTAATAGAGAAATAAAAAGCTTTAAAGGCAAGCAAAATTAACAGAATTCAGTACCACCAAACCAGCTTTACAACAAATTCTAAAGGAACTTCTCTAGGTGGAAAAGAAAAGGGCACAACTAGTAACAAGGAAATAACAAATGGGAAAGCTCACCAGTAAAGGCAAACATATAGTAAATGTAGGACATCATCTACACATAAATATGATATAAAAACCAGCAATCATGAGGAGAGTACAAATGCATGATGTTAGAAATGCATTTGAAATTAAAAGACCAGCAACCTAAAATAATCTGGTGTGTGTGTGTGTATACATATACTGTTATATGAAAAACTCATGGCAACATCAAACCAAAAATATACAATGGATGTACATGCAAAAGGGAAACATGAATCCAAATTCAACACTAAAGATAGTCATCAAATCACAAGAGACGAGAACAAAAAAGGAAGGGAAGAAAAAGGACCTACAAAATCAAATCCTAAACATTGAATAAAATGACAATAAGAAAATTCATATAGATAATCAACTTAAATGCAAATGGATTAAATGATCAACCCAAAATACATAGACTGGCTGAATGACTACAAACACAAGACCCATGTATATGTTATCTACAAGAGACCCATTTCAGATCTAGGGATTCACACAGATTGAAAATGAGTGAAGGGAAAAAAGATATTCCAAGTAAATGGAAGTTAAAAGAAATCTGGAGTAGAAATACTCATATCAGACAAAATAGACTTTAAAATAAAGAATATTACAGGAGACAAAGAAGGACACTATATAATGATCAAGGGATTGATCCAAGAAGATATATCATAAAATGTTATATATGCACCCGACACAGGAGTACCTCAATATATAAGGCAAATACTAATAGTCATAAAAGGAGAAATCAGTAGCAACAAATAATAGTGAAAGACTTTAACACCTCAGACAGAAAATCAATAAGGAAACACAGATCTTAAATGACACATTAGGACAGATGGACTTAATTGATACCTATATAACATTCCATATGAAAGCAGAAGAATACATGTTTTTCTAAGTGCACATGGAACATTCTCCAGGATAGATCACATGTTGGGCCACAAAGCAAACCTCAGTAAATTTAAGAAAATTGAAATCTTATCAAGCATATTTTTCAACCACAGTGCTATAAGATTTAAAATCAAATACAAAAAAAAAAAAAAGAAGAAATACCAACATGGGGGGGGGGGTAAACAATATGTTACTAAACAACCAATGAATTACAAAAGAAATCAAAGAACACCTAGAGACAAATGAAAACAATAGGATGATGATCCAAAACCTTTGGGACTCAGCAAAAGCAGTTCTGAGAAGGAAGTTTATAACAATACAATCATGTCTCAAGAAACAAGAAAAATCTCAAATAAACAACTTAACCTTATACCAAAAGCAATTAGAAAAGCAGTAAACAAAATCCAATGTTAATAGAATGAAAGAAATCATAAAAATCAGAGCAGAAATAAATGAAATAGAGACAAAGTAAACAACTGCAAAAATGAACAGATCTGAAATCTGGTTCTTTGAAAAGATAAACAAAATTGATAAAGCTTTAACGAGACTCATGAAGAAAACAAAAAGGATAAAAGATCAAATCAATAAAATTAGAAATGAAAAAGTATAAGGCACGACTGACCCCACAGAAATACAGAAGATCATAAGAGACTACTACAAGCAATTATACACCAATAAAATGGACAACCTAGGAGAGACAAATTCTTACAACGGTACAACCTTCCAAGACTGAACCAGGAAGAAAAAGAAAATGAGAACAAACAAATCACAAGTACTGAAATTGAAACTGTGATTTAACAACTTCCAGCTAACAAAAGTCCAGGACAAGATGGCTTTGCAGACAATTTCTATCAAACCTTCAGATAAAAATTAACACCTATCCTCTCAAACTATTCTAAATAGTTGGAGAGTTTCTCAGATTCTTTCCTTGTTTTTCATGACTTTGACAGTTTTGAGGAGAACTAGTGATGTATTTTTTAGCATGAATCCCTATTTGGTTATTTCAAATGTTTTCCTTTTTCAAGATTAGACCAGGATTATGAATTTAGGAGAATACCACAGAGGTAAAGTGCTCTTCTCATGACATCATAACCGGTGGTGCATGATACCTAAATGATATCACTCATGATAGTAACACAAATCATTTTTAGGGAATATTTGCCAGGTTGTTCTACTATAGTGTCCACATTTCTCACTTTCTGTATTCTATTCCTGTGAAACAAATTACTATTTCCAGTTCATATAAGGAGGGGTAAAGAGAGTTATCTTCACTTCTGAAAGGTAGAAGTATGTATATATATTATTTGGAACTTTGAGAATTATATATTTAAGATAGTTTTATTGCTCAATAGAAAAGATTGCATCAAGAAACTAAATATATGAGGCTCACCTATAGAAATTCAAAGTATAGAGCTTGTGATTCATCTTGATTATACATCATATCATGTTCATAGTGATACTTCTGAGGTTTATGGGTAATAAATCATTAAAGACCATTTTTGTCTTCATTAGGAGATGTTTTTATGTCCCTCATACTGGTGGAAGATAGCTCAGAGAAACATAGACTGAAATTTAACCCCTGTTTCTTCATTTCAGTTTCTGCAATGAATCTTCATTTCAGTTTCTGCCAGTATTGGTCCTTATGCTATCAACAGTAACTTAAAGTGTGGATCTGACGTCCTTGACAATGGGAAATATTAAATCTCATAAATTCTGAACACATTGTGAAAGTTACTAAAAGTCTCATGTGTTTATTTAGCTCTAGCTATTTAAGAAATATGACACTGTTTTTGAAACAAATATTTCTCATTGTGGTCATCCTTGGATTTTGTGTTTTATAGGTTCCACTTTTAACTCCTTTTCCAATTCTTATCACAGTTGAGCAGTTTCCCTGTGGCTCAGTGGTGAAGAGCCTGCCTGCCAATGCAGTAAACATGGGTTTGATCCTTTGGTCAGGAAGATTCCCTGGAGAAGGAAGCAGCAATCCACTCCAGTATTCTTGCCTGGGAAATCCCATGGACAGAAGATGCCTGGAGGGCCACAATCCATGGTGGTCACAAAATAGTTGGATACAACTTGGCAACTAAACAATAACCATCACAGTTGAGCATATCCTATTATTCTCTATGTTGTATTAAGCAACTAATTTTTTCTCCTGAAATGCATCAATGTGTTTACTGGAATAACAATTTGATTCCAATTCAAAAATTGCCATTTGTCTTCTAACCTTTCTTTTTGAAAAATCAGCAACATCACTGAACATTGCTCACTAAATAATGAAGGTGAAGAAAAACTATGATTCCTACGTTAATAATAGTATCACCTTGCAGTTTATAGAGGGCTTTCACATATGTTTTCTCATGTGATCATATGATTTGCTCCCAAAATCTCAGGAGGAAGGCATAGACTAGAAGTCATAATTTTAAAATGAAAAAACTAAGATGCATAGAAGTCAATGGCTTGCCCTTATTGCTCTTGAAAATTAACATCGTAAGGTACGTATATCTTTCAATCTGATTAGATGAGTTTAGGCTATTAACCAACATCTCAGTAGCTTAACACATCAAAAGTTTATTTCTTACACACAAAAATATCCACTCTGAGTCTGGGAGAATCTCCCAGAGATTCATCTATTGGTCATTTAATATTTCAGGCTTCTTTGGTTTATCTTCCTCACCTTCAATACAATAAATGCATGCTTCCAGAATTACAATGGCAAAGAAAGAGAACATGAAGAAACTCACACCATTCCTTAGATACTTCTAACCAGAAATGGCACAGGTCACTTCTCTCATCCTATTGGATAAAGCAAGTTATATGACTGTGTCCAACTTAAAGGAGGCATGTGCCCAAAAGGAGAAGAAAATCAGAGACTTTGGTGAACATTTGTATGTCTGCTACAAAATATTTGTTTTGTTCCCTTCCACAAGATCATACTTTCTCAACTTAGAATGTTTATAAGCAGTGTTAGTAATGACTGACCAGCTAATGAAGTGTCCTTCTGGACTTACAGTCAAAACAATTTTAAGACTCCAGTACATTTTTTCAATCCACATTAGGCAAAAGATTCTCAAAGAGGCCTTGTTACCTAGTAGTGAAGCGCTTAAGGTTTGCAGTCAGAACAACAGTTCAAAACCATCTTTGCTACTTATTATCTTTGAGACTTGGGGCTAAGTGTTTTACATTTCCAAGTGAAAAGGAAATAAAAATGGTATCAACCTTATAGATTTCTTCTGAGCATTAAGAAAGATAATGCATAAAAGCACAGTGTTTGACATATAGTAAACCCTCAATCAATGTATACAGCTTTCATTATATTGTAGCCCACTATAATGATAATATATATATTATAAATAAACAGGCCTTAGAAAGCATGAATACGAACAAAGCTAGTGGAGGGGATGGAATTCCAGTTGAACTGTTTCAAATCCTGGAAGATGATGCTGTGAAGGGCTGCACTCAATATGCAAGCAAATCTGGAAAACTCAGCAGTGGCCACAGGATTGGAAAAGGTCAGTTTTCAATCCAATCCCAAAGAAAGGCAATGCCAAAGAATGCTCATACTATCACACAATTGCACTCATCTCACACGATAGTAATGTAATGCTCAAAATTCTCCAAGCCAGGCTTCAGCAATATGTGAACCAGGAACTTCCAGATGTTCAAGCGGGTTTTAGAAAAGGCAGAAGAACCAGAGATCAAATTGCCAACATCTGCTGGATCATCAAAAAACCAACAGAGTTCCAGAAAAACATCTATTTCTGCTTTATTGACTATGCCAAAGCCTTTGACTGTGTGGATCACAATCAACTGTGGAAAATTCTGAAAGAGATGGGAATACCAGACCACCTGACCTGCTTCTTGAGAAACCTATATGCAGGTCAGGAAACAACAGTTAGAACTGGACCTGGAATAACAGACTGGTTCCAAATAGGGAAAGGAGTATGTCAAGGCTGTATATTGTCATCCCACTTTTTAAACTTCTATGCAGAGTACATCATGAGAAACACTGGGCTGGAAGAAGCACAAGCTGGAATCAAGGTTGCTGGAAGAAATACCAATAACCTCAGATATGCAAATAACACCACCCTTATGGCAGAAAGTGAAGAGGAACTAAAAAGCCTCTTGATGAAAGTGAAAGAGGAGAATTAAAAAGTTGGCTTAAAGCTCAACATTCAGAAAACTAAGCTCATGGCATCTGCTCCTATCACTTCATTGGAAATAGATAAGGAAACACTGGAAACAGTGTCAGACTTTATTTTGGGGGGCTCCAAAATCACTGCAGATGGTGATTGCAGCCATGAAATTAAAAGACGCTTTCTCCTTGGAAGGAAAGTTATGCCCAACCTAGATAGTATATTCAAAAGCAGAGATATTACTTTGCCAACAAAGGTCTGTCTAGTCAAGGCTATGGTTTCTTCAGTGGTCATGTATGGATGTGAGAGTCGGATGCGAAGAAGGCTGAGTGCCAAAGAATCGATGCTTTTGAACTATGGTGTTGGAGAAGACTCTTGAGAGTCCCTTGGACTGCAAGGAGATCCAACCAATCCATTCTAAAGTCCTGGGTGTTCTTTGGAAGGACTGATGTTAAAGTTGAAACTCTGTTACTTTGATCACCTCATGCGAAGAGTTGACTCATTGGAAAAGACTTTGATGCTGGGAGGGATTGGGGGCAGGAGAAGGGGATGACAGAGGATGAGATGGTTCGATGGCATCACGGACACAATGGACATGGGTTTGGGTGAACTCCAAGAGTTGGTGATGGACAAGGAGGCCTGGCGTGCTGCAATTCATGGGATCGCAAAGAGTCGGACACGACTGAGCGACTGAACTGAAATAAACAGGTCCTAGATTTTTCGAGGACAATTCCAGCATTGTCTTATTTCTCTTCCCCTATATGTATTGACTTTCGTACAAAAACATCACTACAAGTATAATTCACAATATGATAAATTTGAAATCTTAAGGAAAAACAGAACCTAAAGATTATCACATATGAATATTAAAACACTAAACTAATATTTTGGGAAGAATAATAGGAATATAATAACATCTGCTTTATTTCCATTTTATTTAATAAGGCTAAATGTCAATCAGAGGTATAAACTTAAATATTCCAATAAGAAGATTATTCATAATTTCATGTCATTTATTATATTATCCTGAAGTCTTATAGATACATGGCAATTAACTGTTTAGTTTTTAAAGCCATGAACCCTTAAGTTGGAGTGGTCTTACAAATTAGAAAGTAGGAACACAATTAAACCATGAGACACTTATCAACCAGGTATACTTTATGGTATCACTGAAGATAGACAAATTTATTTTAATCACAATAAGCACCAGCATAACAGAAATGATTTATTTAGTAATATTTTTGAAGTGCCTAATGTGACAGAAACATTTAATATTGTCAATGAATATGTCTGCAAACATTAGGTTTTCCCCCAACACCAATAGAACACTATAAAATTGGAAACTTTCTATTTTCATTCACTTTATATAAATAAAATTCTAAGTTTACAACATTTCTAGATAAGAAGCCATTTAGATAAACTCCTAATGAGTATCAGGCTCATCTAATTGCTAATCAGAAAGGAATTTCTGAACTTTTGAAGTTTAGCCATCCATGATATTAACAATTTAGGGTTTTGTGTGTGTGCCTGTGTGAAGCATGAATTTATCCTTAATATTACACTGAGATAATCTGCTTTTGTGTACCTCAACAAACATACACAAATGGAAGTGGACTACTGACCTAAGGCAAAGACAAAATTATGAATTTACCTAAAGCTCTATGCTAGTTGATAACACTTATTGAATAATATTCTTCACACAAAGAACTATATATTTTCTAATATTTACCTCACTCTACTATTTTTTGTAAAGTAGTTTCAGTTCAGTTCAGTTCAGTCACTCAGTCGTGTCTGACTCTTTGCGACCCCATGAATCACAGCACGCCAGGCCTCTCTGTCCATCACCAACTCCCGGAGTTCACTCAAACTCACATCCATCAAGTCGGTGATGCCATCCAGCCATCTCATCCTCTGTCGTCCCCTTCTCCTCCTGCCCCCAATCCCTCCATCACAGTCTTTTCCAATGAGTCAACTCTTCACATCAGGTGGCCAAAGTACTGGAGTTTCAGCCATAGCATCATTCTTTCCAAAGAAATCCCAGGACTGATCTCCTTCAGAATGGACTGGTTGGATCTCCTTGCAGTCCAAGGGACTCTCAAGTGTCTTCTCCAACACCACAGTTCAAAAGCATCAACTCTTTGGCGCTCAGCTTTCTTCACAATCAAACTCTCACATCCATACATGAGTACTGGAAAAACCATAGCCTTGACTAGATGGATTTTAGTCGGCAAAGTAATGTTTATCATAACTATCACTGATTAAAATTTGATCCATTTTCCCACTTTCAGAAGTGTAAGTAATCTTTGAAATCGGAATTTAAATTATAAATGACAAACTTTGCCCTTCTTTGCAGAAAGGAAGTAGATTTAAAGTCCATTTTCCTATATTCACCCACTCATGTGTCAGTTCTGAGAAATTAATTTCCCAGATTGTCTCAGTAAGGTCCTGTTTCCTTACTAATTTATACTAAGTGAATTTTGTACCCTATATGAGGGAGACAACATCCAACAAAATTAGTAAAGTCTCACCAGCTTTATAGTTGTATACCGGATAGTTTCCAAGGTCAATTTTAAAATGTTCTCCATTAAGGTCTATTCATGGGAAAAAACTAGTTTGCATATTAGAAAATGAAGATTTTTTAAAAATTATTACAGAAAACTCAGAACAGAAACAAAAATAACAACATTGAGTAAATAATTAGTATTTTATAGAAGCGCTGTTCTTCTAAATATGTGTGGGGAAATACGGATCCAGACAGTATGCTGCTCAAGGATAGTGACCATGATTTATTCTTCTATGCAATTTCACCAGTATGTATTTCAGTGCTAAGTGTCTAATACGTGTTGAAAATGTTGAATGAATGATAGGACAAAGGATGGATAGATGGATGGATGAAAGAGGGAATGAATTAACAAATGAATAAAATGACTTTTGATCAACAGCTACAATAGATCAGAGACTTCACTTTATGAGGTCAAAATTTCTTTGCCCCTAGAAAAATTCTTTTTGTACTTTATTAAATGGCCTTTTAAGATTTGAACTTGACATTATCATCAAATCAGTAGATACGTCTCAAAAAATAATACATGATTTTGACCTTTTTTATTGTAGCTGCCACATCATTACTCTGCTTGATTAACTTGTCAGCTTTCTCTTCTCCAGACAGTGAGTCAAGCCCTTTGCACTGAAAGCTTTTAAAATGGCTAAAGGATTCACGATAAGGTCAGACTATATCAATAGAGAAAGCAGAGCAAGATTTTTTATTTTATTTTTACAAGATGAAAATGACAAAAATTGATTAGTGGCTATCTCATGAAAATTCACTTATTCATTTTTTTAAAAAATGCAAGTTGGACGCAGGGTTTTCTCAGTAAAGACTTTGAAATAAATTTAAGGTATATTTATATTTTAAGACCCCATAAACTAAAACTGTTATATGAAACTACAGCCTGAGTCACATTTTTAGGAAGTATCTTTTTTTATATTATTAAACGAACAGAATAGTAAAATCCCTGAACTAAGTAGAGAGAAATAAACTACATTTTCCAAGACTAGCTGCTAGCAATGTCAATCAACATTTTTGATGATTCCATTTTACACAAAGCATTGCATTATGTTTCATGAAGGAGTTAGAAAATAAGTGTTCTAAGTACCCCTTCATGGATCACAGCCTTGTCGTGGTAAAGGGGCTTGTGTAACTCAATGAAGCTATGAGACCTGCTGTGCAGGGCCACTCAAGAGAACAGATCATAGAGGAGAATTCTGATGAAACGTTGTCCACTGGAGAAGGGAATGGCAAACCACTCCAGTATTCTTGTCAGGAGAACCCCATGAACAGTATGAAAAGACACAAAGATTTGACACCAGAAGATGAGTCCCAGGTTGGGAGATGTCCAATATGCTACTGGGGAAGAGCAGAGGGCAATTTTTTTTTGAGGGGGTTGCAAAGAGTTGGACATGACTTAGCACCTGAAAAAGTATCTAAAACCCATATTATTCATGTAGAGAGAGAAAACAGTCATATGTGACTCAGTCTAAGACCACTTAAAAACACTGTGATAAAAACATATAAATTTAACTACTCAGAAGAAATAATATGCAGAGGACATATGAAGGAAGGATTAGGATGGTGGTTCAGAATGGATCAGCTAAGTCAGTGCTTCTCAGCTGGGGGAGATATTGCCCCCAGGAGAACAATATCGGTGAACAATTTTGATTGTCACAATTGGGGGTATGCTACTAGAATTTACTGGATAAACACCATGAATAATGCTAAGCATCCTACAATGCACAAGATAGTCCCCCACAAGAAAGAAGATGGCAAAAAAATATCAGTAGTGCTGAGATTGAGAAACTCTAAACTATGTTCTGGTAAGACAAATTCATGGTATTCTTGTTCAATTTTCATCATCTCCCCACAGTATTAGGTTACTAACTTTGCACTAAAGCAATCAATATTTGAATGCACAAATTGCTCTAAAAATTATGTGATCTAAGTCTATCTCCCTACTTTAATGTAATGACACTTGACCCTTATGCATCAAAATGATGTTAGTGGTGAATGTAAACAATATTATCATTTGTTAGGATATGAGATAAGACTACTTGATTTTCCATGGTGCTTTAAAATTTTCAAAAAAGGAGAACAATGTAATAAGGAAAGAGTTAATGACCGCTATTAAAAAATGTCTTATCTTGAAAGGTTAAAAAAATAGAACTATCCATAATGACCATAAGGCATATAATTATCATTGATGATTTTTATTTTAAATGACACTCTTTGCTCTAGTGTTTTTGCCTCTTAGAGAGGGCAGAATACTAATATAAAACCTTAGTTTATTTCCTCATTTCTCTCATCAAAGTTTTCTTTTTTAATATATAGTAAGAATCATAAGTAGGAATAATTTGAATCTTGGTATAATGAAATTCTCATTTTTGTCAGTGAAAAGTACCTGGTTTATGAGTGAAAATATCTCAAATATGATGGTCTCAGTTCTCAGTGTCTTTGGCTAAGGTTTTACAGGCTCTTTGATTTGTGTTCTAAAAGAAATACAACAATCTCAGGAATGGCTTAAAAATTTCAGGATTTCATTTCTTATTCGGTCATCTGAGCAGTTGAGACATAATTTTCAAATGCC
Organism: Ovis canadensis; assembly: GCF_042477335.2. Lineage (NCBI taxonomy): Eukaryota > Metazoa > Chordata > Mammalia > Artiodactyla > Bovidae > Ovis > Ovis canadensis. The sequence continues at coordinate 111,324,998 of NC_091727.1, read as the reverse complement.
CTTTAGCAAAAAGTATTAAACAATGTCCTGAGCTTTTGTATTAGACAGGTAAATTCAGAATGGAAAACAGATTTTAGCAAAACATTTGAGTATAGTTCATATAGTAAATCCTATCTGTCTCTGGAATCTTGGTGTATCCATAATGCTCCTCAATTCCCAGCATCCTTTACCATGATCTTTCCATTCTTCCCTCCCTTTCTGGAGTAAAATTCCATAGCCAGAATCTATATGGCCCTGCTTCTCTCAGCAAATGTTCCATTTGACCACGGACAGGTAATCAAAATAACCAATCCATACTAGTCATTGACAAAGTATAATTTCTCCAAGATACTACATCTGCATTTTAATATGAGCCTTTTAGAAATACAATGTCTTACATAAAAGCAGTGATTCCAAAGCAACACTAGTTAATTACCATATTGACTGCATTTCTGGCTTAATAGATTTAGTAACATGTGAAAGATACAACATAACCAAATGATAATTGAAATGATGAATTCAAAGAACTAAGAAAATAAAATATGAAGTAATTGAGAGATGGGTGTCACTGATAGAAAGTGATCCTGTTCATAATAAAATATACACAGGCATATTCAGTGATTGTATGAAAAAAAAAATCCTGTCTAGTAATAATATACTTTTAGAATATCAAAAGTAGAATCTGAAGTTTGTTCATTTTTGATAAATATTAATATAAAATACTATTCTAAAAATAATGTATTTCTTGCAGTTGTCATTTTCAGGTTATTTTTATTTAAAACAAACAAAAGAATACTGAATTGACAACTGTATAAGTGTTCATCATAAGATAAATAATACACACACATCTGCCAGCTTATTTTAATAATAATTCTAGCAAAAGTCAACTATTACACTTTACAAATGAATAGAACATAACAAGAGGATACAGAAAGACAGGGATTCTATTAGACTAGGACTGTATATCATTTGGTTTGAAGTTTATTTTCTGTGACACCTACAAGTGAGTGTGATATTCTTCTCAATTATCATCCAAACTTCAAGAAAACGTAGACAAATAATGGCTGAACTCCTACAGCTTGAGAGGGAGGTTAAAGCGCATGTTACAATGGCAAACTGTAAAAGCTGGGAAGGTATAAGTCTAGATGTTACAGTTGAGAACATTAAGTGAAATGATAGGCTGAAAATAAGGATTACATCAAAGGAAGAGAGAAAATTTCACTGTAGGGGTAAAAGATAACATGATAAAATAATATGTTCAGTTCAGTTCAGTTGCTCAGTTGTGTCTGACTCTTTGCAACCCCATAAATCGCAGCACACCAGGCCTCCTTGTCCATCACAAACTCCCGGAGTTCACTCAGACTCACGTCCATCGAGTCAGTGATGCCATCCAGCCATCTCATCCTCTGCTGTCCCCTTTTCCTCCTGCCCCCAATCCCTCCCAGCATTAGAGTCTTTTCCAATGAGTCAACTCTTCGCATGAGGTGGCCAAAGTACTAGGAAGGGTCAAAAAATAATGAATTGCCAATAGAGAAAAAACTAGTAAGAAAAATGAAAAAAAGAGAAAATTTTAATAAAATGCTACAATTACTTATCACTGAAATATGTTTTTTTAAAGAATTATAGCAACAACATATTAGCTTTAGAATGAAGCACAGAAAGCATCTAGTCAATCTCCATCATTTTGAAAATGAAGAGAATGAGGTCAAGATTGATAAAATTCAAGTAAAATCACAAAGTAAATCAGTGGCACAACAGTAACAATATTTATTATGGAATAAAGAAAATATCACTTAAATGCTGCAGACAACTTTTTAGACTTAGAGCCCAACATCCTCCACATTAATTCTCTAAAGTAAAAAGAAATATTATCCAATGGTGACTTTTTGCCCACTTAGTAAAAGACTGGTGTTCATTTTAGACTGACTTTAACCATATTGGAAGGCTTCCCAGGTGGCTCAGGAGTAAAGAACATGCCAGCTAATGCAGGAGACACAGTTTCGATCTCTGGGTTTGGAAGATTCCCTGGAGAAGGAAATGGCAACCCACTCCAATATTCTTGCCTGGAGAATTCCATGGACAGAGAAGTCTGGCAGGCCACAGTTCATGCAGTCACAAAGAGTCCATATTAGAAAATAATAATTAGCATATATTCATTGCTTACTGTATCAGATACTGTACATATCTTTTTCTTTTTTCTCATTTAGCTCTTACACCAACCCTATAAGGAAGGCACATTTAGTGTCCTCATTTTCAGATGAAAAAACTAGAGGCTTAACAGGGGAATAAATTGCCCAAATTTTCACAAATAAAAATAGAAGGATCAACAGTCTCCCAAGGCAATAAAAATAAAAGTTAAAATAAACAAATGGGGCCTAATCAAGTTATAAGCTTTTGCATATCAAAGGAAATCATAAACAAAATGTAAAGATAACCTATTCTCTGGGAGAAAATATTTGCAAATGATACAAATGATAAGGGCTGAATTTCCAAAATATACAAACAGCTCACACAACTCAATAACCAAAAAAAAAGAAAAAAGAAAAATGGATAGGAGATCTAAATAGACATTTCTCCAAAGAAGACATACACATGACCAAAAAGCACATGAAACTATGCTCATCATAGCTAGTTATCAGAAATACAAATAAAATAAAAAATAAGGTACCACTTCACACTGTTCAGAATAGCCATCATTAAAAAGTCTACAAATACTAAATGCTGGAAAGGGTATGAAGAAAAGGGAACCCTCTTAACACTGTTGGTAGGAGTGTAAATTGATGCAACCACTATGAAAAACATCATGAAGTTTCCTTAAAAGACTAAAAGCAGAGTTGCCATATGACTCAGAAATCCCACTTCTGGACAGATAATGAGACAAAACATATTAATAATTCTAAAAGATACATGCTCCCCTACATTAATAGCTGCACTATTTTCAACAGCCAAGACACAGAAACAACCTAAATGTCCATCAACAGATAAATGGATAAATAAGATGCAGCAAATATATACAATGGAATATTCCTCAGCCATCGAAAAGAATGAAATAATGTAATTTGCAGCAATATGGATGGACCTAGAGATTATCATACTAAGTGAAGTAATTCAGAAAGAGAAAAACAAATATCATATGATATCATATATCATATGGTATCAAAAATATGACAAAATGATGAAAATGTCACAAATATCATTTGATATCACTGGAATCTAAAATATGACACAAATGAACATATTTATGAGATGCAGAGAACAGACTTGTGGTTGCCAAGGTGGGTGAGGGAAAGAAATATTGGGAGTTTGGGATTAGCAAATAGAAATTATTAAATATAGGATGGATAAATAGCAAAGTCCTAATGTATACCACAGGGAACTATATTCAATATCCTATGACAAACCAGAATGGAAAAAAAAAATACGTATATTCCTTGCTGAGTCACTTTGCTCTGTGGCAGAAATTAACACAATGTTGTAAATAAACTATATTTCAATAAAATTAAAAAAAAAAAACAAACAGAAAACAACTAAGATCCAGAGAAGTACTTTTCACAAAGTCACAGAGCAGCTTTATGGTAGAACAGTACTAGAACAGTTTTTCTAGCACCTTGCCAAGTGTTTAATCCATTATGTATATTTTCTGCGTTTGTACAGATTTATAGTCTGTGACTCAAGGTATCAGTCAACATTGTATTTGTTTCAAGTTATTTCTCATATACACAGGACCCCTTCTTCCAACTAAATTGTCATAATTTAAATTCTCTTTCTTTTCTCTCGTTTTAATCTTTCAGAAGCATGTTTATCCATTCCTGGTAAGCACAATTTTCAACATCTTGATAATTAATAATTAAGCAAGAAAATAGACCAGGATTCTGACTCTAAGTAGTTCAGTTTTGGACACTTTTATTGTGTCAAAGGTCTTCCCTTGTAGCTCAGTCGGTAAAGAATCTGCCTGCAATGCAGGAGACCTGGGTTTGATTCCTGGGTTAGGAAGATCCCCTGGAGAAGGAGATTGCAACACTCCAATATCCTTGCCTGGAGAATCCCATGGACAAAGGAGCCTGGCAGGCTACAGTCCATGGGGTCACAAGAGTCAGACATGACTTGGTGACTAAACCTCCACCACCTCTATGTCAAAAAGGTGGAACTTATTCCTAATATGTAATTTGTCAAGGTCTGTAGGGTTACAAAATGAACAAGGTTTAACATTAATACCCTTGACTGTTCAGTAAAGCAACATGAAAATTAAGTACCATGCAAATAAAGCAACAAATAAAAGGACAGAAAATTGCTCGGGCTCTAAGGCTTCCCTTGTGGCTTAGCTGGTAAAGAACCCACCTGGGAGACCAGGGTTCAATTCGTGGGTTGGGAAGATCCCCTGGAGAAGGGGAAGGCTACCCACTCCAGTATTCTGGCCTGGAGAATTCCATGGACTGTATAGCCCATGGGGTGACAAAGAGTCGGACATGACTGAACGGCTTTCACTTCAAGTAAACATTACTGCCACAAAAATAACCACAACAAAAGAAACCTTCAAGGATAATAACTCTTTATGGGAGAAGTTTAATTTGTTCATGAGGTGTATTAGTGAGGGTAGATGCTTAGAATGAGTCAACAAAAGCAAATGTGTTGGTGATACAACAGAGAAAGAATAATCCATGGTTCAAGATTTCTACAACAAAATAAAGGATGGGACTCAGCTCACAGATGAGATGATGAGCCTTGCAAAGGAGAAAGGATACCCCTCCCCTGTGAAAGAAGTGAAAAATGAAAATATAGGTATAGATGAAGATATAATTTTTGATTTGGTAGCAGTGAGACAAAGGGAGAAGGTAATTTAATGGTGTCCACTTCCTCTGTGAAATAGACAAGAGATAACCAACTGTGGAAGGTTAGAAGTTTAAAGAGAACAAAAAAGTTTTCAATCTTTTCTTGCAGAAAATGAAAGAGCTGAATGGGGAAATGTAGTAATATTGTCAGGCAGCATTAAAGATCCCTCTGTAGTAGGAATTAATTCATGCAAATATTTGTTTGTGAAATATACATCATCTATGGTGGTTAATTTTATGTGTCAACTTGGCTGAGACACTGTGCCCAGATATTTGGTCAAACATCATTCTGGATATTTCTGGGAAAAAGTTTTTCAGTAAGATTTACATTCAAGTCAGTGGATTTTACGGAAAGCAGATTGTCCTCAATAATATGAATGGGTCTCTTCCAATCAATTGAAAGCCTAAATAGAACAAACGGCTGACTTTCCTCTGAGCAAGAGGGATGTCTCTTCAGACTTCATCTGCAACATCAATTCTTCCTTGGGCCTTTGGCCTCACTGCCTTTGAACTTAAACTGCAACTTGTTCCTGAGTCTCCAGCCTGTCAGCCTCTCTCATCAGATTCTGGACTCACTAAGTCTCCCCAATTGCATGAGCCACTTCCTTAAAATAAAGTTTTTTCTGTATATTTACACATATACTTGGTTCTGTTTCTCAGAAGAGCACTGAGAAACACTTTACCAATACAGAAAAGTGAATTAAACATAAATGTATGAAGAAAGGAGAAGGCAATAGCACCCCCACTCCAGTACTCTTGCCTGGAAAAATCCCATGGACGAACGAGCCTGGAAGGCTGCAGTCCATGGGGTTGCTGAGGGTCAGACACGACTGAGCGACTTCATTTTCACTTTTATGCACTGGAGAAGGGAATGGCAACCCACTCCAGTGTTCTTGCCTGGAGAATCCCAGGGACGGGGGAGCCTGGTGGGCTGCCATCTATGGGGTCGCACAGAGACGGACATGACTGAAGTGACTTAGCAGCAGCAGCAGCAGTATGAAGAAAATGTTAAAATTAAAAACATTGATGTTTACAGATCAAGAAACAGATCACCCCAAAGCTCAGTACCCCATCCTGATCCCACTTCTTCCCAAGACCATATTCTAAAATTGACAATAGCTTGCATAGTTGTATCTTTTTTTATAACAGCATTCAGCATTCCTCTGAAGACTGCAAAAACATAGATGTGGCTTGAACGAAAGTTGCATTTAAGAGGATGGTACAATATAAGGACAAAAAATTTAATAAAAAAATAGAATATTAATAGAAAGCCAATGCCCATACAGGAAAATAGGTAAGCTGAGAAGACTGGAAACCTATGAAATATGAGCTTAATTAGACAACATCCACTGATGTCTGGCTAGCAATTGTTGCCAGAAAGAATGGATTCCTGTATCACAAAATTAGTTATAATTTTTAGTAAATATCCACTAATATTTCACTGACTTATAACTAATAAAACTATCTCATCATGTAAATTATTTTGATCCTTTGCTGTATATTTTGCAAACAATTTATACTAGAAGGCTAACTGGGGAGTTATGTTGCTTGATTAAGATGTAAATGGATGATATACTCAGCTTTTCTTCTTCCACATGACAATGCAGGTGGCACCAAATATTGGGACATTGGGTATTTATTTATCTGTGTAGCAAAGCACAAACCAAAGCAGAACATGTAAGCATTGTAACTCTCAACCCATCTCTACAAAGATAAAAGGGTCTTTTTTCCAAACGAACTCTCACTAGGCTTCATGACTTGATAACAAGACATTGCTATGCCCCACTGACACCTACAGATTATGAGTCTGTACTTAACCATTACCACACTTCAGGTTATATTGTTGTTGTAGTTTAGTCACTAAGTAGAGTTCCATGCTTTTGTGACTCCATGAACTGTAGCTCACCAGGTACCAGTGTCCATGAATATTCCAGGCAAGAATACTGGAGGGGGTTGCCATTTCCTCTTCCTGGGAAACTTCCCCACCCAGGGATCTAGCCCATGTCTCCTGCTTGGCAGATGGATTCTTTACCACTGGGCCACCAGGGAAGCCCCCTCATGTTATACACTTCAAACCTATTCCAAATAAATATCTATTTAAAAAATTATTAAGTAAAATATCACTTTTTAGAGGATTACCTAAAAATTTAGAGTTATGAAAGGATTCCACCTCCCTCCCTTCTCACACACTTCACCCTTCTCTTTTGTCCCTCTGCATCATCAAAACAAAACAAAAATAAGATACACACACATATTTTTACAACTTGTTGATATTTTAATCATTAACATTTGAGTACCTTGGTCTCTACAGAGGGGACCATCACTGTATGTTTGATCCCTGTGTAAATGACTATTCTGTCCGGGCTTTCCTGGAGTGACAGCAGATTGCTCAAGGTCTCAGGCTCCAGGTGGGCACAGGAGGGTACTTGGAGACTCCTCAGGAGAACTGTTGGAAAAGCCCTCCAGGATTTCTTCATCTGCCATCGGCTGATTTTCATTCTTCTTTTCATTCTGAGGATGGTGGTAGAAGACTAGTATCATTGATTTCTTCCCTTTCTTATCCCTCCCCTCATTCTGCTGAAAGGTTGATTTTACCTTCCTTATTAGCTTTCGTATCTGGTAAGAAAACAAAGGCATCCAGAAAGACATTATTGAGGGAGGATGGGAAGGAGGACTTTGAGAGAACGGGGGTGCATTGAGGAGGGGTTTTGTCCCAGACAAGGGCAGGGTGAGGGATGAAGAGGAGGAACATGAGTAGGGTAATCTGACCTTCTCACTGTCCAAGCCCTTGGATTGATCAGACATCTTTCTCTTCCTTTGTTTAGTGATTGATGCTTGTTGCTCCAAACTTAAGCTATCTGAATCTCTGACTCTTCTTCCTTCACTTCCTCAGTTAGGTCTGCAACGTTGTAGCAACAGTAGCCTACACCAAGACTCCTGGACTCTCAATATATACCTTCCCAGGAAAATGAAGAGCCACAACCATTAGCTTTGATTGGTCAGCAATAAATCCCTCCAGCCAGTGGTAGCCCTGCCATGGCTTGACATCACATAGTACCACTCTTGAATGTCCATGAGCGAAGGAAAGGCTGCAGGGGCGTCTACGTCCTCTGGTTTGAGAAGGGGAGTGCTTCATCAACCCCCATTAAAGAGCCTTCACAAGTACACTTTCCATGCTTCCTCATCTTCTCTGGTTCAGTTCTTGTGGTGTACCTGTTAGGGAGTGAGTGTTCCCTCCAAACCTTTCCTCATGGCCACTCCCATTCAGTGTTTAATTCTGTTGTCTTCCAGATCTCATTTCTTAGTATTTTGTGTTTTTTTTTTTAACTTTTTTATTTTAGAAGTTTTAGTTTACAGAATAATTGTGAAGTGTATATTCGTATACTCCACCACCAATTCCCCATATTAACATTGTACATTAGTATGGAACATTTGTTCAAATTCTTGAACCAATACTGAAACAGTATTATTAACTAAAGTCTGAACTTTATCAGATTTCTTTGGTTTTTGCCTAATGTCCTTTTGCTGTCCTAGTATCCCATCCAGCATAGTACACTAAATTTAGTCATTCTATGTTATGCCTTCTTAGGCTCCTCTTTGCTGTGACAATTTTTTAGATCTCTTGTTTCTGAGGACCTTGACAATTGGGAGTTTTGCATGTTGGCTTTTACATAGGTCCTGAGTTGTTATTGGTATTATCCTGAAAAGTTTTTATAACATTTTTCTTCCAAGGAAACTCAAATCAAGTTAGTACTATCAGGACTGTGAACTTGCCCTTGGCAATAGTTGAATTAGCCTCTTGGCTTTGTCACAGAGGTGACACACATGTTCCTCTCTGGAGCCCAGAGGATTAAGATCATTTGTATTTATAAGGCATACATGGCAGCAGCAGGAGCATTTTGTAAGGTACTAGTGAACACATCTGCCAGTGCAGGAGATGCCAGAGACATGGGTTGAATCCCCTGGAGGAGGAAATGGCAACCCACTCCAGTATTCTTGCCTGGCAAATTCTATGGACAGAGGAGCCCGGCTGGCTGCAGTTCATGGGGTCACAAGAAGTCACACATGACTGATCACACACACACACACACACACACACACACACACACACACACACTGAGTCATTTACTTTTGGAAGTATGACTTCAGTATCCCACACAGTAATTGCTCTTCTTCCATATGACCATCCTGTCTATTGAATAGACTATCAGTTTTTCACCTGAGTTCTATAGAAAGGGGTCAATATATGGTTGAGACAAAACCAGTCTTCACAAGGTAAGCATCATTTCTTTGAGGTTAGTATCAGTCACAAGTTAGTTTGGAATTGATACACATGATTCAACCTCAACTCACAATTAAGTGCAGGTTGAGATACACAATTCAGAACAGCTTTAAGGAGGGTCCCAATCCAATAATCCTTTCACTATATGACAACTGGCTAAACTGATTTATGTTAGTCAAAGCTTCAGCAGGCACTCACCAATATACAGCACAAAGAAGAAAGGTCAAAGCACAAGACAGCCAGAGGGCAGTCACTCACAATGCATGTTCACAAGCAGACAACAGAGGCAGTTTGAAAGCCAAAGAAGAGAGAAAAACACCTGGTGGTAAGGGACTGCATTTCAGTATTCTAATCTTGAGGCCAATTGCTGTCATCACTCCACAGAGACAGGATGGATTCTTCAACCAAAATTTGGTTTAGATGTTGAGACTAATGACACATAGCCCCAGAAAGCATGAAAAAATTCAACACTCACATAATGAGTTCTTCTGGGGAGAGCAAAGCAAGCTCTAAAGCAGGTTCAAGAATGGCTTAAGAGAGCAGAGGGAGACTGGCTTTACTTTTATGGTGGTAAAAGGGGATAAAGCTGGAGAATTCCACATATGTCAGGGCATGGATCCTCTGAACTTCCTTTTGGCCCACAGAAGAGAATACCTGGGCTTTCTTATCAGATATAGGTAAGTAGGGAAGACGTGTGGGAGGGCTCTTTTATAGAAAAATGTGATGTAAATTCAAGGCGTTTATCACAGTTTTGAATTCTCATTACATTATAACCAAACTTCACATGTTGTTTTCAGTTAAACCGCTTTTTACTAGATTTGTGGTTGCTCTTCAGTCACTCAGTCATGTCCGAATGTTTGTGACCCCATGGACTGTAGCACACCAGGCTTCCCTGTCCTTCACCATCTTCTGGAGTATGCTCAAACTGATGTCCTTTGAGTCAGTGATGCCATCCAACCATCTCATCCTCTGTCATCCCCTTCTCCTCAAGCCTTCCATCTTTCTCAGCATCAGGGTATTTTCCAATGAGTCTGCTCTTCGCCTCATATGACCAAAGGATTGGAGCTTCAGCATCAGTTCTTCCATTGAAAATTCAGAGTTGATTTCATTTAGCATTGACTGGTTTGATATCCTTGATGTACAAGAGACTCTCTACAGCACCATATTTCAAAGGCAACAGTTCTTTGGTACTCAGCCTTTTTATTGTCCAATTCTCACATCCATTCAGGAGTACTGGAAAAACCATTGCTTTGACTATACACATATTTGTAGGAAAGTGATATCTCTGCTTTTTAATATGCTGTCTAGGTTTGTCATAGCTTTACTTCCAAGAGAAAATGTCTTTCAATTTCATGGCTACAGTCACCACCCATAGTGATTTTGGAGCTCAAGAAGATAAAGTACCTCACTGTTTCCATTGTTTCCCCATCTATCTGCCATGAAATGATGGGACAAACAGAATACAGAATAGAGTCAGACATGACTGAGCTACTGAACTGAATTTAACTGAATGGACATGATGCCATGATCTTAGTTTCTTGAATGTTGAGTTTTAAGCCAATATTTTTCTTTACCCTCTTCTTTCACCTTCATCAAGAGGCTCTTTAATTCCTCTTTGCTTTCTGAAATAGGGTGGTGCCATCTGTACCAGTTCAGTCACTAAGTTGTGTCCAACTCTTTGTGACCCATAGACTGCAGCACACCAGGCTTCCCTATCCATCCCCAACTCCCGGAGGTTGCTCAAACTCATGTTCATTGAGTTGGTGATGCAACCCAACCATCACATTCTCTGTCATCCCCTTCTCTTCCTGCCTTCAACCTTTGCCAGCATCAGGATCTTTTCCAATGAGTCAGTTCTTTGCATCAGGTGGCCAAAATACTGGAGCTTCAGCTTCAGCATCAGTCTTTCCAATGAATATTCAGGACTGATTTCCTTTAGGTTTTACTGGTTTGAACTCCTTGCAGTCCAAGGGACTCTCAAGAGTCTTCTCCAATACCACATTTCAAAAGCATCAGTTCTTCAGTACTCAACTTTCTTTATGGTCTAACTCTCACATCCATACATGACTACTGGAAAACCACAGCTTTGACTAGATGGACCTTTGTTGTTAAACTAACGTCTCTGCTTTTTAATATGCTGCCTAGGTTGGTCATAGCTTTTCTTCCAAGGGGCAAGCATCTTTTCATCATGGTTGCAGTCAACATCTGCAGTGATTTTGGAGCCCAAGAAAATAAAGTCTGTTACTGTTTCCGATGTTGCCCCATCTATTTGCCATTAAGTGATCGGACTGGTTCCCATGATCTTCGTTTTCTGAAGGTTGAGTTTTAAGTCAGCTTCTTCACTCTCCTCTTTCACTTTCATCAAGAGGCTTTTTAGTTCCTCTTCTCTGTGCCATAAGGGTGGCATCATCTGCATATCTGAGGTTATTGATATTTCTCCCTGCACTCTTGATTCCAGATTGTGATTCACTCAGCCCAGCATTTCACATGATGTACTCTGAAAATAATTTTAATAAGCAGAGTGACAATATAAACTTTGACGTACTCCTGTCACAATTTGGAACCAGTCCATTGTTCCATGTCTGGTTCTAACTGTTGCTTCTTGACCTGCATACAGATTTTTCAGGAGGCAGGTAAGATGGTCTGATATTCCCATCTGTTGAAATTTCCACAGTTTGTTGTGATACACACTGTCAAAGACTTTGGCCTAGTCTGTAAAGAAGAATTAGATGCTTTTCTGGAAGTCTCATGCTTTTTCTATGATCTAATGGATGCTAGAGGTTGATCTCTAGTTCCTCTGACTTTTCTGGACCCACCTTGAGCATCTTACAGTTCTTGGTTCACATACAGCTGAAGCCTAGCATTGAGAATTTTGACAATTACTTTGCTAGTGTGTAAGATGAGTGCACATGTGCAGTAGTTTGAACATTCTTCGGCATTGCATTTCTTTTCAACTAGAATGAAAACTGACTTTTTTCAGTCCTGTGGCCACTGATGAGTTTTCCAAATTTCCTGATATATTGAGTGCAGTACATTCACAGCCTCATCTTCTAGGATTTGAAATGGCTCAGCTGGAATTCCATCACCCCCACTAGCTTTGTCTGTAGTGACATTTCCTGAGGCCCACTTGACTTTTCATTCCAAGATGTCTGGCTCTAGGTGAGTTATCACACCCTCATGGTTATCCGGGTCATTAAAACTTTTTATGTAGAGTTCTGTGTATTCTTGCCACCTCTTATTATCACCTGTTTCTGTTAAGTACATAACATTTCTGTCCTTATTGCGCCCATCTTTGCATGAAATATTACCTTGGTATCTCTAATTTTCTTGAAGAGATTTCTAGTCTTTCCAATTCTATTGTTTTCTTCTATTTCTTTGCATTGGTCATTTAGAAAGGCTTTCTTATCTCTCCTTGCTACTCTTTGGAACTCTGCATTCAGATGGGTATATCTTTCCTTTTCTCCTTTGCCTTTATTTATTTATTTTTTCCTTTTCTCCTTTGCCTTTAGCTGCTCTTCTTTCCTCAGCTATTTGTAAGGCCTCCTCAGACAGCCATTTTGCCTTTTTGCATTTATTTTTCTTGGCGATGGTCTTGATTACCACCTCCTATACAATGTCATGAACCTCTGTCCATAGTTCTTCAGGCACTCTGTCTATCATATCTAATCCCTTGAATGTATTTGTCACTACCACTGAATAATTGTAAGGGGTTTGATTTAGGTCATACCTGAATAGCCTAATGGTTTTCCCTACTTTCTTCCATTTAAGTCTGAATTTTGCAATGAGGAGTTCATGATCTGAGCCACATTCAGACTGGGAGCTGACTGTTTACCATCCTATGGAAAATCAGTTATTCCAGTGCAGTTCACTAAACAGATCATTGTTTCACCACTGATTTGAAAATTCAACTTTCATGTAAAATAAAAATACCAAAGTTTCTATTTGAATTCTCAGATATACTAGATAGATCTATTTTCTCTGAAAGCAGATAATCTTATACTACTGTAATTGGATACAACAAGATCCCATGTAAACTTCTCAGCCTATCCTAGTCTGATATATTTATTATTTCAGATGAGCATAATGTTTATCAATTTTTCATTGGGTATTCTAAAATACTCAAAGAATTTAAAACTATGTAAACTATTGGCCTAAATTAGCAAGTGAAAAACAGTTAGAATACCGCCTTCATCTATTTACCATCTATTTAAAGCCATGTTCAGAAAGATAGTTGTAAAAAGTGTGCATATCACAGGGTGTTTTCAGTCTTTAGTGCTTAGTGTTCTTTTTTTAAAACATACATTCATGTACTTGAGTTTGTAACAATAAAAATGCTAACTGATTTTAAGCTTAACATTTTCTAAAGCAAACATCATAAAGCAGGGGACATCATATAGTATATGCATAATGATTTGAGTATTCACTCCTCTAGTAGCTCATCAATGATGCATTGAGCAGTAACCATAATATTGTGTCTCATGTGTTCAGGTGGTTGGGATTATAGAGATGAATGACATATTTGTCATTATTGTCTTTATTGTATATTGGGATAGACGAATAGGTGCATAAAAATTTCTAATACAAAATGGCAATTGCTTTAATATAAGTATCTGTAGGAAAACAGAAGCAATAAACTCTACTGGCATTGGTGGCAGAGAGGCTTCAGAGAAGAGGAACCATTTGAGTTTAGCCTTAAAGAATAAGGACATTTTCATCACTCTGCAGCTCTAGGTGGGGAAGGGAAAGCAATTCCTAAAAAGAGGGAAAAAACATCTAGTCGTATTTTATTTTCTGGAGAAGGCACCTAACAGCTTATTATTCGGAGTCTTAAATGATGCTAATGTGGAAAGATGGGCAAACATCAGAGACCGAAAAAGAAAGCAAAAGCAACAAGGGAACAAGGGACTTTGGACAAGTGCTGATCAGGAAGTAATAAAATGAGAACCTGCTTTGAAAAATGCAAGATTTTTCTGAAGAAAGAAGAACTCAGAGCTGCATTTACTGGAAGGAAGCAACAGTCAAAGCAGTCTGACTAAGATCAGCTTGTTATGTTGGCAGTTATGTAAGAAATATGGGTTGCTGTACATTTAGGACCCATGAAGGAGGTTGGAGAAAACGAAGTAGGTATTCCAGAAATGATTCATTAAGTTGAAAGAGAAGGTTAGAAATCAGATACTACTGCCACTTATAAAATAAATTAATCTTAAGCCATAGACAGACACTTTTATCTAAGGAATGATGCTAAAGCTGAAACTCCAGTACTTTGGCCACCTCATACAAAGAGTTGACTCATTGGAAAAGACTCTGATGCTGGAAGGGATTGGGGGCAGGAGTAAAAAGGGACGACAGAGGATGAGATGGCTGGAAGGCATCACCAATTCGATGGACGTAGCTTTGGGTGAACTCCAGGAGTTGGTGATGGACAGGGAGGCCTGGCATGCTGCAATTCATGGGGTTGCAAAGAGTTGGACACGACTGAGTGACTGAAATGAACTGAACTGAACTGATAGACAGACACTTTTATCTAAAGGTACCATAATTCCTAACCTCTAAGAGAAGGCATCCCCAAATTCTGTGCAGTCAAGGAAAAAAACAAAGGCTCATGACTCAAGGCTTAACAGCAGTTAACATAGGACATGGTAGGTTTGGGGCAGTAGGGGAGAGAGAAGCAAGAAGTATGTATGAACATATGTATGTACATACATACTTACATTATCAATAAAAACAGAAGACAATTTAATCATATGCTTATTATTGTTCTAATATAATTTCAGGTGTTTTACATATATTGCTCCATTCAATCCCAGCAGATGCTAAGATATAGATACATGCTATCATTATTCCCATTTTAAACATGAGAAAACTAAGTGTTATAGAAGTTAAGAAACTTACTCAAGGTCAAATAGCTTTTAGGTAGTGAAGCTATAAATTGAGATTGGACTTCAAATCCTGTGGTCCAAACTGCTGAACTGGATAGTGTTACATTCCATCTGCTACAACCCTAGCTTTTAGGTGGTGAAGCTATAAATTGAGATTGGACTTCAAATCCTGTGGTCCAAACTGCTGAACTGGATAGTGTTACATTCCATCTGCTACAAACCTAGTCTCAGTCATCATCATATCATACCTGAGTAGTGCCAAGAACCTGACACTGCTCTGATTCTACACTGCTAACAACATTCAGTGAAATTTCTAAAACAGAAATCAGACTATGTCACTTTCCTTTTCTAAACCATGTAGCAGCTCTCTATTGGACATAAGAAAAAATTCAGGTTCTTACTCCACAAGTCCCTGCAAGACCTCATCTCTACCTCTCAGTTCAGTTCAGTTCAGTTCAGTCACTCAGTCGTGTTCGACTCTTTGTGACCCCATGAATCGCAGCATGCCAGGCCTCCCTGTTCATCACCAGCTCCCAGAGTTCACTCAGATTCATGTCCATCGAGTCAGTGATGCCATCCAGCCATCTCATCCTCTGTCATCCCCTTCTTCTCCTGCCCCCAATCCCTCCCAGCATCAAAGTCTTTTCCAATGAGTCAACTCTTCGCATGAGGTGGCCAAAGTACTGGAGTTTCAGCTTTAGCATCATTCCTTCCAAAGAAATTCCAGGGTTGATCTCCTTCAGAATGGACTGGTTGGATCTCCTTGCAGTCCAAGGGACTCTCAAGAGTCTTCTCCAACACCACAGTTCAAAAGCATTAATTCTCTGGCACTCAGCCTTCTTCAGAGTCCAACTCTCACATCCATATATGACTACTGGAAAAACCATAGCCTTGACTAGATGGACCTTAGTCGGCAAAGTAATGTCTCTGCTTTTCAATATGCTATCTAGGTTGGTCATAACTTTCCTTCCAAGGAGTAAGCATCTTTTAATTTCATGGCTGCAGCCACCATCTGCAGTGATTTTGGAGCCCCCCAAAATAAAGTCTGACACTGTTTCCACTGTTTCCCCATCTATTTCCCAGGAAGTGAAGGGACCAGATGCCATGATCTTCATTTTCTGAATGTTGAGCTTTAAGCCAACTTTTTCACTCTCCTCTTTCACTTTCATCAAGAGGCTTTTTAGTTCCTCTTCACTTTCTGCCATAAGGGTGGTGTCATCGGCATATCTGAGATTATTGATATTTCTCCCAGCAATCTTGATTCCAGCTTGTGTTTCTTCCAGTCCAGTGTTTCTGCCTCTCAAGCCTCAGTCTTTTATCTCTACTCTGCTTTCTCTGACTGTACTCCAGTTACACTCAACCGTTTACAGGTCCTCAACACACACTGTTCTTGTTCTCACCTCATGACATGACTGCTTGCTCTTCAACCTAAAATGCTCTTCTTCAAAATCTTCACACAACTGACTGTATCTCATTCTTCAAATCTTGATTCATATATCAACTCCTCAGAGAAGGTTTTTCCACACCCTTTAGCCAAAGCAGCTCTCCTCTGCCCCACACAATGCCATGAACCACACTTTCACCATAAAAATAGAAATTACTTGATGACAGGAACTATTGACTTTATGTCTTTCACTATAAGTCCACAACAAAGAACAATATCTGACACATAATAGGCCCTCAAGACATTTGTTTACTGGAATACTGGTATCTTTCTTAAAGTGACATATGCACATGTATATATAAGTATACATGCACACACACACACACCTATGCTTTTGTGAAATATGTGAGCTTAATGTTATCTCATACAAGTGGAATGTATACCCAACACCACAAATTTCATCTCAAGGCCAATACTAATGATGCCACACATACACCAAGAAAATATGAAAACGATTATTACTCACATAATGAGTTATGCATCAAAAATAGAGTGAGGCCAAAAAAAAGGGAGGAAAAATAGTAACTGTGAGGTGATGGGTAATTAGATAATTGTGATTCTTTCATTCTATAAATGTAGGTATAGTAATAGATACACTCAAAATATCAAGTTCTATACCCTAAACATATGCAATTTTTATTTGTCCATTATAAGTCAATAACACTGAATAAAAATGAGGTTAATCTCTTTTACAATTTACCCATTATATTTGTTTGTTAACTATAACATTGCATGGTTAATTTAATTTGAACTTGTTTGTGGAAGCCATTATGGCAACTTCAGCAGGAGACAAGAAAAAGAGGTGAGTGTTCCATTGAATATCTGGTTCAGGAAATAGTGCTGTGTACTCTCAAAAGCAAAATGAGCATCTGGGTTCTCTCAATGTGTAGAACTCCAAAGAGGATAAGGAGTGCCATGGTGAGACATTGTATTGTGGCTTTAATATGTACAGAAAATGTGTGATCTTGACTTTTATTTTGGGCATAATCTCTCTGGAGGAAAGAGATTCTGTGAGTTCATTACCCTAATGAGACAACCTTGGACATAAATTGTTTGAATTGGCCAGAACAGACGATCAACCCATTAGCAGTGGCCCAAATATCTATAAAGCTGTGAGTTCAATTCAGTTCAGTTCAGTCGCTCAGTCATGTCCGACTCTTTGCGACCCCATGAATCGCAGCACACCAGGCCTCCCTGTCCATCACCAACTCCCAGAGTTCACTCAGATTCACGTTCATCGAGTCAGTGATGCCATCCAGCCATCTCATCCTCTGTTGTCCCCTTCTCCTCCTGCTCCCAATCCCTCCCAGCATCAAAGCTGTGAAGATGAAGCCAATTCTTGGCCAACACATTCTCTGCTAAAGTAACGGCTTAAAGTTTGAACATTTGATCTGATCTTTGGGTCAGTCCTTTATCAGGAACATTCTGATTAAGAGACGAAAACTGGCAACTCTCAAGCAAGCTCCATCAAGCGTGATAGTGATGATACCATTGGTTCAGTGAATGAACTCCCTTTGGTTTTCACTATGTTGATCCTGAGGGGATCCACTGGTGTCCAAGGCTTCTAAGAGATGAACTCTTATAGTAGAGTGGCATCTGACAGGGGGCTGAGCACAGGAGAAGGTACCCTCTCCTGAAGATAGGGTATGCAGGGGGCCCAGGTTCAGCTCCATCCTGTAGCAAGGAGGCCTCACTAGCTATGCTGAGCTTGCAGAGTGCTACTTCTGTAATCAAAGGCCAAATGGGCAGCTGGATATGGAGGGTCATAGGTTCAAGACCTGAGATAGTCTATATTTCCAGGCAAGTCCAGCATGTATCCACAACTGCTACACTAAGGGCATACAGGACTGGGCAAAGATGTGCAGTTCCTTGTATTAGAAGCCCATGAAACTAAGGGCCATCACTGATGGGACAGGGACTCCAAGATACATGAGAGAAGGTTTCTAAAGCTTGCACACTGAAGAAGTCTCAGGGAGGCCTAATAGGAGTGCTTGTTCTATGGCAGTTTAGGCAAATTCTAGAATCTTTTGACACAGGGAGTATTATTCAAGGCGAGCCAATTAGGAGCCTACCAAGCAAAAAAAAAAAAAAAAAATGTGTACATGAGGAAATGTTGCTTCCAGAATATAAAAATGTCTAAACCATGTTGGTCTTATTTTAGCAGTATGGGTACTGAGAAGACTAAAAGCAGTTTCTCGACACTCTAAAGATTGGAGCAGTCCTCCACTTATCAAAGAATTTTCAGGAAATTAACTAAAGTTATGGGACCATGTACTATGTGTGTTATAAGCATCTCTTCAAAGGAAGATGTCATCACTGTGAGGTCATAATTTTGTACCTGGAAAAAGATAGAGCTGGTGAAAATATTGCCTGCAAAGACTATGTGAGATGGCAAGTGTGGATACTGGGCACACTTAATACACAGGTGAAGGTGTATCGTGTCCATTTTCAGGTGAAGGTTAAGTATAGTTGAGAGGTTGTTGAAATAGGCACCGGAAAGAACATGATAGCCAAATGATTTGCTATGACTACAAATTATTTACCAGTTATTTATTGGAAGCAGTATTTTCAACAATATACATGGAGCCTTAGTGAGTGGGTCCAAAACCAAGGGCACACATTCACACTGAGGCATTGTTCTTGTTTTCCAGGTTTAAGATCAAGTACAATCTGTCCCTTAAGTGCAGGAGGAATGGGGATTACCACACCCTCTCTAAACTGGTTTCCTATAATGGTTCTCAATCTGTGAAGACCCTGCTTTCATTTAGATTGTATCTTTTTAAAAACAATTGAGGTGAAAAGTGTGATTATAACTAAGGGGAAAGGCCCACAGGGTCTCATATTTTTAAAGCTGATTATAGGGGCCAAAACCTTAATTACTCATTGGGTCAGAATATCCAGGTGCCCTTGAGGATATTTGGGGATAATGGATGTTTTGGCTATGGAAAATGTAGGCAAGGCAGTAATTCCAATGTATAAGATCAGGTATATCTGCTTCTATTGCATGTTCCTTTATTCCCTGGCTATTTTTATCAGCTCACCCAATGGTGGGCCAGAAGAGGAACAGAAATTGATGAGGCTTAAAACTCAATTGTTAAACATCAAGAGTGGAACCTGTTTATTACACAAGGCCACCACTCCTACATAACCCCTCTCCCCAGATAGGACCTTCAAAACACCCAGGACACCAAGTCTTTTCCTCCTCTCCAGTGGGATAAAGTGTTCAGGAAGAAATCTTCAATGTTCAGAAATCTTCAGTCTTCAGTGCTCAGGCTTCACCCAGTTCTCATTTCCAGTTTTTGAGTAACTATGGACTGCCTGGTCTGGGCCCTAAACTGAAAGGATGCCACCTCCCTCCCTTCTCACATACCTGACCGTTCCCTTCCTTCCCTTCCCATCACCAAAAAACACACACATCTTTTTACAATTTGTTGATACTTTAATCATCAACAACTAAGTATGTTGGTCTCTACAGAGAGGACCTTCTGGCATCTGGCTTCAACAGTATGTGAACCATGAAATTCCAGATGTTCAAACTGGATTTAGAAAAGGCAGAGGAACCAGACAACAAATTGCCAATATCCACTGGGTCATAGAAGAAGCAAGAGAGTTCTAGAAATACATCTACTTCTGCTTTACTAAGCCAAAGCCCTTTGACTGTGTGAATCACAACAAACTGTGGAAAATTCTTAAAGAGATGGGAATACCAGACCACCTGACTTTCCTCCTGAGAAATCTGTATGTAGGTCAAGAGGCAACAGTTAGAAATAAACATGGAACAACAGATCGGTTCCAAATTGGGAAAGGATTACATCAAGATTGTATATTGCCATCCTGCTTATTTAAATTATATGCAGAGTATATCATGAGAAATGCTGGACTGGATGAAGCACAAGCTGAAATCAAGATTGCTGGGAGAAATATCAATAACTTCAGATATGCAGATAACACCAACCTTTTGGCAGAAAGCAAAGAGGAACTAAAATGCCTCTTGATGAAAGAGGAGAGTTAAAAAGCTGGCTTAAATCTCAACATTCAAAAAACGAAGGTCATGGCATCCTGTCCCATCACTTCATGTCAAATAGATGGGAAAACAATGGAAACAGCCTCAGACTTTACTTTATTGCACTCCAAAATCATTGCAGATGGTGACTGCATCCATGAAATTTAAAGAGGCTTCCTTCTTGGGAAAAAAAATCTATTACCAACTTAGATAGCATATTAAAAAGCAGAGAGATATTATTTGCTGACAAAAGTCCATCTAGTCAAAGCTATGGTTTTTCCAGTAGTCATGGATGGATGTGACAGTGTCGAGACCAGCTCTACAAACAGGGTTCCTGAAAGCATGATGCGGTGGGAGAATGAGAAACAAGATACAAGAATTCAGTGAAAAGTGAGGATCAGGGGACCAACACTGCTCCAAGGTGAAGGTGCCAAAACTGAATCTGGGCCAGCTTTATTGTACTCTCAGCTGTGAAGGAAAGAATGTGCAGGGAGTTAAGCTATAACTCATATAGCCTTCAGGACCAAAGAACAAAGTGATTATTAACCACTGAGTAACTAAGAAACAGTAATCAATAAGATATCAGTAACTAAGACTCATATTCTTACCTATAGATTTTCCTCCAGATATGTAAAACATGTGACTTTGAGATGCCAGTTGGGAAACAGTTGGTCAATTTTCCGATCCCAGGATCATATCTTGTTTTCAAGATTATGAACTATTCCTTCTGGATTTGTTCCAAGAGTCTCATGCCTTATAGCATCCAGTTTATCAATCATTAAAAATTCCTTTTGTGGCCCTTGCTGGGGCCTGCTTTACTTTTATTCTTCCTGTCTCCTACATTAGAGTTGGACTATAATGAAACTGAGTACCGAAGGATTGATGCTTTTGAACCCTGGTGTTGGAGAAGACTTTTGAGGGGCCCTTGGTCTGTAAGGAGATCAAAATAGTCAATCTTAAAGGAAATCAGTCCTGAATATTCACTAGATGGACTGATGCTCAAGCTTAAGCTCCAATACTTTGGCCACCTCATGCAGAGAACTGATGCATTGGAAAAGACCCTGATGCTGGGAAAGATGGAAGGCAGGAGGAGAACTGGACAACAGAGGATGAGATGGGGGGATGGCATCACTGACTCCAGGGACATGAGTTTGAGCAAACTCCAGCAGATGGTAAAGGACAGACAAGATTGGCGTGCTACAGTCCTTGGGGTTGCAAAGAATCAGACATGACTGAGGAACTGGATAACAACAAATCTAGTGAAAAGCAGTTTAACTGAAAACAATAGGAGATGCTTAGTTATAACGGTTGTGAGAATTCAAAACACTGCTAAACATCTTACATTTACATCACACTTTTCCATAAAAGGGCCCTACCACACCTCTTCCCCTACTTACCTATACTGATAAGAAAGCCCAGGTACACCCGTCTGTGGGCCAAAAGGAAGTTCAGACCATACATGCCCTGACATATGTGTGGAACTCTCCAGCTTTATCTACTATTTCCACCATAAAAGTCAAGCCTGTCTCCTTCCTCTGCTCTCTTAAGCAATTCTTGAACCTGCTTGAGATCTTGCTTTGCTCTCCCCAGAAAAACTCATTATGTGAGTGGTGAATTTTTTCATATTCTCTGGGGGAATGTTTCATTAGTCTCAACATCCAAACCAAATTTTGTTTGAAGAATCCATCCTGTCTCTGTGGAGTGATGGCAGCAGTTAGTCCCAAGAGCAAAATACTGAGATGCTGTCCCTTACTGCCAGGAGTCTTTTCTCTCTTCTTTGTCTTTCGAACTGGATTTGCTCTATGCCAGTGTACATACATTCTGGCTAGCTTGTGCTTTGACCTTGCTTTTTTTTTTTTCTGCTGCATTTGTGGGTGCCTGCTAAAGCTTTTACCAATATAAATCAGTTTAGCCCATTGGCATATAGTGAAAGGATTTCTGTATTGGGACCCTCATTAAAGCAGTTCTGAATTGTGTATCTCACCCTGGACTTATGTGTGAGTCTCAGGCTGAATCATGTGTATCAATTCGAAACTTACTCAGGACTAATACTCCCCTCAAAGAAATGATGCATACCTTGTGAACACTGTTTGTATCTCAACCATATGTTGGCCCCTTTCTCTACAGAACTCATAACAAAAATTGATAGTCAATTCAATAGACAGGATGGTCACTAATATGGAGGAAGGGTAGTTACTATGTGGGATGCTGAAGTCATACTTCTAAAAGTAAATGACTCACTGTGTGTGTGGGGGGGCAGTCATGTCTGATCCTTTGTGACCTCATGAACTGTAGGCAGCCATGCTCCTCTGTCCATGGAATTCCCCAGGGGAGAATACTGGAGCAAGTTACCATTTCCTCCTCCAGGGGATCCAACCCGTGTCTCCTGCATCTACTGCACTGGCAGGTGCATTCACTAGAAAGTTACAAAATGCTCTTGCTGCTGCCATCTATGCTTCATAAATACAAATTATCTTGATCCTTTGGGCTCAAGAAAGAAACATGTGTGTCACCTCAGTGAAAAAGCCAAGAAATGTATTCCAAAACTGCCATGGGGAAGTCCACAACACTGATAGTACTAAGGAGATTTGAGGTTCTCCAGAAGAAGAAAATCATAGAAACTTTTCAGGATAAGGTCAATAACATCTAAGGATCTAATGTAAAAGCCAACATGCAAAACTGTCATTTGTCAAGGTCTTCAGAAACAAGAAAGCTAAAATATTGTCACAGCAAAGAAGAGCCTAAGAAGACAGAACATGGAATGACTACATTTAGTGTAGCATCCTGGATGGGGATACTGGAACAGCAAAGAATATTAGCTAAAAACCAAGGAAATCTAATCAAGTCCAGACCATAGTTGATAATACTGATTAATGGTTGGTTCATGAAATTGAACTAATATTCCATAAAAACGTGCAATGCTGAAAAGGGGAATTGATTGTGGAGTATATGAACATAATCTTCACAATTATTCTGTAAATCTAAAACTTCTAAGGTAAAAAGTTTTATTTTAAAAAATCAAGCACAAATTACTAGGTGATGAGATTTGGAAGACAGCAGTATTAAACACTGAATGAGGGTGCCATGATGAATGGTTTGCAAGGAACACTCGCTCCCTAAGTTTTACGCCACAAAAATGGAACCAGACAAGAGGTGGAAGCATGGAAAGTGAACTTGGGAAAGCTCATTAATGGGTGTTGATGAAGCACTCCTTCTCCCAAGCCAGAGCACGTAGACTCCTCTGCAGCCTTCCCCTACCACATGGGTCTTCAAGGGTGGTGCTTTGTGATGTCAAGCCATGGCAGGGCTACCGTTGGTTGGAGGAATTTCTTGCTGACCAATCAAAGCTGATGGTTGTGGCTCTTCATTTTCCTGGGAAGGTATACATAGAGAGGCCAGGAGCCTTGCTGTAGGCCACTGTTGCCTCACCATGGCTGACCTAATTGAGGAAGTGAAGGAAGAAGAATCAGAGATTCAGATAGCTTAAGTTTGGAGCAACAAGCATCAATCACTAAACAAAGGAAGAGAAAGATGTCTGATCAATCCAAGGGCTTGGACAGTGAGAAGGTCAGATTACCCTACTCATGTTCCTCCTCTTCATCCCCCACCTTGCCCTTGTCTGGCACAAAACCCCTCCTCAATGCACACCCGTTCTCTCAAAGTCCTCCTTCCCATCCTCCCTCAATAATGTCTTTCTGGATGCCTTTGTTTTCTTACCAGATACGAAAGCTAATAAGGAAGGTAAAATCAACCTTTCAGCAGAATGAGGGAAGGGATAAGAAAGGGAAGAAATCAATGATACTAGTCTTCTACCACCACCCTCAGAATGAAAAGAAGAATGAAAATCAGCTGATGGCGGATGAAGAAATCCCAAAGGGCTTTTCCAACAGTTCTCTTGATGATTCTCCAAGTGCGCCCCAGTGCCTACCTGGAGCCCGAGACTTTGAGCAATCTGCTGTCATTATAGGAAAAGCCCTGACAGACTAGTCATTTGTGCAGGGATCAAACAACAGCGATGGTCCCCTCTGTAGAGGCCAAAACAGTCAGATGTCTGTGACTGAAGTATCAGCAAGTTGTAAAAAGATTGTGTGTGTGTGTGTGTGTGTATGTGTGTGTGTGTATGTGTATCTGGTTTTTGATGATGGCGAGGAAAGGAAGGGATGGATCAGGTGTGTGATAAGGGAGGGAGGTGGCATCTTTTCAGTTTAGAGCCCATACTAGGCAGTCCATAGCTACTCAGACACTGGGAATGAGGACTGGGTGAATACTGAAGATTTCTGATCACTTGAAGGTTTCTTGTTGAACACTTCATCCCACTGGTGAGGAGGAAAAGGACTTGGTATTTCTGGGTGTTTCAGAGGTCCCATCTGGGGAGAGAGGTGAGTTATGGGTGGTGGGCCCGTGTAATAATCAGATTCCACTTTTGATGTTTGACAATTGAGTTTTTCTGTTCCTCCTTGTGTTCTTCCTCATCAATTTCTGTTCCTCCTCTGGCCCACCTTTGGGCAAGCTGATAAAAACAGCCAGGGAATAAAGGAACATGAAATTGAAACAGATATACCTAACCTTAACCATGAATTACTGCCTTGCCTACATTTCCCATAGCCAAAACATCCATTACCCCCAAATACACTCTAGTGTCCATGAATAATCTGACCCAATGAGTAATAAAATTAAGTCTTTGACCCCTATAATCAGCCTTAAAAATATGAGACCCTGTGAACCTTTCCCCTTAGTTACAATCACACTTTTCACCTCAGTTGTTTTTAAAAATATACAATATAAGTAAAATCAGGGTCTTCAAAGATTGAAATCCATTATAGGAGACCAATTTAGAGAGGGTGTGATTATCCCAACTCTTCCTGCACTTAACAGACAAATTTTACTTGATCTTAAACCTGGAAAAAAAGAACAGTGCCTCAGGGTGAACTTGTGCCCTTGGTGTCATGGACCCACTCACTAGGGCTCCATGTATATTATTGAAAATACTGCCTCCACCAAATAACTGGTAAATACTTTGTAGTCATAGCAAATCATTTGGCTATCATGTGCTTTCCAGTGCCAATTTCAACAGCCTATCAGCTATACTTAAACTTTGCCTTAAAAGTGGCATGATACACCTTCACCTGTCTATTCAGTGGGCCCAGTGTCCATACCTGCCAACTCACATAGTCTTTGCAGGCAATATTTTCACCAGCTCTAGCTTTTTCCAGGTAAACAACTAGGACCTCACACTGATGACATCCTCCTTTGAGGAGATTCCTATGACACACATAGTAAGTAGGACCACCACTTTAGTTGAGTTCCTGAAAATACTTTGGTAAGTGGCTGACTGCTCCAATATTGACAGTGTTAAGAAGCAGCTTTTAGTCTTCTTACTATCCATACTGTTAAAAAAAAAAAAAAAGCCCAACGGGTATCAGACATTTTTATATTCTGGAGGCAACATTTCCTCATATACACATTTTTTTTTGCTCAGTAACTTCCATATAGGCCCCTTGTATAATACTCCCTGTGCCAAAAGATTCTAGAATCTGCCTAAATTGCCATAGAACAGGTACTCCTATTAGGGCCCCTTTGAGACTCCTTCACTGTGCAAGCTTTATCAACCTTCTCTCATGTATCTTGGAGTGCCTCTCTCAACAGTGATGGCCATTAGTTTCATGGGCTTCTGATACAAGGAACTGCCCACCTTGGTCCAGTGCTGTATGCCCTTAGTATAGCAATTGTGGGTGCATGCTGGACTTACCTGGAAATATAAACTATCTTGCTTTTAAAACTATGACCCTCCATATCCAGCTGCCCATTTGGTTATGGTAGTAGTACTCTGCGAGCTCAGCATAGCTAGTGAGGCCTCCTTGCTATAGGATGAAGCTGAACCTGGGCTGTCTGCATACTATCTTCAGGAGATGGAACCTTCTCCTGTTCTCAGCCCCCTGTCAGATGCCACACTGCTACATGAGTTCATTTTTCAGAATCCTTAGACACAGGTGGATCCCCTTAGGATCAACATAGCAAAAACCAAACGGAGTTCATTTAATGAACATAGTATTGTCACTGTCACACTTGATGGAGCTTTCTTGAAAGTTTCACTTTTCATCTCTTAATCAGAATATTCCTGATAAAGGACTGACCCAAAGGTCAGATCAAATGTTCAATATTAAGCAGTTAATTTAGCAGTGAATGTGTTGACCAACAATTGGCCTCATTTTCACACCTTTATAGATCTTTGGGCCACTGCCAATGGGTTAATCATGTGTTCTGGTCAAGTTAAACAATTTCTATCCAAGGTTGTCTCACTTAGTAAAGAACTCACAGAACTTCTTTCCTCCCAAGAGATTATACCCAAAATATAAATCAGGGTCACACATTTTCTGCATGTTTTAAAGCCACAATACAATGTCTCACCATGGCACTCTTTATCCTCTTTGGAGTTTTACACATAGAGAGAATTCCAGACACCCATTTTACTTTAGAGAATGCACAACAGTAACTGCTGAACAAGATATTCAAAGGAACACTCAACTCCTTTACTGGTCTCTCACTGCAGTTTTCATAATGGCTTCCATAAATAAGTCCAAATTAAATTTAAAATGCAGAGTTTTAGGTATCAAAGAAATATCACAGGTAAACCGTAGTAGAAATTGATCCATTGTTTTAATCAGTTCTTTTGACTTATAATGGACAAATAAAATTTGCATATGTTTTACATGTGGTTGACCAGTTTTCCCAGCACCACTTATTAAAGAGACTGTCTTTTCTCCAATGTATATTTCTGCCTCCTTTGTCAAACATAAGTATCTATAGGTGCATGGATTCATTAATGGGCTTTCTTTTTTGTTCCATTGATCTATATTTCTCTTTGTGCCAGTACCATACTATCTGGATGACTGTAGCTTTCTAGTATAGTCTGAAGTCAGACAGGTTGATTCCTCCAGTTCCATTCTTTTTTCTCAAGATTGCTTTGCTATTTGAGTTCTTTTGTGACTCCATACAAATTGTGAATTTATCTGTTGTAGTTCTATGAAAAGAAAAAAGCGTTGATAGCTTGGTAGGGATTGTAATGAATCTATAGATTGCTTTGTGTAGTATACTCATTTTCACTGTATTGACTCTTCCAATCCATGAACATGGTATATTTCTCCATCTATTTGTGTCATCTTTGATTTCTTTCTGCAGTGTTTTATATATATATATATATATATATGTATATATATATATATATATATATATGTCTCTTGTTTCTTTAGGTAAATTTATTCCTAAGTATTTTACTCTTTTCCTTGCAATGTGGAATGGGATTGTTTCCTTAATATCTCTTTCTGTTTTTTCATTGTTGTTATATAGGAATACAAGGAATTTCTGTGTGCTAATTTTATATCTTGTAACTTTACTTTATTCATTGCTTAGCTCTAGCAATTTTCTGGTGGTGTCTTTAGGGTTTTCTATGTTGGATCATGACATGTGCAAACAGTGAGAGTTTTACTTCTTCTTTTCCAATCTGGATTCCTTTGGATTCTTTTTCTTCACTGATTGCTGTGGCTAAAACTTCCAAAACTATGTTGAATAGTAGTGGTAAGAGTGGGCACCCATGTCTTGTTCCTGACTTTCAAGGGAACTAGAACACTTTCTAACACCATGCACAAAAATAAACTCAAAATGTATTAGAGATCTAAATGTAAGACCAGAAACTATAAAACTCCTAGAGGAAAGCATAGGCAGAACACTCTCTAACAGAAATCGTGGCAAGATCCTCTATGACCCACCTCCCAAATTAATGGAAATTAAAGGCAAATGGAACAAAGGGGGATCTAATTAAACTTAAAAGCTTTTGCACAATGAAGGAAACTATAAGCAAGGTTAAAAAAAAAAAACAGCCTTCAGAATGGGAAACTTAATAGCAACTGAAACAATTGAAAAAGAATTAATCTCCAAAATATACAAGCAGTTCATGCAGCTCAATTTCAGGAAAACAAAAGACCCAATCCAAAAATGGGCCAAAGAACTAAACAGATATTTCTCCAAAGAAGACATAGAGATGGTTAACAAACACATGAAAAGATGCTCAACATCACTCATTATCAGAGAAATGCAAATCAAAACCACAATCATATGCTATCTCACTCTGGTCAGAATGACTACCATCAGAATGTCTACAAACAATAAATGCTGGAAAGCGTGTGGAGAAAAGTAACCCTCTTTCACTGTTTGTGGGAATGCAAACTAGTACAGCCTTTATCAAGAACAGTGTGGAGATTCCTTTAAAAATTGGAAATAAAACTGCCATACTACCCAGCAATCCCACTGCTGGGCATATACCCTGAGGGATCCAGAATTGAGAGAAACACGTGTACCCCAATGTCCATTGCAGCACTGTTTACAATAGCTAGGACATGGAAGCAACCTAGATGTCCATCCGCAGATGAATCAGTAAGAAAGTCATGGTATGTATATACAATGGAATTTTACTCAGCTATTTCAAAGAACACATTTGAGGCATTTCTAATGACGTGGATGAAACTGGAGACTTTTATACAAAGTGAAGTAAGTCAGATAAAAAAACAACAATAGAGTATATTAATGCATATATATAGAATTTAGAAAGATGGTAACAATGACCATATACGTAAGACAGCAAAAGAGACACAGATGTCAAGAACAGACTTTTGGACTCTATGGGAGAAGGTGAGGGTGGGATGATTTGTGAGAATGGCATTGAAAACTGCATATTACCATATGTGAAATAGATGACCAGTCCAAGTTTGATGCATGAATCAAAGCACTCAAAGCCGCTGCACTGGGACAACCTTGAGTGATGGGATGGAAAGGGAGGTGGGAGGGGTGTTGAAGACAGGGAGACACATGTACATCCATGGCTGATTCATGTCAATGTATGGCAAAAACCACCACAATAGTGTAAAGTAATTAGCCCCCAAATAAAAGGAGTAAATTAATTTCAAATATTTGCATATTTTTAAAGTGTAGAAGGTTATGTTTTGATTGTATCTATACCTATATCTTGGAGAAGGCAATGGCACCCCACTCCAGTACTCTTGCCTGGAAAATCCCATGGATGGCGGAGCCTGGTGGGCTGCCGTCTCGGGAGTTGCACAGAGTCAGACACGACTGAAGCAACTTAGCAGCAGCAGCAGCAGCAGCATACCGGCATCTATAGACTGAAAAAATCAAAATCATTAAATTACCCATCACCTCACAGTTACTACTTTCTCTCTCTCTCTTTTTTTTGCCTATTTTTGATGCATAACTCATTATGTGAATGATAATCATTTCCATATTTTCTTGGTGTATGTGTGGTATCATTAGTCTTGACATTGAAATGAAATTTGGGATGGGGATGTATATTCCACCTGTATGAGATGACATCAAGCTCATATATTTCACAAAAGCTTATATATAACTGTGTGTGTGTGTGTGTGTGTATATATATGTATGTATGTAAGTATGACACTTTAACAAAAATACCAGTATTTAAGGAAACAAATATGTCTTGAGTGCCTAGTATGTGTCAGATATTGTTCTTGGTTCTAGACTTACAGTGAAGGACATAAAGTCAATAGTTCTTGTCATCAAGTAATTTCTGTTTTCATGGGTGAAGGGGTAGTTCATGGCATTGGTGCGGGGCAGAGGAGAGCTTCTTTGGCTAAAGGGTGTGGAGAAACCTTCTCTGAGGAGTTGATATATGAATCAAGATATGAAGAATGAGATACAGTCAGTTGTGTGAAGATTTTGAAGAATATCATTTTAGGTTGAAGAGCAAGTAGCCATGTCATGAGGCGAGAACAAGAACAGTGTGTTGAGGAACTGCAAAGGGTTGAGTGTAACTGGAGTACAATCAGAGAGGGGCAGAACAGAGATAAAAGACTAAGGTTAGAGAGGCAGAGATGAGTTCTTGTAGGGATTTGTGGGGTAAGAACCTGGATTTTATCTTATGGGCAGTGGAGAGCCACTAGATGGTTTGATAAAGGAAAGTGATAGAGTCTGATTTCTGTTTCAGAAAGTTCACTGAATGTTGTGAACTGTGTAGGATCAGAGGAATGTCAGGCTCCTGGCACTACACAAGTATGACACGATGATGACTGAGACTAGGGTTGTAGCAGAGGGAATATAGCAGTATCTAGTTGAGCAGTTGGGACCACAGGATTTGAAGTCCAATCTCAATTTATAGCTTCACCACCTAAAAGCTATTTGACCTTGAGTAAGTTTCTTAACTTCTATAACACTGAGTTTTCTCATCTGTAAAATGGGAATGATGATAGCATGTATCTATACCTTAGAGTCATTCTGGTATTAAGTGACAATTTATGTAAAACATCTGACATTATATTAGAACAATAATAAGCATATGATTAAATGGCTTCTGTATTTATTGATAATATAAATACATACCTGCATACATATGTACATACATATGCATTTCTTACTCCTTTCTCCCCTGCCCCCCTCCTCCAAACCTAGCTTGTCCTGTATTAGCTGATGTTAAGCCATTAGTCATGAACACTTGTTTTATTCTTGAGACACATTATTTGGGGGTGCCTTCTCTCAGAGGTTAGGCATTCTGGTACCTTTAGATAATGTGTCTCTCTATGGCTTATCATTAATTTATTTAATAAGCAGCAGTAGTATCTGATGGTTGGATGGCATCACTGACTCAATGGACATGAGTCTGAATAAACTCCAGGAGTAGGTGATAGACAGGGTGGCCTGGCATGCTGCAGTCCATGAGGTTGCAAAGAGTCAGACAGGACTGAGTGACTGAACTGAGTAGGTTCTGATTTTTAACCTTCTCTTTCTACCTAATGAATCATTTCTGGAATACCTACCCCCTTTTCTCCAACCTCTTCCATGGGTCCTAAATGAACAGCAATGCATTTGTCTTCCTTAGCTGCAAACATAACATGCTGAGCTTAGTCAGACTGCATTCCACTTGCTTCCTTTTAGTAATTGCACCTTTGAGTTCTTTCCTCAGAAAAATCTTCTTGCATTTTTCAAAGTGCGGTCTCATTTTATTACATCCTGATCAGACTCTTCCAAAGTCCCTTGTTCCCTTGATGCTTTTACTGTCTCTTTTCGGTCTCTGATATTTGCCCATCTTTCCACATCAGCATCATTTAAGAAGGCATGTAATAAGATGTTTCCTGCCTTCTCCACAAAATGAAATAGGACTGTATGTGTCCTTCCTCTTTGAAGGATTTGCTTTCTCTTCCCCACCTACAACTGCAGAGTAATCAAAGTGTCCTCATTCTAAAGGCTAAACTCAAATGATGCTTCCACTCTGAAGCCTCTCTGCTGACAATGCCATCAGAGTCCATTTCTCCTGTGGTCCTACAGATATTTACATTAAAGCAATTGCCATTTTGTATTAGAAATTTTCATGTACATATTCATCTTCCCCAATATGTAATATACAACAAAGGCAAGCATATGTCATTCATCTCTGTAATCCCAACCCCCTGAACATATGAGACACAATATTATGGTCACTGCTCAATTCATCATTGATGAGCTCCTGGAGGAGTAAATACTCAAATTGTTCTGCATATAGTATATCATGTACCCTGCTTTTTAATGTTTGCTTTAGAAAAGGTTGAGCTTAAAATCATTTAACATTTTTATTGTTACAACCTGAAAGTACAATGATGAAGGTTTAAGAAAAGAACCCTAAGCACTAGAAGCTGAAAACACTCTGTGATATGCACACTTTTTAGAGTTATTTTTCAGTCAGTTCAGTTCGGGTCAGTTGAGTCGCTCAGTTGTGTCTGACTCTTTGTGATCCCATGGACTGCAGCACTGGAGACCTCCCTGTCCATCACTAACTCGCGGAGTTTACTGAAACTCATGTCCATTGAGTCGGTGATGCCATCCAGCAATCTCATCCTCTGTCATTCCCTTCTCCCCCCTACCTTCAATCTTTCCCAGCATCAGGGTCTTTTCCAGTGAATCATTTCGTTGCATCATGTGGCCAAATAATTGGAGTTTCAGCTTTAGCATCAGTCCATCCAATGAATATTCAAGACTGATTTCCTTTAGGATGGACTGGTTGGATTGCCTTGCAGTCCAAGGGACTCTCAAGAGTCTTCTCCAACACAACAATTCAAAAGCATCAATTCTTCAGCATCCAGTTTTCTTTATAGTTCAACTCTCACATCCATACATGATTACTGGAAAAACCATAGCCCTACCTAGATGGACCTTTGTTGGCAAAGTAATGTCTCTGCTTTTTAATATGCTATCTAAGTTGGTCATTCAGTACATGGCTCTTCAGTTCAGTTCAGTTCAGTTCAGTCACTCAGTCATATCCGACTCTTTGCGACCCCATGAATTGCAGCACGCCAGGCCTCCCTGTCCATTACCATCTCCTGGAGTCCACTCAAACTCACATCCATTGAGTTGGTGATGCCTTGCATCCATCTCATCCTCTGTCATCCCCTTCTTCTCCTGCCCCCAATCCCTCCCAGCATCAGAGTCTTTTCCAATGAGTCAGCTCTTCGCATGAGGTGGCCAAAGTACTGGAGTTTCAGCTTTAGCATCATTCCTTCCAAAGAACACTCAAGACTGATCTCCTTCAGAATGGACTGGTTGGATCTCCTTGCAGTCCAAGGGACTCTCAAGAGTCTTCTCCAACACCACAGTTCAAAAGCATCAATTCTTCAGCACTCAGCTTTCTTCACAGTCCAACTCTCACATCCATACATGACCACAGGAAAAACCATAGCCTTGACTAGACAGACCTTTGTTGGCAAAGTAATGTCTCTGCTTTTGAATATGCTATCTAGGTTGGTCATAACTTTCCTTCCAAGGAGTAAGCGTCTTTTAATTTCATGGCTACAATCACCATCTGCAGTGATTTTGGAGCCTAGAAAAATAAAGTCTGACACTGCTTCCACTGTTTCCTCATCTATTTTGCATGAAGTGATGGGACCAGATGCCATGATGATAAATAGATGAAGGCAGTATTTTAGCCATTTTTCATTTGCTAATTTAGACCAAAAGGTTTCATAGTTTTAAAACACTATGAGTATTTAGGAACAGCCAATGAAAAATTGATAAACTAAACTTTATGTTCATCAGAAATACTAAATACATCAGACTAGATACAGCTGAAAAGTTTACATGGGATCTTGTTGTATCCAATTACAGTAGCATAAGATTACCTACTTTCAGAGAAAATAGATCTGTCTGATATATCTGAGAATTCAAATGGAAACACTGGTATGTTTATTTTACATGAAAGCTGAGTTTTCAACTCAGTGGTGAAATGATGATCTCTTTAGTAAACTGTGCTGGAACAACTGGTTTTCCATAGGATGGTAAACAGTCAGCTCCCGGTCTGAATGTGGCTCAGATCATGAACTCCTTCATGCAAAATTTATACTTTAGTTGAAGAATATAGGGAAAACCATTAGGCCATTCAGGTATCACCTAAATCAAATCCCTTACCATTGTACAGTAAAAGTGACAAATAGCTTTATGGGATTAGAGCTCATAGATACTGTGCCTGAAGACCTATGGACGAAGGTTTGTGATATTGTACAGGAGGTGGGCATCAAGAACATCCCCAAGAAAAATAAATGCAAAAAAGCAAAATGGCTGCCTGAGGAGGCCTTACAAATAGCTGAGAAAAGAAGAGCAGCTAAAGGCAAATGAGAAAAGGAAAGATATATGCATTTG
Source organism: Ovis canadensis (assembly GCF_042477335.2). Taxonomy (NCBI): domain Eukaryota; kingdom Metazoa; phylum Chordata; class Mammalia; order Artiodactyla; family Bovidae; genus Ovis; species Ovis canadensis. The sequence goes on along the minus strand of NC_091727.1, from coordinate 111,290,893 downwards.
AATCCAGAGTTCCAAAGAATAGCAAGGAGAGATAAGAAAGCCTTTCTAAGTGATCAATGCAAAGAAATAGAGGAAAAAAAGAATGGGAAAGACTAGAGAACACTTTAAGAAAACTAGAGATACCAACGGAATATTTTGTGCAAAGATGGGCACAATAAAGGACAGAAATGTTATGTACTTAACAGAAGCAGTTGATAATAAGAGGTGGCAAGAATATACAGAAGAACTATACATGAAAGATTTTAATGACCCAGATAACCATGAGGGTGCGATCACTCATCGAGAGCCAGACATCCTAGAATGACAAGTTAAATGGGCCTCAGAAGCATCTCTACCAAGAAAGCTAGTGGTGGTGAAGTCATTCCAGCTGAGCCATTTCAAATCCTAAAAGATGATGCTATGCAAGTACTGCTCTCATTATGCCAGCAAATTTGGATAACTCAGAAGTGGCCACAATACTGGAAAAAGTCAGTTTTCATTTTAATCCCAAAGAAAGGCAATGCCAAAGAATGTTCAAACCAATGCACAATAGATATCATTTCACTCACTGGCAATTTAATGTTGAAAATTCTCTAAGCTAGGCTTCAGCAGTATGTGATCCAGGAACTTCCACATGTTCAAGCTGGATTTACAAAAGGCAGAGGATTCAGAGTGCAAATTGCCAACATTCGTTGGATCATAGAAAAAGCAAAAGAGTTCAGAAATACATCTGCATCTGCTTCATTGGCTATTCCAATGCCTTTGACTGCATGGGTCACAACAAACAGACTGGAATACCAGAACACCTGACCTGCCTCCTGAGAAATTTGCAGGTCAAGAAGCAACAGTTAAAACCGGACATGGAACAACAGACTGGTTCCAAATTGAAAGGAGTACATCAAGGCTGCATATTGTATTTTACTTATTTAACTGGTATGCAGATTACATCATACAAAATGCCCAGCTGGATGAAGCACAAGCTGGAATCAAGATTGTTGGGAGAAATATCAATAACTTCAGATATACACATGATACCACCATTATGGTAGAAAGTGAAGAGGAACTAAAGAGCCTTTTGATTAAATTGAAAGAGAACAATAAAAAAGCTGGCTTAAAACTCAACATTCATAAAATGAAGAACATGGCATCTGGTCCCATCATTTCATTGCAAATAGATGGGGCAACAATGGAGACAGTAACAGACTTTATTTTCTTGGTCTCCAAAATCATTGCAGATGGTGACTGAATCCATGATTAAAAGATGCTTCCTCCTTGGAAGAAAACCTATGACCAAACTAGACAGCATATTAAAAAGCAGAGATATTACTTTGCTGACAAATGTCCATCTAGTCAAAGCTATGGTTCTTCCAGTAGTCATGGATGGATGTGAGATTTGGACCATAAAGAAAATTGAGTGCCAAAGAATTGATGCTTTCAAACTTCTGTATTGGAGAAGGCTCTTGAACTGTAAGGAGATTAAACCAGTCAATCCTAAAGAAAATCAGCCCTGGACATTCATTGGAAGGACTGAGGCTGAAACTGAAGCAACAGCACTTTGTCCACCTGATGCAAAGAAGTGACTCAGTGGAAAAGACCATGATTCTGGGAAAGATGGAAGGAGGAGGAGAAGGGGAGGTCAGAGGATGACATGGTTGGATGGCATCACTTACTCAAGGGACATGAGTTTGAGCAAATTGCAGGAGATGGTAAAGGACAGGAAAGCCTATTGTGCTACAGTCCATGGGGTTGCAAAGAGTCAGACATGACTGAGCGACTGAACAGCCACAGCAAATCTAGTGAAAAGCATTTAATTGAAAACAATATGAGAATGTTGGTTATAAAGGTGGTGAGAGTTCAAAACTGTGTTACACTCCTTGCATTTACATCACATTTTTCTATAAAAGAGCCCTACCACAACTCTTCCCCTACTTACCTATGTCTGATAAGAAAGCCCAGGTACACTCAGCTGTGGGCCAAAAGGGAGTTCACATCATCTACACCCTGACCTATCTGTGGAATTCTCCAGCTTTATCCCCTTTTACCACTATAAAAGTCAAGACTGTCTCCTTCCTCTACTCTCTTAAGCCTATCATGAGCCAGCTTGAGACTTTATTCTGCTCTCCCTAAAAAAACTCATTATGTGAGTGATGAATTTTTTTCATGCTCTCTGGAGGTATGAGTCATTAGTCTCAACATCCCCACCAAATTTTGGTTGAAGGATCCATCCTGTCTCTGTGGAGTGATGGGAACAATTGGCCCCAAGAGCAGAATACTGAGATTGCTGTCCCTTACCACCAGGTATCTTCTCTCTCTTCTTTGGCTTTCATACTGGATCTGCTGTATGCTGGTGAACATGCACTGTGAGCTACTGCCCTCTGGCTAGCTTGTGCTTTGAATTCCTTCTTTGTGCTTCATTTGTGAGCGCCAGCTAAAGTTGATCAAAATACACCAGTTTAGCGAGTTGGCTTATAATGAAAGTATTACTGGATTGGGACCCTCTTTAAAGCCGTTCTGAATCTTGTATCTCAACCTGGACTTATGTATGAGTCTCAGATTGCATCATGTGTATCAGTGTGAAACTAACTTGTGACTGATACTAACCTCAAAAAATGATGCTTACCTTGTGAACACTGGTCTCAACCATATGTTGGCCCCCTTTCTCTACAGAACTGAGGAGAAAAACTGATAGTCTGTTCAATAGACAGGATGTTCACTCATATGGAGGAGGAGCAGTTGCCGTGAGGGATGCTGAAATCATATTTCTAACAGTAAATGACTCTGTGTGTGTGTGCGTGCGTGCATGCGCGCTCCTGTGAGTGTGTACGCCTGTGTGTGTGTGTGCGCACCTGTGTGTGTGAGGAGAGTCATGTCTGATTCTTTGTGACCTCATGAACTGTAGCCAACCAGGCTCCTCTGTCCATGGAATTTCCCAGGGGAGTATACTGGAGTGGGTTGCCATTTCCTCCTCCAGGGGATCCAACCCACGTATCCTGCTTCTAGTGCATTGAAAGGTAAATTCACTAGTACTTTACAAACTGCTCCTGCTGCTGCCACATATGCCTCATAAATACAAATGATCTTGATCCTCTGGGCTCCGGGAGGAATATGTGTGTCACCATGTGATAAAGCCAAGTGGCTAATTCAACTATTGCCATGAGGAAGTCCACAACACTGACAGTGCTTACTTGATTTGAGGTTCCTTGGAAGAAGGATGTTATAAAAACTTTCCAGAATAAGCCCAATAACAACTCAGGACCCAATGTAAAAGCCAACATGCAAAACTCCCAATTGTCAAGGACCTCACAAGAAATCTAAAAACTGATCACAGCAAAGAGGAGCCTAAGAAAGCATAACATGAAATGAATAAATTTAGTGTAGTATCCTGGATAGGATACTGGGATGGCAAAAGAACATTAGCTAAAAACCAAGGAAATCCGATCAAAATCCAGACTTTACTTAATAATACTGTTTCATTGTTGCTTCACAAAGTTGAACTAATGTTGCATACTAACCGACAATGCTCATAAGGGGAATTGGTTGTAAAGCATATGAATATACTCTTCACAATTATTCCATAAATCTAAAACTTCTAATGTAAACAGTTTTATTAAATTTAAAAAAAAAAACACAAAATGCTAGGTGATGAGATCTGGAAGACAGCAGTATTAAACACTGAATGAGGGTGGCCATGGTGAATGGTTTGCAAGGAACACTCGCTCACTAAGTTTTACACCACAAAAACTGAACCAGACAAGACGAGGAAGCATGGAAAGTGAACTTGGGAAGGCTCATTAATGGGTGTTGAAACACTCCTTTTCTCAGACCAGAGCACCTGGACTTCTCTGCACCCTTCCCCTCCCTGATGGATCTTCAAGGGTGGTGCTTTGTGATGTCAAGCCATGTCAGGGCTTTGATTGGTTGGAAGAATTTCTTGCTGACCAATCAAAGTTGATGCATGTGGCTCTTCATTGTCCTGGGAAGGTATACATAGAGAGGCCAGGAGCCTTGCTGTAGGGCACTGTTGCTTCACCATGGCTGACCTAATTGAGGAATTGAAGGAGGAAGAGTCAGAGATTGAGATACACAGTGTAAATTTGGAGCAACCAGCGTCAATCGCTAAACGAAGAGAAAGATGTCTGATCAATCCAAGGGCTTGGACAGTGAGAAGGTCAGATTACCCTACTCTTGCTCCTCCTCTTCATCCCCCACCATGCCCTTGTCTGGCATAAAACCCCTCCTCAATGCACACCCGTTCTCTCAAAGTCCTCCTTCCCATCCTCCCTCAATAATGTCTTTCTGGATGCCTTTGTTTTCTTACCAGATACGAAAGCTCATGAGGAAGATAAAATCAACCCTTCAGCTGAATGAGGGAAGGGATAAGAAAGGGAAGAAATCAACGATACTAGTCTTCTGCCACCACCCTCAGAATGAAAAGAAGAATGAAAATCAGCCGATGGCAGATGAAGAAATCCTGGGGGATTCTTCCAACAGTTCTCTTGATGATTCTCCAAGTACCCCGCTGTGCCCACCTGGAGCCCGAGACCTTGAACAATCTGTTGTCACTACAGGAAAAGCTCTCACAGACTAGCCATTTGTGCACGGATCAAACAACAGCGATGGTCCCCTCTGTAGAGGTCAAAACACTCAGATGTTGGTGATTAAAGTATCAGCAAGTTGTAAAAAGATATGTTTGTGTATCTGTTTTTTGATAATGGCGAGGGAAGAAAGGGATGGGTCAGGTGTGTGAGAAGGGAGGGAGGTGGCATCCTTTCAGTTTAGGGCCCAGACCAGGTAGTCCATAGCTACCCAGACACTGGGAATGTGGACTGGGTGAAGACTGAACACTGAAGACTGAAGATTTCTGATCACTGAAGGTTTCTTCCTGAACACTTCATCCCATTGGTGAGGAGGGAAAGGACTTGGTATTTCTGGGTGTTTCAGAGGTCCCATCTGGGGAGAAGGGTGATGTAGGGGTGGTAGCCCTGTGTAATAATCAGATTCCACTTTTAATGTTTGACAATTGAGTTTTTAAGCCTCGTCAATTTCTGTTCCTCCTCTGGCCCACCTTTGGGCAAGCTGATAAAAACAGCCAGGGAATAAAGGAACATGAAATTGAAACAGATATACCTAACCTTAACCATGAATTACTGCCTTGCCTACATTTCCCATAGCCAAAACATCCATTATCCCCAAATTCCCTTTAGTGCCCATGGATAACCTGACCCAATGAGTAATAAAATTAGTCCTTTGGCCCCTATGCTGCTGCTACTATAATCAGCCTTAAATATATGAGACCCTGTGAACCTTTTCCCTTAGTTACAATCATACTTTTCACTTCAGTTGTTTTTAAAAAAAGATACAATCTAAATTAAAGCAAGGTCTTCAAAGATTGAAACCCATTATAGGAGATCAGTTTAGAAAGGGTCTACCAGTTATCCCCATGCCTCCTGCACTTAAGGGACAAATTTTACTTGATCTTAAACCTGGAAAAAAAGAAGAATACCTCAGGGTGAACTTGTGCCCTTGGTGTCATGGACCCACTCACTAAGGCTCCATGTACATTATTGAAAATACTGCCTCTACCAAATAACTGGTAAATACTTTGTAGTCATAGAAAATCATTTGGCTATCATGCTCTTCCAGTGCCAATTTCAACAGCCTGTCAGCTACACTTAAACTTCGCCTTAAAGGGACATGATACACCTTCACCTGTCTATTCAGTGGGCCCAGTGTCTACACCTGCCAACTCACATAGTCTTTGCAGGCAATATTTTCACCATCTCTAGCTTTTTGTAGGTACACAATTACGACCTCAGACTGATGGCATCCTCCTTTGAAGAGATACCTATGACACACATAGTTAATGGGGCCACCCCTTTAGTTAAGTTTCTGAAAATTCATTCATAAGTGGCTGACTTCTCCAATTTTGACAGTGTCAAGAAGCAGCTTTTAGTCTTCTTAGTTCCCATACTATTCAAACAAGCCCAACATGTTTGAAACATCTTTTTATATTCTGGAGGCAACATTTCTTTATATACACTTTTTTTTTTTTTTGGCTCAGTAGCTTCCAAATAGGCCCCTTGAATAATACTTCCTGTGTCAAAAGATTCTAGAGTCTGACTAAATTGCCATAGAACATGCATTCGTATATGGCCACTTGAGACTCCTTCACTGTTCAAACTTTAGCAACCTTCTCTCCTGTATCTTGGAGTCCCTGATCCATCAGAGACGGCCATTAGTTTCGTGGGCTTCTGATACAAGGAATTGCACACCTTGGCCCAGTTCTGTTTGCCCTTAGTATAGCAATTGTGGGTACATGCTGGACTTGCCAGGAAACGTAGACTATCTCGGATGTTGAACCTATGACCTTCCATACCAGGTTGCCCACTTGGCCATTGATTATGGAAGTAGCACTCTGCAAGCTCAGCATGGCTAGTGAGGCCTCCTTGCTACGGGATGGAGCTGAACCTGGGCCCTCTGCATACCCTATCTTCAGGAGAGGGTACCACCCCCTGTGCTCAGACCACTGTCAGATGCCTCACTGCTACAAGAGTTCATATCTTAGAAGCCTTTGACACCAGCAGATCCCCTTAGGATCAACACAGTGAAAACCAAAAGGAGTTCATTCACTGAACCAATGGTATTGTCACTATCATGCTTGATGGAGCTTTCTTGAAAGTTGCTATTTTTCATCTCTTAATCAGAATGTTCCTGATAAAGGACTGACCCAAAGGTCAGATCCAATGTTCAGACTTTAGGCAGTTACTTTTTCAGAGGATGTGTTGGCCAACAATTGGCCTCATGGTCATACCTTTATAGATCTTTGGGCCATTGCCAATGGGTTGATTATCTGTTCTGGCCAAATCATACAACTCTTATCCAACGTTGTCTCACTTAGTGTAAAGAACTCACAGAACCTCTTGCCTCCTGAGAGATTATACCCAAAATATAAATCAAGGTCATACATTTTCTGCACATACTAAAGCCACAATACAATGTTTCACCATGGCACTCCTTATCCTCTTTGGAGTGCTACAAATAGAGAGAAATCCAGACACTCATTTTACTTTTGAGAATACACAGTGCTAGTTGCTGAACAAGACTTTCAATGGAACATTCACCTCCTTTACTGATCTCATGCTGCAGCTGCCATAATGTCTTCCATAAACAAGTCCAAATTAAATTAGCCATGAAATGTTTTAATTATCAAAGAAACAATATGGATACATTGTAAAAGAGATTGACCCCATTGTTTTACTCAGTTGTTTTTTGTTTTTGTTTTTTTTTTTTACTTATAATGGACAAATAAAATTTGCATATGTTTCACAGGGTGTTGGTCAGTTTTCCCATCACCACTTGTTAAAGAGATTACTTTTCACCATTGTATATTTCTGCCTCTTTTGTCAGAGAGAAGTGTCCATAGGTGCATGGATTCATTTCTGGGCTTTCTTTTTTGTTCCATTGATCTATATTTCTGTCTTTGTGCTAGTACCATACTGTCTGACTGTAGCTTACTCATATATTCTGAAGTCAGGCAGGTTGATTACTCCAGTTCCATTCTTCTTTCTCAAGATTGCTTTGGGTATTTGAGGTTTTGTGTTTCCATACAAATTGTGAAATTTTCTGTTCTAGTTCTGTGAAAACTACTGTTGGTAGCCTGATAGGGAATGTATTGAATCTATAGATTGCTTTGTGTAGTATATTTATTTTCACTGCATTGATTCTTCCAATTCATGAACACAGTATATTTCTCCATCTATTTTTGCCATCTTTTATTTCTTTCAGCAGTGTTTTATAGTTTTCTATACATACGTTTTTTGTTTCTTTAGGTACATTTTTTCCTAAGTATTTTATTCTTTTCATTGAAATGGTGAATGGGATTGTTTCCTTTATATCTCTTTCTGTTTTCTCATTGTTATTGTATAGGAATGCAAGGAACTTCTGTGTGCTAATTTTATATCCTGTAACTTTACTTTATGCATTTCTTAGCTTTAGCAATTTTCTGGCGGTGTCTTTAGGGTTTTCTATGTTGAGGATCATGACATGTGCAAACAGTGAGAGTTTTACTTATTCTTTTCCAATCTGAATTCCTTTGGATTCTTTTTCTTCACTGATTGCTATGGCTAAAACTTCCAAAACTATGTTGAATAGTAGTGGTGGGAGTGTCCGCCTGTGTGTTGTTTCTGACTTTAGAGGAAACTAGAACACTTTCTAACATCATACAGAAAGATAAAATCTTAAAGATCTAAATGTAAGACCAAAATCTATAAAACTCGAGGAAAACATACGTGGAACACTCTCTAACAGAAATCACAGTGTGGAGATTCCTTAAAAAACTGGAAATAGAACTGCCTTATGACCCAGTAATCACACTGCTGGGCATACACACCGAGGAAACCAGAAGTGAAAGAGACACACGTACCCCTAATGTTCATCGCAGCACTGTTTATAATAGCCAGGAAATGGAAGCAACCCGATGTCCATCAGCAGATGAATGGATAAGAAAGCAGTGGTACATATATACAATGGAGTATTAGCCATTAAAAAATACATTTGAATCAGTTCTAATGAGGTGGATGAAACTGGAGCCTATTATATAGAGTGAAGTAAGCCAGAAAGAAAAACACCAATACAGTATACAAATGCATATATATGGAATTTAGAAAGATGGTAATGATAACCCGGTATGAGAGACAGCAAAAGAGACACAGATGTATAGAACAGTCTTTTGGGCTCTGCGGGAGAGGGAGAGTGGAGTGATTTGGGAGAATGGCATTGAAACATGTATATCATATATGAAATGAGTCACCAGTCCAGGTTTGATGCATGACACTGGATGCTTGGGGCTGGTGCACTGGGATGACCGAGAGGGATGGTACGGGGGGGGGGGGGTGGTTCAGGATGGGGAACATGTGTATACCCATGGTGGATTCATGTTGATGTATGGCAAAACCAATACAATACTGTAAAGTAATTAACCTCCAATTAAAATAAATAAATATATGTTTAAAAAAAAGAAAGAAAAGAAATCACAGCAAGATCCTCTATGACCTACCACCCAGACTAATGGAAATTAAAAGAAAATTAAACAAATGGGATCTAATTAAACTTAAAAGCTTTTGCATAATGGAGGAGAATATTAGCAAGGCGAAAAGACAACCTTCATAATGGCACAAAATAATAGCAAATGAAAGAACTGACAAAACATTAATCTCCAAAATATACAAGCAGCTCATGCAGCTCAATTCCAGAAAATCAAACGACCCAATCAAAAAAATGGGCCAAAGAACTAAACAGACATTTCTCTAAAGGAGACATACAGATGGCTAACAAATACATGAAAAGATCCTCAACATCAGTCATTATCAGAGAAATGCAAATCAAAACCACAATGAGGTGCCATCTCATGCTGGTCAGAATGGCTGCCATCAGAAAGTTTACAAACAATGAATGCTGGAGAGGGTGTGGAGAAAAGGGAACCCTCTTTCACTGTTCATGGCAATGCAAACTAGTACAGCCACTATGGAGAACAGTGTGGAGATTCCTTAAAAAACTGGAAATAGAACTTCCATAAGACCCAGAAATCCACTGCTGGACATACACACTGAGGAAACCAGAACTGAAAGAGACATATGTATCCCAGTGTTCACTGCAGCACTGTTTACAATAGCTAGGACATGGAAGCAACCTAGATGTCCATTGGCAGATGAATAGATAAGAAAGCTGTGGTACATATACACAATGGAATATTACTCAGCTATTAAAAATAACATATCTGAGTCAGTTCTAATGTGATGGGTGAAACCGGAGACTATTACACAAAGTGAAGTATATCAGGTAAAAACAAAAACACCAGTAGCAAACCCCAGGGGACAACTCATATGCAGAGGTGGAAATAAAGCCGCAAGTGAAACCCAGGGGCAGTGTGGTTAAGAAAGAAGACCCAAAACCTTACCACCAGGTATACAAGCTGCAGATTAAATCCACATGATCAACTAGCCAGACTCTGTGTCTATGGAATGTATAAAAGGCCATTGAGAGCTTCCCAAAATGAAAGCTCCCTAGTTCTGATAGTAGACATTGGAGGGAAGAACACACAGGAGTAGGACCAGACTAGAATATGAGCTACCCCCACAGCAGGCCCAGAGATGTTGGAAGGCATTCTAGAGAGGTGAGGTGGACTATGACTCCCAGCGAGGTAAAGGACTCTGACAGCAGTGTCTCAAGGAAAATATATATTTTTCTTATGTTTTGACTTGTTCTGTAGATTCCTTTGGATTTTTTCCTCCCCCCTGAACCCCTGTTGTATTCTTGATTTTATTGGCACTATGAAATCTAATAAATTTTTGAGCTTTTCTTTTTTCTCAATCACATTTTTTATTGTTGTTATCAACCTCTGCCTCTACATTGGGCTTTCGCAGTTCTGTGTAGTTTCCTTTTTTTTTTTTTTTGTCTTTTTAAAATTTTTTTAAACCTATTATTACTTTTTCTACATTTATTCCTTTGTTTGTTTTTCCTACTGTTCTTTTCCCCTTGTAGTTAATCTTTAAGGTATATAAATCTTCATCTACCTCTTTTAACTTTGCATATCTATTCTTTCTTTATTTTCTCTCTTTCCTCTCAATATATTTGCTAATTTTGTTTTCATTGCTTTATTCCCCAATTGGCAGCTTGCTTTAGTTTTGTTTTCCAGTTTGTGCTTTAGTTAGTTTTGTTCTGGCAGATAGAATTTTTGGTTTCCTTTCTTTGCCAGGTAAATCTATTGTACTTCATTTTTGTTGGACTGTTTTGATTTTGCTTATGGGTATCTATTTATATGGGTATATTCAGTCACACTTTTTATTGTTGCTACAAACCTCTGTCTCTATGTTGGGCTTTTGCAGTTCTGTGGAATTTTCCTGTTTTTTTTCCTTTTTTTTTTCTTCTTCCATTTTTTTCTTTTCTCTTTTTTATAATTTTAATTTTTTAAAAACCTATTACATTCTTTCTATGATTATTCCTTTGTTTGCCTTCCTTACTGTACTTTTCCCCTTACAGTTAATCTTTAATGTATATAAATCTTCTTCATCTACTTCTATTTAACTTTGCATATCTATTCTTTTTTTTCTTTTCTTTCTTTCCTTTCCTCTAAATATATTTGTTAGTTTTGTTTTCATTGCTTTATTTCCCACTTGGCACCTTGTTCTAGGTTTATTTTCAACTTTATGCTTTAGTTAGTTTTGTTCTTAACTGTTAAATATAATTTTTGATTTCCTTTGTTTGCAGGGTCAATCTGCTGTATTTTATTTTTGTTAGATAGTTTTGACTTTGCTCATGGGTGTATAAGTATATGTGCATATTCTATTATGTTAATTATCATTTGCCTGATTTTGTAACTGCCATTTGCCTGGGGTTCATCTTTGGCTTCTCATTTTTAGATGTTTGTTTTAATCTCCCTTAATGCCAGAACAAACCACTTGTGGAATCTTTGTTCCTGACCAGAGATCAAGCCCTGTGCCTTTGGAGTAGGAGCACTGGCTCCAAGAGTCTAGACTACCAAAGAACTAACCCTTGGGAGTATCAAATAGTGAGAAGAAACACAAAGGAAACCACTTGAATTCAAGACCCAGCATCACTCATCCACCAGTAGGACCCTGTGCAGGACGCCTCATCTAAATAACAAGAAAACAAAAATACAAACCCAATCATCAACAGATAGGATTACCACCTCACTTAGCCTTGCCCATCAGAGGAAAGATAAACAAACAAAACTCAGTACAAATCTCACCTTATAAGAAGCTTACACAAACCACTGGACGAACATTAGGAGGGTAGAAAATAAAAGGAAGAGTGAATTCAATCTTGAAGCCTGGGATAAGGAGACCTCAAACACAATAAGTTAAACAAAATAATGAAAAGGCAGAGAAATACTATAAATATGCAGGAACAAACTCAAAACACAAAAGTGCAAATAAATCAAGAGGAAATAGGCAAACTACCTGAAAAAGAATTCAGAATAATGATAGTAAAGATGATCAAAAACCTTGAAAACAAAATGGAGAAAATGCAAGAATCAATTAAGAAAGACCTAGAAGAATTAAAGAATAAGCATACAGAGACAAACAACACAATTATTGAAGTTAAAACTACTCTATAAAGAATAAATAGCAGAATATCTGAAGCAGAAGAATGAATCAGTGAGCTGGAAGATAAAAAGGTGGAAATAACTTCTGAAGAGCAGAATAAAGTAAAAACAATTAGAAGAACTGAGGATTGTCTCAGAGACCTCTGGGAAAATATCAACCACACCAACATTTGAATTATAGAGGTCCCAGAAGAAGAAGAGGAAAAGAAAAGTTTTGAGAAACAAAATTTAAGAGATTATAGATGAAAATTTTTCCAGCATGGGAAAGGAAATAGTCAATCAAGTTCAAGAGGCACAAAGAGTCCCATACAGGATAACCCCAAAAAGAAACAAGTCAAGACACATACTAATCAAAATAACCAAGACTAAACACAAAGAAAAAAGTTTTAAAAGCAGCAAGGGGGAAGCAACAAGTAACATACAAGGGAAACCCCATACACTTAACAGCTGATCTTTCAGCAGAAACTCTGCAGGCCAGAAGGGAATGGCAGGATATATTTAAAGTACTGAAAGGGAAAAATCTACAATCAAGATTACTGTACTGGCAAGGATCTCATTCAAAATTGATGGAGAAATAAAAAGCTTTCCAGAAAAGAAAAAGTTAAGAGAATTCAGTACCACAAAACCAGCTTTATAATAAATGTTAAAGGAACTTATATAGTTAAGAAATACAAGAGAAGAAAAAAGATCTACAAAAGCAACCCCAAACAATTAAGAAAATGTCGATAGGAACATATATATCAATAATTACTTTAAATGTAAATAGACTAAATGCTCCAAGCAAAAGACACAGACTCGCTGAATGGATACAAAAACAATACCCATATATATGCTGTCTACAAGAAACCTGCTTCAGACCTCAAGACACATATAGACTGAAAGTGAAAGGATGGAAAAAATATAATCTATGCAAATGGGAAGCAAAAGAAAGCTAGAGTAGCAATCTTCATATCAGACAAAATAGACCTTAAAATAAAGAAGATTACAAGAGATAAGGAAGGACATAATGATCAAGGGAACAATCCAAGAGGAAGACATAACAATTGTAAATATCTATGCACCCAACATAGAAGTAAATCAATAGACAAAAGAAACACTAACAGACATAAAAGGAGAAACTGACAGTAACACAATAATAGTAGGAGACTTTAGCACCCCATTCACACCAATGGACAGATCATCCAAACAGAATATTAATAAGAAAAAAGAAGTTTTAAATGATACAATAGATGAGATGGGTCTCATTGATATCTTTAGGACATTCAATCCAAATGCAGAAGAATACACCTTCTTGTCAAATGCACAGGAACTATTCTCCAAGATAGATCTCATCTTAGGTCACAAGTCAAATATCAGTAAATTTATGGAAATATGGATCATATCAAGCATCTTCTCCAACCACAACGCTATGAGAGTAGATATCTTTTGCAAGAAAAGAATGTAAAAAACACAAACACATGGAGATTAAAAAACACATTTCTAACAAACAACAGGTTATTGAAGAAATCAAAAGAAAAATAAAAAAAAATTTCTAGAAACAAACGACAATGAAAACACGACAACCCAAAGCCTATGTTATGAAGCAAAAGCAGTTCTAAGAGGGACGTTTATAGCAATACAAGCCTACCCAACAAACAAGAAAAACATCCAATAGACAAACTTACTTTACACCTAAAACAACTGGAAAAAGAAGAACAAAAAGACTCCAAAAGGAGTCTAAGGAAAAGGATCATAAAGATCCAAGCAGAAATAAATGAAAAAGAAATGAAAGAAACAATAGCAAGGATTAATAAAGCTATAAGACGGTTCTTTGAGAAGATAAACAAAATTGTCAAGCCTTTAGCCAGACTCATCAAGAAAAAAGAGAGAAGAATCAAATCAACAAAATTACAAACGAAAAAGGAGAGGTTACAAAAGACAGTGCAGCAATACAAAGGATTATGAGACTATTATGAACAACTATATGGCAATAAAATGGATAACCTGGAAGAAATGGACAGGTTTTTGAAAAGTTCAATCTTGCAAGACTGAACCAGGAAGAAATAGACACTATGAGCAACCCAATTACAAGCACTGAAATTGAAGCTGTGATCAAAAATCTCCCAAAAATCAAAAGCCCAGGACCAGATGGCTTCACAGAAGAATTCTGTCAAACGTTTAGAGAAAAGCTAATGCCTATCCTTCTAAAACTCTTCCAAAAAATTGCAGAGGAAGAGACACTTTCAAACTCATTCTACAAGGCCACCATCACCCTTATAACAAAGCAAGACAAAGACAACACAAAAAAAAGAAAACTACAGGCCAATATCACTAATGAACATAGATGCAAAAATTCTCAACAAAATTTTAGCAAACAGAATTCAGCAACACATCAGAAAGCCCATACACCATGATCAAGTTGGGTTTATTAGAGGAATGCAAGGATTCTTCAATATATGCAAATGAATCAATGTGATACACCATATTAACAAATTGAAATATAAAATCCATATGATAATCTCAATAGATGCCTAAAAGCCTTTGACAAAATTCAGCACCCATTTATGACCAAAATTCTTCCAACAAATGGGCATAGAAGGAACCTACTTCAACATAGTAAAGGCCATATATGATAAGCCTACAGCAAACATTATTCTCAGTGGTGAAAAACTGAAAGCATTCCCCATAAGATCAGGAACAAGACCATTATTACTCAACATAGTTCTGGAAGTCCTAGCTACAGCAATCAGAGAAGGAAAAGAAATAAAAGGAATCCAGATCAGAAAAGAATAAGTAAAGCTCTCACTGTTTGCAGATGACACGATACTGTACATAGAAAACCCTAAAGATAGTATCAGAAAATCACTAGTGCTAATCAGTGAATTTAGCAAAGTTGCAGGATACAAATTTAATACACAGAAATCACTTGCATTTCTATATACTAACAATGAAAAATCAGAAAGAGAAATTAAGGAATCAGTCCCATTCACCATAGCAACAAAAAGAATTAAATATCTAGGAATAAACTTACCTAAGGAGACAAAAAAACTGTACAGAGATAATTACAAGACACTAATGAAAGAAATCAAAGATGACATAAACAGATGGAGAGATAGTCCATGTTTCTAGGCAGGAAGAATCAATCTTGTGAAAATGACTATACTACTAAATGCAATCTACAGATTCAATGAGATCCCTATCAATTTACCAATGGCATTTTTCACATAACTAGAACAAAAAGTTTCACAATTCATATGGAAACACATAAGACCCTGAATAACCAATGCAGTCTTGAGAAAGAAGAATGGAGCTGGAGGAATCTACCTTCCTTTGTAGGTTATACTACAAAGCTGCAGTCATCAAGACAGTATGGTAATGGCACAAAAACAGAAATATACACAAATGCAAAAGGATAAAAAGCCCAGAAATAAACCCATGGAACTATGGGTACCTTATTTTTGACAAAGGAAACAAGAATATACAATGGGACACAGACAGCCTCTTCAATAAATGATGCTGGAAAAACTGGACAGCTACATGTATAAGAATGAAATCAGAACACTTCTTAACAACATACACAAAGATAAACTCAAAATGGGTTAAAGACCTTAATGTAAGACCAGAAACTATAAAACTCTTGGAGGAAAACATAGGCAGAACACTTGATGACATAAAGTGAGATCCTCTATGACCCACCTCCTAGAATAATGGAAATAAAAACAAAAGTAAAGAAACAGAACCTCATTAAACTTAAAAGTTTTTCAACAGCAAAGGAAACTATAAGCAAGGTGAAAAGACAACCCTCAGAATGGGAGAAAATCATAACAATTGAAATAACTGACAAAGGATTAATTTCCAAAATATACAAGCAGCTCATACAACTCAATGACAGAAAAACAAACAACCTAATCAAAAAGTGGGGAAAAGACCTAAACAGACAGCTAACAAACACATGAAAAGATGTTCAACATTGCTCATTATTAGATAAATGCAAATCAAAACTACAATGAGATATCACCTCACACGGATCAGAATGACCATCATCAGAAACTCTACAAAGAATAAATGCTGGAGAGGGTGTGGAGAAAAGGAAATGTTCTTGCACTGTTGGTGGAAATGTAAATTGACACAGCCACTATGGAAGACGGTATGGAGATTCCTTTAAAAATGAGGAATAAAACCACCATATGACCCAGCAATCCCACTCTGAGGTCTATACCCTGAGGAAGCCAAAATTGAAAAAGATACATGTATCCCACTATTCATTGCAGCACTATTTACAGTAGCTAGAACATGGAAGCAACCTAGATGTCCATTGACAGATGAATGGATAAAGTTTGGTATACACAATGGACTATTAATCAACCATAAAAAAGAATGCATTTGAGTCAGTTCTGATGAGGTGGATGAACATAGAACCTATTACACAGAGTGAAGTGAATCAGAAAGAGAAAGATGAATATCATATTCTAATGCATAAATATGGAATCTAGACAAATGGTACCAAAGAATTTATTTACAGGTCAGCAAAGGAGAAACAGGAACAGAGTAGACTTATGGACATGGGAAAAGGGGAGGATAGGGTGAGATGTATGGAAATAGTAACATGGACACTTACATTACCATATGTAAAATAGATAGCCAACGGGAATTGGCTGTATGGCTCAGGAAACTCAAGCATGTGCTCTGTATCAGTCTAGAGGGGTGGGATGGGGTGGAAGATGGGATGGAGGTTCAAAAGGGAGGGGATATATGTGTACCTATGGCTGATTCATGTTGAGGTTTGACAGAAAACAACAAAATTCTGTAAAGCAATTATCCTTCAATAAAAAGGAAATTAATAATAATAAAAACATCAAAGGAACAAGGGACTTTGGAAGAGTCCTGATCAGGAAGTAATAAAATGAGAACTTGCTTTGAAATATGCAAGTAGATTTTTCTGAGGAAAGAACTCAAAGCTTCATTTACTGAAAGGAAGCAACTGTCAAAGCAGTCTGACTTAGCTCATCATGTTATGTTTGCAGGTAAGAAAGAAATATGTGTTGCTGTTCATGTAGTATCCATGGAAGAGGTTGGAGAAAAGGGGGTAGGTATTCCATAAATGATTCATTAGGTAGAAAGAGAAGGTTCGAAATAAGATACAGCTGCTGTTTATTAAATAAATTAATCATAAGCCATAGACAGACACTTATTATCTAAAGGTACCAGAATTCCTAACCTCTCAGAGAAGGCACCCCAAAATACTGTGTCTTCAAGGATAAAACAAAGCTTGTGATTCATGGGTTAACAGCAGCTAACACATGATATGCTAGGTTTGGAGCAGGGGTAGGGGATTGGGGAGAAAGAAGAAAGAAGTATGTATGTACATATGCATTCAGTTCAGTTCAGTTCAGTTCATTTCAATTGCTCAGTCGTGTCTGACACTGTGACCCCATGAATCGCAGCACACCAGGCCTCCCTGTCCATCACCAACTCCCGGAGTTCACTCAGAGTCGCACCCATCGAGTCCGTGATGCCATCCAGCCATCTCATCTTCAGTCGTCCCCTTCTCCTCCTGCCCCCAATCCCTCCCACCATCACAGTCTTTTCCAGTGAGTCAACTCTTCCCATGAGGTGGCCAAAGTACTGGAGTTTCAGCTTTAGCATCATTCCTTCCAAAGAAATCCCAGGGTTGATCTCCTTCAGAATGGACTGGTTGGATCTCCTTGCAGTCCAAGGGACTCTCAAGAGTCTTCTCCAACACCACAGTTCAAAAGCATCAATTCTTTGGCACTCAGCCTTCTTCACAGTCCAACTCTCACATCCATACACGACCACAGGAAAAGCCATAGCCTTGACTAGACAGACCTTAGTCGGCAAAGTAATGTCTCTGATTTTCAATATGCTATCTAGGTTGGTCATAACTTTTCTTCCAAAGAGTAAGTGTCTTTTAATTTCATGGCTGCAGTCACCATCTGAAATGATTTTGAAGCCTGAAAAAATAAAGTCTGACACTGTTTCCACTGTTTCCCCATCTATTTCCCATGAAGTGATGGGACCAGATGCCATGATCTTCGTTTTCTGAATGTTGAGCTTTAAGCCAACTTTTTCACTCTCCTCTTTTACTTTTATCAAGAGGCTTTTTAGATCCTCTTCACTTTCTGCCATAAGGGTGGTGTCATCTGCATATCTGAGGTTATTGATATTTCTCCTGGCAATCTTGATTCCAGCTTGTGCTTCTTCCAGCCCAGCATTTCTCATGATGTACTCTGCATAGAAGTTAAATAAGCAGGGTGACAATATACAGCCTTGACGTACTCCTTTTCGTATTTGGAACCAGTCTGTTGTTCCATGTCCTGTTCTAACTGTTGCTTCCTGACTCGCATACAGATTTCTCAAGAGGCAGGTCAGGTGGTCTGGTATTCCCATCTCTTGAAGAATTTTCCACAGTTGATTGTGATCCACACAGTCAAAGGCTTTGGCATAGTCAATAAAGCAGAAATAGATGTTTTTCTGGAACTCTCTTGCTTTTCCATGATTCAGCGGATGTTGGCAATTTGATCTCTGGTTCCTCTGCCTTTTCTAAAACCAGCTTGAACATCTGGAAGTTCACGGTTCATGTATTGCTGAAGCCTGGCTTGGAGAATTTTGAGCATTCCTTTACTAGCATGTGAGATGAGTGCAATTGTGCAGTAGTTTGAGCATTCTTTGGCATTGCCTTTCTTTGGGATTGGAATGAAAACTGACCTTTTCCCGTCCTGTGGCCACTGCTGAGTTTTCCAGATTTGCTGTCATATTGAGTGCAGCACTTCCACAGCATCATCTTTCAGGATTTGAAATAGCTCAACTGGAATTTCATCACCTCCACTAGCTTTGTTCATAGTGATGCTTTCTAAGGCCCACTTGACTTCACATTCCAGGATGTCTGGCTCTAGATGAGTGATCACACCATGCTGATTATCTGGGTCGTGAAGATCCTTTTTGTATAGTTCTTCTGTGTATTCCTGCCATCTCTTCTTAATATCTTCTGCTTCTGTTAGGTCCATACCATTTCTGTCCTTTATCATGCATGTATGTATTTATATTATTGTTTAAAAACAGAAAACATTTAGTCATGTGCTTTTTTTAATGTCATATGTTTTATTGTTCCATTCAATCCCAGCATGTATATAGATACATGCTCTCATCATTCCCAACTTACAGATGAGAAAACTATGTGTTATAGAAGCTAAGAAACTTACTCAAGTTCAAATAGCTTTTAGGTGGTGAAGCTATAAATTGAGATTGGAATTCAAATCCTGTGGTCCCAACAAGCCAACTAGATACTACTATAGCCCCTCTGCTACAACCCTGGTCTCAGTCGTCATCATATCATTCTTATGTAGTGCCAAGAGCCTGACACTTCTCTGATGCTACAGAGTTCAAAACATTCAGTAATTTTTCTAAACCAGAAATCAGACTACATCATTTTCCTTTATCAAAACATCTAGCAGCTCTCCAATGCACATAAGGAAAAAATCCAGGTTCTTACCCCAAAAGTCCCTAAGACCTCATCTCTGCCTCTCCAACCTCAGTCTTTCATCTCTACTCTGCCCCTCTCTAATTGTACTCCAGTTACACTCAACCCTTTACACTTCCTCAACATGCTGTTCTTGTTCTTGCCTCATGACATGGCTACTTGATATTCAACCTAAAATGCTCTCCTTCAAAATCTTCACACAACTGACTGTTTCTCCTTCTCCAAATCTTAATTCAGATGTCAACTCCTCAGAGAAGGTTTCCCCACATCCTTTAGCCAATGCAGCTCTCTTCTGCCCCACACCAATACCATGAACCACCCCTTCACCCATGAAAACAGAAATTACTTGATGACAAGAACTATTGACTTTATGTCCTTCAGTGTAAGTTCAGAGCCAAGAACAATATCTGACACATACTTGGCAGTCAAGAGATATTTGTTTCCCGAAATGCTGGTATCTTTTCTTAAAGTGTCATACTCATATATATATATATATATATATATATATATATATATATATATATATATATATATACACACACATATATTCACACACACATATAAATATATGCTTTTGTGAAATATGTGAGATTTTTCTCATCACATACAAGTGGAATATACACCCCACACACTAAATTTCATCTTAATGTCAAGACTAATGATGCCACACATACACCCAGAAAATATGAAAATGATTATTCCTCACATAATGAATTATGCATCAAAATTAGAGTGAGGCCAAAAAAAAAAAGAGAGAGAGAGAGAGAGAGAGAAAATAGTAACTGTGATGTGATGGGTAATTTAATGATTGTGATTCTTTCATTCTATAGGTGTAGATATAGATATAGATTCAATCAAAACATCAAGTTTAACACCTTACATATATGCACATTTAAAATTAATCAATTAATTTTAATTGGGGGCTAATTACAATTTTGTGGTGGTTTTTAGTACACATTGACATGAATCATCCATGGGTGTACATGTGTCTCCCTGCCCCAAACCCCCTCCCACATCCTTCCCCATCTCATCCCTCTAGGCTGTACAACTACAACGGCTTTGAGTGCCCTGTTTCATGCATTGAACTTGCACTGGTCATCTGTTTTACATATGATGTTATACATGTTTCAATGCTATTCTCACAAATCATCTTGCCTTTGCCTTTTCCCATAGAGTCCAAATGTCTGTTCTTTACATCTGTGTCTCTTTTGCTCTCTTGCATATAGGTTCATTGTTACCATCTTTCTAAATTCTGCATATATGCATTGATATACTATATTGGTATTTTTCTTTCTGACTTACTTCTGGAAAATAGTCTCCAGTTTCCTCCACATCATAGAACTGACTGAAATGTGTTCTTTTTAATATCTGAGTAATATTCCATTACATATATGTACCACCACTTTCTAATCCCTTCGTCTGCTGATGGACATCTAGGTTGCTTCCAAGTCCCAGCTATTGTAAACAGTGCTGCAAGGAACATTGGGGTACATGTGTCTCTCTCAATTCTGGTTTCCTCAGTGTGTATGCCCAGCAGTGGGACTGCCAGGTCATATGGCACTTCTATTTCCAGTTTGTTTGTTTTTTTAAGGAATCTCCACACTGTTCTCCATAGTGGCTGTACTAGTTTGCCTCCCCTTGAACAATGTAAAAGGGTTCCTTTTGCAACACAGCCTCTTCAGCATTTATTGTTTGAAGACATTCTGATGGCAGCCATTCTGACCGGCATGAGATGGCACCTCATTGTGGTTTTGAGTTGCATTTCTCTGATAATCAGTGATGTTGAGCATCTTTTCATGTGTTTGCTAGCAATCTGTAAGTCTTCTTTGAAGAAATGTATGTTTAGTTCTTTGGCCCATTTTATGATTGGATCGTTTAATTTTTTGGTAGTGAGCTATATGAGCTGCTTGTATATTTTGGAGATTAATTCTTTGTCAGTTGTCCATTTAGGACCCATGGAACAGATAATTTCATATTTTGTATGGAAATACAAAAGGCCTCAAATAGCCAAAGTAATCTTGAGAAAAAAGAATAGAACTAGAGGAATCAACCTGCCTGACTTCAGACTATGCTAGAAAGCTACAATCATCCAGACAGTATGGTACTGGCACAAAGACAGAAATATAGATCAATGGAACAAAAAAGAAAGCCCAGAAATGACTCCACGTACCTATGGATACTTATCTTTGACAAAGGAGACAGAGATATACAATGGAGTGAAGACAATTTCTTTAACAAGTGGTGCTGGGAAAACCGGCCAACCAACTATGAAACATATGCGTATTTTATTTGTACATCATAAGAAAAAAAAAACTGAATAAAAAATGGGATTAAGCTCTACTACAATTTACCCATGATATTTGTTAGATAACTAAAACATTGCATATTTAAGTTAATTCGAACTTGTTTATGGAAGCCATTATGGCAGCTTCAGTGTGAGACCAGTAAAGGAGGTGAGTGTTCCATTGAATATCTTTCTCATCAACTAGTATTGTGTTCTCAAAAGTAAAATGAGTGTCTGAGTTTCTCTTTATGTGTAGAATTCCAAACAGGATAAGGAGTGACATGGTAAGACATTGTATTGTGGCTTTAATATGTACAGAAAATGTGTGACCTTGATTTATATTTTTGGGTATAATCTCTCAGGAGGCAAGAGATTCTGTGAGTTCTTTACCCTAAGTGAGACGACCTTGAATAGAAATTGTTTGGCTTGGCCAGAGCAGATGGTCAACCCACTGACAGTGGCCCAAAGATCTATAAAGTTGCGACAATGAGGCCAATTTTTGGCCAACACATTCTCTGCTAAATTAACTGCCAAAAGTTCCAACATTATCTCTTACCTTTGATTCAGTACTTTATCAGGAACATTCTGATTAAGATATGAAAACAGGCAACTCTCAAGCAAGCTCCATCAAGTGCAATAATGACAATACATTGGTTCAGTGAATGAACTCGCTTTGGTTTCGCTGTGTTGATCCTAAGGGGATCCACCTGTGTCTAAGGGTTCTAAGATATGAACACTCACTTGTAACAGTGTGGCATCTGACAGGGGGCTGAGCACAGAGAAAGTTGCCCTCTCCTTAAGATAGGGTATGCAGAGGGCCCAGGTTCAGCTCCATCCTGTAGCAAGGAGGCCTCACTAGCTATGCTGAGCTTGTAGAGTGCTACTTCCATAATTAAAGGCCAAATGGGCAGCTGAACATGGAGGGTCATATTCTACATTTCCAGGTAAGTTCAGCATGTACCCAAATTACTACACTAAGGGCATACAGCACTGGGCAAGGGTTGCAGTTTCTTGCATTAGAAGCCCATGAAACTCTCCAAGATACAGGAGAGAAGGTTGCTAAACCTTGCACAGTGAAGGAGTCTCAAGGGAGCCCTAATAGGAGTGCCTGTTCTGTGGTATTTTAGGCAGTTTCTAGGATCTTTTGACAGAAGGAGTATTATTCAAGGGGCATCCATGAAATTAAAAGACGCTTACTCCTTGGAAGGAAAGTTAAGACCAACCTAGATAGTATATTCAAAAGCAGAGACATTACTTTGCCGACTAAGGTCCGTCTAGTCAAGGCTATGGTTTTTCCTGTGGTCATGTATGGATGTGAGAGTTGGACTGTGAAGAAGGCTGAGTGCCAAAGAATTGATGCTTTTGAACTGTGGTGTTGGAGAAGACTCTTGAGCATCCCTTGGACTGCAAGGAGATCCAACCAGTCCATTCTGAAGGAGATCAACCCTGGGATTTCTTTGGAAGGAAGGATGCTAAAGCTGAAACTCCAGTACTTTGGCCACCTCATGCGAAGAGTTGACTCACTGGAAAAGACTGTGATGGTGGGAGGGATTGGGGGCAGGAGGAGAAGGGGACGACCGAGGATGAGATGGCTGGATGGCATCACGGAATCGATGGACATGAGTCTGAGTGAACTCCAGGAGACGGTGATGGACAGGGAGGCCTGGTGTGCTGCGATTCATGGGGTCGCAGAGTCGGACACGACTGAGCGACTGAACTGAACCGAACTAAGCAAAAACATGTGTATATGAGGAAATGTTGCCACCGAATATAAAAATGTCTGAAACACGTTGGGATTTTTTTTAATAGTATGGGTACTAAGAAGACTAAAAGCTGTTTTGTTACAATATCAACACTGGAGCAGTCCTTCACCTATGAAAGGATTTTCAGAAACTCAATTAAAGTGGTGGTCCTGTTTACCATGTGTTTCATAGGAATCTCCTCAAAGGAGGATGTCATCAGCGTGAGGTCATAATTGTGTACCTGGAAAAAGCTAGAGATGGTGAAAATACTGTCTGCAAAGACTATGTGAGATGGCAGGTGTGGACACTGGGCCCACTGAATAGACAGGTGAAGGTGTATCATGTCCCTTTTAAGGCAAAGTTTAAGTGTAGCTGACAGGCTGTTGAAATTGGCACTGGAAAGCAAATGATAGCCAAATGATTTTCTATGACTATAAAGTATTTACCAGTTATTCGGTGGAAGCAGTATTTTCAACAATATACATAGAGCCCTAGTGAGTGGGTCCATGACACCAAAGGCACAAGTTCACCCTGAGGCACTGTTCTTTTTTCCAGGTTTAAGATCAAGTACAATCTGTCCCTTAAGTGCAGGAGAAGTGGGGATTACCACACCCTCTCTAAACTGTTCTTCTATAATGGGTTTCAATTTGTGAAGACCTTGCTTTCCTTTAGATTGTATTTTTTTAAAAAAACAACTGAGGTGAAAAGCATGATTGTAACTAAGGGGAAGGGTTCACAGGGTCTCATATACTTAAGGCTGATTATAGTAGCAGCAGCATAGGGGCCAAAGAGTTAATTTTATTACTCATTGGGTCAGATTATCCATGGACAGTAGAGGGAATTGGGGGATAATGGATATTTTGGCTATGGGAAATGTAAGCAAGGCAGTAATTCATGGTTAAGGTTAGGTATATCTGTTTCAATTTCATGTTCTTTTATTCCCTGGCTGTTTTTATCAGCTTGCCCAAAGGTAGGCCAGAGGAGGAACAGAAATTCAGTTCACTTCAGCTCAGTTCAGTCGCTCAGTCATGTCCAACTCTTTGCAACCCCATGAATGGCAGCACTTGATGAGGCTTAAAAACTCAATTGCCAAACATCAAAAGTGGAATCTGATTATTACACAGGGCCACCACTCATACCTCACCCCTCTCTCCAGATGGGATCTCCAAAACACCCAGAAATACCAAGTCCTTTCCCTCCTCACTGTTAAGGGACCAGACCTGAGCCATGACAGGCTCAACAAGCTATACTAGGCCTAAGATTCAGATTCTTGTAAAACCTGAGTCATGATTCCGGGAAATGACACCCTGGAAAGTCCCTGCTGGCACCAAACTGGATTAAAACCTGAGTCATGATTCCGGGAAACCACACCCTGGGAAAGTCCCCACTGGCGCCAAACCTGAGCCAATCTGGATAGGGATGTGGGATTTGAAAATTGCACTACAGCTCAGCCAATCATTACCTGCCAGCTGTACTAAGAACCGCCTGTATAAAAGCAGCTGTGATTCAGAGCTCTGGGCTCTCGTCAAGACTCCACTGCGCTGGATGAGACGGGAGCCCTAGCTCGAGCTAGCAATAAAACCCCTTTATGATTTTGCATTGCTGTGGACGTCTTATTCTCAGTTTTGGGGACTCAGACTTCGGACATAACACTCACCAGTGGAATGAAGTGTTCAGGAAGAAACCTTCAGTGATCAGAAATCTTCAGTCTTCAGTCTTCACCTAGTCCTCATTCCCAGTGTCTGAGTAGCTATGGACTACCTGGTCTGGGCCATAAACTGAAAGGATGCAACATATAAGGAGGGTCTCAACACAGTAATCTTTTCACTAGAAGCCAACTGGCTAAAGTGATTCATTTTGGTTAACTTTAGCAGGCACTCACAAATGCAGCTCAAAGAAGCAAGATCTAAGCACAACCTAGCCAAAGGGCAGTATCTCACAGTGCATGTTCACCAGCATACAGCAGATCCAGTATGAAAGCCAAAGAAGAGAGAGAAGATACCTGGTGGTAAGGGACAGCAATCTCAGTATTCTGCTCTTGGGGCCAATTGTTCCCATCACTCCACAGAGACAGGATGGATCCTTCAACCAAAATTTGGTGGGGATGTCGAGACTAATGACACATACCCCCAGAGAATATGAAAAAATTCATCACTCACATAATAAGTTTTTCTGGGGAGAGCAGAATAAAGTCTCAAGCTGGCTCATGATAGGCTTAAGAGAGTAGAGGAAGGAGACAGGCTTGACTTTTATGGTGGTAAAAGGGGATAAAGCTGGAGAATTACACAGATAGGTCAGGGCGTAGATGATGTGAACTCCCTTTTGGCCCACAGTTGAGTGTACCTGGGCTTTCTTATCGGATATAGGTAAGTAGGGGAAAAGTTGTTAAAAGAGCCCTATCACATAGAGCCCAATGTTTAACATACATTGCCTTTGTATGAAAAGGCAAAATGATAGGATACCAAAAGAGGAACTCCCCAGGTCATTAGGTGCCCAATATGCTACTGGAGATCAGTGGAGAAATAACTCCAGAAAGAATGAAGGGATAGAGCCAAAGCAAAAACAATACCCAGTTGTGGATGTGACTGGTGATAGAAGCAAGATCTGATGCTGTAAAGAGCAATATTGCGTAGGAACCTGGTATGTCAGGTCCATGAATCAAGGCAAATTGAAAGTGGTCAAACAAGACATGGCAAGGGTGAACGTCAACATTCTAGGAATCAGCGAACTAAAATGGACTGGAATGGGTGAATTTAGATGACCATTATATCTACTGCTGCAGGCAGGAATCCCTCAGAAGAAATGGAGTAGCCATCATGGTCAACAAAAGAGTCCAAAATGACGTACTTGGATGCATTCTCAAAAATGACAGAATGATCTCTGTTGGTCTCCAAGGGAAACCATTCAATATCACAGTTATCCAAGTCTATGCCCCAACCAGTAATGCTGAAGAAGCTGAAGTTGAACCATTTTATGAAGACCTACAAGACCTTTTAGAACTAACATCCAAAAAAAGATGTCCTTTTCATTATAGGGGACTGGAATGCAAAAGTAAGAAGTCAAGAAACACCTGGAGTAACAGGCAAATTTGGCCTTGGAATGCAGAATGAAGCAGGGCAAAGACTAATAGAGTTTTGCAAAGAAAATGCACTGGTCATAGGAAACAGCCCCTTCCAACAACACAAGAGAAGACTCTACACATGGACATCACCAGATGGTCAACATCGAAATCATATTGATTGATTATATTCTTTGCAGCCAAAGATGGAGAAGCTCTATACAGTCAACAAAAATAAGACCAGGAGCTGACTGTGCCTCAGATCATGAACTCCTTATTGCCAAATTCAGACTTAAATTGAAGAAAGTAGGGAAAATCGTTAGACCATTCAGATATGACCTAAATCAAATCCCTTATGATTATACAGTGGAAGTGAGAAATAGATTTAAGGGCCTAGATCTGATAGATAGAGTGCCTGATGAACTATGAAATGAGGTTTATGACATTGTACAGGAGACAGGGATCAAGACCATCCCCATGGAAAAGAAATGCAAAAAAGCACAATGGCTGTCTGGGGAGGCCTTACAAATAGCTGTGAAAAGAAGACAGGCAAAAAGCAAAGGAGAAAAGGAAAGATATAAGCATCTGAATGCAGAGTTCCAAAGAATAGCAAGAAGAGATAAGAAAGCCTTCTTCAGCAATCAATGCAAAGAAATAGAGGGAAAGAACAGAATGGGAAAGTCTAGAGATCTCTTCAAGAAAATGAGAGATACCAAGGGAACATTTCATGCAAAGTTGGGCTCGATAAAGGACAAACATGGTATAGACCTAACAAAAGCAGAAGATATTAAGAAGAGGTGGCAAGAATGCACAAAAGAATTGTACAAAAAAGATCTTCACGACCCAGATAATCATGATGATGTGATCACTCATCTAGAGCCAGACATCTTGGAATGTGAAGTCAAGTGGGCCTTAGAAAGCATCACTATGAACAAAGCTAGTGGAGGTGATAGAACTCCAGTGGAGCTATTTCAAATCCTGAAAGATGATGCTGTGAAAGTGCTGCACTCAATATGCCAGCAAATCTGGAAAACTCAGCAGTGGCCACGGGACTGGAAAAGGTCAGTTTTCATTCCAATCCCAAAGAAAGGCAATGCCAAAGAATGCTCAAACTACCACACAATCGCACTCATCTCACATGCTAGTAAAGGAATGCCCCAAATTCTACAAGCCAGGCTTCAGCAATACATGAACCGTGGACTTCCAGATGTTCAAGCTGGTTTTAGAAAAGGCAGAGGAACCAGAGATCAAATTGCCAACATCCGCTGGATCATGGAAAAAGCAAGAGATTTCCAGAAAAACATCTATTTCTGCTTTATTGACTATGCCAAAGCCTTTGACTGTATGGATCACAGTAAACTGTGGAAAATTCTGAAAAAGATGGGAATACCAGACCTGCCTCTTGAGAAATCTGTATGCGAGTCAGGAAGCAACAGTTAGAACAGGACATGGAACAACAGACTGGTTCCAAATAGGAAAAGGAATAGGTCAAGGCTGTATATTGTCACCCTGCTTGTTTAAGTTATACGCAGAGTACATCATGAGAAACGCTGGACTGGAAGAAACACAAGCTGGAATCAAGATTGCTGGGAGAAATATCAATAACAGATATGCAGATGACACCACTCTTATGGCAGAAAGTAAAGAGGATCTAAAAAGCCTCTTGATGAAAGTGAAAGAGGAGAGCAAAAAAGTTGGCTTAAAGCTCAACATTCAGAAAACAAAGATCAGGGCATCCAGTCCCATCACTCCATGGGAAATAGATGGGGAAACAGTGTCAGACTTTATTTTGGGGGGCTGCAAAATCACTGCAGATGGTGATTGCAGCCATGAAATTAAAAGACGCTTACTCCTTGGAAGAAAAGTTATGACCAACCTAGATAGCATATTGAAAATCAGAGACATTACTTTGCCAACTAAGGTCCGGCTAGTCAAGGCTATGGTTTTTCCAGTGGTCATGTATGGATGTGAGAGTTGGACTCTGAAGAAGGCTGAGTGCCAAAGAATTGATGCTTTTGAACTGTGGTGTTGGAGAAGACTCTTGAGAGTCCCTTGGACTGCAAGGAGATCCAACCAGTCCATTCTGAAGGAGATCAGCCCTGGGATTTCTTTGGAAGGAAGGATGCTAAAGCTGAAACTCCAGTACTTTGGCCACCTCATGTGAAGAGTTGACTCACTGGAAAAGACTGTGACGCTGGGAGGGATTAGGGGCAGGAGGAGAAGGGGACGACAGAGGATGAGATGGCTGGATGGCATCATGGACTCAATGGGTGCGACTCTGAGTGAACTCCGGGAGTTGGTGATGGACAGGGAGGCCTGGTGTGCTGCGATTCATGGGGTCGCAAAGAGTCGGACACAACTGAGCGATTGAACTGAACTGAACTTACCACAGCTTTGAACTCTCTCACCACCATTATAACCAAAAGTCTCATATTGTTTTCAGCTAAAGTGCTTTTCACTAGATTTGTTGTGATTTTTCAGTTGCTCAGTCATGTCTGACTCTTTGCAACCCCATGGACTGTAGCAAAATAGGCTTTCCTGTCCTTCACCATCTCCTGCAGTTTGCTCAAACTCATGTCCCTTGAATAAGTTATGCCATCCAGCCATGTCATCCTCTGACCTCCCCTTCTCCTCTTCCTTCCATCTTTCCCAGAATCATGATCTTTTCCACTGCGTCACTTCTTTGCATGAGGTGGACAAAGTGCTGTTGCTTTAGCTTCAGTCTCAGTCCTTCCGACGAATGTTCAGGGCTGATTTTCTTTAGGATTGACTGGTTTAATCTCCTTACAGTTCAAGGAACTCTCAAGAGTCTTTTGCAATACAACAGTTTGAAAGCATCAATTCTTTGGTGCTCAATTTTCTTTATGGTCCAAATCTCACATCTATCCATGACTACTGGAAAAACCATAGCTTTGACTAAATGGACCTTTGTCAGCAAAGCAAGATCTCTGCTTTTTGGATGCACCACCATATGCATCGGTTTTGGAGACCAAGAAAGTAAAGCCTGTGACTGTTTCCATTGTTTCCCCATCTATTTGCAATGAAGTTATGAGACCAGATGCCATGTTCCTCGTTTTATGAATGTTGAGCTTTATGCCAGCTTTTTTACTCTCCTCATTCAATATCATCAAGAGGCTTCTTAGTTCCTCCTCACTTTCTACCGTAAAGGTGGTATCATGTGTATATCTGAAGTTATTGATATTTCTCCTGACAATCTTGATTCCAGCTTGTGCTTCATTGAGCCTGGCATTTCACATGATGTATTCTGCATACCAATTAAATAAGCAGGGTGACAACATGCCCCCTTGACGTACTCTTTTCAATTTGGAAACATTCCTTTGTTCCATATCCAGTTTTAACTGTTGCTTCTTGACCTGCATACAAATTTCTCAGGAGGAAGTTCAGGTGGTCTGGTATTCCAATCTGTTTAAGAATTTTCCACTGTGTGTTGTGATTCAGGCAGTCAAAGGCATTGGAATAGCCAATGAAGCAGATGCAGATGTTTTTCTGAATCTTTTGCTTTTTCTATGATCCAAAGGATATTGGCAATTTGAACTCTGATTCCTCTGCCTTTTCTAAATCCAGCTTGAGCATATGGAAGTTCCTGGTTCATGTACTGCTGAAGCCTAACTTGGAGAATTTTGAGCATTACTTCGCCAGTGCGTGAGATGATTGCCATCATGCTGTAGCTTGAAAGTCTTTGGCATTGCCTTTCTTTGGGATTAGACTGAAAACTGAGTTTTTCCAGCCTTGCGGCCACCTTTAAGTTTTCCAAATGTGCTGGCATATTGAGTGCAGTACTTGCACAGCATCATCTTTTAAGATTTGAAATGACTCAGCCGGAATTCCATCACCGCCACTAACTTTGTTTGTAGAGATGCTTTCTGAGGCCCACTAGACTTCTCATTCCAGGATGTCTGGCTCTAGCTGAGTTATCACACCCTCGTGGTTATCTGGGTCATTAAAATCTTTTATGTAGAGTTCTGTGTGTTCTTGCCACCTCTAATTATCACCTGCTTCTGTTATGTACATAACATTTCTGTCCTTTATTGTGCCCATCTTTGCATGAAATATTCCCTTGGTATTTCTAGTTTTCTTAAAGTGATCTCCAGTCTTTCCAATTCTATTGTTTTCTTCTATTTCTTTGCATTGATCACTTACAAAGACTTTCTTATCTCTCCTTGCTATTCTTTGAAACTCTGCATTCAGATGGGTATATCTTTCCTTTTCTCCTTTGCCTTTAGCAGCTCTTCTTTTCTCAGCTATTTGTAAGGCCTCCTCAGATAACCATTTTGGCTTTTTGCATTTTTTTCCCCCTTCGGGATGGTCTTGATGACCACCTCCTGTAGAATGTCACAAACTTTCATCCATAGTTCTTCAGGCACTCTGCCTATCAGTCTAATCCCTTTAAGCTATTTGTCACTTCCACTGGATAATGGTAAGGGATTTGATTTAGGTGATACCTGAATGGCTTAATGGTTTTCCCTACTTTCTTCAACTAAAGCATGAATTTTGCAAGAAGGAGTTCGTGACCTGAGCCACATTCAGACTGGGAGCTGACTGTTTACCATCCTATGGAAAAGCATTGGTCCCAGCACAGTTTACAAAACAGATCACTATTTCACCAGAGTTGAAAATTCAGCTTTTATGGAAAATAAAGGTACCAAAGTTTCTAATTCAATTCTCAGATATACCAGACAGATCTATTTTCTCTGAAAGTAGGTAATCTTATACTACTGTTATTGGATACAAAATCCCATGTAAACTTTTCAGACTTTCCTATTCTGATGTATTTGTTATTTCCAATGAACATAAAGTTTAGTTTATCAATTTTTCATTGGCTGTTCCTAAATACTCATAGTGTTTTAAAACTATGAATTATCTTGGTCTAAATTAGCCAGTGAAAATAGTAAAATACTGCCTTCATCTATTTACCACCTATTAAATCTATTTTTAGAAAGATACCTCTAAATAGTGTGCATATCACAGAGTGTTTTCAGCTTATAGTGCTTAGGATTCTTTTCTTAAACCTTCCTCATTGTACTTTGAGTCTGTAACAATAAAAATGTTAAATGATTTTAAGCTCAACCTTTTCTAAAGCAAACATTATAGAGCAGGGGACATGATCTACCATGTGCAGAATGATTTGAGTATTCACTCCTCCTAGAGCTCATCAATGATGAATTGAGCAGTGACCGTAATATTGTGTCTCATATGTTCAGGGGGTTGGGATTACAGAGATGAATGACATATGCTTGTCCTTGTTGTATATTTCATATTGGAGAAGATGAATATGTACATGAAAATTTCTAATACAAAGTAGCAATTGCTTTAATATAAGTATCTGTAGGACCACAGGAGCAATGGTCTCTGTTGGCATTGCCAGCAGAGAGTCTTCAGAGCAGAAACACAATTTGAGTTTAACCTTTCAGTATGAGGACACTTTGATCACTCCACAGCTCTAGGTGGGGAAGGGAAAGCAATTCCGTTAAAGAGGAAGGAAACACGTAGTCCTATTTCATTATGTGGAGAAGGCAGGAAACACCTTATTACTTACAGTATAAAATGATGCTAATTGTGGAAAGATGGGCAATATCAGAGATCAAAAAGAGACAGTGAAAGCATCAAAGGAACAAGGGACTTTGGAAGAGTCTAATCAGGATGTAATAAAATGAGACCACACATTGAAAAATACAAGAAGATTTTTCTGAGGAAAGAACTCAAAGCTGCAATTATTAAAAGGAAGCAACTGGAATGCAGTCTGACTAAGCTCAGCATGTTATGTTTGCAGCTAAGGAAGACAAATATGTTGCTATTCATTTAGGACTCATGGAAGAGTTTGGAGAAAAGGGGGTAGGTATTCCAGAAATGATTCATTAGGTAGAAAGAGAAGGTTAGAAATCAGATACTACTGCCACTTATAAAATAAATTAATCTTAAGCCATAGACAGACACTTTTATCTAAAGATACCAGAATGCCTAACCTCTGAGAGAAGGCATCCCCAAATTCTGTGTAGTCAAGGGAAAAAACAAGGGCTCATGACTCAAGGCTAACAGCAGTTAACATAAGACATTGTCGGTCTGGGGCGGTAGGGGAGAGAGAAGCAAGAGGTATGTATGAACATATGTATGTATATAAGTATTTACTTTATCAACAAAAACAGAAGCCATTTAATCATATGCTTATTATTGTCCTAATATAATGTCAGATGTTTTACATAAATTGGACCACTTAATACCATAATGACTCTAAGATATAGATACCTGCTATCATCATTCCCATTTTACAGATGAGGAAACTAAGTGTTATAGAAGTTAAGAAACTTACTCAAGGTCAAATAGCTTTTAGGTGGTGAAGCTATAAATTGAGACTGGACTTCAAATCCTGTGGTCCCACTGCTCAAATAGATAGTGTTATATTACTTTTGTTACAACCATAGTTTCAGTCATCATCATATCATTCTTATGTAGTGCCAAGAGCCTGACACTCCTCTGATCCTACACAGTTCACAACATTCAGCGAACTTTCTGAAACAGAAATCAGACTCACTTTCCTTTATCAAACCATCTAGTGGCTCTCCACTGCCCATAAGATAAAATCCAGGTTCTTACCCCACAAATCCCTACAAGAACTCATCTCTGCCTCTCCAACCTCAGTCTTTTATCTATGCTCTGCCCCTCTCTGACTGTAGTCCACTTGCACTCAAACTTTAGGAGTACTTCAACACACTGTTCTTGTTCTCGCCCCATGACATGGCTACTTGCTCTTCTACCTAATCTGCTCTTCTTCAAAATCTTCACACATGATTGTATCTCATTCTTTAAATCTTGATTCATATATCAACTCCTCGGAGAAGGTTTCACCACACCCTTTAGCTAAAGCAGCTCTCCTCTTCCCCACACCAATATCATGATCCACCCCTTCGCCCATGAAAATAGAAATTACCTGATGACCAGAACTATTGACTTTATGTCCTTCACTGTCAGTCCAGAACCAAGAATAATATCTGACATATACTGAATCAAGACGTAGTTGATTCCTTAAATACTGGTATCTTTCCTAAAGTGTCATACTCATATGTATATATATGCACACACATATATATGTTTTAGTGAAATATATGAGATTGATGTCATCTCATGCAAGTGGAATATGCTCTCCCCCACCCCAAATTGCATCTCAATGTCAAGACTAATAATGCCACACATACACCAAGAAAATATGAAAATCATTATTATTCACATAACAAGTTATGCATCAAAAATAGACAGGCCAAAAAAAAAAGAAAGAAAATAGTAACTGTGAGTTGATGGGTAATTTAATAATTCTGATTCTTTCATTATATAGATGTAGGTATAGATATAGATACAATCAAAACATTACTTTCTATACCTTAAAATATGCAATAATTAAAATTAATTAATTCATTTTATTTGGGGGCTAAATATTTTACAATATTGTGGTGGTTTTTGCTATACATTGACATGAATTTCAGCCACAGGTGTACATGTGTCTCACCGTCTTGAAGCCCCTCCCACCTCCCTCCCCATCCCATCCTTCTGGGTTGTACAAGTGTATGGGCTTTGAGTGCCCTGTTTCATGTATCGAACTTGCACTGGTCATCTATTTCACATATGGTAATATACATGTTTCAATGTTATTCTCAC
This sequence comes from Ovis canadensis, assembly GCF_042477335.2. NCBI lineage: Eukaryota > Metazoa > Chordata > Mammalia > Artiodactyla > Bovidae > Ovis > Ovis canadensis. The sequence continues at coordinate 111,256,561 of NC_091727.1, read as the reverse complement.
AAATCATCCCACACTTGCCTTTACCCATGGAGTCCAAAAGTCTGTTCTTGACATCTGTGCCTCTTTTGCTGTCTTGCTATAGGGTTGTCACTACCATCTTTTTAAATTCCAGGACAGGGAGGCCTGGCGTGCTGTGATTCATGGGGTCGCAAAGAGTCGGACACAACTGAGCGACTGAACAGAACTGATATATATATATATATATATCAGTGTTTTTCTATCTGACTTACTTCACTTTGTATAATAGTTTCCAGTTTCCTCCATGTCATTAGAACTGACTCAAATGTGTTCTTTTTAATAACTGAGTAATATTCCATTGTGTATAGGTACCACAACTTTCTTATCTATTCATCTGCCAATGGACATCTAGGCTGCTTCTATGTTCTAGCTGTTGTAAACAGTGCTGCATGTACCCCCAATGGAAACATTGGTGTCTCTTTCAATTCTGGTTTCCTCAGTGTGCATGCCGAACAGTGGGATTGCTGGGTTGTATGGCAGTTCTGGAGAAGGCAATGGCAACCCACTCCTGTACTCCTGCCTGGAAAATCCCATGAATGGAGAAGCCTGGTGGGCTGCCATCTATAAGGTCTCACAGAGTCAGACATGACTGAAGCGACTTAGCAGCAGCAGCATGGCAGTTCTATTTCCAGTTTTTCAAGGAATCTCCATACTGTTCTCCATAGTGGCTGTGCTAGTTTGCCTTCCCACCATAGTGTAAGAGGGTTCCCTTTTCACAATACCCTCTCTAGCATTTAGTGTTTGTAGACTTTCTGATGGAAGACATTTTGACCAGCATGAAATGGCACCTCATTGTGGTTTTGATTTGTATTTCTCTGATAATGAGTGATGTTGAGCATCTTTTCATGGGATTGTTAGCCATCTGTATATCTCCTTTGGAGAAATGTCTGTTTAGTTCTTTGGCTCACCATTTGGTTGGGTGATTTATTTTTCTGGAATGAGCTGCATGAGATGCTTGTATGTTTTGGAGATCAATTTTTTGTCAGTTGTTTCGTTTTCTATTATTTTGTCCCATTCTGAAGTCTGTCTTTACACTTTGCTTATAGTTTTCTTTGTTGTGCAAAAGCTTTTAAGTTTAATAGATACCCGTGTTTAATTTTCCTTTAATTTCCAATACTCTGGGAGGTGAGTGATAGAGGATCTTGCCATGATTTCTGTCAGAGAATGTTCTGCCTATGTTTTCCTCTAGGAGTTTTCTAGATATTGGTCTTACATTTAGATCTTTTATCCATTTTGAGTTTATTTTTGTGTATGGTGTTAGAAAGTGCTCTACTATCCTCTAAAGTCAGAAACAAGATATGGGTGCCCAATAAAACCACTACTATTCAACACAGTTTTGGAAGTTTTAGCCACAGAAATCAGTGAAGAAAAAGAATCCAAAGGAATCCAGTTTGGAAAAGAAGAAGTAAAACTCTCACTGTTTGAACATGTCATGATACTCTACATAGAAAACCCTAATGACACCACCAGAAAATTATTAAAGCTAGTCAATGAATAAAGTAAAATTAGTAAAGCTAATCAATGAATAAAGTAAAATCACAGGATACAAAATTGACACACAGAAATTCCTTGTATTCCTATACTTCAGAAGTGAGAAAACAGAAAGAGTATTAAGGAAACAATTCCACTCAACATTGCAATGAAAAGAATAAAACACAATTACCTAAAGAAACTATATATATATATATATATATATATATATATATATAAAACACTGCTGAAAGAAATCAAAGATGACATGAATAGATGGAGAAATATACTGTGTTCATAGATTGGAAAAATCAATATAGTGAACATCAGTATACTACACAAAGCAATCTATAGATTCAATACAATCCCTATCAAGCTGCCTACGGTATTTTTCACAGAACTAGAACAGATAATTTCACAATTTGTATGAAAATACAAAAGACCTTGAATAGCCAAAGCAATCTTGAGGAAAAAGAATGGAACTGGAGGAATCGACCTGCCTGACTTCAGACTACACTAGAAAGCTACAGTCATCCAGACAATATGGTACAGGCACAAAGACAGAAATATAAATCAGTGGAACAAAAAAGAAAGCCCATAAATGAACCCATGCACCTATGGATACTTATTTTGACAAAGGAAGCTGAAATGTATAATGGAGAAAGACAATCTCCTTAACAAATGGTGATGGGAAGCCTTGCCAACCCCCTGTAAAATATATGGAATTTTTATTAGTCAATTATAAGTCAAAAAAACAGAATACAAAAATGGGGTCAATCTCTACCACAACTTACCCATACAGTTTGTTTGATACTTAAAACATTGCATGGTTAATTTAATTTGGACTTGTTTATGGAAGCCATTATGGCAGCTGCACCATGAGACCAGTAAAGGAGGTGAGTGTTCCACTGAATATCTTGTTAAGCAACTAGTATTCTGTATTCTGAAAAGCAAAATAAATATCTGGGTTTCTCTCTATATGTAGAACTCCAAAGAGGATAAGTTGTGCCATGGTCAGACATTGTATTAAGGCTTTAGTATGTGCAGAAAATGTGTGACCTTGCTTTATATTTTGCATATAATCTCTCAGGGGGCATGAGATTCAGTGAGTTCTTTACCCTAAGTGAGACAACCTTGGATAGGAATTATTTGACTTGGCCAAAACTGATGGTCAACCCATTGGCAGTGGCCCAGATATCTATAAAGGTGTCACCATGAGGCCAATTGTTGGCCAAAACATCCTCTGCTAAAGTTTGAACATTTTATCTGATCTTTGGTTCAGTCCTTTATCACTAATATTCTGATTAAGAGATGAAAAGTAGCAACTTTCAAGAAAGATCCAACAAGTGTGATAGTGATGCTTCCATTGGTTAAGTGAATTTACTCCCTTTGATTTTCACTGTGTTGACCTGAGGGGATCCACTGGTGTCCAAGGCTTCTAAGAGATGAACACTTTTAGAAGTGTGGCATCTGACAGGGGGTTTAGCACAAGGAAATTGCCCTCTCCTGAAGATAAGGTATGCAGAGGGCCCAGGTTCAGCACCATCCTGTAGCAAGGAGGCCTCACTAGCTATGCTGAGCTTGCAGAGTGCTATTTCCATAATCAATGGCCAAAGGGGCAGCTGGATATGGAGGGTCAGAGGTTCAACACCTGAGATACTCTATATTTCCAGGCAAGTCCAGGATGCACCCACCATTGCTATACTAAGGGCATACAGCACTGGGCCAAGGGCGGCAGTTCCTTGTATCAGAAGCCCATGAAACTAACCGCCATCACTGATGGGACCAGGATTCCAAGATACAGGAGAGAAGGTTACTAAAGTTTGAATAGTGAAGGAGTCTCAAGGGGCCCTAATAAGAGTGCCCGTTCTATGGCAATTTAGGCAGATTCTAGAATCGTTTGACAGAGGGAAGCTACCAAGCAAAAAAATGTGTATAAGAAGAAATGTTGCCTCCAGAATATAATAATGTCTAAAACACATTGGGCTTGTTTTAACAGCATGGGTACTAAGAAGACTAAAAGTTACTTCTTGACACTGTCAAGATTGGAACAGTCCTCCACTTATCAAAGAATTTTCAGGAACTTAACCAAAGGGGTGGTCCCGTTTACTATGTGTGTCATAGGAATCTCCTCAAAGGAGGATGTCATCAGTGAAAAGTCATAATTTTGTACATGGAGAAAGCTAGAGATGGTGAAAATATCACCTGCAAAGACTATGCGAGATGGCAGGTGTGGACACTGGGCCCACTAAATAGACAGGTGAAGGTGTATCAATGTCCCTTTTAAGGCAAAGTTTAACTGTAGCTGACAGGCTGTTGAAATTGGCACTGGAGAGCATGATAGCCAAATGATTTGCTATGACTATAAAGTATTTACCAGTTATTCAGTGGAAGCAGTATTTTCAACAATATACATGGAGCCCTAGTGAGTGGGTCCATGACACCAAGGGCACAAGTTCACTCTGAGGCATTCTTCTTGTTTTCCAGGTTTAAGATCAAGTTGATGTATGGCAAAACCAATAAAATATTATAAAGTAATTAGCCTCCAATTAAAAAATACATTTATATTTTTAAAAATCAAGTAAAATTTGTCTGTTAAGAGCAGGAGGAGTGGGGATTACCAAACCCTCTCTAAACTGGTCTCCTATAATGGGTTTCAATCTTTGAAGACCTTGCTTTCATTTAGATTGTATCTTTCTAAAAACAACTAAGGTGAAAAGTGTGATTGTAACTAAGGGGAAAGGTTCACAGGGTCTCATATATTTAAGGCTGATTATAGGGGCCAAAGAGTTAATTTTATTACTCATTGGGTCAGATTATCCATGGACACTAGAGGGAATTTGGGGATAATGGATGTTTTGGCTATGGGAAATGTAGGCAAGGCAGTAATTCATGATTAAGGTTAGGTATATCTGTTTCAATTTCATGTTCCTTTATTCCCTGGCTGTTTTTATCAGCTTGCCCAAAGGTGGGCCAGAGGAAGAACAGAAATTGATGAGGCTTAAAAACTCAATTGTCAAACATCAAAAGTGGAATCTGATTATTACACAGGGCTACCACCCCTACATCACCCTTCTCCCTAGATGAGACCTCTGAAACACCCAGAAATACCAACTCCTTTCCCTCCTCACCAGTGGGATGAAGTGTTCAGGAAGAAACCTTCAGTGATCAGAAATCTTCAGTCTTCAGTGTTCAGTCTTCACCCAGTCCACATTCCCAGTGTCTGAGTAGCTATGGACTGCCTGGTCTTGGGCCTTAAATTGAAAGGATGCCACCTCCCTCCCCTCTCACAAACCTGATCCATCCCTTCCTTCCCTCACCATCATCAAAAAACAGATACACAAACATATCTTTTTTACAACTTGCTGATACTTTAATCACCAACATCTGAGTGTTTTGGCCTCTACAGAGGGGACATCGCTGTTGTTTGATCCCTGCATAAATGACTATTCTGTCAGGGCTTTTCCTGTAGTGACAGCAGATTGCTCCAGGTCTCAGGCACAGGGGGGTACTTGGAGAATCGTTGGGAGAACTGGAAGAATCCTTCCGGATTTCTTCATCCGCCATCGGCTGATTTTCATTCTTTTCATTCTGAGGGTGGTGGCAGAAGACTAGTATCTTTTATTTCTTCCCTTTCTTATTCCTTCCCTCATTCTGCTGAAGGGTTGATTTTGACCTTCCTCATGAGCTTTTGTATCTGGTAAGAAAACAAAGCCATCCAGAAAGACATTATTGAGGGAGGATCGGAAGGAGGACTTTGAGAGAATGGGTGTGCATTGAGGAGGGGTTTTGTCCCAGACAAGGGCATGGTGGGGGATGAAGAGGAGGAACATGAGTAGAGTAATCTGACCTTCTCACTGTCCAAGCCCTTGGATTGATCAGACATCTTTCTCTTCCTTTGTTTAGCGATTGACGCTGGTTGTTCCAAAGTTACTCTGTGTATCTCAATCTCTGACTCTTCCTCCTTCACTTCCTCAATTAGGTCAGCCTTGGTGAAGCAACAGTGCCCTACAACAAGGCTCCTGGCCTCTCTATGTATACCTTCCCAGGACAATGAAGAGCCACATATTTGGCATTTAGCTATCATTATTCTCCAACTGCCACATCCATACATAACTACTGGAAAAACCATAGCTTTGACTAGATGGACTTTTGTCAGCAAAGTAATATCTCTGCTTTTTAATATGCTGTCTCGGTTGATCACAGTCTTTCTTCCAAGGAGGAAGCCTCTTTAAATTTCATGAATGCAGCCACCGGTCTGCAATGATTTTGGAGTCCAATAAAATAAAGTCTGAGACTGTTTCCATTGTTTCCCCGTCTATCCGCCTTGAAGTGATGGGACAGGATATCATGACCTTTGTTTTATGAATGTTGACTTTTCAGGCTACTTTTTCACTCTCCTCTTTCCCTTTTAACAAGAGGCTTTTTATTTCTTCTTTGTTTTCTTCCATAAGGTTGATATCATCTGTATATCTGAGGTTATTAATATTTCTCCCGGCAATCTTGATTCCAGCTTGTGCTTCATCCAGCCCAGCGTTTGACATGATGTACTCTGAATACAAGTTAAATAAGCAGGGTGACAATATACAACCTTGACGTACTCCTTTTGCAATTTCGAACTAGTCTGCTGTTCCATGTCTGGTTCTAACTGTTGTTTCTTGAGCTACATACAGGCTTCTCAGCAGGCAGTCAGGTGGTCTGGTATTCCCATCTGTTTAAGAATTTTCCACAGTTTATTGTGATCCACACAGTTCAAGGCTCTGGTGTAGCCAATAAAACAGAAGTAGATGTTTTTCTTAACCCTCTTGCTTTTTCTATGATCCAACGGATTTGTCAATTTGACCTCTGATTCCTCTTCCTTTTCTAAATCCAGCTTGAACTTGTGAAAGATCCTGGTTCATGTACTGCTGAAGTCTAGCTTGGAGAATTTTGAGCATTACTTGGCCAGCATGTGCGATGAGCACCGTTGTGTGTGAGTTTGAACATTCTTTAGCATTGCCTTTCTTTGGGATTGGAATGCAAACTGACCTTTTCCAGTCCTGTGACCACTGCTGAGCTTACCAAATTTTCTGGCATACCAAGTTCAGTACTTTCACAGCATCATCTTTTAGGATCTGAAATAGCTCAGCTGGAATTCCATCACCTACACTATCTTTGTTCGTAGTGATGCTTCCTGAGGCCCACTTGACTTCTCATTCCAAGATGTTGGCTCAAGGTGAGTTATCACACCCTCATGGTTTTCTGGGTCATTAAGATCTTTTCTTGCATAGTTCTGTTCTGTGGTTTATTGGTCCCATTTTTCATAAAATGTTCCCTGGGTATCTGTAATTTTCTTGTAGAGATCTCTAGTCTTTCCCATTCTATTGTTTTCCTCTATTTCTTTGCATTTATCAGTTAGGAAGGCTTTCTTATCTCTTCTTTCTATTCTTTGAACTCTGCACTCAGATGGGTATATCTTTCCTTTTCTCTTTTGCCTTTATCTGTTCTTCTTTTCTCAGCTATTTGTAAGGCGTCCTCAGACATCCACTTTGCCTCTTTGCTTTTCTTTTTCTTGGGCAAGTTCTTTATCACCGCCTCCTGTAAAATGTCACAAACCTCCATCCACAGTTTTTCTGGCACTCTGTGTATCAAATCTAATCCCTTGAATCAATTTGTCATTTCCGCTGTATAACTGCAAGGGATTTGATTTAGGTCATACCTAAATGGCTTAGCGGTTTCCCTCCTTTCTTCAATTTAAGTCTGAATTTTTTTGCAATAAGGAGTTCATGATCTAAGCCACATTCATACTGGAGCTGACTGTTCACCATCATAGTCAGTTTTCCTAGTGCAGTTTACTAAACAGATCATTGTTTTACCACTGATTTGCATATAAAATAAGCATACCAAAGTTTCTATTTGAATTCTCAGATATACCAGATAGATCTATTTTCTCTGATAGCAGCTAATCTTATACTAGTGTAACTGGATGCAACAAGGTCCCACGTAAACTTCTCAACCTATCCTAATCTGATATTATTTCTAATGAAAATAATGTTTAGCTTATCAATTTTACATTGGCTGTTCTAAAATACTCAAAGAATTTTAATACTATGAAAGCTTTTCATCTAAATTAGCAAGTGAAGAATAAAATACTGCCTTAATTTATTTGCCATCTATTTAGAGCCATGTACAGAAAGATAGTTGTAAAAAGAATGCATATCACAGGATATTTTCAGTTTTAGTGCTTACGGTTCTTTTTTTTAAAACGTTCATCCTTGTATTTTGAGTTTTTAACAATAAAATCATTAAATTATTTTAAGCTTAACATTTTCTAAAGCAGATATTATAAAGCAGGGGACATGATCTAGTATATGCAGAATGATTTGAGTATTCACTCCTCCAGGAGCTCATCAGTGATGTATTGAGCAGTGACCATAATATTGTGACTCATGTGTTCAGGTGGTTGGGATTACTGAGATGAATGACATATGTTTGTCCTTGTTGTATATTGTATATAGGGGTAGACAAATAGGTACATAAAAATTGCTAATACAAAATGGCAATGGCTTGAATATAAGTATCTGTAAGACCACAGGAGCAATGGACTCTGCTGGCATTGGGGGCTGAAAGGCTGCAGAGCAGAAACATCATTTGAGTTTAGTCTTAAAGCATGAGGACAATTTCATCATTCCCCAGCCTTAGGTGGGAAGGGAAAGCAATTCCTTATATTGGAAGGAGACATCTAGACCTATTTCATTTTGTGGAGAAGGCACTAAAAAGCTTTTTACTTGCTGTCTTAAATGATGCCAATATGGAAAGTTGGGCAAAACCAATACAATATTGTAAAGTAATTAGCCTCCAATTAAAACAAATTTTAAATAAATAAATAAATAAGAAAGAAACCTAAAAGAGAAAGTAAAACCATTAAGGTGAGAGAGAACAAGATGGCACAGGAGTAGCTGAACATGGAATACTTCTCTCTCCATAGATAAATCAGGGATACACCTTCAGACACAGAAAAACATGCAGAACACCAGCTGAGAGCAGATAGGAGGACCTGACCAGAGGAAAGGAATATATAGAACCACGAAAAACTCAGTAGGACAAAGGTCTAGGGGGAAAAACAGGAGTGTCACTAGGACTGGACCTGCCCTCAGCAGGTGGGGGAACTGAAGCAAGGGTCCCATCCCCACATCAGGGCAATTATCTGAGTCAGAGGAGAAACATTTAAGGCTGAGAGTGAAACAGTTGATCTGCAGCAGCTTAAATGGAATGAGAATCAGACAGTGCTTGCCACAACCATACATACCCTGGTAGGGATGCAAGTCCCCTCGGACCTGGAGTTTAGGGATTGTGGAGAAAACCCAGGGTGAGGGCTTCTATTGATTGCAGAGAGACGGATGGAGGGGATGTGAGGGAGGAGATTGTGGTGGGAAATGCCTCTGGAGGAAAGCCCAGCAGCCATGGAAGCAAGGCAATATGCTGAGTCATGCTAGGAGTAGAGCCATCACCATAGACTCTCTCCCCCAAAATGCCAGCATCAGCATTGGCAGCTGAACAATAGAAAGGCTGGCCCATCAAATGCACTGAAGTACAGAGTAGGACCCCACTCAAGGTGCCCCTTTAAGTACCTGATGTGCGGATCTATGGAGTAGGACCCCAGCCAGGGGGGCATCTCCATGTGCCTGATATGCTGAACAACAGAGAAGGACCCCAGGCAAAGGAGCCCTCTAAGTGCCTGAAGGGGCAGAGCTGTGGAGAAAGACTGGCCAAAGAGGCCTTCTGATCGCTAGGTACAGTTCAGTTCAGTTCAGTCACTCATTCATGTCTGACTCTTTGTGATGCCATGAACCTCAGCATGTCAGGATTCCCTGCCCATCACCAACTCCCAGAGTCTACCTAAACTCATGTCCATTGAGTCGGTGATGCCATCTAACTATCTCATCCTCTGTTGTCCCCTTCTCCTCCTGCCCTCAATCTTTCCCAACATCAGGGTCTTTTCAAATGAGTCAACTCTTTTCATCAGGTGGCCAAAATACTGGAATTTCAGCTTCAACATCAGTCCTTCCAATGAACACCGAGGACTGACCCTCTTCCAACAACACAAGAGAAGACGCTACACATGGACATCACCAGATGGTCAACATCGAAATCAGATTGATTATATTCTTTGCAGCCAAAGATGGAGAAGCTCATTACAGTCAACAAAAACAAGACTGGGAGCTGACTGTGGCTCAGATCATGAATTCCTTATTGCCAAATTCAGACTTAAATTGAAGAAAGTGGGGAAAACCACTAGACCATTCAGGTATGACCTGAATCAAATCCCTTATGATTATACAGTGGAAGTGAGAAATAGATTTAAGGGACTAGATATGATAGACAGTGTGTCTGATGAACTATGAATGGAGGTTCATGACATTGTACAGGAGACAGGGATCAAGACCATCCCCATGGAAAAGAAATGCAAAAAAGCAAAATGGCTGTCTGAGGAGGCCTTATAAACAGCTGTGAAAAGAAGAGAAGCAAAAGCAAAGGAGAAAAGGAAAGATATTCCCATCTGAATGCAGAGTTCCAAAGAATAGCAAAGAGAGGTAAGAAAGCCTTTGTCAGAGAAAAATGCAAAAGAATAGAGGAAAACAACAGAATGGGAAAGACAAGAGATCTCTTCAAGAAAATGAGAGATACCAAGGGAACATTTCATGCAAAGATGGGCTCGATAAAAGACAGAAATGGTATGGACCTAACAGAAGCAGAAGATATTAAGAAGAGGTGGCAAGAATACACAGAAGAACTATATAAAAGAGATCTTCACAACCCAGATAATCACGATGGTGTGATCACTCACCTAGAGCCAGGTTCAAGAGGCTGTGAAAAAAAAAAAAAAAATCTGTTAGGGCCATAACTCCTGCCGCAAAGGCAGTCTGTGTCCCTGCACACTTGGTGCCATCAGGGTCCCTGCAAGCCAAGCAGCTGTGCCACCTTCACACTCAGCTCTCACTGGGGCAGAGCTGCCACAGGCAAGAAAAGCTTGCATCTATGCCCGCAGGTTTGCTTCGGTAGTGTCCAATTCTTTGCAACTCTGTAGACTGTGGCTTGCCAGCCTTCTCTGTCAGGGAGGGGGTTTCTCCAGGCAAGAATCCTGGAGCATATTGGCCAATACTGGCTCCCATACCCTTCTAGAGCACTGCATTTCTTGCTGCTCTAGCCGCTAGCTCCCCTGAGTATCTGGTGTTGCCAGAACCCCTGTGATCCAAACAGCTGTACCACGTCCTCAACTGGCCCTCACAGGCACAAACCCAAGTCCTCCAGGGCAGCCCCAGGAGCAAACCCCAGTGGGTGACTCACATGCAGAAGTGGAAATAAAACCACAAATGAAGCCCAGGGGCAGTGCAGCTAAGGAAGTGAAGTGAAGTGAAGTCACTCAGTCGTGTCCGACCCTTTGCGACCCCATGGACTGTAGCCTACCAAGCTCCTCTGTCCATGGGATTCTCTGGGCAATAGTACTGGAGTGGATTGCCATTCCCTTCTCCAGGGGATCTTCCCGACCCAGGGATAGAACCCAGGTCTCCCGCATTGTAGACAGACGCTTTACCGTCTGAGCCACCAGGGAAGTCTAACAAAGAAGACCCAAAACCTTACGACCAGCTATACAAGCTGCAGATTAAATCCACATGATCAACTAGCCAGACTCTGTATCTATAGAATATATAAAAGGTTGTTGAGAGCTCCCAAAAAAGAAAACCCACTAGTTCTGATAACTGTGGACATTGAGGCAAGAACACACAGGAGTAGGACCAGACTAGAATATGAGCTACCCCCATAGCAGGTCCAGAGATCAGCACAGTTGTTGAAGGGCATCCTAGAGAGGTGAGGTGGACTGTGATTCTCAGCGAGGGAAAGGACTCTGACAGCAGTGACTCAAGGAAAATATTTTTCTTATGTTTTGACTTATTCTGTAGATTCTTTTGGATTTTTTCCTTCCCCCCCGCCCAAATCTAATGAAGCCTTTGAGCTTTCTTTTTTCCTCAGTCACATTTTTTATTGTTCTTATAAACCACTGCCTCTGTGTTGGGCTTTTGCAGTTCTGTGGAGTTTCCTTTTTTCTCTCTCTCTTTTTAATTTTAATTTTTAAACATTATTACTTTATTCTATTTTTATTCCTTTGTTTGCTTTTCCTACTATTCTTTTCCCTTTGCAGTTAATCTTTAATGTATATAAATCTTCTTCGTCTACCTCTGTTTAACTTTGCATATCTATTCATTCTTTCTTTAGTTTCTTTCCTTTCTTCTCAATATATTTCTTAGTTTTATTTGAATTGCTTTATTCCCCAATTGACACCTTGCTTTAGCTTTGTTTTCCACTTTGTGCTTTAGTTAGTTTTATTCTGGTAGATATTATTTATTATTTTTGGTTTCCTTTGTTTGCTGGGCCAATTTATTGTACTTTTTTTTTTTTACTTAATTTTACTTTACAATACTGTATTGGTTTTGCCATACATTGACATGAATCCACCACGGGTGTACATGAGTTTCCAATCCTGAACCCCCCTCCCACCTCCCACCCTATATCATCTCTCTGGTGTACTTTATTTTTGTTGGACTGTTTTGAGTTTGCCTATGGGTATATATGTATATGTATATACTCAGTCACACATTTTATTGTTGTCATAAACTTCTGCCTCTACATTTGGGCTTTTGCAGTTCGTGGGTTTTTCCTGTTTTTTTTTTTTTTCTTTTTACTTTCTTCTTCCATTTTTTTCTATAATTTTAATTTCTAATTTTTAAAAGACCTATTATTTTTTCTACATATATTCCTTTCTTTGCCTTCCTTACTGTTCAGTTCCCTTTGCAGTTAATCTATAATTTATATAAATTTTCTTCATCTACCTCTATTTAACTTTGCATATCTATTATTTCTTTCTTTTCTTTCCTCTCAACATATTTGTTAATTTTGTTTTCTTTGCTTTATTCTCCACTTGGCACCTTGCTCTAGTTTTGTTTTCCATTTTCTGCTTTAGTTAGTTTTGTTTTTAACTGGCAAATATATTTTTTTATTTTCTTTATTTGCTCAGTCAATCTACTGTGCTTTATTTTTGTAGGCTGATTTGACTTTTCTCATGGGTGTATATGTATAAGTGCACATTCCATTATTTTAATTATTATTTGCCCAATTTTGTAACTGCCATTTCTCTGGGGTTCATCTTTGGCTTCTCATTTTTTGATATTTGTTTTAATCTCCCTTAATCCCAGAACAAACTACTTGTGGAATCTTCATTAATGACCAGAGATCAAGCCCTGAGCCTTTAGAGTGGGAGCAGTGGCTCCAAGACCCTAGATTACCAAAGAACTAACCCTTGGGAGTATCAAATAGTGAGAACTCACACAAAGGAAGCCACTTGAATATAAGGCAGGAGATGCTGGTTTGATTCCTGGGTTGGGAAGATCCCTTGGAGAAGGAATAGGCTACCCACTCCAGTATTCTGCCTGGAGAATCCCATGGACTGTACAGTCTGTGGGGTTGCAAAGAGTCAGACATGACTGAGTGATTTCCACTTCACTTCATTAGCCAACCACTAGTAGCACACTGTGCAGGACACCTCATCTAAACAAAACAAAACAAAACAAAACTACAAACCCAATCATCAGCAGACAGGATTACCACCTCACTCAGCCTTGCCCATCAGAGAAAAACAAACAACTCAACACAAATCTCAGCCTATAGGAAGCTTACACAAACCACTGGACCAACCTTAGGAGGGCAGAAACCAAAAGGAAGAAAGAATTCAACCTTGAAGCCTGGGAAAAGGAGACTTCAAACACAATAAGTTAAAAAAATAATAATGAAAAGGCAGAGAAATACTACACAAATGAAGGAACAAACTCAAAACACAAAAGTGCAAATAAATTAAGAGGAAATAGGCAAACTACCTGAAAAAGAATTCAGAATAATGATAGTAAAGATGATCAAAAACCTTGAAAACAAAATGGAGAAAATGCAAGAATCAATTAACAAAGACCTAGAAGAATTAAAGAATAAGCATACAGAGAAAAACAACAATTATTGAAGTTAAAACTGCTCTAGAAGGAATCAATAGCAGAATATCTGAAGCAGAAGAGTAAATCAGTGAGCTGGGAAAAAAATGGTGGAAATAATTTCTGAAGAGTAGAATAAAGTGAAAAGAATGAAAAGAACTGAGGATAGTCTCAGAGACTTCTGAGACAATATCAAACACACCAACATTCGAATTAGCACAGTCCCATAAGGAGAGAAAAAAAAAAAAGCATCTGAGAAAATTTTTCAAAGAGATTATAGTCGAAAATTTCCCCAGCATGGGAAAGGAAACAGTCAATCAAGTCCAAGAAGCACAAAGAGTCCCATAAAGGATAGACACAAGGGGAAACACTCCGAGACACATACTAATCAAAATAACCAAGACTAAACACAAAGAAAGAATATTAAAAGCAGCAAGGGGGAAGCAACAAGTAACATACAAGGGAAACCCCATACACTTAACAGCTGATCTTTCAGCAGAAACTCTGCAGGCCAGAAGGGAATAGCAGGATATATTTAAAGTACTGAAAGGGAAAAATCTACAATCAAGATTACTGTATCTGGCAAGGACCTCATTCAAAATTGATGGAGAAATAAAAAGCTTTCCAGAAAAGAAAAAGTTAAGAGAATTCAGTACCACAAAACCAGCTTTATAATAAATGTTAAAGGAACTTATATAGTCAAGAAATACATAAGAAAAAAGACATTCAAAATCAACCACAAGCAACTAAGAAAGTGGCAATAGGAACATATATATCAATAATTACTTTAAATGTAAATGGACTAAGTACTCCAACCAAGACACAGTCTGGCTGAATGGATACACAAACAAGACCCATATATATGTTGTCTACAAGAAACCCATGTTAGACTTCAAGACACACATAGACTGAAAGTGAGAGGATGGAAGAATATATTCCATGAAAATGGGAAGCAAAAGAAAGCTGAAGTAACAATCCTCATATTAGACAAAATAGACCTTAAAATAAAGAAGATTACGAGAGATAAGGAAGAACACTACATAATGATCAAGGGATCAGTCCAAGAGGAAGACATAACAATTGTAAATATCTATGCACCCAACATAAGAGCAAACAATAGATAAGAGAAACACTAACAGACATAAAAGGAGAAACTAACAGTAACACAATAATAGTAGGAGACTTTAACACCCCATTCACACCAATGGACAGATCATCAAAACAGAAAATTAATAAAGAAACACAAGTCTTAAATGATACAGTAGATGAGAAGGATCTCATTGATATATTCAGGATATTCCATCCAAATGCAGAAGAATATATATTCTTCTCAAATGCACATGGAACATTCTCTAGTATAAATCCACATCTTGGGTCACAAATCAAACTTCAGTAAATTTGAAAAAATTGAAATTGTATCAAGCATCTTCTCTGACAACAACACTATGAAACTAGGTATCAATTATAAGGAAAAAACCTATAAGAAACACACACATGGAGATGAAACAACATGTTTCTAAATGATCAACAGGCTACTGAAGAGATCAAAAGGGAAATCAAAAAATTTCTAGAAACAAATGACAATGAAAACATGACAACCCAAAACCTATGTTACACAGCAAAAGCAGTTCTAAGAGGGAAGTTTATAGCAATAGAAGCCTACCTTAAGAAACAAGAAAAACATCAAACAGACAACCTAACTTTACATTTAAAACAATTGGAAAAAGAAGAACAAAAACAAAAAAAAAAATAGTAGGAGGAAAGGCATCATAAAGATCTGAGCTGAAATAAATGAAAAAGGAATGAAAGAAACAATAATAAAGATTAACAAAACTATAAGCTGGATCTTTGAGAAGATAAACAAAATTGTCAAGCCTTTAGCCAGACTCATCAAGAAAAAAAGAGAGAAGAATCAGCAAAATTACAAATGAAAAAGGAGAGGTTACAAAAGACAGTGCAGCAATACAAAGGATTATGAGACTATGGCAATAAAATGGATAACCTGGAAGAAATAGACAGGTTTTTGAAAAGTTCAATCTTCCAAGACCTAACTAGGAAGAAATATAAATTATGAACAACCCAATTACAAGCATTGAAATTGAAGCTGTGATCAAAAATCTCCCAAAAAACAAAACTTCAGCACCAGATGGCTTCACAGGAGAATTCTGTCAAATAGTTAGGGAAGAGCTAACGCCTATCCTTCTAAAACTCTTTCAAAGAATTGCAGAGGAAGAGACACGTTCAAACTCATTCTATGAGGCCACCATCATCCTGATAACAAAACCAGACAAAGACAACACAAAAAAAGAAAACTACTGGCCAATATCACTGATGAATATAGATGCAAAAATTCTCAACAAAATTTTAGCAAACAGAATTTAGCAACACATCAAAAAGCTCATACATCATGATCAAGTTGGGTTTATTCGAGAAATGCAAGGATTCTTTAATATATGCAAATGAATCAATGTGATACACCATATTAACAAATTGAAAGATAAAATCCATATGATAATCTCAATAGATGCATAAAGAGCTTTTGACAAAATTCAGCACCCATTTATGATTAAAATTCTTTAAAATATGGGCATAGAAGGAATCTACCTCAACATAGTAAAGGCCATATATGATAAGCCTACAGTTCAGTTCAGTTCAGTCGCTCAGTCTTGTCTGACTCTTTGCGACCCCATGAATCGCAGCACACCAGGCCTCCCTGTTCATCACCATCTCCCGGAGTTCACTCAGACTCACGTCCATCGAGTCCGTGATGCCATCCAGCCATCTCATTCTCTGTCGTCGCCTTCTCCTCCTGCCCCCAATCCCTCCCACCATCAGAGTGTTTTCCAATGAGTCAACTCTTTGCATGAGGTGGCCAAAGTACTGGAGTTTCAGCTTTAGCATCCTTCCTTCCAAAGAAATCCCAGGGTTGATCTCCTTCAGAATGGACTGGTTGGATATCCTTGCAGTCCAAGGGACTCTCAAGAGTCTTCTCCAACACCACAGTTCAAAAGCATCAATTCTTCGGTGCTCAGCCTTCTTCACAGTCCACCTCTCACATCCATACATGACCACAGGAAAAAGCATAGCCTTGACTAGACGGACCTTAGTCAGCAAAGTAATGTCTCTGCTTTTGAATATACTATCTAGGTTGGTCATAACTTTTCTTCCAAGGAGTAAGTGTCTTTTAATTTCATGGCTGCAATCACCATCTGCACAGCAAACATTATTCTCAGTGGTGAAAAACTGAAAGCCTTCCCCACAAGATCAGGAACAAGACAAGGGTGTCCATTTTTACTACTATTGTTCAACATAGTTCTGGACGTCCTAGCTACAGCAATCAGAGAACAAAAAGAAATAAAGGAATCCAGATCAGAAAAGAAGAAACATTCTCCTTGTTTTCAGATGGCATGATACTCTACATAGAAAACCCTAAAGATAATATCTGAAAATTACTAATGCTAATCAGTGAATTTAGCAAAGTTGCAGGATACAAAATCAATACACAGAAATCAGTTGCATTTCTAAATATTAACAATGACAAATCAGAAAGAGAAACTAAGGAATGACTCCCATTCACCATTGCAACAAAAAAATCAAATATCTAGGAATAAACTTACCTAAGGAGACAAAAGAACTGCACACAGAAAATTATAAGACACTACTGAAAGAAATCAAAGGTGACATAAACAGATGGAGAGATATTCCATGTTCCTGGGCAGGAGGAATCAATATTGTGGAAATGACTATACTACCAAATGTAACCTACAGATTCAATGAGAGCTCTAAGAAATTACCAATGGGATTTTTCACAGGACTAGAACAAAAAGTTTCACCATTCATATGGAAACACAAAAGACCCCAAATAGCCAAAGCAGTCCTGATAAAGAAGAATGGAGCTGGAGGAATCAACCTTCTTGACTTCAGATTCTACTACAAAGATACATGCATTAAGACAGCATGGTACTGGCACAAAATCAGAAATATTGACCACTGGAACAAGCTAGAAAACCCAGAAATAAACCCATGAACCTATTGGTACCTTAGTTTTGACAAAGGAGGCAAGAATATACAATGGGGAAAAGACAGCCTCTTCAATAAAAGGTCCTTGGAAAACCGGACAGCTACATGTAAAAAAATCAAATTAGAACACTTCCTAACACCATACACAAAGATAAACTCAAAATGGACTAAAGACCTAAATGTAAGACCAGAAACTGTAAAACTCTTAGAGGAAAACATAAGCAGAACACTTGATGTCATAAATCAAAGCAAGAACCTCTATAATCCACCTTCTATAGTAACAGAAATAAAAATAAAAGTAAACAAGTGAGACCTAATTAAATTTTAAAAATTTTGCATAGCAAAGGAAACTGTAAGCAAGGTGAAAAGACAATCCTCAGAATGAGAGAAAATAATAGCAAATGAAACAACTGACAAAAGATTAATTTCCAAAAACATACAAGCAGCTCATACAACTCAATGACAGAAAAACAACCCAATCAAAAAGTGGGGAAAAGACCTAAACAGACATATCTCCAAAGAAGACATACAGATAGCTAACAAAAACATGAAAAGATGCTCGACAACACTCATTATTAGAGAAATGCAAATCAAAGCTACAATGAGGTATCACCTTACATGGATCAGAATGTCCATCATCAAAAAATCTACAAAGAATAAATGCTGGAGAGGGTGTGGAGAAAATGGAAGGCTCTTGAACTGTTGGTGGAAATGTAAATTGATACCGCCACTATGGAAGGAGGTACAGAGATTCGTTTAAAAAATGAGGAATAAAGCCACCATACGACCCAGCAATCCCACTCTGCGGCTTATACCCTGAGGGAGCCAAAATTGAAAAAGACACATGTATCCCATTTTTCACTGCATCACTATTTACAATAGCTAGAACATGGAAGCAACCTAGATGTCCATTAACAGATAAATGGATAAAGAAGTTTTGGTACATATACACCATGGACTATTAATCATTCATATAAAGGAATGCATTTGAGTCGGTTCTGATGAGGTGCATGAGCCTAGAACCTATTATACAGTGTGAGCAGAGTCAAAAAGAGATAGATAAATATCACATTCTAACACATAAATATGGAATCTAGAAAAGTGGTATTGAAGAATGTATTTACAGGGTACTTTGGCCACCTCATGCAAAGAGTTGACTCATTGGAAAAGACTCTGATGCTGGGAGGGACTGGGGGCAGGAGGAGAAGGGGACGACAGGGGATGAGATGGCTGGATAGCATCACTGACTCGATGGACATGAATCTGAGTGAACTCCGGGAGTTGGTGATGGACAGGGAGGCCTGGTGTGCTGCGATTCATGGGGTCGCAAAGAGTCCGACATGACTGAGCGACTGAACTGAACTGAAAGGAGAAACAGACATAGAGAATAGACTTATGGAAATAGGGAAAGAGGAAGAGAGGATGAGATGCGTGAAAAGAGTAACATGGACACTTACATTACCATATGTAAAATAGATAGCCAATGGGAATTGGCTGTATGGCTCAGGAAACTCAAACATGTGCTCTGTATCAGTCTAGAGGGGTGGGATGGGGCAGAAGATGGGATGGAGGTTCAAAAGGGAGGGGATATATGTGCACCTATGGCTGATTCATGTTGGGATTTGACAGAAAACAACAAAATTCTGAAAAGCAATTATCTTTCAAAAGGAAATTAATAATAATAATAAAGCATCAAGGGAACAAGGGACTTTGGAAGAGTCCTGATCAGGAAGTAATAAAATGAGAACCTGCTTAGAAAAATGCAAGAAGATTTTTATGAGGAAAGAAGAACTCAAAGCTGCATTTACTGGAAGAAAACAGCTGTCAAAGCAGTCTGACTTAGCTCTCAGCATGTTATGTTTGCAGGTAAAGAAGAAATATGGGTTGCTGTTCATTTAATATCCATGGAAGAGGTTGGAGAAAAGGGGGTAAGTATTCCAGAAATGATTCACTAGGTAGAAAGAGAAGGTTAGAAATCAGATACTACTGTCACTTCTTAAATAAATTAATCATAAGCAATAGACAAACACTTATTATCTAAATGTACCAGAATTCCTAAACTGTGAGAGAAGGCACTCCCAAATACTGTGTCTTAAGGATAAAACAAGGGTTCATGACTCAAGGGTTAATAGCAGGTAACACAAGACATGCTAGGTTTGGGGGGTGGGTATGGGAGAAAGAAGGACAAAGTATGTATGTACATATGTATGTATGTACATATTTATATTATTGATAAATATAGAAGCCATTTAATCATGTGCTATTATTTTTCTAAAATAATATTAGGTGTTTTACATACATTGTTCCACTTAATACCAGAATGACGCTAAGATATAGATACATGCTATCCTCATTCCCATTTCACAGATGAGAAAACTAAGTGTTATAGGCTTTAAGACACTTAGTGTTAGTCGCTCAGTTGTACCTAACTCTTTGCAACCCCATGGACTGCAGCCCTCTGTCCATGAGATTTTCCAGGCAAGGATACTGGAGTGGGTTGCCATTTCCTTCTCCAGGGGATCTTCCCAACCCAGGAATCAAACCCAGGTCTCCTGCACTGCAGGCAGATTCTTTACCAACTGAGTTACAAGGAAATTTACTCAAGGTCAAATTGCTTTTGGGTGGTGAAGCTATAAATCAAATCCTGTGGCCCTAACTACTCAACTAAATACTGCTATATTTGCTTTGCTACAACCCTAGTCTCAGTCATCGTCGTATCATACTTATGTAGTGCCAAGAGCCTGACACTCCTCTGATCCTACACAGTTCACAACATTCAGTGAACTTTCTAAATGAGAAATCAGACTGCATCACTTTCCTTTATCAAACCATCTAGCAGCTCTCTACTGCACATAATAAAAAACCCAGGTTCTTACCCCACAAGTCCCTACAAGACCTCATCTCTGCCTCTCCAACTTCAGTCTCTTATCTCTGCTCTGCCCCTCTATGACTGTACTCCAATTACACTCAGTCTTTGGCAGTTCCTCAACACACTGTTCTTGTTCTCACCTCATGACATGGCTACTTGCTCTTCTATCTAAAATGCTCTTCTTCAAAATCTTAACACAACTGACTGTATCTCATTCGTCAAATCTTGATTGAGATATCAACTCCTCAGAGAAGGTTTCCCCACACCCTTTACTCAAAGCAGCTCTCCTCTGCCCCACACCAATACCATGAACCACTCCATTGCCCATGAAAATAGAAATTACTTGACAACAGGAACTATTAACTTTATGTCCTTCATCATAAGTCCAGAGCCAAGAACAATATTTGACACTTACTTGGCACTCAAGACATATTTGTTTCCTGAAATATTGATATCTTTCTTAAAGTGTCATACATATATACGTGTGTGTGTGTGTGTGTAGACACACACATAGATATATGCTTTTGTGAAGTATGTGAGCTTGAGTCATCTCATACAAGTGGAATGTACACCCCACACCCCAAATTTCATCTCAATGTCAAGATTAATGATGCCACACATACACCAGAAAATATGAAAATGATTATTTTTCACATAATTAGTTATTCATGAAAAATAGAGTTAGGTCAAAAAAAGAGAGAGAGAAAAAATAGTAACTGTGAGGTGATGGGTAATTCAATGATTGTGATTATAAATACAATCAGAACATTATGTTCTACAGCTTAAACATATGCAATTTTAAATTAATTTATTTATTTTAATTGGGGGGCCAATTACTTTACCTGGTGAAAGAGGCAAATTTGGCCTTGGAGTACAGGATGAAGCAGGGCAAAGGCTAACAGAGTTTTTCCAAGAGGATGCACTGGTAATAGCAAACACCCTCTTCCAACAACACAAGCAAAGACTCTACAAATGGACATCACCAGACAGTCAATACTGAAATCAGATTGATTATATTCTTTCCAGCCAAAGATGGAAAAACTCTATACTGTAAGCAAAAAAATAAGACCAGGAGCTGACTGTGGCTCAGATCATGAACTCCTTATTCCCAAATTCAGACTTAAATTGAAGAAAGTAGGGAAAACCAGTAGACAATTCAGATTTGACCTAAGTCAAATCCCTTATGACTATATAGAGAAAGTGACAAATAGATTCAAGGGATTAGATCTGAAAGACAGAGTGCATGAAGAACCATGGACAGAGGTTCATGACACTGTACAGGAGGCAGTGATCAAGACCATCCCCAAGAAAAAGAAATGCAAAAAGTTTAAATGGTTGTCTGAGGAGGCCCTACAAACAGCTATGAAAAGAAGAGAAGTGAAAGGCAAAGAAGAAAAGAAAAAATAGACTCATATGTATGCAGAATTCAAAAGAATAGCAAGGAGAGATAAGAAAGCCTTCCTTATTGGTCAATGCAAAGAAAGAGACGAAAACAATACAATGGAAAGACTAGAGATCTCTTCAAGAAAATTCGAGATAACAAGGGAATATTGTATGCAAAGATGGCACAATAAAGGACAGAAATGGTATGGACCTAACAGAAGCAGACGATGTTAAGAAGTGGCAAGAATACTCAGAAGAACTATACAAAAAAGATCTTCACGACCCAGAAAATCATGATGGTGTGATCACTCACCTAGAGCCAGACATCCTGGAATGCGAAGTCTATCATTACGAACAAAGCTAGTGGAAGTGATTGAATTCCAGTTGAGCTATTTCAAATCCTAGAAGATGAGGCTGTGAAAGTATTGCACTCAATATGCCAGCAAATTTGGAAAACTCAGCAGTGGCCACAGGACTGAAAAAGGTCAGTTTTCATTCAATCCCAAAGAAAGGCAATGCCAAAGAATGCTCAAACTACTGCATAATTGCACT
Source organism: Ovis canadensis (assembly GCF_042477335.2). Taxonomy (NCBI): domain Eukaryota; kingdom Metazoa; phylum Chordata; class Mammalia; order Artiodactyla; family Bovidae; genus Ovis; species Ovis canadensis. The sequence continues at coordinate 111,234,235 of NC_091727.1, read as the reverse complement.
TACCTCACACACTAGCAAAGTAATGCTCAAAATGATCCAAGCCAGGCTTCAACAGTACATGAACTGTGAATGTCCAGATGTTCAAGCTGGATTTAGAAAAGGCAGAGGAATGAGAGATCAAATTGCCAACATCTGCTGGATCATGGAAAAAGCAAGAGAGTTCCAGAAAACCATCTACTTCTGTTTATTGACTATGCCAAAGCCTTTGACTGTGTGGGCCTCAAAAACCTGTGGAAAATTCTTCAACAGATTGGAATACCAGACCACCTGACTTGCCTCCTGAGAAATCTGTATGCAGGTCAAGAAGCAACAGTTAGAACTGGACATGGAACAACAGACTGGTTTCAAATAGAGAAAAGAGTATATCAAGGCTGTATATTGTATACAGCTTATTTAACTGCTTATTTAAACTTATATGCAGAATACATCATGAGAAACGCTGGACTGGATGAAGCAAAAGCTGGAATCAAGATTGCTGGGAGAATTATCAATAACCTCAGATATGCAGATAACACTACGTTTATGGAAGAAAGCGAAGAGGAACTAAAGAGCCTCTTGAAAGTGAAAGAGGAGAGTGAAAAAGTTGGCTTAAACTCAACATTCAGAAAACTAAGATCACGGCATCTGGCCCAATCACTTCATGGCAAATAGATGGGAAATCAGTGGAAACAGTGACCAACTTTATTTTGGGGGGCTCCAAAATCACTGCAGATGGTGACTGCAGCCATGAAATTAAAAGACCCTGGTTCCTTGGAAGAAAAGCTATGATCAACCTAGACAGCATATTAAAAAGCAGAGACATTACTTTGTCAACAAAGGTCTGTCTAGTCAAAGCTATAGTTTTTCCAGTAGTCATGTATAGATGTGAGAGTGGACTATAAAGAAAGCTGAGCACTGAAGAATTGATGCTTTTGAACTGTGGTGTTGGAGAAGACTCTTGAGAGTCCCTTGGACTGCAAGGCAATCCAACCCATCCATCCTAAAGGAAATCAGTCCTGAATATTCATTGGAAGGACTGATGCTGAAGCTGACACTTCAATACTTTGGCCATCTGATTTGAAGAATTGACTCATTTGAAAAGACTCTGATTCTGGGAAAGATTAGGGGTGGGAGGAGAAGGGAATGACAGGGGATGAGATGTTTGGATGGCATCACCAACTCAATGGACATGAGTCTGAGTAAACTCCACAAGTTAGTGATGGACAGGGACGCCTTGCATGGGCAGTCTATGTGGTCACAGTCAGACACGACTGAGCAACTGCACTGAACTGACTAAACTACTTCACAATTTTTTGGTGGTTTTTGCTATATGTATCAGCCAAGGTTTTACATGTGTCTCCCTGTCTCAAACTCCCCTCCCACCTCCCTCCCCATCCCATCCCTCTGGGTTGTACAACAGCAATTGCTTTGAGTGCCCTGTTTCATGCATCGAACTTGGACTGGTCATCTATTTCACATACATTAATATACATATTTCAGTGCTATTCTCTCAAATCATCCAACCCTCGCCTTGTCCCATAAAGTCCAAATGTCTGTTCTTTACATCTGTGTCTCTTTTGTTGTCTTGCATAAAGGGTCATTGTTACCATCTTTCTAAATTCCACATATATGTGTTAATATACTGTATTGGTGTTTTTCTTTCTGACTTACTTCACTCTGTATGATAGGCTCCAGTTTCATCCACCTCATTAGAACTGACTCAAATGAGTTCTTTTTAATAGCCGAGTAATATTCCATTGTTTATATGTACCACTGCTTTCTTATCAATTAGTCTGCTGATGGACATCTAGGTTGCTTCCATGTTCTAGCTGTTGTAAACAGTGCTGCAATGAACATTGGGGCACAAGTGTCTCTTTCAATTCTGGTTTCCTCTTGTGTATGCCCAGCAGTGGGATTGCTGGTTCGTATGGCAGTTCCATTCCCAGTTTTCTAAGGAATGTCCACACTGTTCTCCATAGTGGCTGAACTAGTTTGCATTCCCAGCAACAGTGTAAGAGGGTTCCCTTTTCTCCACATGCTCTCCAGCATTTATTGCTTGTTGACTTTCTGATGAAAGCCATTCAGACTGGCATGAGGTGATACATCATTGTGGTTTTGATTTGCATTTCTCTGATAAAGAGTGATGTTGAGCATCTTTTCATGTGTTTGTTAGCCATCTGTATGTCTCCTTTGGAGAAATGTCTCTTTAATTCTTTGGCCTGTTTTTTGATTGGGTCGTTTATTTTTCCAGTATTGAGGTGCATGTGCTACTTGTATATTTGGGAGATTAATTCTTTATCAGTTGTTTCAGTTGCTATCATTTTCTTCCATTCTGAAGGCTCTCTTTTCACCTTGCTTATCATTTTGTTCATTATGAAAAAGCTTTTAAGTTTATTTAGGTTCCATTTGATTAATTTTCCTTTAATTTCCATTACTCTGGGAGGTGGGTCATAGAGGATCTTGCCATGATTTATGTCAGAGAGTATTCTGCCTATGTTTTCCTCTGGGAGGTTTATAGTTTCTGGCCTTAACATTTAGATCTTTGATCCATTTTGAGTTTATTTTTGTGTATTGTGTTAGAAAGTGTTCTAGTTTCCCCTAAAGTCAGGAAAAGGACATGGGTGCCCACTCTTACCAGTACTATTCAACATAGTTTTAGCCACAGAAATCAGACAAGGAAAAGAAAAAAAAAAAAAGGAATCCAGATTAGAAAAGAATAAGCAAAACTCTGTTTGCAGAAGACATGATGCTCTAATAGAAAACCATAAAGACAACACCAGAAAATTACTGGGGCTAACCAATGAATAAAATAAAGTTGCAGGATATAAAACTAATACACATAAATTCCTTGCATTCCTATACACTAACAATGAGATAACAGAAAGAAAAATTAGGGAAACAATCACATTCACCATTGCAACAAAAATAATAAAATACTTAGGAATAAATTTATCTAAATAAACAAAAGACCTATGTATAGAAAAGTATAAAACACTGCTGAAAGAAATCAAAGTTGACTCAAATAGATAGAAGAATATACCATGTTCATGGATTGGAAGATCAATATGAAAATGAATATATTACCCAAAGCAATCTATAGATTTAATCAATCTCTATCAAGCTACCAATGGTATTTTTCACAGAACTAGAACAGATAATGTCAAATTTTGCATGGAAACACAAAAGATTTCAAATATCTAAAGCAATCTTGAGAAAGAAAAATGGGATGGCAGGAATCAACCTGCCTGACTTCAGATTATACTACAAAGCTACAATTATCAACACAGTATGGTAGTGGCACAAAGATAGAAAATAGGTCAACAGACAAAAATAGAAAGTCCAGGGCACGCATCTATGTACAATTTATCTTTGACAAAGGAGGCAGTAATATACAATGGAAAAAAGATAATATCTTTAACAAAAGACCCTGAGATGTTATTGGTCTCATCCTGAGAAGTTTTTATAAGTTTCTTTTCCCAGAGAACCTCAAATCAAGTTAGTACTATCAGTGTTGTGGACTTCCCCATGCAACTGAATTAATCTCTTGGCTTTGTCACAGATGTGACACACATGGTCCTCTCTAGATCCCAGAGGATCAAGATCATTTGTATTTATGAAGCATAGGTGACAGCAGCAAGAGCATATTGTAAAGTACTAGTGAACGCACCTTTCAATGCAGGAGATGCAGTTTGGATCCCTTGGAGGAGGAAATGGCAACCCACTCCAGTATTCTTCCCTGGGAAATCCCATGGACAGAGGAGCCTGGCTGGCTACAGTTCATGGGGTTACTAAGAGTCAGACATGACTGACCACACAGACACACAAACACACACACACACACACACACACACACACACAGTGAATTGTTTACTTTTAGAAGTATGACTTCAGCATCCCACATGGTAACTACCCTTCCTCCATATGAGTGAACAGCCTGTCTATTGAACAGACTATCAGTATTTATCCTCAGTTCTACAGAGGAAGGGGTACACACATGGAAGACACACAACCAGTGGTCACAAGGTAAGCATCATTTCTTTGAAGTTAGTATCAATCACTAATTAGTTTGGAATTGATACACAGGGTTCAACCTGAGACTCACACATAAGTCCATGTTCAGATACACAATTCAGAACTTCTTTAAGAAGGGTCCCAATGCAATAATCCTTTCAGCATATGCCAATTTAGCAGGCACTCACAAATGCAGCACAAAGAAGCAAGGTCAAAACCAGATGGCAGTAGCTAAAAGTGCATGTTGACCAGCATACAGCAGAGCCAGTTTGAAAGTCAGAGAGAAAAGGCACCTGGCAGTAAGGGACAGCATCTCAGTATTCTGCTCTTGGGACCAATTCCTGTCATCACTCCACAGAGACAAGATGGATTCTTCAAAATTTAGTTGGGATGTTGAGACTGATGACACATATCCCCAGAGAATATGAAAATAATTATCACTCACGTAATGAGTTTTTCTGGAGAGAGCAGAACAAGCTCTCAGGCAGGTTCAAGAATGGCTTAAGAGAACAGAGGAAGGAGACAGGCTAAACTTTTATGGTGGAAAAAGGGGATAAAGCTGGAGCGTTTCACACATAGATCAGGGCTTGGATGGTCTGAACTTCCTTCTGGCCCACAAAAGAGTACCTGCACTTTCTTATCAGATATAGGTAAGTAGGGGAAGTGGTGTGGTAGGGTTCTTTTATAGAAAAATCTGATGTAAATTCAAGGTTTTTAGCACAGTTTTGAATTCTAATAACCATTAAAACCAAGCTTCTCATATTGTTTTCAGTTAAACTGCTTTCCACTAGCTTTGTTGTTGTTGTTCAGTTGCTCAGTCATGTCCATCTCTTTGCAACCCCATAGACTGTAGCATGCCAGTCTTCCCTGTCTTTCACCATCTCCTGGATTTTGCTCAGACTCATGTCCCTTGAGTCAATGATGCCATCCAACTATCTCATCCTCTGTTTCCCCCTTCTCCTGCTGCCTTACATCTTTCCCAGCATCAGTGTCTCTTCCACTGATTCAGTTCTTTGCATCAGGTGGGCAAAGTGCTGGAGCTTCAGCTTCAGCATCAGTCCTTCCAATGAACATTCAGGACTGATTTCCTTTAGGATTGACAGGTTTGATCTCCTTGCAGTCCAAGGGTCTCTCAAGAGTCTTCTCCAACACCACAGTTCAAAAGTATCAATTCTTTGGCGTTCGGCTTTCTTTATGGTCCAACATGCACATGTATCCATGACTACAGGAAAAACCATAGCTTAGACTAGAGAGACCTTTGTGAGAAAAGTAATGTCTTTGCTTTTAATATGCTGTGTAGTTTGGTCATAAGTTTTCTTCCAAAAATGAAGCTTCTTAAAATCCAGTGGCTGTATACAGTCACTGTCTGCAATTATTTTGGACTCTAATAAAATAAAGTCTGAGACTGGTTCCATTGTTCCCCACCTATTTGCCACGAAGTGATGGGACCAGATGCCATGATCTTCATTTTTTGAATGTTGACTTTTAAGCCAGCTTTTTCACTCTCCTCTTTCACTTTCATCAAGAGGCTTTTTAGTTCCTCTTCAGTTTTTACCATAAGGGTGGTGTCATCTGCATATATGAGGTTATTGATATTTCTCCTGGCAATCTTGATTCCACTTTATCCTTCATCCAGCCTGGTGTTTGCATGATATACTCTGCATTTAAGTTAATAAAGCAGGGTGACAATATACAGTCTCAATGTAGTCCCTTCCCAATTTGAAACCTGTCTGTTGTTGCATGTCTGGTTCTACCTGTTGCTACTTGATCTGCACACAGATTTCTCAGGAGGCAGGTAAGGTGGAAGGTACTCCCATCTGTTTAAGAATTTTCCACAGTGTGTTGGAGTCCACACAAAGTCTTTGATGTAGCCAATAAAGCAGAAGTAGATTTTTTCTTGAATTCTCGTTTTTTCTATGATCCAGCGGATGCTAGCAATTTGATCTCTGATGCTTCTGTCTTCTTTAAATCCAGCTTGAACATCTGGAATGTCTTCATTCACGTACTGCTGAAGCCTAGCTTAGAGAATTTTGAGCATTATTTTGCCAGCATGTGAGATGAGCACATTTGTGCATTAGTTTGGACATTCTTTGGCCATTGCCTTTCTTTAAGATTGGTATGAAAACTGACTTTATCCAGCCCTGAGGCCATCACAGAGTTTTCCACATTTGCTGGCATATTGAGTGCAGCACTTTCACAACATCATATTTTAGGATCTGAAATAGCTCATCTGGAAATCCATCACCTCCACCAGCTTTGTTCATAGTGATGCTTCCTGAGGCCCACTTGACTTCTCATTCCAGGATGTCTAGCTCTAGGTGAGTGATCACACCCTAGAGGTTATCTGGGTCATGAAGATCTTTTTTGTATAGTTCTTTTGTGTATTCTGTCTGCTTTTTCCACTTCTTAATATATCCTGCTTTCTTAGGTCCATACCATTTCTGTCCTTCATTGTGCCCGTATTTGCATGAAATATTCCCTTGGTATCTCTAGTTTTCTTGACAAGATCTCTAGTCTGTCCCATTCTATTGTTTTCCTCTATTTCTTTGCATCAATCACTTAGGGAGGCTTTCTTATTGCTCCTTGCTATTCTTTGGAACTCTGCAGTTAGACAGGTGCATCTTTCTTTTTCTCCCCTGTCTTTTGCTGCTCTTCTTTTCTCGGCTATTTGTAAGGCCTCCTCAGACAGCCATTTTGCCTTTTTGCATTTCTTTTTCTTGGGCAAGGTCTTGATCACCGTCTGCTCTACATCATCACAAACCTCTGTCCTTAGTTCTTGAGGCACTCTATCAGATCTAATCCCTTGAATTTATTCGTCACATCCACTGCTGTATTATTGTAAGGGATTTGATTTAGGTTATACCTGAATGGCCTAGTGGTTTTCCCTACTTTCTTCAATTTAAGTCTGAAATTTTTTGCAATAAGGACTTCATGATCTAAGCCACAGTCAGACCAGGAGCTCACTGTTTGTCATCATATGAAAACCCAGTTTTCCCAGCGCAGTTTACTAAACAGATCATTGTTTCACCACTGATTTGGAAATCCAGCTTTCATGGAAAATAAGCATACCAAAGTTTCTATTTGAATTCTCAAATATAACAGATAGATCGATTTTCTATCATAGCAGATAATCTTATACTACTGTAATTGGATACAACAAGATCCCATGTATATTTCTCAGCCTATCCTAATCTGATGTATTTATTTCAGATGAACATGTTTAATTTATCAGTTTTTCATTGGCTGTTCTAAAATACTCAAAGAATTTCAAAACTATGAAAACTCTTGGTCTAAATAAACAAGTGAATAATAGTTACCATACTACCTTCATCTATTTACCATCTATTTAGAGCCATGTACAAAAAGATGTTTATAAAAAGTGTGCATATCAAAGGGAGTTTTCAGTTTTTAGTGCTTAGGTTTCTTTTTTGAAATGTTCATCATTGTACTTTGAGTATGTAACAAAAATGTTAAATGATTTTAAGCTCAACCTTTTCTAAAGCAAACATTAAAAAGCAGGGGACATGATCTAGTATATGCAGAATGATTTGAATATTCACTCCTCCAGGAGCAGCTCATCAATGATGAATTGAGCAGTGACCATAATATTGAGTCTCATGTGCTCAGGTGGTTGGGACTACAGAGATGAATGACATATGCTTGTCCTTGTTGTATATTGTATATTGGGGAAGACGAATAGCAACCTGAAAATTTCTAATACAAAAAGGCAATTGTTTTAATATAAGCATCTGTAAGACCACAGGAGCAATGGACTCTGCTGGCATTGGTGGCAGAGAGGCTTCAGGGAGGAAGCACTATTTGAGTTTAGCCTTAAAGAACGAGGACACTTTCATCACTCCGTGGCCCCAGGTGGGAAACGGAAAGCAATTCCCTCAAAGAGGAAGGACACATACAGTCCTATTTCATTTTATGGAGAAGGCACTAAACTTCTTATTACTCACCATTTTAAATGATGTTAATGTGGAAAGATGGGCAAATATGAGAGACCAAAAAGAGAAAGTTAAAGCATCAAGGGAACAACAGACTTTGGGAGAGTCCTGATCAGGAAGTAATAAAATGAGAATGCACTTTGAAAAATGCAAGGAGACTTTTCTTAGGAAAGAACTCAAAGCTGCATTTTACTGGAAGGAAACAACTGTGAACGAAGTCTGATTAAGCTCATCATGTTATGTTTTCAGGTAAGGAAGAAATATGGGTTACTGTTCATTTAGGACCCATGGAAAAATTTAAAGGAAAGGGGGTAGGTATTCCAGAAATGATTCATTAGGTACAAAGAGAAGGTTAGAAATCATATACTATTACCAATTATTGAGGATAATAATATTGAGGAGGAGAAGGGGACGACAGAGGATGAGATGGCTGAATGGCATCACTGACTCAATGGATGTGAGTCTGAATGAACTCTGGTAGTTGGTGATGGACAGGGAGGCCTGGCATGCTGCGATTCATGGGGTCGCAAAGAGTCGGACACGACTGAGCGACTGAACTGAACTGAACTTCCTTTTCTGGCAGTTTTTGGAGTTCTCTTTATTGTGGAGTTTCCTCACTGTATGTGGGGTTGGACGGGTGGCTTGTCAAGGTTTCCTGGTTAGGAAAGCTTGCATTGGTGTTCTGGTGGGTGGAGCTAGATTTCTTCTCTCTGGAGTGCAATGAATTGTCCAGTATTGAGTTTTGAGTTGTCAGTGGGTTTGGTGTGACTATGGGCAGCCTGTATACTGAAGCTCAGGGCTATATTCCTGTGTTGCTGGAGAATTTGTGTGGTATGTCTTGGTCTGAAACTTGTTGGCCCTTGGGTGGTGCTTGATTTCAGTGTAGGTATGGAGACTTTTGGATGAGCTCTTATCAATTAATGTTCCCTGAAGTCAGGAGTTCTCTGATGTTCTCAGGATTTGGACTTAAGCCTTCTGCCTCTGGTTTCCATCTTATTCTTACAGTAGCCTCAAGACTTCTCCCTCTATACAGCGCCGATGATAAAACATCTAGGTCAATGATGAAAAGTTTCTCCACAGTGAGGGACACCTGGAAAGGTTCATAGAGTTGCATGGAGAAGAGAAGAGGGAGGAGAGAGATAGAGGTGACCAGGAGGAGAAGAGGGTGAATAAAAAGGTGAGAGAGAAAGCTAGCCAGTAATCAATTCCTTATGTGCTATCCTCAGTCTGGACCCCTCAGAGATGTTCACGGAGTTACACAGAGCAGAGAGGAGGGACAGAGGTGGCCAGGAGGAGAAAAGGGGGAATCAGAAGGATAGAGACAGATCCAGCCAGTAATCAGTTCCCTAAGTATTCTCCACAGCCCACAACACACAAACAGATTCACGGAGTTGTGTAGAGAAGAGAAGGGGGATGGAAGAGATAGACACGACCTGGTGGAGAAAAAGGAGAGTCAAAAGGTGGAGAGAGCAAACAAGCCAGTAATCACACTCCCAAGTAAAATTGGGTACTGAAGATTGAGTTCTTAATTGTACAAAATTGGTAACAAATACAAAAAGCAAAGATTAAAAATCTAGAGTAGAGGTTAAAGTCTCAATAATACAATATTTTTTTAAAAGTCACAAAAATTATAAAATATATATATGAAGTTTATTCTAAAAAAAGTGTCTCTTTTTTGAAAGGTAATAGCATGTTGTAAAAATGAAAATTAAATGAATAATAGAGGACTTAATATTTTTTTTAATTTAAAAACTGATAATAGTAAAAACATATCTAGGACTTTCTCTGGAGCTGTTGTGGACAGTGTGGGGTCAGTTCATTTTCAGATAGTTCCTTTATCCAGCTTGTACTTCTCAAGTTCTATAGGTCCCTTCCTATGTAGTAGGTGCTAACCACAGGGTTTTTAATCTATTGCACCTATCACTTCCAAAGCAGTTCCCTCCGTTTATTTTAGCTTCTGTTTACTGGTCTCCTCAGTGTCTAATTTCTGCCCTGACACAACGGGGCAGTGGTGGTCACTTTTTCAGGCTCACTTGTTAAGTCATGCTGTGGGGAGGGAGGAACACTGCAAACAAATATCACTGGCGTGTGTGGGGAGTGCTCATAGTGTTTCAGTCACACTGGGTTTGCCCCCACTCACGGCATGTGTGCTTTCATGGTCTACACTTCTCAGGCTCTAGGCTGCTCTGCCAGGAACTGTCTGAAGCAGGCCCTGGGTTGTGTGCACTTTCCAGGTTGAAGCTGCTCTGGTTCAGGTTCTCAGGTACTCCACAAAGGCACAGATTCAGTTGGGCTTGCGTTTTGCATCTTTCCCAGGTTGGAGCAGCTCAGCTGACCAGGTGCTTGGTGAGCACAGTCAGCCCCAGGTGGGCGTGATGCATCTTATCGCCTCCCTCGGTCCCAGCCAGTCGGTTTTCTGGGTGTACAACAGGCACACCTTCTCAGGTGTGCATTGTGTCTCTTCTGTGAAGCTGATCTCCTTCTGCGACCCTCCCAGGGGATGTCAACCGTCCAGAATCCCAAGAAGTCTTGGTTAGCAATGAAATCTGCTTCAGTTTGGTAGTGGATGCCTCTCTGGGGCCGGGGATTGCCTCCTTCAGATCTGGCTGCCCCGCCCCCTGCCTTCTCTTGCGGGGGATGGGCTGGTCTGCAGCTGGCTAGCTTTGCTCAGTCCTTTGTTCTGTGAGCAGTGTCTTAGGTTAGGGCTTTTCGCTGGATAGTTCTCTCTCTCTCTCTCTCTCTCTCTCTCTCTCTCTCTCTCTCTCTCTCTCTCTCTGGCTCTCCCACAGTTTGGGTTGCTATCTCAGGTTAGTTCCCTCAGATTGCCCTCAGGGCATTCGGCCAGGTCCTTACCCCAAGCAATGCAGCCTGTGGCTCCCGGTTCAGCCCCTGCTTGCTTGTGGCTTCTGTGAGCACTGGGAGTTGCTATTAGGCACGTAATCTGTGAGTTTTATTCATTTATTTATGTTTCCTCCTGGTTATGTTGCCCTCTGAGATTCCAAGACTCCCCACAGATCTGCCAGGGAGTGTTTCCTGGTGTTTGGAAATGTCTCCTCTTTTAAGACTCCCTTCTTAGGACGGATCTCCATCCCTTCTTTTTTCTCCCTTTTTATCTTTTATATTTTGTCCTACCTACTTTCAAATACAATGGGCTGCCTTTCTGGGTGCCTGATGTCCTCTGCCAGCATTCAGAAGTTGTTTTGTGGAATTGCACAGCATTCAAATGTTCTTTTGATGAATTTGTTGGGGAGAAAGTGGTTTTCCCATCCTATTTCTCCGCCATCTTAGGCTGTATTAAATGTTAGAAAGCTCAGAGCTAAATGTTTCGCTGACTTCTACCAGGGGCACCAATATTATGGCACTAATTCTGTGTATTTATATCACCCTTGGCTTTGTTTCATTTTTCTGTTTATTTTGCCCTGATTGATCTTTCTCACTTTTTGCTTCAACTCCTTTATGCTGTATGAATTTTATAAGCCATCTTAAATCCTTTTGGGAACAAGACAGGGCATAAATCAGTAAATATACTATATATAAATTATGGACAAAGACAGAAGCATGGACTAGTGGAAAGAACAAATGCTAAGGTCACTTAACCGGACCTCTGTTTTCTAACATAAAAAAATATATGTTATATTTTCTTCTATTGATCAAGATCTTTGTGGGAAAAATAATCAGATAGTCTATATGAAAATACTTTAAACAGTAGACTAATAATTAATTGCAAAACAACCATAGTATTGTAATCTTTCAAGTAGAATATAATTGATGATTTGTGCAATAATTAGTCCAATAAGAATTATGTCCCCCAATCACATTAAAAATAAAAAGTGTCATCTATAAAATGACACTGTGGCCAATATAAATAGTTTTATCCTAAGTCTTGGTGACAATCTAAAATTTGGCATTATTGTCATCTAATTAAAAATTATTTATCAGTTTCCTATGAGCACAAAATGTTATGCTACAATTCACAAAGCTCTTTATTCTAGGAAATAAGTTACTAAATTATATATCTATAGATTAAAGAGGTTGGACCACATGTTCCCTATGTTTCCTTCCAGACAAAATCTATGTGATTTCACAGTTTTTCTAGATTATATAAGCCAAACAACTATCTACAGTATTTTTATGATGTCATAAGATAATAATTACTATTTACTTTATGAAACATTTATTTACAGAACACTTACTACAAGCTCAGTGCTCTATTCATTGTTTTATGCCATATATAATAGCCTCCTGCTTAATACCAAGGCCCAATTCACAATGGTATCATAAAAGATGTTAGGTTAGTTAAATAGAAAAACACTGGTAAGGCTATTCAACACACATGTTAGGAGCCAAACACAGGGCAGATGAAACATTTCCCTCATAACAGATATAGGTGACTGCTTTGAATATGGCTGTAAAGATCTAGGAAAGAGAATTAAGTCTATTTGGAAGCACTGTTAATAAAGTATACAATAATATTAAGATGTTACAATGACTCAGGAAAAATGTGTAGGTACCAACTACCATAGCTGCCATTAAAGCCAGAGAGAAAGAAAATCACAAACCCAGGTGCCTTTCTTAGTGACTATGAGTAATGATGAAGAGGAATAAGTGACCAATCTGGTGGATTTAAGAAATGTACAAAAATCCTATTGTACTCCTCACTTAAGAGGCAGAACCTAATTTGCCTCCCCTTGAATGTGAAATGCTTCTAACAAATAGAATTAAACGTTGCTTGACTTCAGAGATTACTTCATAAAAAGCACTTCATCTCTCTGTATCTCTGTCTCTCTCTCTTTCTCTCATCACTCATTCTGGAGAGCACCAGATGCTAAGACATGAAGATACTCACTTACCCAAGACCCATGTGGTAAGGAACTGAGACCTTTGGCCAGTGAGGAACTTGAGGACTCTGACCAACAGCCATATAAGTGACATTGGAATTGAATTCTCTAGCTTCTCAATCAATCACTTGGAAGACTACAGTTCTGGCTGACATCTTGGCTGTAACCTCATGGAAGTTACACTCAGCTAAGCTTCTCCCAAATTCTTGACTCAATGAAACTGTGAGATAATAAATGTTGTTTTAAGCCATCAAGTTTGGGGTTAATTTGTTATGCAACACTGTGCAACTTGTACAAATAAGGATCTCAATCTGAGATATTAATATATCGGGTATATGAATTCATAGAAAAGAGGGAGAAAGAAATTAGCTAGTGAATACTGGAGAACACCAGACAATGTATTATCCATTCATGTTTCAGTGCATGTGGGGTCATCTAGGTTGTTGTTGTTGTTTAATCACTCAGTCATGTCTGACTCTTTTGTGACTGCCATGGACTGTAACCTGCCAGGCTCCTCTGTCCATGGAATTTTCCAGGCAAGAATACTGGAGTGGATTGTCACCTCCTTTTCCAGCAGATCTTCCAAATCTCTGTATCAAACCCACATCTCCTGCACTGGCAGGTGGATTCTTTACCTCTGAGCCACCAGGGAAACCCTAAGGTCATCTGTGTAATAACTTATTCAAGTGTGAGAGTTTTTTTTTTTTAAACATATTTTGAAATCAGAAAAATTTAATTTTTTAATGTCTTTACTAGTAACTCTAAAGAAACTCCTATGAAAGAAGCATCGTTCATATAACACAGGGTGCTTTATAATACTTTTTCCTTCTTTTTTAGACACTGTGATTATTACTAATCACCCCCAGACTAGTAATCAATGTGAAAGCATTTGGCATTTTAGTATTGCTAGAATCATAACCTTTTCATACTGTTCATGGAGTTCTCAAGGCAAGAATGCTGAAGTGGTTTGCCATTCCCTTCTCCAGTGGGCCACATTTTGTCAGAACTCTCACTACGACCTGTCTGTTTTTGGTGGCCCTGCATGGCATGGCTCACAGTTTCTTTGAATTAGACAAGGCTATGGTCCATGTGATCAATTTGGTTAGTTTACTGTGATTGTGATTTTCATTCTGTCTTCCCTCTGATGGATAAGGATAAAAGGCTTATGGAAGCTTCCTGATGGGAGAGACTGACTGTGGGGGAAACTGGATCTTGTTCTGATGAGCTGGGCTATGCTCAGTGAATCTTTAATTGAATTTTCTGTTGATGTGCGGGGCTGTGTTCCCTCCCTGTGGCTTGACCTGAGGCCAAACTCTGGTAGGGGGTAATGAAGATAATGGTGACCACTATGCTCCTGGAGAAAAGTGGAGAAATAACTACAGAAACAATGACAAGATGGAGGGAAAGAGAAAACAATGCCCAGTTGTGGATGTGACTGGTGATGGAAGTAAGCCCCATGCTGTAAAGAACAATATTGCATAGGAACCTGGAATGTTAGGTTCGTGAATCAAGGTAAATTGGAAGTGGTCAAACAGGAGATGGCAAGAGTGAACACCAACATTTTAAGAATCGGTGAACTGAAATGGACTGGAATGAGCAAATTTAATTCAGATGACCATTACATCTACTACTTGGGCAAGAATCCCTTAGAAGAAATGAAGTAGCCTTCATAGTCAACCAAAGAGTCTGAAATGCAGTACTTATGCAATTTCAAAAATGACAGAATGATCTCTGTTTGCTTCCAAGGCAAACCATTCAATATCACAGTAATCCAAATCTATGCCCCAACACTAATAGAGAATAAAGAAGTTGAATGGTTCTATGAAGACCTAGGAGACTTTCTAGAACTAACAGCAAAAAAAATAAAAAAGTTTGGCCTTGAAGTACAAAATGAAGCAGAGCAATGGCTAACAAAGTTTTGCCAAGAGAACACATTGGTCATAGCAAACACCATCTTCCAACAATACAAGAGAAGACTCTACACCTGGACATCACTAGATGGTCAATACCAAGATCAGATTGATTATATCCTTTGCAGCTGAAGATGGAGAAGCTCTATACAGTCAGCAAAAACAAGACCAGGAGTTGACTGTGGCTCAGATCATGAACTGCTTACTGCCAAATTCAGACTTAAATTGAAGCAAGTAGGGAAAACCACTAGAAAACCACCAGGCATGACCTAAATCAATCCCTTACAATGATAGAATGGAAGTGACAAATAGATTCAAGGGATTAGATTCAATAGACAGAGGACCTTAAGAACTAGGGAAAGAGGTTCATGACATTGTACAGGAGGCAGTGATAAAGACCATCCTCAATAAAAAAAAAAATGCAAAAAGGAAAAATGGTTGTCTGAGGAGGCCTTACAAATAGCTGAGGAAAGAAGAGCAGCTAAAAGCAAAGGAGACAGACTGGGGAGGGAGGTGGGAGGGGGGTTCATGTTTGGGAATGCATGTAAGAATTAAAGATTTTAAAATTTAAAAAATAAAAAACTAAAAATTAAAAAAAAAATAAAAAATAAATTAAAAAAAAAAAAGCAAAGGAGAAAAGGAAAGATATATCCATTTGAATGCAGAATTCCAAAGAATAGCAAGCAGAGATAAGAAAGCCTTCCTAAGTGATCAATACAAAGAAATAGAGGAAAACAATAGAATGGGAATGACTAGAGATCATTTCAAGAAAATTAGAGCTACCAAGGGAACATTTCATGCAATGATGGGCACAATAAAGGACAGAAATGATATGGACCTAACAGAAGCAGAAGATATTAAAAAGAGATGGCAAGAACACAGAAGAACTATGCAAGAAAAGATACTAATGACCCAGATAACCACTAGGGTGTGATCACTCACCTAGAGCCGGACATTAGGAATGCAAAGTCAAGTGGGCATTAGCAAGCATCACTACAAACAAATCTAGTGGAGGTGATGGAATTCCAGCTGAGCTATTTAAAATCCTAAAAGATGATGCTGTGAAAATGCTACACTCAATATGCCAGCAAATTTGGAAAACTCAGCAGTAGCCACAGGTTTCAGAAAGGTCAGCTTCATTCCAGTCCCAAAGAAAAGCAATGACAAAGAATGTTCAAACTACCACACAGTTGCACTCATCTCACACGCTAGCAAAGTAATGCTCAAAGTTCTCCAATGAGGCTTCAACAGTATGTGAATGGAGAATGTCCAGATGTTCAAGCTGGATTTAGATCAGGCAGAGGAACTAGAGATCAAATTATGAACATTCGTTGGGTCATAGAAAAAGCAAGAGAATTCCAGAAAAATATCAACTTCTGCTTTATTGACTATGCCAAAGCCTTTGACTGTGTGGATCACAACAAACTGTGGAAGTTTCTTAAACAGATGGGAATACCAGACCACCTTACCTGCCTGAGAAATCTGTTTGCAGGTCAAGAAGCAACAATTAGAAATGGACATGGAACAACAGACTGTTTCCAAATTGGGATGGGACTACATCAAGGGTGTATATTGTCACCCTGTTTATTTAACTTATATGCAGAGTACATCGTGTGAAATGCCAGGCTGGATGAAGCAGAAGCTGGAATCAAGATTGCCGGGGAAAATATCAATAACTTCAGATAGGCAGATGACTCCACCCTAATGGCAGAGAGTGAAGAGGAACTAAAGAGCCTCTTGATGAAAGTGAAAGAGGAGAATGAAAAAGCTGGCTTAAAACCCAATATTCAAAAAGCAAAGATCATGACATCCAGTCCCATCACTTCCTGGCAAATAGATGGGGCAACAATGGAAAGAGTCACAGACTTTATTTTGTTGGGCTCCAAAATCACTACAGATGGTAACTGCAGCCATCAGATTAAAAGATGCTCGCTCCTTGGAAGAAAAGCTATGACCAACCTAGACAGCATATTAAAAATCAGAAACATTACTTTGCTGACAGATATCCATCTAGTCAAATCTCTGTTTTTCCAGTAGTCATGTA
This sequence comes from Ovis canadensis, assembly GCF_042477335.2. Taxonomy (NCBI): domain Eukaryota; kingdom Metazoa; phylum Chordata; class Mammalia; order Artiodactyla; family Bovidae; genus Ovis; species Ovis canadensis. Next base: position 111,217,503 of record NC_091727.1, on the reverse strand, counting down.
TGGATGTGAAAATTGGACCATAAAGAAGGCTGTGCCAAAGAATTGATGCTCTTGAACTGTGGTGTTGGAGAAGACTCTTAAGAGTCCCTTGGACTGCAAAGAGTTCCAACCAGTCAATTGTAAAGGAAATCAGTCCTGAATATTCACTGGAAGGACTGAGGCTGAAGCTGAAACTCCAACACTTTGGCAACCTGATGCAAAGAACTGACTCATGGAAAAGACCCTGATACTGAGAAAGACTACAGGCAGGAGGAGAAGGGGATGACACAGAATGAGATAGTTGGATGGCATCACCGACTCAATCAACATGAGTTTGAGCAAGGTACGGATGTTGGTGATGGACAGGGAAGCCTGGCTTGCTGCAGTCCGTGGGGTGGCAATAGTCAGACACAACTGAGCAACTGAACTGAACTGAACTGAGAATCATAATCATTGCTAGGAGTTTAGAACCAAACCAAAAAAAAAAAAAAAAAGATGCTTTTAAATATCACGGAGGCCTAACATTACCTATCTATAAACAAACCTAAAAAAAAAAATGTAGATAATCACTCTCCTGAACATATGCTACTTAAAATGCACTCCCCGATCAATTTTGATTGCCCTCATCATTTTTTAAGCTGACAAATCAGAAAAATGGACCTTTTACTTTCTCTTCAGCTATTGTATTTTTTCAAAGGTGAACCATGAATAGGCTTGGAAAAAAGTAAATTTAACTGACAAGGTGACAGTTGGGCAATGATATAAAATACTACTTCAGCTTTCACCCACCTCACTTTTAAACATCTCCAGTGCTGTTGTCTTATACATTTTTACTCTTTGATTCTTATACATGCAAAATAGAAGAACCATTCTATCTTATTTTTATTAGATAAAAATAACATTGAAAATTTACATTTCTCCTCATTGATTAATACACTAAATCATCACCATAACAAGATCTGTTACATAGAAACTACTATTGTGTGTATGCATGTTAAGTCACTTCAGTCGTGTCCAACTCTTTGCAACCTCATGGACTGTAGCCAACCAGGTTCCCCTGTCCATAGGATTCTCTAGGCAAGAATACTGGAGTGGGTTGCCATGCTCTCCTCCAGGGGATCTCCCAGACCCAGGGATCAAACCTGCATCTCTTAACATCTCCTGCACTGGCAGGCAGGTTCTTTGCCACTAGTGCCACTTGGAAAGCACAGAAACTACTATGTCCATCCAAATGCAGACTAAAGGACCAAAGATATTATTATGAGGCAGTTTGGTCTCTGATGGCCTCAAGAAAGACAGTAAGACTACAGTAAAATGCCTGGTGTGCTTATTTTACCTCACCAAAGTATGTTGTGATGTTTACTAAGAATGTTAGTTGAAAATAATAGGATATGAGTTCTAATGTTTGATTTTTTTAACTAAAAGTACATTTACTTTGAATAACATTGCAAATCATTTAAATTAATACACATTTTAAGGCTTTTAAAAATTAAAGAAAGTATGTGAAGTTGCTAAACAGGCCACAGATTGCAGCATGGGTTTAATAGATACTACTTAAGTACTTACTTAATAGATTCTTACTACTATCACTAGCATTATTGCTGCTCTCATTTTTAGAATGGTGGCACTAGTGGTAAAGAAATCATCTGCCAATTCAGGAGATTTAAAAGAGGTGGGCTTGATCCCTGGGTCTGAAAGATCCCCTGGAGGAAGGCATGGCAACCCACTCCAGTATTCTTGCCTAGAGAATCCCACGGACAGAAGAACCTGGTGGGCTATAGTCCATAGGGTCGCAAAGAACTGGACATGACTGAAGCAACTTAGCATGCACGTAATAATGCAATAGCTTCAGAGTAGTTCTCTGCTCTCCTCTCCCTTTTCACATGTGCATTTTTTCCAGAAGGGAACATCATATCAATCATAGAAGGGCCAGTCAATGAAACATTGTCAAAATGATCACTGAATTCCCTTATTATTTATAAACAAGAGAAAAGGACCAAACTTTATGAAAGACAATGAAAGACCCAAGTTACAGAAAAAAGGAGGGAAATCTGGAGAATTCTCCTCAACTTTTGCAAAGGAAGAAAAGCCCATACTTTAGCTATTTTAGACACATATAATAATAGCAATCCACTATGGGATCCATGGATATGTGATGCAACAGATATTACCACTATAAAATCCATAGAAAGAAGAGGAGAAAAAGGCAGAAAATGAAAATCATCATCACCAACAACCAATACGGAGAATACAGAAAGGATAGCAGTGACCCATACACAAAAATAAACTCAAAACAGAAAATAAAAACAAAAATAAACAAATGGGATCTAATTAAACTTAAAAACTTTTGCTCAGCAAAAGAAATCATAAACAAAATGAAAAGACAGTCCTTAGGATGAGAGAAAATATTTGCAAATGAAGCAACAGATAAGGGATCAGTCTCCAAAATTTACAAATAGCTCATGCAACTCAATATCGATTAAAACAAAAAAAATCAAAAAATGGGTGGAAGATCTAAATAAACATTGCTCCAAAGAAGACACGGGTAAAGAGCACATGGAAAGATGTTTAATATCACTAATTATTGTTTTTGTTCAGTTGCTAAGTCATGTCCAACTCTTTGTGACCCCATGCCAGACTCCTCTGTCCTCCACTGTCCCCTGGAGTTTGCTCAACTCAGGTTCATGTCCAGTGAGTCGGTGATGCTATCCAACCATCTCATCCTCTGCCGCCCTTTTCTGCTTTTGCCTTCACTCTTTCCCAGCATCAGGGTCTTTCACAGATGTATTAATAGAAGACAAACTTATGGTTACCAAGGGGTAAGGGTGAGGGAGTGATAAATTGAGATAGTTATAACTGATAAGGATGCACTGCATAGCACAGGGAACTCTACTCAATACTGTAATGACTTATATGGGAAAATAATTTTTAAAAGAGTACATATATGTATATGTAAAACTGATTCATTTTGTTGTACACCTGAAACTAACACAACATTGTAAATCAACTATACACCAATAAAAAATTTACTGGAAAAAAGAAACAGTGACAACAACTGAAGACAAATTTTCTAACTGTAAAATCATGTTGACAAGAAGAGCAGAGACAAAATGTGGACCTCTCTTTCAAAGCTTAGTATTTTACATTCCTAGGCATTCCCCATCTATTTTTTTGTAAGAGGGTGACTCTGGTCCTAACTTCCCCACAGAAGTTGAATTTATAGAGGTATACAAATTTCCAAGAAAGGCAACATAAGAGAAGCTTGTAGGTAGATATTTGGGTTGAGGAACTATAAATCCTAGGGGATCTCTAGTTTAGACACTGAATTACTCTTAATCCTCTTAAATCACTCAGCCTCTCTGACCTACTATTCTACCTAGTTAAGAGGTTTCTTTTGTAAAGTCTAAACAATGTATCCTAATATATCAGTCATGAAAAAGAGTCCTTAGAAATGCAATATAAATTTCAGCTGTTACAATTTCTTTTAAAATTAAAAGCTCTGGTTTTATCTAAGATCAGAGTGAAAGTGAGACTGAGGTGGAAGTGCAAGAGGAATTTAGAGTCTAAGAGATTTATTTTTCTCTATCTTCAGCCCTTCTGAAGAATTCACAGAAATACTAATATCTGTTTAACTGAAAGTAAGAGAGAGGAAAAAGATTCACAGACTTAGAGAAAAAAAAACATGATTGCCAGGGTAGGGAGTAACACCCCAGGGTAATTGCCATAGCTAGGGAGTTTGGGATGTACATGTACACGTGCATGCATGCCTGCTGCATCGCTTCAGTCATGTCCGACTCTGAGATCCTATGGACTGCAACCTACAAGGCTCCTCTGTCCATGGGATTCTCCAGACAAGAGTACTGGAGTGGGTTGCCATGCCCTCCTCCAGGGGATCTTCCTGACCCAGGAATCAACCCTGTGTCTCTTATGTCTCTTGCATTGGCAGGCAGATTCTTTATCACTAGCACCATCTGGGAAGCCAGGACATGTACAAATTCCTATATTTAAAATGGATCACCAACAAGATCCTACAGTCTAGCACATGGAACTATGCTCAATGTTATGTGGCAGCCTGGATGTTAGGGGAGTTTGGGGGAGAATGGAAACATGGTTATGTATGGCTGAGTCCCCTCACTGTTCACCTGAAACTATATCAAAACAGTGTTAATTGGCTATACCCCAATACAAAATAAAAAGTTAAAAAACAGTAAGAGAGAGGAAGTAGTGGTGAATTATTAAAAAAAAAAACTGAATTTGATCATTAGTTCCTTTTGTTATCAAAGTTCTTTCAAAACACTTTTCATGTTGAGTTAAATGTTAGCAGCAGAGAAAGCAGGTAAATTCAGATACTTTTTGCACTTACTTCATTTAAAACAGGGGCATTTGATAGGATAAAAAGAGCTGTCATTGTTGTCTTTGCTGTTGAACAAACATTTGTACAGACTTAGTATTTTATAAGGGCAAAGTGCCAAGAATAATATTTATTAGTTATTGTTCACAGGTACCTAAATGAGCCAATGAGTCAGCTCTTCACATCAGGTGGCCAAAGTATTAGAACTTCTCATTGGAAAACACCCGGATGCTGGGAAAAATTGAAGGAAGTAGGAGAAGGCAATGACAGAGGACGAGATGGTTGGATGGCATTACCGACTCAATGGACATGAGTTTGAGCAAGCTCAGGGAGATAGTGAAGGACAGGGAAGACTGGCGTGCTGCTGTCCACGGGGTCGCAAAGAGTCGGACATGAATGAGTGACTGAACAACAACAAATGAGCCAATATTTATCATCTCATTATTCAAATGAAAACACTGTAGTACTGACATTTTCAGGTAGCTCTTATCTAAATAATTCATTGACAAAGAGTTTTTTAAAAGTGGTTCATCCAAATAGGAACCAGCTCTAATTAGAAGTTATTCTTATAATTGATAGGATTTTAACTAAAATGGCCACCTCATGCGAAGAGTTGACTCATTGGAAAAAACTCTGATGCTGGGAGGGATTGGGGGCAGGAGGAGAAGGGGACGACAGAGGATGAGATGGCTGGATGGCATCACTGACTCGATGAACGTGAGTCTGAGTGAACTCCGGGAGATGGTGATGGACAGGGAGGCCTGGTGTGCTGTGATTCATGGGGTCGCAAAGAGTGGGACACGACTGAGTGACTGAACTGAACTGAACTAACTAAAATGGTATTTGAATCCATCCAAACCAAATGTCTTGTTAAAATATAAATTGATACTTTAAATTCAAAATTTCAAAAATATCACAAAAATATAAGAACAAAATCAATGCAGAATAAGAGATATATACAGTTTGCTGCAGGCTTGCCAAGTGGTACTAGTGGTAAAGAACCCACTTGCAAATGCAGGAGACAAAGGAGACCTGGGTTCCATCCCTGGGTCAGGAAGATCCCCTGGAGGAAGGCATGGCAACCCACTCCAGTATTCTTGCCTGGAGAATCTCATGGATAGAGGAGCTTGGCAATCTATAGTCCATGAGGTCACAAAGAGTCGGACACAGCTGAAGCGATTTAGCACGCACCCACTCACAGTTTGCTGAATGTCAGTTTAAGCATGCCATTGTTGTGTTGTTCAGTCACTAAATCCTGTTCGACTCTTTGCAACCCCATGGCCTGCAGCACATCCGGCTTGCCTGTCCTTCAGTATCTCCTGGAGTTTGCTCAAATTCATATTATTGGTCTGTGATGTCATCCAACCATCTCATCCTCTGTTGCCCTCTTCTTTTGCCTTCAATCTTTCCCAGCATCAGGGTCTTTTACAAAGAGTTGGCTCTTTACTTTAGGTGGCCAAAATATTGGAGCTTCACCTTTGGCATCAGTCCATCCAATGAATATTCAGGGTTGATTTCCTTTATGATTGACTGCTTTGATCTCCCTGCAGTCCAAGGGACTCTCGAGAGTCTTCTCCAGCACCATGATTCAAAAGCATGAAATCTTCGGTGCTCAGCCTTCTTTATGGTCCAACTCTCATATCCGTACATGACTACTAGAAAAACCATAGCTTAAACAATATGGACCTTTGTCAGCAAAGTGATGTCTTTGCTTTTTAATATGCTGTCTGTGTTTGTCATAGCTTTCCTTCCAAGGAGCAAGTGGCTTTTAATTTCATGGCTGCCATCACCATCTACAGTGATTTTGGAGTCCAAGAAAATAAACTGTCACTGCTTCTACTTTTTCCCCTTCTATTTGCCATGAAGTGATGGGAACAGATGCCATGCTTAGTTTTTTCAATGTTGAGTTTTAAGCCAGCTTTTTCAGTCTCCTCTTTCTTTTTTTTTAATTTAATTTTTTTTTCCTTTACAATACTGTATTGGTTTTGCCATACATCAACATGAATCCACCACGGGTGTACATAAGTTCCCACTCCTGAACCCCCCTCCCACCTCCCTCCCCATACCATCCCTCTGGGTTATCCCAGTGCACCAGCCCCAAGCATCCTGTATCCTGCATCGAACCTAGACTGGCGATTCGTTTCTTATATGATATTATACATGTTTCAGTGTCATTCTCCCAAATCATCCCACCCTCTCCCTCTCCCACAGTCACTCTCTTCTTTCATCCCCATCAAGAGGCTCTTCTCCTCTTCTCTTTTTGTCATTAGAGTGGTATCATCTGCATATCTGAGGTTGTTATTTCTCCTGGAAATCTCGAATCCAGCTTGTGATTCATCCAGCCTGGAATTTTGCATGATGTACTCTGCATAGAGGTTAAATAAGCAGAGTAACAATATATAACATTTTCATACTCTTTTTCCAATTTTGAACCAGTCAGTTGTTCCATGTAAGGTTCTAACTGTTGCTTCTTGATCCACATACAGATTTCTTAGGAGACAGGTAAGGTGGTCTGATATTCCCATCTCTTTAAGAGTTTTCCAAAGTTTGTTGTGATCCACACAGTCAAAGACTTTGGCATAGTCAATGAAACAGAAGTAGATGTTTTTCTGGAATTCCCTTTCTTCCTCTATGATATAAAGAACATTGGCAATTTGATCTTTGGTTCCTCTGCCTTTTGTAAATCCAACTTGTACATCTGGAAGTTCTCAGTTCACATACTGTTGAAGCCTAGCTTGAAGGATTTTGAGCATTACTTTACTAGCATGGGAGATGAGAGCAATTGTATGGTAGGTTTGAACATTCCTTGCCATTGCTTTTCTTTGGGACTGGAATGATAACTGACCTTTTCCAGTCCTGTGGTCACTGCTGAGTTTTCCAAATTTGCTGACATATTGAGTGGAGCACTTTAACAGCATCATCTTTTAGGATTTTAAATAGCTCAGCTGCAATTCGATCACTTCCAGTAGCTTTGTTTGTAGTAATGCTTTCTAAGGCCCACTTGACTTCACACTCCTGGATGTCTGGCTCTATGTGAGTGATCACACCATCATGGTTTTCTGGGTCAAGACCTTTTTTGCATAGTTCTTCTGTGTATTCTTGCCACTTCTTTTTAATATCTTCTGCCTATGTTAGGTCCTTATTGTTTCTGTCTTTTATTGTGTCCATCCTTGCATGAAATGTTCCCTTGATATCTCCAATTTTCTTGAGAGATCTCTAGTCTTTCCCATTCTACTGTTTTCCTCTATTTCTTTTCATGTGAACTGTACATTAAAAAACAAATATCAGGGAATCCTTTTTCACTGGTCTCTGGTATTTCCACATCTGTCACTATTTTATGCCTCTGCTGGACTACAAGACTTAACTAATTTCTGATACAATAATTGTAAACTTGTCATTCTCTCTCAGAACTTATTCAGAGTTCAGACTTCATATTTCTTAAAGGTCTTTTCCTCTTAGCCAGTTCCTTTAAAACTGCACATGGTAGAAGCCAGAATTAAAAGTTTATTCCTTGCAACAACAATAAAAAATAATCTATTTTGCTGAGTTTTTCCCATTCAGTTACTTCATGCCTTTGGCCTGTGGGTTACAAATATAATTCTCTGTTCCTGTCTTTCTATTCAGTTGCTTAACTACCTGTAAAAATCCTTTACTACCTTCAACACCTGAATAATCATTACTACTTGACCAAGAAATGACTACTGGGGGAAAATGAAACTGTATGGGAAAGAAAATAGATAACTGATCTAATTCTAATACTGCAGTATACCAGTACTATCCTTGTGAATATTTTTAACAGTATTCCTTTTAATATTTTCCTGAAAAATAGATTATGTATTTCTGTTCACAACAACACAATTTTTCCTCTGGCTTATATATAATTTTTAATTAGAGGTATATTCCAGAGACTGAACAACAACTATTCCAGAGGGTTTATTTGGCAGAAAAGGAGAAAAAGATCATTTTAAAAATGTGTAAGCAATTTAAAACCACACTTTTAAGGAATTATTAAACTATTTCATTAATGAAAATACTCAAAAACATGAATAATTATTACCAGAGACTTGTACATTGTTGGTGATCAAAATGAATTTGTTGAATAATAAAATATCACCATGTAATCTGGCATAATCTCAATGGAAAATACATCCCTTAAGGCACTCAATTAACATGAAATTATATATACACTCTGAAACATCAAAGGTCTGTAGAAAGCAGATAGAGAAAAGCAGGCCTGTTTCATTTTTAACAGTTCAATAGATTCATTGTGTGCCAACTAAATATTCCTTTTTTCTATATTTACTATTGAGTTGGTAAGCTACAACCAAGAGTTTCTTATAATCTCTTAATAGCTCCATTTATTAATGTTTCTAACTGGGGTTGTTAACTTCTTAAAGAATATGGGAATAAAGAGGAAATTACTTCTATTTCACTTGAAATAAACGCCTCAACTAGAAGGCACTGCCCTCCTTAGCAGATATGTCTCCATGTATTAGAAGAACTAATTCTCCATTAGTTTCATAAAAATGATTATTTCATCTCCTTTGGAATCACTTTAAGTAAAGTGTATAATGTCTTATATATGCTGCCCCTCCCCCCTAAAAAAAGGGGCTGCACTTTTGGTTTGTTGATTAATACCTCCATCACACATAGCAATTTCTGTCAATGCTCTTTATAGTTTCACCTTGTAATAAACAATTGTAGACTTCATTTATTTTACATCATTGTATCATTCAGTAAAGGACTAATTGTTCTATACAAAAGTCACAACATGTAAGTGGAGCAAATGCCCTATTTATTTAATGTTGTTTTAAAGTTTTTCAACAGTGCTGAATTAGAAAAGCAACATAAACGCAGAAAACAATCAAAATCATCAATAGCGGATCAAAAAATAATGTGAATAACCCCACCCTAAATCACTGTCACACAGAACCACTAGTCTGCAAAGGAAACAAACACTAACGGGAATTCAATGGAAGGAAAATTCCAAGATTTAACCAAAGAGTACAGAGGATTTAACTACAGATATTTTTTTCCTTACAAGAGTGACAAAGAAGGAAAAGATTTTGAGTTTACTTACTTCACCCTGTGCACCCAGCAGTAGAAATAATGAGATTAAATAGCTATAGTCCCGAAGAGCAAGAGAAACAAAACAGCACTTGGATCACCAGTTGGGAACATCTGATGGTGAATGGTGCTAGAAAAAGACTTCTTCATTTGTCTTGTGTTAGTAATCATGCTTCACTTTGTACTTATGCTTTTTTCCCAGTTGTCTTTTAGAAATATAAAGTATTTTGAAATATTGATTGCTAGATTCCTGATACTAGAATTGGGTCATGAAATAAGCGTGAATTACCCTACACTACCTGCCAAGATAAATCAATCTTCACTTGAAACTTTGACTTGGTTAAAGTTCACGGACAGTTTTTCATCAGGTGATTTTTCACATAATTGCAAAGCCAGTGTAAAAGCATTTGGCAGATTATCACATAATTCATTACTAGCTAGTATTCTGGTCAAATAAGAGAGTCAATTGTTTGTTCCTAGGATATGTACCTGTAATCAAAGCCTTGCAGCCACTAATACAGCTGTTCTTTCACATGTACATAGAACATCTGCACAATTCAGTTACATGATCAGTTTTAGTAAAAGAAAAAGATGAGAGAGAAGACTGAGGTAAGGAGAGAGGAGGAAAGGGAAGTGAAAAGAGAGAGAGGAAAAAGAAGAAATTATAATGTGCTACCAAATCAAACTTGGGTCCACTCACCCATCATGAAACAAAGCCAATCTACTGACACAGACTGTAGTGAAAGTATAGCACTTATCACAAGCTGGAATAAAGACTGCCAGGAGAAATATCAACAACCTCAGATATGCAGATGATACCACCCTCATGGCAGAAAGTGAAGAACTAAAGAGCCTCTTGATGGGGGCGACAAAGGAGAGCGAAAAAGCTGGCTTAAAATTCAACATTCAAAAAACTAAGATCCTGGCATCTGATTCCATCACTTCATGGCAAACAGGTTGGGGAGAAGTGGAAACAGTGACAGAGTTTATTTTCTTGGGCTCCAAAATCACTGCAGATAGTGACTGCAGCCACAAAATCAAAAGATGCTTGTTCCTTGGAAGAAAAGCTATGACAAACCTAGAGAGCATATTAAAAAGCAGAGGCATCACTTACAAGGGTCCATTATAGTCAAAGCTATGGTTTTTCCAGAGGTCATGTGAGAATTGGACCAAGAGAAGGCTGAGGGCCAAAGAATCAAGGCTTTTGAATCATGGTGCTGGAGAAGACTCTTGAGAGTCCCTTGAACAGCAGGGAGATAAAAGCAGTTAATCTTAAAAGAAAACAACCCTGAATACTCATTGGAAGGACTGATGTCCAAGCTGAAGCTCCAATACTTTGGCCACCTGATGGAAAGAGCTGATTCACTGGAAAAGACCCTGATGTTGGGAAAGATTGAGAGCAGGAGGAGAAGGGGGTGACAGAGGATAAGATGGTTGGATGGCATCACTGACTCAATGGACATGAGTTTGAGCAGACTCTGAGAGACAGTGAAGGAGAAGGAAGCCTGGCGTGTGCAGTCCATGGGGGTCACAAATAGTCAGACATGACTTACTGACTGAACAACAACAAACAAGGAGAACAGTCAGCTCTTGCTTAAAAGACCCCCAAAATTCCTCAGTGGCTTTCAGGGAAGGGTTTTTAAAGGCAACATTTCAGGTTAGGATTATGTACTTTCTTCTTATGGATTGTAGATGAGGTAACAGGGTGTTGTTGGGAGAATCTTAATGATAAACCTCATGGTTCCAACCAGTCTGGAATCCACGGGCTTGTGGTCAGTGTGTAGTCACCATCTGTCTAGGCAGAGGAGTCAGAATTTCTACAGATCTCAAAGATATGGATCAAACTGTTACATATATTTCCCTCCCTTTAAGTGTAGGTGAGACTGATGACTTTCTTTTAACCAACAAAATATGTCAAAAGTAATAGGATGTCAATTCCATCACTGTGTTATATTATACAAAACTCTCCCTTACTAGCAGACTTACTCTAGGGTCTTGTTCTCCTTGCAGGCTTTGAAGAAACAAGCTGCCATGAGTCCTACAGACATAAAGAAATGAATCATGTCAACAACCCGAGAAAGCTTGGAAGCAGACACTCAGTCAAACTTTCACGTGAAAATTCAGCCTTTGATGACACCTTGATTAGAGCTTTCCTGAGGACTCAGATAAGCTGTGTGCAGATTCTTAACCAACAGAAATTGTGAGATAGTAAGTATATGTCTTTAAGCAGTTAATTTTGTGGTAATTTGTTTTGTAGCATAGAATATACAACTCCTTTTGATAACATAAATATGTATCCGAAATTAACCTATCCTACTTACTGCTTTTTTCCTGAATAAATCTAAAAGTCTTGTGTAACATTTTGAAATTTTCATATTCTATCTATAATTGAGATGTGAATGCCAACTACTGATAACTTAAGTACTTATTTTCCTCAAAATAATACTATAAAATACTTGGAAAAAGAGAAAAGTCAGTTTTCTACTCCTTTTCACATGTTATCATCTCATAGTAATTAGACACTGTTTATGAAAAGAATTAAATGTTAAATTTTTAGATTATTATTAAGATTATTTAAATTAAATCATAGATTAATAAGAAATGAAAGGGACCTTTGAGATGTTTTTTGAGATGTTTAAATCCTTATTATTCTTTTCAGAGATAAAGAAGTTGAAACCCAGAGATGTGAAGCGACTAAGGTAACTTAGCTAATTAGTGGCAGAACAGGAAATAGGAAACTTGGATACTACTACTTTTTACCAGTTTGTCCTTATATCTAATAATTGTGCTGTTATTTATTTTTTGTTTTTTTTTGTTGTTTTTTGCAATTGTGCTGTTATTTTAAAAGAAATGCATAACTCATTCAAATGAATATTACATATTCAGAATGTAACTAAAGGTTTAATTATAAAGATAAGAATTATAGGGGCTACTATATTTCTGGGTTTCCTTTTTTATTACAAGAAATGGTGTGCTATTACATTCATGAAGTTATGAAATCTCTTTTTCTATCACATTGTCTCTCCACATTAGTGCAAAAGTGACAGAGGTCAATCCATCTTTGCTTTACTGATTTAAGACAGAGTTACATGTGATTCTTGTTGAAAAACATACTATTTGAATTGTATAGTAGAATAATTCATTATATTGATTAAACATTGCAGTTTCTGTAAGTGGCTCTTGAGTTGTTGAGTCAATACAGAAACACAATAATTCTCATACTTTCAGTTGGCTCAAAACGTTTCTATATCAATCTGCCATATATTAAAGACCATCTGGTACTACATTCTATATTATAACATTTTATTTGGGTTTTGTTAAGACAATTTTTTTCCAAATAAGAGTTCTTTGCCCCCTAAATGAGCTAGTTATTTTATTTTCATGCTACAGCATCATGAGGTAACTGAGTCAGCAAATACAGTTACCACTAATGAAGCAATCCAATTAGGTAAACTTTCAAACTATAATATTTGTGTCACAAATAGTCCCTTGAAAGATGTTCTGGTGAAAAAAAATGAAAGGAAAACATACTATCTATATTCAAAATTCAAGTTACAGCCTTAATTTATCATTTCTTTATAAAGTCTTATTGCCCAATAGATGTTTCTGTAATCTATAGCCTTCAATACCTCCCAGGGAATAAAATAGAAGGAAAATGAAAGGAAGAAAGGAAAAAAGGAGGGAAAGATTAACAATGCACTAACAAAAGAGTAGTAGAATATCACTAAAGATTGCTTTAGCTAATCCAAAATTTCACACCTATCTCTAGGTTATTCAAACTATGTTTTGAAGCTCTCAACACACATACATGCACGCACACTTTGATCTGACCTTTTGAATAACAAACAGAAGTAGACTAAGGGAATTTACCTGGAGAATAGCACATTTTGCCATTCACCCTTTGGTAAATACATTCCCACCCCAATAGGCCAAATTGTCCATTATTCTTTTTGTGTACTTTATGAGACAGCAAGGTACTACAGTATATGGATATGCCAGGCAGTAAGTGGCCTACAGCTTGGGAGCCAAATCAAAAGGACCAGATGACCCTGATGTTATAGGATTGCTCATGTGAATATTGTAAAGTAATGAGCAAAAACCACCACAATATTGTAAAGTAATTAGCCTCCAATTAAAATAAATTAAAAAAAGAAGTTAATGAATACCCTTTATTAATTTCTTGTCATTACTTGGGAACTATATGACCGAGTAGAAAAGTTATGACCAACCTAGATAGTATACTCAAAAGCAGAGACATTACTTGCCGACTAAGATCCGTCTAGTCAAGGCTATGGTTTTTCCTGTGGTCATGTATGGATGTGAGAGTTGGACTGTGAAGAAGGCTGAGCGCTGAAGAATTGATGCTTTTGAACTGTGGTGTTGGAGAAGACTCGTGAGAGTCCCTTGGACTGCAAGGAGATCCAACCAGTCCATTCTAAAGAAGATCAGCCCTGGGTGTTCTTTGGAAGGAATGATGCTGAAGCTGAAGCTCCAGTACTTTGGCCACCTCATGCGAAGAGTTGACTCATTGGAAAAGACTGTGATGGTGGGAGGGATTGGGGGCAGGAGGAGAAGGGGACGACAGAGGATGAGATGGCTGGATGGCATCACGGACTCGATGGACGTGAGTTTGAGTGAACTCCAGGAGATGGTGATGGACAGGGATGCCTGGCGTGCTGCGATTCATGGGGTCACAAAGAGTTAGACACGACTGAGCGACTGAACTGAACTGAACTGATATGACTGAGTTCAATCACGTCTTTTCATTTTCATTTTAGTTTCTCCAAATATACTGCAGATAATAAATACATTGTGGTGGTCCAGTGTTGTAAAAGTTTTTCAACTAGTGTTCTTAAACAATGTTTAAAATGATATTTTTCTTAAGTTGGCATGAATCATGTTGCTAAATTGCTTTTAATATGATAATGTTTACAGTTTACTATGCCATAAGTGAAGTTTGGCAGTAGAGTGTACATGAATATTTCAACCAGCAAAGGCCATGATTCTGTAATTATAAATAGACCTGTTCCAGTAGAAGCACACAGATGCTTGTGTCTCGAAGCAAATGTTCTAAAGTATGAGTTTCTGGTTAAAGGCTTGGGGCAAGACAGAAATATGTGGTGTGTGTGTATGTATGTGTGAATGTGTGTGTACACACATACATGTGCATGTGTATGCAAGTGCACACACCTAAGTGTGCTGTAGTCTCTAGGAACTTATTATTTTAGGCAACATGAAAGCTGAGAAGGCAGCACTAAAGCTGCCTTCAGCCATAGCTGTCACTTAAGACTACACTAGCACTATAGTACTCCACTCTACTTTTGTTTTACTTAGATTTCATTTCAGAAAAGAGCTTCTGTCATTTGCTCCAATAACAAGTATCAAATAGTACAAAGATTACCAAAGGGGTTAAACAAGCTGTGTGTTCTATACTGTGGCATGAGTAAATTAATTAGCTAATGCAATGTTTTTCTCTTTTCTTTTTTCAAAATAATCATGATGTATATTGGGTATGATGCTACCCAGATGAGATGACTTGTATCAAAATGAAGAAAGAGTTAAAGAAAAAAAATTAATGAAGAGTAAATGTTGTCCATCTACTCATGGATACTGCTAGTAAACTCTTAACAGTCTGAAATTTTCAATGCTCTACTCATTTGATCAGTTCAATTCAGTTCAGTTCAGTCACTCAGTCATGCTCAACTCTTTGCAACCTCATGAATCACAGCACGCCAGGAGTCCCTGTGCATCACCAACTCCCGGAGATTACTCAAACTCATGTCCATTGAGTCAGTGATGCCATCCAGCCATCTCATCCTCTGTCTTCCCCTTCTCTGCCTGCCCCCAATCCCTCCCAGCATCAGAGCCTTTTCCAATGAGTCAACTCTTCACATGAGGTGGCCAGAGTATTGGAGTTTCAGCTTTAGCATCAGTCCTTCCAATGAACACCCAGGACTGATCTCCTTTAGAAGGGACTGGTTGGATCTCCTTGCAGTCCAAGGGACTCTCAAGAGTCTTCTCCAACACCACAGTTCAAAACCATCAACTCTTTGGCACTCAGCTTTCTTCACAGTCCAACTCTCACATCCATACATGACCACTGGAAAAACCATAGCCTTGACTAGACGGACCTTTGTTTGCAAAGTAATGTCATTGCTTTTCAATATGCTATCTACATTAGTCATAACTTTCCTTTCAAGGAGTAAGCGTCTTTTAATTTCATGGCTGCAGTCACCATCTGCAGTGATTTTGGAGCCCCCCAAAAATAAAGTCTGACACTGTTTCCACTGTTTCCCCATCTACTCCCCATGAAGTGATGGGACTGGATGCCATGATCTTCATTTTCTGAATGTTGAGCTTTAAGCCAACTTTTTCACTCTCCTCTTTCACTTTCATCAAGAGGCTTTTTAGCTCCTCTTCACTTTCTGCCATAAGGGTGGTGTCATCTGCATATCTGAGGTTATTGATAACCAGCAATCTTGATTCCAGCTTGTACTTCTTCCAACCCAGCATTTCTCATGATGTACTCTGAATATAAGTTAAATAAGCAGGGTGACAATATACTGCCTTGACTTACTCCTTTTCCTATTTGGAACCAGTCTGTTGTTCCATGTCCAGTTCTAACTGTTGCTTCCTGGCCTGCATACAGATTTCTCAAGAGGCAGGTCAGGTGGTCTGGTATTCCCATCTCTTGAAGAATTTTCCATAGTTGATTGTGATCCACACAGTCAAAGGCTTTGGCATAGTCAAGAAAACAGAAATAGATGTTTTTCTGGAGCTCTCTTGCTTTTTCGTTGATCCAGCGGATGTTGGCAATTTGATCTCTGGTTCCTTTGCCTTTCCTAAAACCAGCTTGAACATCTGGAAGTTCACGGTTCACATATTGCTGAAGCCTGGCTTGGAGAATTTTAAGCATTACTTTACTAGCTTGTGAGATGAGTGCAATTGTGTGGTAGTTTGAGCTTTCTTTGGTATTGCCTTTCTTTGGGATTGGGATGAAAACTGACCTTTTCCAGTCCTGTGGCCACTGCTGAGTTTTCCAAATTTGCTGGCATATTGAGTGCAACATTTTCACAGCATCATCTTTCAGGATTTGAAATAGCTCAACTGGAATTCCATCACCTCCACTAGCTTTGTTTACAGTGTTGCTTTTTAAGGCCCACTTGACTTCACATTCCAGGATGTCTGGCTCTAGGTGAGTGATCACACCATTGTGATTACCTGGGTTGTGAAGCTCTTTTTTGTACAGTTCTTCT
The DNA here is from genome assembly GCF_042477335.2 of Ovis canadensis. Classification (NCBI taxonomy): domain Eukaryota; kingdom Metazoa; phylum Chordata; class Mammalia; order Artiodactyla; family Bovidae; genus Ovis; species Ovis canadensis. The sequence goes on along the minus strand of NC_091727.1, from coordinate 111,200,850 downwards.
GTGTATTCTTGCCATCTCTTCTTAATATCTTCTGCTTCTATTAGGTCCATACCATTTCTGCCCTTTATCGAGCCCATCTTTGCATGAAATGTTCCCTAGGTATCTCTCATTTTCTTGAAGAGATCTCTAGTCTTTCCCATTCTGTTGTTTTCCTCTATTTCTTTGCATTGATCGCTGAAGAAGGCTTTCTTATCTCTTCTTGCTCTTCTTTGGAACTCTGCATTCAGATGCTTATATCTTTCCTTTTCTCCTTTGCTTTTCGCTTCTCTTCTTTTCACAGCTATTTGTAAGCCTCTTCAGACAGCCATTTTGCTTTTTTCCATTTCTTTTCCATGGGGATGATCTTGATCCCTGTCTCCTATACAACGTCACAAACCTCTGTCCATAGATCAATTGCAGCGGCTGGGACGGACCATGCAGAAGCGCGGCAGCTGCAACGGACCTTGCAGAAGGGTGGCCAAGAGGAGATACTCCTTGCCCAAGGTCAGGGGCAGTGACCAAGCTGTGATGGCACAGGAGCAGCCGAGAGGAGCTACCCCACGTTCGAGGAGCAGCGGCTGCATGGGCGCAGGAGGCCAGAGAGGAGCTACTCCACTCATTTAATAGTGCCTGTTAAATGACTTACCGCTCAGTTCATAAAGAATCCACCTGCAATGCAGGAGACCCCGGTTTGATTCCTGGGTTGGGAAGATCCCCTTAAGAAGGGATAGGTTACCCACTGCAGTATTCTTGGGCTTCCCTTGTGGGTCAGCTTGTAAAGAATCCACCTACAATGCAGGAGACCTGGGTTCGATCCCTGGGTTGAGAAGACCCCTGGAGAAGGGAAAGGCTACCCACTCCAGTATTCTGGCCTGGAGAATTCCATGGATTGTATACTCCATGGGGGTCACAAAGAGTCGGGCATGGCTGAACAACTTTCACTCACAAAAGACTTACGCACTCAAAGATGGTGGAGTAGAAAAACACTAAGCTCACCTCATCTCATGAACATACCAAAATTACAACTATAGGGTTTCCAAAATCACCACAGATGGTGATTGTAGCCATGAAATTTAAAGACTCTTACTCCTTTGAAGGAAAGTTATGACCAACCTAGACAGCTTATTAAAAAGCAGAGACATTACTTTGCCAACAAGGTCCATCTCCTCAAGGCTATGGTTTTTCTAGTAGTCATGTATGGATGTGAGAGTTGGACTGTGAAGAAAGCTGAGCGCAGAAGAATTGATGCTTTTGAACTGTGGTGTTGGAGAAGACTCTTGAGAGTCCCTTGGACTGCAAGGAGATCCAACCAGTCCATCCTAAAGGAGATCAGTCCTGAGTTTTCATTGGAAGGATGGATGTTGAAGCTGAAACTCCAATATTTTGGCCACCTGATGCGAACAGCTGATTCATTTGAAAAGACCCTGATGCTGGGAAAGATTGAGGGCAGGAGGAGAAGGGGAGGACAGAGGATGAGATGGTTGAATGGCATCACTGACTTAATGGAAATGAGTTTGAGTAAACTCCAGGAGTTGGTGATGGACAGGGAGGGCTGGCATGCTGTGGTCCATGGGGTTGTGAAGAGTTGGACATGACTGAGCGACTGAACTGAACTGAACTGAAAGAACACCTATGAGCAAAAGAGACCTGGACCTATCAGAAAAGATCTACTACTCAAGATATAAAGAAGGAACCACAATGAAATGGGTAGGAGGGGCAGAGTTATGGTATACTCAAGACTTATATGTTTGGGTGGGAAACCCAGAAATGGAAGAATAGTTACAAGTGCAGAAATTCTCCTCAAGAACTAAGAGGCCCGAGCCACACATCAGACTCCCCAGCATAAGAGTCCTGTGCTGGGAAGACAACTCCCTAGACCATTTGGATTAAAAGGCCATTGGGGTTTTCATCTGGGAGACCCACAAGACTGCGGGAAATAGATTCTATTCTCAAAGTGTGCACAGAAAGATCTCACATGTGCCAAAGAAGAAGCAGTACTTTGATTGGAGCCTGGGTCAGACCTACCTGCTAACCTTGATAAGCCTCTTAGAGAGGCAGGAAGCATCAGCAGCTCACCCTGAGGACATAGAAACTGGAAGCAGCCATTTTGGCGAGCTTGTTCTACCATAACGACACTGGTGCTGGGAAGCATAATTTTGGAATTCCATCCTCTAGCTTATTAGCCCTGGCACCCAGCCTCACCCAACACCATGTCAGCATCACTACTGAGACAAGCAACTAACTGGGTGCAGACACAGCCCCATCCACAAACCAGCAAATAATTTGCCTTAAGAAATCCTGAGCCCAAAGAAACCCCTGAACATGGCCCTGGCCATCAGAGGGGCCAGCACCAAGCTCCACACACCAGTGCACAGGCACTAGATCTAAGCCAGAGACTCTAGAACCGATCTCCACCCAACAGTAGGCAGGCACCAGCCCCAGAATCACTAACTCTGCCCACCAATGAGCCTGCTCAAGCCCTGTGACTAGCCTCACCCACCAGAAGGAAGACAACAGCCCCAGGAACATCTCAGTCTTGCAGCCAGTGGACAAAGCCCATCCACCAGCAGAACAGCTCCAGACCTGGAACAGCAGGGCCCAAACACTGGCCACCAGTAGGCCAACACAAGCTTTGGGACACCCCAGACACTGCAGCCAGCTGTGTCAAGAATCAGCATCACCCACCACCAACTCTGGGACTCCTTGATTCTGCAGCTAGACCCCAGGAACTGGCTTTGCCTGCCAATGGACCAGCACCAGCTCTAGGACCAAGCTCCATTCACCAATGTGCAGGTACCAAGTGCAGGATCTCCTGGAATCCAACTTTGGCTACCAAGGAGATAGCACTAGCTCCAGGACACTCAGAAATCTATAGCCAGCCACCTTGTGACCCAGCCTCACCAAGCAGCAGCCAGAAGTCTCTGCACCAGGTGGGACCTGGTAACCAATTAGACCAGGGGCCAGAGTACTTATTAGACCACCCAGAGTACTCATCCCACCACAACAGAAGGACCCAAGAAGCCCACATAGAAGGCACAACTAGAGCTTATACCTCCAGTGACCAGAGAGGAGTACATGATTCTGAAACTAATAGGATAGCTCCTAGAAAAAAAAAGCCACTTCTCCAAGTTCAGGAAATGTACCCAACATACCAGATACAAAGAAATAAAAACAACAAGGTAGGTGAAATGAGATGACAGATGAACATTTTCCAAACAGAAGAACAGGATAAAATCCCAAAAGAAGAATTAACTGAAGTGCAGATAGTCCATCTAGCTAAGAAAGAGTTCAAGATAAAGATCATAAAAGACACTGAAAGAACTCAGGAAAAGAATAGATGCACAGAGTGAGAAGACAGAAGTTTACAGAGTTAGAAAACATAAAGAAAACCAAACAAAGATGAAATGAAATGAAAAATACACTAGGAAGAATTAAAAGTAGGCTAAATGATACAGAGGAAAAGATCAGCAAGATGGAAGAGAGTAGTGGAAATCACAGAAGATGAACAGAAAAGATAATAAAAAGAAATGGGGGCATTTATGAGACCTCTGAGACTATGTTAAACATACTAAAATCCCTAATCTGAGAAAGGAAACAGATATCCAAGTCTACACAAAGAAAGTTCCAAGCAAGATCAACCGGAAAACAAACACATCAAGATACATTGTAATTAAAATGATAAAAAATATAGATAAAGAGAGAACATTAAAAGTTGCAAGAGAAAAGTAACTAGCTACATACAAGGGAATTATCATAAGGCTATCATCCTTAGAGTTATGCAAGCTTACCTCAGGAATCAAGAAAGATTTCAAATAAAGAACCTAATTGTACACCTGAAAGAACTTGAAAAAGAACAATCAAAACACAAACGTAGTAGAAGGAAAGAAATAATAAAGATTAAAGCAGAAATAGAGACCAAAAAAAAAAAAATAGAACAGATCGATGAAACTTAAGAGTTGGTTCTTTGAAAAGATTTTTTTTTGAATGATAAACCTTTAGCTAAACACATCAAGAAAAAAGAGAGGGTCCAAATCAAGAAAGTCAGAAATGAAAAAGAAGTTACAACTGATACCATAGAAATAAAAAGGGTCAAAAAATATTACTACAAATAGCTATACACCAATAAAATGGAAAGCTTAGAAGAAATGCACAAATTCCTATAAATGTGCAATGAATAGAACCAATAATGAAATTGAATCCGTGATTTAAAAACAACCTCCCAACAAACAAAAATCCAGGGCCAGATGTCTTCACAGGGGAATTCTACCAAACATTTAGAGAAGAACTAATAACTACCCTTCCCAAACAACTCCAAAAAATTGCAAAGAAAGGAATACTGAATTCATTCTATTAGGCTAGCATCACACTGATACCAAAACCAGACAAACATATCACAAGAAAATTACAGGCAATATAATTGATGAATATAGATGCAAAAGTGCTGAACAAAATATTAGCAAACCAAATCACACAATACATTAAAAGGACCATATACCATAATCAAGTGGGACTTATCCCAGGGATGCAAGGATGATTCAATATCCACAAATGAAACAATGTGATAAACCACATTAACAATTTGAAGAATAAAAATCTTTTTATAAAAGTCATTTTAATAGATACAAAAAAATCTTTTAACAAAGTTCAACATTCATTTATGATAAAAATTCTACAGAATGGGGATATAGAAGGAATGTACCTGCACATAATAGAGGTCATATATAATAAGCCCACAGCTAACATCATACTCAGTGGTGAAAACCTGAAAGCATTTCTTCTAGGATCAGAAATAAGATAAAGATGACCATACTCTCCACTTCTATTCAGCACAGTATTAGAAGTCCTAGGCACAGGAATCAGGTGCACACACGCACGCACACACACACACATACAAAAGAAATAAAAGAAACCCAAATTGAAAAGGAAGAAGTAAAACTGTTACTGTTTGCTGATGACATGATACTATACATAGGATATCCTAGAGACATCACTAGAAAATGACTAGAGCTTATCAATTAATTAGGAAAGTTGTAGGATACAAAATTAAGATACAGAAACCTGCATTTCTATGCACTAACAACAAACAAGAAATTAAGAAAGCAATTCCATTTACAATTGCATTAAAGAAAATAAAATACCTAGGAATAAACCTACCTAAGGGGGTGAAAGATATATACTTGGAAAATTATAAAACACTGATGAGAAAAATTCAAGATAACAGAAACATATGAAAAGATACACCCTGTTTGTGAACTGAAAAAGTTAATATTGCTAAAATGACCTTACTAACCAAGGCAATCTACAGACTCAGCACAATTCCTACCAAAACGCCAATGGCATTTTTCACAGAACTGAAATAATTTTAAAATTTCTATGGAAACACAAAAGACCCTGAAGAGCCCAAGCAATACTGACAAAAAGAACAGAGGTGGAGGTATCACATTCCTTGACTTTAGACTACACTACAACACTACAGTAATCAAACAGTATGAGTACTTGCACAAGGCAGATATATAGATCAATGAATCAATATAGAGAGCCCAGAAGAAAATGTACACATTCATTAACAAGTAATCTATGACAAAGGAAACAAGAATATACAACAGAGAAAAGACAATGTTTTCAGTAAGTGCTGCTGGGAATACTGAACAGGTTGGGAAGATCCCCTGGAGAAGGAAATGGCAAGCCACTCCAGGACTATTGCCTGGAAAATTCCATGGACAGAGGAGCCTGGTAGGCTACAGTCCATGGGGTTGCAAAGAGTCAGACACGACTGAGCAACTTCACTTCACGTGTAAAACAATGAAGTTAGACCATTATCTACCACCACCACCACCACCACCACACAAAAATAAACTACAAGTAGATTACAGACCTAAATGTAAGATTAGAAACCACAGAACTCCTAGAGGAAAACACAAGCAGAACATTCTAACATAAATCATGGCAATTTTTTTTTAATCTCTCACCTAAGGCAAAGGAAATAAGAGCAAAAATAAATAAACTGGACCTGACAAAACCTAAAAGCTTTTGCACAGCAAAATGAAAAGAAATCCTACTGAATGGGAGAAAATATTTGCAAAGTACATGATGGATAAGGGGTTAATACTCCAAACATATAATACAACTCAACATCCAAAAAATCTGGTTAAAAAAATGGACAATGAACATAAGAACTGAATGGACATTTTTCTTTTTTTTTTTTTTTTTAATTTTTAGTTTTTTATTTTTTAAATTTTAAAATCTTTAATTCTTACATGCATTCCCAAACATGAACCCCCCTCCCACCTCCCTCCCCAGAACATCTTTCTGGGTCATCCCCATGCACCAGCCCCAAGCATGCTGCATCCTGCGTCAGACATAGACTGGCGATTCAATTCACATGATAGTATACATGTTAGAATGTCATTCTCCCAAATCATCCCACCCTCTCCCTCTCCCTCTGAGTCCAAAAGTCCATTATACACACCTGTGTCTCTTTCCCTGTCTTGCATACAGGGTCATCATTGCCATCTTCCTAAATTCCATATATATGTGTTAGTATACTGTATTGGTGTTTTTCTTTCTGGCTTACTTCACTCTGTATGGACATTTTTCCAAAGAGAATATGCAGATATCCAACAGGCACATGGGAAGACACTCAAAACTGCTAATTCTTAGGTAAATAAAAACCAAAACCAAAATGAGCCATCACCTCACACCTGTCAGAATGGCTATCACCAAAATAACATGAATAATTAATGCTGGTGAAGATGTAGAGAAAGGGGAACCCCCCCAACACTGTTGGTGGGAATGGAACTTGGTGTAGCCACTGTGGAAAATGATATAGAAGTTCCTCAAAAAACTAAAAATAGAACTACCACATGACCGAACAATTTCATGCTGGGACTTATCTGAAAAACAAAAACACTAATTCAAAAAGATACATGCTCCCCAATGTTCATAGAACCATTATCTACAACAACCAAGTTATGGGAGCAACCTAAGGGTCCAACAACAGATGAAAGGATAAAGAAGATGTGATATACATATACAATAGAATACTACTCAGCTGTAAAATCAAAGGAAATAATGATATTTACAGCAACATGGATGAATCTGGAGGGTATGATGCTTAGTGAAATAAGTCAAGCAGAGAAAGACAAACACTGTATGTTTTCACTTATATGTAGAATCTAAAAAATAAACTATTGAATGTAGCAAAATAGAAATAGACTCACAGATATAGAGAACAGACTAGCTGTCACCAATGAGGAGAGGGGAGGGAAAATAGGATTAAGGAATTAAGAGGTACACACTATACTACATCTAAAATATACAAGCTACAAGGATATATTTTATAGCAGAAGGAATATAGCCAATATTTTATCTATAAGTGGAATATAATCTATAAAAATTTCTAATCACTATTTTGCACACCTGAAATTAATTTAATATTGTAAATCAATCATACTTCAATTTTTTTTTAAAGACATACACTGGTTGTCACATTTTTATGTTTATTTTGTGTTCCTTTTTCTCCTAATGTTTGATCTGATGAAAGTAATAACATACATGTTGGCAGAACACAATACACAGATAATACTAACGATGCACAGAACTAACAATTATGGTAATTTTCCATAAGACTAAATCTTCACCATACATCTAAAAAGAAATTCTCTTAGTGTATCTCAAGATTGAAGTCTTGAATAAAAATGCAAATGGTCTATAAACCTGGAAAAAGAAGAAAAGCTCTTTGAACCTGTGAAATAGCCAAAAACAAATCCAGTCTGAATGAGTTTCTATTTGAATAAAAATTGCTACGGAGTTCAGAAGTACTCAAAATTTCCTTGCTTTACCAATAATGGAATCTTTAGCAGTGAGATAAGTTAACACCATTTTATTATAATTTTTCTAAGATTATTATTTCAAACACTATTGGACTAATAATAAATGTAAACTATAAATTTTTATGTAATAACCCATGCAATTAAAATGTATGTGAGTTACTTGAGCATTTTATGTTCATTTATCAGTGACCTTTATAGTTAGCATTGTTTCCTTCATTGTTGCTTAGTCACTAAGGTATGTCCAACTCTTTTGCCACCTCATGGACTGTAGCCCACCAGGCTCCTCTGTCCATGGAATCTTCCAGGCAAGAATACTTGAGTGGGTTGCATTTTCTTCAGGAGATCTTCCCAACTCAGAGATCAAACCAGAATCTACTGCAATGCAGCAAATTCTTTACCACAGAGCCTTGTTGTTCAGTTGTTCAGCCATGTCCAACTCTGCAACCCCTTGGATTGCAGCACACTAGGCTTCCCCGTACTTCACCATCTCCCAGTTTCCTCAAACTCGTATCCATTGAGTAAGTGATGCCATCCAACCATCTCATCCTCTGTCATCCCCTTCTCCTTCTGCCTTCAATCTTTCCCAGCATCAGGGTCTTTTCCAACAAGTCGGCTTTTAGCATCAGGTGACCAAAGTATTGGAGCTTCAGCTTCAGCTTCGTCCTTCCGATGAATATTCAGGATTGATTTCCTTTAGGATTGACTGGTTTGATCTTGCTGTCCAAGGGACTCTCAAGAGTCTTTCTCCAACACCACAGTTCAAAAGCATCAATTCTTTGCAAGTGGTCAGCCTTCTTTATGGTACAATTCTCACATCCATACATGACTACAGGAAAAACCATAGTCTTGACTAAACAGACCTTTGTCAGCAAAGTAATGTCTCTGCTTTTTAATATGCTGTCTACGTTGGTCATAGCTTTTCTTCCAAGGAGCAAGCACCTTTTAATCTCATGGCTGCAGTTGCCATCTGCAGTGATTTTGGAGCCCAAGAAAATAAAGGTTTTCACATTCCCATTGTTTACCCATCTATTTGTCATGAAGCAATAGGACTGGATGCCATGATCTTCGTTTTTTGAATGTTGAGTTTTAAGCCAGCTTTTTCACTCTCTTTTTTCACCTTCATCAAGAGGCTCTTTAGTTCTTCACTTTCTGCCATAAGTGTGGTGTCATCTGCATAAATGAGGTTATTGATATTTCTCCCAGCAATCTTGATTCCAGCTTGTGCTTTTGCCTGGCATTTCACATGATGTACTCTGAATATAAGTTAAATAAGCAGGGTGACAATATACAGCTTTGATGTACTCCTTTCCCAATTTGGAACCAGTCCATTGTTCCATGTCCAGTTCTAACTATTGCTTCTTGACCTGATACAGGTTTCGTAGGAGGCAGGTAAGTTGATCTGGTATTCCCATCACTTGAAGAATTTTCCACAGTTTGTTGTGATCCACAAAGTCCAAGGCTTTAGTGTAGTCAATGAAGCAAAAGTAAATGTTTTTCTGGAATTATCTTGCTTTTACTGTAATCCGACAGATGTTGGCAATTTGATCTCTGGTTCCTCTGCCTTTTCTAAATCCAGCTTGTACATCTGGTAGTTCTCGGTTCACATACTGTTGAAGCCTAGCCATCTTCCTTAGCCAGCAGAAAATTAGATGGATACAGTTTATATGTAAGACAAACAAAATTTTGAAAATTGTAAAGTACATTCTTGGAGGATGTTTTTCTTTTCATGCCAGTTTTGTTTTAAAGTTATTTCCATCTGGTTTTTACTTCTAAAAAACATACTGCCACCCATGTGTTTTGTACCATTGTTCATTCTGCTCTGGTCACAGGGTTTCTTTGCTTAATTAAAAATTTGTTTTCTACAGAACCAAAAACAATCCAGCATAGGATTTATCATGTTTTCTAATTTGTCTAATCTCTCCCTTTAAAAATATTCCTGCATATCTAGTTTTCCTTGAAAGTCAATTCAATTTGAAGTGGACTAGGAAAGTTTCTTAGCAAAACTAGACTGAATTTTTCTCTCTAGGTTGTACAGATAAGGAAAAACATTTTTTTTCCAACTAGTTTGGGTAACCTGGGTCACTACTTAGGTTAAATTGCATGTTTTATCTTTCAAAGAATATACGTAAATATGAATACTTGCCATTATGAATTATCTCAAAACCAATTCCTAACTGAATAAAACTAATGTTTCATTAATCACTTCATTTGTGTCTGACTGTAGCTCACCAGGTTACTCTGTCCATGGGGATTCTCCAGGCAAGAATATGGGGTGTGTTGACATGCCCTCCTCCAGGGGATCTTCTCAGTCCAGGAATCGACCCCAGCTCTCCTGCATTGCAGGCAGATCCTTAACCACCTGAGCCACCAGGGAAGCCCAATGTATCATTAATACTGCTAGTAACCATTTATAGTTACATCCTAATATATATCCACTTCTTTTACAATGCAGCTCAAGCCTGTCCTTTCTATTTCCTTTCTTTATTCTGTTTCCTCTTTCTCTTCTACACTTATGACTTAACTAAAGTTTTATTTCCCATCTTTGTAAAATGTCCCATGTTGCAATTTGTTTGAAGGATACCATAATAAAAAAAATGTAGAGTATTATATTTATATACCACTTTTCACCTCAAAGGGTCCCAAATCACTTCAAAAACTATACAATGAGCCAAAATCTACAGTCTGTGAACACATCTCCTATTAGCTTTATTGGAAATTCTGTGTTAAAAACTATTACAAGATCACATTTCTGAGTATATACTTTAATCATATCTCCCTCCACTGAAATACAGTCACCTCTGGGATTGGAAGTTGTTTGAAAGCACAGTACAACATTCCACAAGTTTAGAGTAGGAAATGAGATTGTGGCTATTCAAATTAGCAGTTTGTTATTATCTGATTCATAAATGTACCCAATGCTATATTCATAGAAAATTTAAACACTATTCCAAAAAGAAAGGAAAGCAGTTGGGTGAAAATAGGTGTATACTTTATAGTTGGGCTCATGTATTAAATAAATAAATTCTCTTATGGGGTGATTTCATCCTAATGTTTTTTGTTAAGCCAGGTCAAAATGAACAATACTGAGAAAAGTTAATAAAACAGCAAATGAAATGATACAGGAAAAAACTAGTATTCTAACATTTGACTCTCAAAAGAATTTGAGAGAATGAAGATTCAGAAAAAGTAATCTCTGAGGGAGTCCTCGACAAGGACTCAGAATATTTTCTTAGATTACCTGAATAGTTAGAGTATTTCTTTGCATCAACCCTCCACCATCCTTCTCCAAACTTCAGGCTCCTCCCAGCCTCAAAACTCTCTAATCCTATTTGGGCTAAAAACAATCGCATTAAGTACCTATACAAAGAAACACAGATTCATTTGTGCTCTTTTGCCTCTTTTCCTTCACTATACTTCAAATGGCTGTTTTCTATATCTTCTACATTGTGGATTGATTTTCTGGACTATCTTCTGAAGCTCTTCACATTTCTCATCCTTTCAAGTGGAAACCACAATAGCTTCTTTCCTATATACATAAAATCACTCATATAAGGGAAGAGGATGTGTTTCTTACAGTTCTTTCAGGTACAACTATAAAGGCAGAAAAAAGATAAATCACTTTTCTTAGATCACACAGCTTAACAGTGACAGGTCAAGGACTCAAGTTTTCTAAACTTACTTAGTTTGATCAAGCAACTCTATTGCAAGAACATTTTTTCACTTGTATCTGATCAGTGAGGGTTACTGAATTTTATCTAAAATATAAAACCAAAGTATCAATATGTTTCTACCTAATTCATGACCTTCCTATAAACTTACATTTTTCATTGTTTTTATTTAGGTAAAATTCACATAACATAAAATTGACCATTTTAAAGTGTACAATTCGGTGGTATTTAGTACATTCTCAACATTATGCAACTGCCATCTCTTTTTAAAAAATGTTTTCATCATTCCCAAAAGAAACTCCGTTCCCACTTAGCAGTCATTTCCCCATTCCTCCCTATTCTCAGCAATCACTAAAACTAATCTGCTTTTTGTATCTACCTGTTTTGGATGTTTCATACAAATGGAATCAAACAATATGCCACTAGTTGTATTTGGCTTCCTTAACTTGCTTCCCTGGTGCCTCAGATGGTAAAGCATCTGTCTGCAATGCCGGAGACCCACGTTCAATCCCTGGGTGGTGAAGATACCTTGGGGAAGGAAATGGCAACCCACTCCAGTACTCTTGCCTGGAAAATCCCGTGGATGGAGAAAACTGGTAGGCTACAGTCCATAGGGTTGCAAAGAGTCGGACAAGACTGAGAAATCTCACTTTCCTTCCCTTAGCATAATGTTTTCAAAGTTGATCCATGTTATAGCACATACTGTATTTCATCCTTTTTTATGATGAAATAATATTCCACTGTATGGATATACCACATTTGCTTTATCCATTTATTACTTGATAGACATTTGAATTGCTTTATTTTATTTATTTATTTTGGCTATTATGGGTCATACTGGTAGGAACACTCCTGTACATCTTATGTACAGAAGTATGAACTTGTGCTTTCAGTTCTCTTAAATACATACCTAAAAGTGAGACTGTTGACTTATAAAGTTATTCTATATTTAACTTACTGAGGAACTGACAAACTGTATTTCATAGTGACTGAATCATTTTGCATTCCCAACAATATTGCATAAGGGTTCTACATCCTCTACATCCTCACCAACACATGTTATTTCCTTTATTTTTATTTTAATCATAGCCCTCCTATTGGGTACAGTGTGGTATTTAGTGGTTTAATCTGCATTTCCCTAATGGGTAATAATGATTTACTTATTTATATGTGCTTCTTGGCCATTTGTATATCTTCTTTGGATGAATGTCTAAATAAATCCCTTGTCCATTTTTTAATTTGGCTGTCTTTTTGTTGTTGTGTAGTGTTTTTTTAATATGTTGTGCATATTAGATATATATATATACATACATATATAATTTGTAAATATTTTATATCATTCTGTAGATATTTTTTCAATTTCTTGATAATGTTCTTGGATGAGCAAAAGTATTTCTTTCACATATAAGCTTTTATTTATCATAGTATTTGGGGTCTTCCAAGTGCTGGTATAAATTTTACTTTGGTAGCAACTTTTATTGGTTTCTTTTATAAATATGCCTGTAATTGTATACCAACGGTGTCTACATTCATCTGACAGATGGTTTTTATTCTGTTATGCTTTCTCTAAAGCTATAAGTCACAATAAAAATGAACAAAAATGAATTACTTGAGTTCCTTTATCATTCTGTTTCAATTAAATGGCTGACAGTTGCTTCCCATAAAGTTGCTGTAAAACTAGACAAAATCAGAATATTATGCACTTCTTTAAAAAATGTATTCTCTTTCAATTCATAGTGCCTTTCTTCCCAGCTTTATGTGATAAGGATCTATTTTTTAAAGTCTGTTTAGAAAATAAATTATTATAATATTTATTTCACTTTTGCAGAATTCCCCTGTCCTCCTGTATTATATTTAATATCTTCTTCTTTAAAAAGATATTCTTTAATTAATATTGCATAGACTTTCATGAGATCATAAATTATTTGTTTTCATTTTTTAACATTCTCAAGATGTTTGCTTTGATACAATTCCCTAAAATGTTAACATTAACACAGAAGCTAGTAGAAAACTTCCTGCAAAAGAAAATGATGAATGCTATTCTGAAACAGCTATAAAACCATCAATACAACAATATTTTCATCATTACATAGTTTTTTCTGACCAGCAAGAAAAACGGATCTTTCTTTACTTGAATCCAAAGAATATGGCCAGTATGAACCAGGAAGCTTAGGCATATGCAGTAAAAGACTCGGGTATTTACATTTTGAAATATCTAACATTTGTACATAACTAAAGAAAGAATGTTCATCACTTTAAAGGTGACAATTTCAGGAAAAATACAGTTTCCCCGAGGTGAGTGCTAATGAATCAATTAAAATTATAGCTAACAGTCATTTTAGTGGCTTTTATAACTAATGGCAAGAATTCTAGAAAAAAAAATAAGGAGAAGGAGTAAGAGGATTCAACATACAAGTTATAGCATAACTCCTCTGAGTCTAGGACCAAGTATTTATATTCTAGGCAGATATATAAAGGCCTCAGTAAGTCCAAAGGTAGAACAGCATCTGGTAATGCAACACTTTCAGTAATCGAGGCATCCTTTAGAGGAGGCAAGACAAGTAATGCCAGTAATGTGGTAGGTAGTACAGTAGAGGGCCAAAAGCCAATTTTCAGTTACCAAAAACATGTGCATGATGGAGAATTTTGCCATTAATTATTAGTGATGCTCTATGTCTGTGCATATACATCTCTAGTACCAAAATAAAGATAGAATTACTCTTATCAAGAAAGCATTATATAAACATCTTAAAAGGGAAAAAAATATTTACCTGCAAATATTCCAGATCTAAAATAAAAAGGATAAAACTGTTACAATAATAGTTTCTTTTAAAATATTTTATTATTAAGGTAGTTGTACATTCACAGAAAAATCGAGTGGAAGGTAAGAGATTTCCCATATATCCCCTAATCCTACATGTGGATAGCCTCTTCCATTATCTACATTTCACACCAGAGTGGTACATTTGTTAGAAGCGCTGAACTAACACTGACACAGCATTATCATCCAGAGTCCATAGCTTATATTAGGGTCCACACTTGTTGTACATTCCATGGGATTTGACAAATATATGATGGAATGTATACATCATCATAATTTCACACAGAGTAGTAGCACCACCCTAATAATCTTTTGTGTTTCAATTACTCACCTCCCCTTCTTCCCAAGACACTTGGCAAACACTGATCCTTTTATTGCCTCCACAATTTTGTTTTTCTAGAGTATCATATAGTGTATAATATTTTCAGAGTCACTTCTTTCACTTAGTAATATGCATTTAAGGTTACTCCATGTTTTTCATACCTCAAAGATCACTTGATTTAAGGCACTAAATAATATTGCACCATCTGAGTGTGCTGTTTTATTTATCCATTCCACCTAATGAAGGACATCTTGGTTGCTTCCAAGTTTGAGGCATTATGAATAAAGTTGAATAAATGTTCACATGCAGATTTTTGCAACTCATTTGAATGAATATTGAGTGATACAACTGCTAGATTGAATGGTAAGAGTATGTTCGGTTTTATGAGGAACAGTCAGACTGTTTTCCAGTGATGCTGTACCATTTTGCATTCCCACCAGAATTGGATGAGAGTTACTGCTACTCCACAATCTCCCTAGCACTTTGTGTCGTCAGTGTTCTCAATTTATGCCATTCTAATAGGTGTTTCCTGGTGGCTCAGAGGTTAAAGCATCTGCCTCCAATGCGGGAGACTTGGGTTCGATCCCTGGGTCAGGAAGATCCCCTGGAGAAGGAAATGGCAACCCACTCCAGTATTCTTGCCTGGAGAATCCCATGGACAGAGGAGCCTGATAGGCTACAGTCCATGGGGTCGCAAAGAGTCGGGCATGACTGAGCGACTTCACCACCATCACCACCAATAGGTGTTGAGTGGTTGATAATTTCTGGATAGATTATTTCTCTATAAAATAATCTTAATTCCCTTTCTTAAGAATATCAATAATATATACATAATATGTTACAGCATATATATTTTCTCAATAAGAATAGAAAGTTTTCAGATTTTTCTCTTTGGGGCTGTCTGCTTTTTAATGATGCTAAACCTGATGGTTTAGCACGAACCTGTACTCTAGGTGATCACTGCCAAAACTGCAAAAGAATAGGTATAGTTTGAAAATGGAGAATTGATTCTGTTTTGCAATTGCATGGATTTTCTTCCTTCTAAAACAAGTTCAGAGGGGCAGTACCAAGATGGCGGAGGAATAGGATGGGGAGACCACTTTCTCCCCCACAAATTCATCAAAAGAACATTTGAACGCTGAGCAAATTCCACAAAACAACTTCTGAATGCTGACAGAGGACATCAGGCACCCAGAAAGGCAGCCCATTGTCTTTGAAAGGAGGTAAGCCAAAATATAAAAGATAAAAATAGACACAAAGGAGATAGGGATGGAGATCTGTCACGGGAAGGGAGTCTCAAAAAAGAGAGAAGTTTCCAAACACCAGGAAACACTCTCACAAGTGGGTCTGTTGGGAGTCTTGGAATCTCAGAGGGCAACAAAACCAGAGGGAAAAATAAATAAATAAATAAAACCCACAGATTATGTGCCCAATGGTAACTCCCCCAGTGGAGAAGCAGCCCAGATGCTCACATCCACCACTAGCAAGTGGGGGCTGGACAGAGAGGCAAGGCCTGCATTGTTTAGGGTAAGGACCAGGCCTGAATGCCCCAAGGGCAATCTGAAGGAACTAACTTCAGACAGCAACCCAGACTGTGCGATAGCAATCCCGCGAAAAGCCCTAACATAAGACATTGTCAGGCCTGTTCACAGAACAAAGGACTGAGCACAACTAGCCAGCTGCAGACCAGCCCATCCCCCACCAGAGGGCAGCCAGAGCCTGAAGGGGGCAATCACAGCCCCAGAGAGGCATCCTATACCAAACTGCAGCAGACTAACCAAGTCTTCGTTGCTAATCAAGACTTCTTGGGATTCTGAATAGTCGACATCTGCCGGAAGGGTCACAGACAGAGATCAGCTCCCCAGAAGAGACACACAGCACACCTGAGAAGGCACGCCCATTGTACACCCAGAAAACCAAGCAGCTGGGACGGGGGAGGTGATAAGACGCAGCCATCAACTGGAGGTGACTGCACTCACCAAGCACCTGGTCACCTGAGCTGCTCGGACCTGGGACGGGCACAAAACGCAATCCCAACCAAGTCTGTACCTTTATGGAGTACCTGAGAACCTGAACCTGAGCAGCTTAGACCTGGGGAATGTGTGTAACCCAGGGCCCACATCAGACAGTTCCCGGCAGAGCAACCTAGAGCCTGAGCAGTGTAGACTGGGAAAGCACACACACAGTGAACGGGGGCAAACCCAGTGTGGCTGAAACACTGTGAGCACTCCCCACATATGCCAAAGATATTTATTTGCAGTGTTCCTCCCTCCCCACAGCACGACTGAACAAGTGAGCCTAAAAAAGTGACCACCACCATCCCCTCGTGTTGGGGTGGAAATTAGACACTGAAGAGACCAGCAAACAGAAGAAGCTAAAATAAACAGATGGAACCACTTTGGAAGTGACAGGTGCAATAGATTAAAACCCTGTAGTTAGCACCGACTACATAGGAAGGGACCTATAGATCTTGAGAAGTACAAGCCAGATCAAGGAACTATCTGAAAATGAACTGACCCCACACTGTCCACAACAGCTCCAGAGAAAGTCCTAGATGTATTCTTACTATTATCATTTTCTAAATTTAAAAACTTTTATTTTTAAGTCTCCTGTTACTCCTTTAATTTTCATTTTTATAACCTACTATTACCTTGCAAAAAAGTAAGATTTTATTTTTAAAGCAAACTTCATATATATATGTAATAATTTTTGTGAATTTGTTTTGTTTTTTTAATATTGTATTTTTGAGAATCTAACCTCTACTCTAGATTTTTAATCTTTGCTTTTTGGTATTTGTTATCAATTTTGTACCTTTAAGACCCAATCTTCAGTACCCATTTTTACTTGGGAGTGAGATTACTTACTGGCTTGATTGCTCTCTCCACCTTTTGACTCTCCTTTTTCTCCACCAGGTCGCCTCTATCTCCTCCCTCCCCCTTCTCTTCTCTACCCAACTCCATGAATCTCTGTGTGTTCCAGGCTGTGGAGAACACTTAGGGAACAGAATACTGGCTGGATCTGTCTCTCTCCATTTGATTCCACCTTTGTATCCTCTTGGCCACCTCTGTCTCCTTCTTTCCTCTTCTCTCCTCTGTGTAACTCCATGAACATCTCTGAGGGGTCCAGACTGAGGAGAGCACATAGGAAGTGATTACTGGCTAGCTTCCTCTCTCCCCATTTGATTCACCATCTTCTCCTCCTGGTCACCTCTATCTCCCTCTTCCTTTTTCTCTTCCCATGTAACTCTATGTACCTCTCTGGGTGTCCCTCACTGTTGAGAAACTTTTCACCATTAACCTAGATGTTTTATCATCGGTGCTGTATAGAGGGAGAAGTCTTGAGGCTACTGTAAGAATAAGACTGAAATCCAGAGGCAGGAGGCTTAAGTCCAAAACCTGAGAACACCAGAGAACTCCTAACTCCAGGGACCATTAGTAGATAAGAGCTCATCCAAAGCCTACACTATGTAGCCTCATACCTACACTGAAACCAAGAACCACCCAAGGGCCAACAAGTTCCAGAGAAAGACATATCATGCAAATTCTCCAGCAAAACAGGAACATAGCTCTGAGCTTCAACATACAGGCTGCCCAAATTCACACCAAACCCACTGACATCTCAAAACTCACTACTGGACACTTCATTGCACTCCAGAAAGAAGAAATCCAGCTCTAACCACCAGAACATCGACAGAAGCTTCCATAAACAGGAAACCTTGACAAGCCACCCAAACAACCCCACCAACAGTGAGGAACCTCCACAATAAAGAACCACAAACTGCCGGGATACGGGAAGGCCACCGCAAACACAGCAATACAAACAAGATGAAAAGGCAGAGAAACACCCTGCAGGTAAAAGAACAGGACAAAGTGAAAGTGAAGTTGCTCAGTCATGTCCGACTGTTTGCGACCCGTGGACTGTAGCCCACCAAGCTGCTCCATCCGTGGGATTCTCCAGGCAAGAATACTGGAATGGGTTTCCATTTCCTTCTCCAGGGGATCTTCCTGACCCAGGAATCGAACCCAGGTTTCCCACATTGCAGGCAGATGCTTTAACCTCTGCACCACCAGGGAAGCCAGCCATCAAAGAACAGGACAAATGCCCACCAAACCAAAGAAAAGAGGAAGAGATAGGGAATCTACCTGAAAAAGAATTCCAAATAATGATAGTGAACATGATCCAAAATCTTGAAAATAAAATGGAGTTACAGATAAATAGCCTGGAGACAAGGATAGAGAAGATGAGAGAAATGTTTAACTAGGACCTAGAAGAAATAAAAGTCAATATATAATGAATAATGCAAAAAATGAGATTAAAAGCACTCTGGAGGGAACCAACAGTAGAATAATGGAGGCAGAACATAGGATAAGTGAGGTAGAAGATAGAATGGTAGAAATAAATGAAGCAGAGGAGAAAAAATAAAAACTAATTAAAAGAAATGAGGACAAGCTCAGAGACCTCTGGGACAATGTGAAATGCCCCAACATTCAAATTGTAGGAGTCCCAGAAGAAGACAAAAAGAAAGACCATGAAAAAATACTTGAGGAGATAACAGTTGAAAACGTCCCTAAAATGGGGAAAGAAATAGTCACCCAAGTCCATGAAACCCAGAGAGTCCCAAACAGGATGAACCCAAGGCAAAACACCCCAAGACACATATTAATCAAATTAACAAAGATCAAACACAAAGAACAAATATTAAAAGCAGCAAGGGAAAAACAACAAATAACACACAAGGGGATTCCCATAAGGATAACAGCTGATCTTTCAATAGAAAGTCTTCAGGCCAGAAGGGAATGGCAGGACATACCTAAAGTGATGAAAGAAAATAACCTACAGCCCAGATTACTGTACCAGCAAGGATCTCATTCAGATATGAAGGAGAAATCAAAAACTTTACAGACAAGCAAAAGCTGAGAGAATTCAGCACCACCAAACCAGCCCTCCAACAAATGCTAAAGGATCTTTCCTAGACAGGAAACAAAGAAAGGGTGTATAAACTCGAACCCAAAACAATAAAGTAAATGGCAATGGGATCATGCTTATCAATAATTACCTTAAATATAAATGGGTTGGATGCCCCAACCAAAAGACAAAGACTGGCTGAATGAATACAAAAACATGACCCCTATATATGTTGTCTCCAAGAGACCCACCTCAAAACAAGGGACACATACAGACTGAAAGTGAAGGGCTGGGAAAAGATATTCCATGCAAATAGAGACCAAAAGAAAGCAGGAGTAGCAATACTCATACCCGATAAAATAGACTTTGAAATAAACGCTGTGAAAAGAGACAAAGGATGACAATACATAACGATCAATGGATCAATCCAAGAATATAACAATTATAAACATATATGACCCAACATAGGAACACTGAATTATGTAAGGCAAATGCTAACAAGTATGAAATGGGAAATTAAAGTAACACAATAATAGTGGGAGACTTTAATACACCACTCACACCTATGGATAGATCAATTAAACAGAAAATTAACACAGAAACACAAACTTTAAATGATAAAATAGACCAGTTAGACCTAATTAATATCTATAGGATATTTCACCTTTCTCTCAAGTGCACATGAAACTTTCTCCAGGATAGATCACATCCAGGGCCATAAATCTAGCCTTGGTAACTTCAAAAAAATTGAAATCATTCCAAGCATTTTTTCTGACTACAATGCAGTAAGATTCAATTCAGTTCAGTCGTTCAGTCATCTCTATTTGTGACCCCATGAATCACAGCCTGCCAGGTCTCCTTGTCCATCACCATCTCGCAGAGTTCACTCAAACCCACGTCCATCGAGTCAGTGATGCCATCCAGCCATCTCATCCTCTGTCATCCCCTTCTCCTCCTGCCCCCAATCCCTCCCAGTATCAGAGTCTTTTCTAATGACTCAACACTTCGCATGAGGTGGCCAAAGTACTGGAGTTTCAGCTTTAGCATCATTCCTTCCAATGAACACCCAGGGATAGAACGGACCTCTAGAACGGACTGGTTGGATCTCCTTGCAGTCCAAGGGACTCTCAAGAGTCTTCTCCAACATCACAGTTCAAAAGCATCAATTCTTCAGCGCTCAGCCTTCTTCACAGTCCAACTCTCACATCCATACATGACTACTGGAAAAACCATAGCCTTGACTAGATGGACCTTTGTTGGCAAAGTAATGTCTCTGCTTTTCAATCTGCTATCTAGGTTGGTCATAACTTTTCTTCCAAGGAGTGTCTTTTAAAGTCATGGCTGCAGTCAACATCTGCAGTGAATTTGGAGCCCCCCAAAAAATAAAGTCTGACACTGTTTCCACTGTTTCCCAATCTATTTCACATGAAGTGATGGGACAAGATGCCATGATCTTCGTTTTCTGAATGTTGAGCTTTAAACCAACTTTTTCACTCTCCTCTTTCACTTTCATCAAGAGGCTTCTTAGTTCCTCTTCACTTTCTGCCATAAGGGTGGTGTCATCTGCATATCTGAGGTTATTGATATTTCTCCCAGCAATCTTGATTCCAGCTTGTGCTTCTTCCAGCCCAGTTTTTCTCATGATATACCCTGCATATAAGTTAAATAAGCAGGGTGACAATATACAGCCTTGATGCACTCCTTTTCCTATTTGGAACCAGTCTGTTGTTCCATTTCCAGTTCTAACTGTTACTTCCTGACCTGCATACAGATTTCTCAAGAGGCAGGTCAGGTGGTCTGGTATTCCCATCTCTTGAAGAATTTTCCACAGTTGATTGTGATCCACACAGTCAAAGGCTTTGGCATAGTCAATAAAGCAGAAATAGATGTTTTTCTGGAACTCTCTTGCTTTTTCCATGATCCAGCGGATGTTGGCAATTTGATCTCTGGTTCCTCTGCCTTTTCTAAAACCAGCTTGAACGTCTGGAAGTTCACGGTTCACGTATTGCTGAAGCCTGGTTCAGAGAATTTGAGCATCACTTTACTAGTGTGTGAGATGAGTGCAAATGTACGGTAGTTTGAGCATTCTTTGGCATTGCTTTTCTTTGGGATTGGAATGAAAACTGACCTTTTCCAGTCCTGTGGTCACTGCTGAGTTTTCCAAATTTGCTGGCATATTGAGTGCAGCACTTTCACAGCATCATCTTTCAGGATTTATATTAGCTCAACTGGAATTGAGCTATTCCATCACCTCCAACTCGAATTCCAACTGGAATTCCATCACTTCCACTAGCTTTGTTCCTAGTGATGCTTTCTAAGGTCCACTTGACTTCACATTCCAGGATGTCAGGCTCTAGGTGAGTAATCATACCATCGTGATTATCTTGGTCGTGAAGATTTTTTTTTTTTTTGTACAGTTCTGTGTATTCTTGCCACCTCTTCTTAATATCTTCTGGTTCTGTTAGGTCCATACCATTTCTGTCGTTTATTGAGCCCTTTATCTTTGCATGAAATTTTCCCTTGGCATTTCTCATTTTCCTGAAGAGATCTCTAGTCTTTCCCATTCTGTTGTTTTCCTCTATTTCTTTGCATTGATCACTGAGGAAGGCTTTCTTATCTCTTCTTGCTATTCTTTGAAACTCTGCATTCAGATGCTTATATCTTTCCTTTTCTCCCTTGTTTTTTGCTTCTCTTCTCTTCACAGCTATTTGTAAGGCCTCCCCAGACAGCCATTTTGCTTTTTTGCATTTCTTTTCCATCAGGATGGTCTTGATCCCTGTCTCCTGTACAATGTCACAAACCTCATTCCCTAGTTCATCAGGCACTCTATCTATCAGATCTAGCCCCTTAAATCTATTTCTCACTTCCACTGTATAATCATAAGGGATTTGATTTCAGTCATACCTGAATGGTCTAGTGGTTTTCCCTACTTTCTTCAAATTAAGTCTGAATATGGCAATAAGGAGCTCTTGATCTGAGCCACAGTCAGCTCCCAGTCTTGTTTTTGCTGACTGCATAGAGCTTCTCCATCTTTGGCTGTAAAGAATATAATCAATCTGATTTCGGTGTTGACCATCTGGTGATGTCCATGTGTAAAGTCTTCTCTTGTGTTGTTGGAAGAGGCTGTTTGCTATGACCAGTGTGTTCTTTTGGCCAAACTCTATTAGCTTTTGCCCTGCTTCATTCTGCATTCCAAGGCCAAATCTGCCTGTTATTCCAGGTGTTTCTTGACTTCCTAATTTTGCATTCTAGTCCCTATAATGAAAAGGACATCTTTTTTGGGTGTTAGTTCTACAAGGTCTTGTAGGTCTTCATAGAACCGTTCAACTTCAGCTTTTTAAGCATTACTGGTTGGGGCATAGACTGGGATCACTGTGATACTGAATGGTCTGCCTTGGAGACGAACAGAGATCATTCTGTCTTTTTTGATATTGAATCCAAGTACTGCATTTCAGACTCTTTTGTTGACCATGATAGCTACTCCATTTCTTCTATGGGATTCCTGCCCACAGTAGTAGATATAATGGTCATCTGAGTTAAATTCACCCATTCCAGTCCATTTTAGTTCGCTGATTCCTAGAATGTCAACGTTCACTCCTGCCATTTCCTGTTTGACCACTTCCAATTTGCCTTGATTAATGGACCTAACATTCCAGGTTCCTATGCAATATTGCTCTTTACAGCATTGGACCTTGCTTCTATCACCAGTCACATTGACAACTGGGCATTTTTTTTTTGCTTTGGCTCCATCCCTTCATTCTTTCTGGAGTTATTTCCCCACTGATTTCCATTAACATATTGGGTATCTACTGACCTGGGGAGTTTCTCTTTCAGTATCTTATCATTTTGCCCTTTCATACATCCAAGGAGTGGTGGCTACACGGGTATAGGAGGGCCTAGAGAAGCTACTCCATGTTCAAGGTCAGGCGGGCCGGCAGTGAGGAGATACCCTCGTCCAAGGTAAGGAGCAGTTGCACTTTGCTGAAGCAGCTGTGAAGCAATACTCCACGTCCAAGGTAAGAGAAACCCAAGTAAGACAGTAGGTGTTACAAGAGCACATCAGAAGGCAGACACACTGAAACCATAATCACAGGAAACTAGTCAATCTAATCACACTAGGACCACAGCCTTGTCTAACTCAATGAAACTACGCCATCTCCTGTGGGGGCCACCCAAGACAGGCAGGTCATGGCTGAGAGGTCTGACAGAATGTGGTCCACTGGAGAAGGGAATGGCAAACTACTTTAGTATTCTTGCCTTGAGAACCCCATGAACAGTATGAAAATGCACTAAGATTAGAAGTCAATTATAGGAGCAAAACTTAAAAATTCCAACATATGGAGACTGAACAACAAGCTGCTGAATAACCAATAAATCACAGAAGAAATCAAAAAAGAAATCAAAATATGCATAGAAATGAATTAAAATGAAAACAAAACAACCCCAAACCTATGGGACACTGTAAAAGCAGTGCTAAGGGGAACATTCATAGCAATACAGGCTTACCTCAAGAAACAAGAAAAAAGTCAAATAAATAACCTAACTCTACACCTAAAACAACCAGAAAAGGAAGAAATGAAGAACCCCAGGGTTAGTAGAAGGAAAGAAATCTTAAAAATTGGGGCAGAAATCAATGCAAAAGAAAAAAAAAAGAGAGAGACCATAGCAAAATTCAACAAAGTTAAAAGTTGGTTCTTTGAGAAGACAAATAAAATTGACAAACCATTAGCCAGACTCATCAAGAACAAAAGGGAGAAGAATCAAATCAACAAAATTAGAAATGAAAATGGAGAGATTACAACAGACAACACAGAAATGCAAAGGATCATAAGAGACTAGTATCAGCAACTATATGCCAATAAAATGGACAACTTGGAAGAAATGGACAAATTCTTAGAAAAGTACAACTTTCCAAAACTGAACCAGGAAGAAATAGAAAATCTTAACAGACCCATCACAAGCACAGAAATTGAAACTGTAATCAGAAATCTTCCAACAAACAACAACCCAAGACCCAGATGCCTTCACAGCTTAATTATACCAAAAATTTAGAGAAGAGCTAACACCTATCCTACTCAAACTCTTCCAGAAAATTGCAGAGGAAGGTAAACTTCCAAACTCATTCTATGAAGCCGCCATCACCCTAATAGCAAAGCCTGACAAAGATGCCACAAAAAAAGAAAACTACAGGCCGATATCACTGATGAACATAGATGCAAAAATCCTTAACAACATTCTAGCAAACAGAATCCAAAAACACATTTAAAAGATCATACATCATGACCAAGTGGGCTTTATCCCAGGGATGCAAGGGTTTTTCAATATCTGCAAATCAATCAATGTAATTAATACACCACATCAATAAATTGAAAGATAAAAACCATATGGTTATCTCAATAGATGGAGAGAAACCTTTGACAAAGTTCAACATCGACTTATGATAAAAACCCTCCAGGAAGCAGGAATAGAAGGAACATACCACAACATAATAAAAGCTATATATGACAAATCCACAGCAAACATTATCCTCAAACATTATCCACTGAAACATTGAAAGCATTTCCCCTAAAGTCAGGAACAAGACAAGAGTGCCCACTCTCACCACTACTATTCAGCATAGTTTTGGAAGTTTTGGCCACAGCAATCAGAGCAGAAAAAGAAATAAAAGGAATCCAAATTGGAAAAGAAGAAGTAAAACTCTCACTGTTTGCAGATGACATGATCCTCTACATAGAAAACCTTAAAGACTCCACCAGAAAATTATTAGAGCTAATCAATGAATATAGTAAAGTTGCAGGATATAAAATCAACACACAGAAATCCCTTGCATTCCTACTCACTAACAATGAGAAAACTGAAAGAGAAATTAAGGAAACAATTCCATTCACCATTGCAACGAAAAGAATAAAATACTTAGAAATATATCTACCTAAAGAAACAAAAGACCTATATATAGAAAACTATAAAACACTGATGAAAGAAATCAAACAGGACACAAATTGATGGAGAATACACCATGTTTGTGGATTGGAAGACTCAATATAGTGAAAATGAGTATACTACTCAAAGCAGTGTATAGTTCAATGCAATCCTTATCAAGCTACCAACAGTATTTTTCACAGAGCTAGAACAAATAATTTCACAATTTGTATGGAAATACAAAAAACCTCGAATAGCCAAAGCAAGCTTGAGAAAGAAGAATGGAGCTGGAGGAATCAACCTGCCTAAGTTCAGGCTCTACTACAAAGCTACATTCATCAAGACAGTATGGTACTGGCAAAAAGACAGAAATATAGATCAATGGAACAAAATAGAAAGCACAGAGATAAATCCACACACCTATGGACACCTTATCTTTGGCAAAGGAGGCAAGAATATACAATGCAGAAAAGACAATCTCCTTAACAAGTGGTGCTGGGAAAACTGATTAACCACTTGTAAAAGAATGAATCTAGAACATGTTCTAACACCATACACAAAAAATAAACTCAAAATGGATTAAAGATCTAAACGTAAGACCAGAAACTATAAAACTCCTAGCAGAAAACATAGGCAAAACACTCTCTGACATAAATCACAGCAGGATCCTCTATGACCCATCTCCCAGAGTATTGAAAATAAAAGCAAAAATAAACAAATGTGTCCTAATTATACTTAAAAGCTTCTGCACAACAAAGGAAACTATAAGCAAGGTGAAAAGACAGCCTTTAGAATGGGAGAAAATTATAGCAAACAAAGCAACGGACAAAGATTAATCTCAAAAATATACAAGCAACTCCTGCAGCTCAATTCCAGAAAAATAAATGAACCAATCAAAAAATGGTCCAAAGAACTAAACAGACATTTCTCCAAAGAAGACATACACATGGCTAACAAACACATGAAAAGCTGCTCAACATCACTCATTATCAGAGAAATGCAAATCAAAATCACAATGAGGTACCATTTCACGCCAGTCAGAATGGCTGCTATCAAACAGTCTACAAGGAATAAATGCTGGAGAGGGTGTGGAGAAAAGGGAACCCTCTGACACTGTTGCTGGGAATGCAAAGTAGTACAGCCACTATGGAGAACAGTGTGGAGATTCCTTTAAATACTGGAAATAGAACTGCCATATGACCCAGCAATCCCACTTCTGGGCATACACACCGAGGAAACCAGAACTGAAAGAGACACATGTACCCCAATGTTCATTGCAGCACTGTTTATAATAGCCAGGACATGGAAGCAACCTAAATGTCCATCAGCAGAAGAATGGATAAGAAAGCCATGGTACATATACACAATGGAGTATTAGCCATTAAAAAGAATACATTTGAATCAGTTCTAATGAGGTGGATGAAACTGGAGCCTAGTATAAAGAATGAAGTAAGCCAGAAAGAAAAACACCAGTACAGTATACTAAGGCATATATATGGAATTTAGAAAGATGATAATGATAACCCTATATGTGAGACAGTAAAAGAGACACAGATGTGTAGAACAGTCTCTTGGACTCTATGGGAGAGGGCGAGGGTGGGATGATTTCAGAGAATGGCATTTGAACACGTATATTATTATATGTGAAATGAAGTGCCAGTCCAGTTTCAATGCATGAGACAGTGTGCTCGGGGCTTGTGCACTGGGATGACCCAGAGGGATGGGATGGGGAGGGAGGTGGGAGGCAGCTTCAGGACAGTGAACCAAGTACACCCGTGGCAGATTCATGTCACTGTATTTCAAAACCACTACAATATTGTAAAGTAATTAGCCTCCAATTAAAATAAATTAATTTATATTAAAAATAAAAATTTTAAAAATAAAACAAGTTCATTTTAACATAGCTTATGAAAAATTAAAAGCATTCAATTTAACTGTGAAGTTTAAAGAATTTTAACAAATGTATATATACCCACTTAACTACCACTTTTACAATAAGAACATTTACATCGCTATCCCCTCTCCAATACCTCCTCCAAACTTCTAACCCCCTCCAAACCTCTTCTTCCCCTTTTGCAGTCAACCACACCTTCCCCACATAAAGCCATCCATATCATTAACCCTAATCACCACTGATCAGATTTCCCTCATTAAAGATTAGCTTGGCTGTTCGACAACTTCATGTCAATGAAATCATTAGACTATTGTTTTCTGTCAGTTCTTTTATTCAGCATGTTTTTGAGGTTTATCCATTTTTTTTCTGTGTAACAAGTTTTTCTTCCTTTTTATTATAAGTAATATTTCATTGCACATATATACTACAATCTATCCATTTACTTATAATAGAACTATAGTCATTTCAAATTGTGGGCTATTAAGAATAAAACAGCTGTTAACATTTGAGCATAAGTCATTTTGTAGATACAATGTTTTTACTTCTGTTAGATAAATACCTGTGAGAAGAATGGCTGGGTCATGTGGTAGGCATAAGTTTAACTTTATGAGAAAGCAGAAGACTGATTTCCAAAGTGGTTATACCTTTATTATATACTCCCATCAATGACATATGAAATTCTTCAATGCTCCAAATCCTTGTTAACAACTGTCACTCTTAATTTTAGCCTAGATCAGTGTGAAGTGGTAATACATGTGATTATCATTTGTAGTTCTATAATGGCAACCCACTCCAGTACTCGTGCCTGGAAAATTCCATGGATGGAGGAGCCTAGGAGGCTACAATCCATGGGGTTGCAAAGAGTCGGACACGACTGAAAAACTTCAAAAATCAATTCAATGTTAATGAAGTTGAGAATATTTCCATGTGCTTAGTTGCCATTAATTTCTCTCCTTTGGTGATCTGTGTTCAAATATTTCTCTCAAATTACATTGAGTTGTTTCTCTTCTTAGTATTTAGTTGTAAAAGTGCTATTTATAAAACATAGTATGAAGGTGAAGTTGCTCAGTTGTGTCTGACTCTTTGCGACCCGGTGGACTATAGCCTACCAGGCTTCTCCATCCATGGGATTCTCCAGGCAAGAATACTGGAGTGGGTTACCATTTCCTTCTCCAGGGGATCTTCCCAACCCAGGGATCTAACCCGGGTCTCCCGCATTGGAGCCAGACGCTTTAACCTCTAAGCCACCAGTGAAGTCCAAAACATAGTATAGATAATTATATGTATGTAAAGAATATTCTCTCCAAGTCTGGAATTTGACTTGTCATTTCCTTCATGTTACATTTCAAAGAGCAGGAGCTTTCATTTTGATGAAATCCAATTTATCTTTTTATAAATTTTATGATTAATGCTTTTGTATCATCTCTAAGCTTTTTTTTTTTGCCTATTCCAAAGTCACAAAGGTTTTCTCCTATAGTTTCATTTAAATGATTTATACTCTTACTTCTTTCCGTTAGACCTATGATCCATTTCAAATTTAGTTTTGTGTATATTATGAAGTAAAGGTCAAGGTTCACTTTTTCCCATATGAATATTCAGTTAATTTAGCACTATTAAGTTATTGGAAGGACAATCCTTTCCTCCTCTGAACTTCTTGATAATTCTGTTGAAAATCAATTTACCATATGTGTGTGGGGTTTTTTTGGACTCTTGTGCTTCAAAGATTGAATATATATATATATATATATATATATAT
Organism: Ovis canadensis; assembly: GCF_042477335.2. Lineage (NCBI taxonomy): Eukaryota > Metazoa > Chordata > Mammalia > Artiodactyla > Bovidae > Ovis > Ovis canadensis. The sequence goes on along the minus strand of NC_091727.1, from coordinate 111,171,754 downwards.
ATATATATATATATATTCACACACATGCACATAGAAGAAGGAAATGACAACCCACTCCAGTATTCTTGCCTGGAAAATCCCATGGACAGAGGGTCCATGGGGTCACAAGAGTTGAACACAGCTTAGAGACTAAACCACCACCACCACCATAATGGAATATTATTCAGCCATGAAAAAGAAGGAAGTCTTTTCACTTGCAAAAACACGAATGGGCTTTGAGGGCATTATGCTAATCAAAATAAGTCAGACAGAGAAAGACAAATACTGCATAGTCTCATTTACATGTGGAAAAACAAATAAATTAACAAACCCAAGCTCATATTTACAGAGAACAGATTAGCGAGTGCCAGAAGCTAGGGAGTAGGGAGGAATGAAATGGGTGAAGAGGGTCAAAAGACACAAACTTCCATTATAAAATAAATAAGTCATAGGGATGTAATGTACAGAATGGCAACTATCATTAACAATAGTGTTCTCATATTTTAAAGAAGATGACTCTATACATAGAAGATCTAAAGACACCACCAGAAAACTAGAGATTATCATGAATTTAGTAAAGTCACAGGATACAAAATTAATATACATAAATCTGTCGCATTTCTATGCACTAACAACAAACCAGAAAGAAATTAAGGAAAGAATCCCATTTACCATGACATCAAAAAGAATAAAATACCTAGGAATAACCTTACCTAAGGAAGCGAAAGTCCTAAACTTCAGAAACTATAAGACATGGATAAAAGAAACTGAAATGACACAAATAGATGGAAAGATACACTGTGTTCTTGGATTGGAAGACTAAATATTGTTAAAATGACCATACTACCCAAGGTAATCTACAGATTCAATGTAATCCTTATCAAATTACCAATGACATTTTCCACAGAACTGGGACAAAAAAATTTTTAATATGTATGGAAACACAAAAGACCCCAAATAGCCAAAATAATCTTAAGAAAGAAGAATGGAGTTGGAGGAATCATGAGCCTTGACTTCAGACTATACTACAAAGCTACAGTAATCAAAACAGTATGATTTGATTTATACAAAATAGACTTATACAAAAATAGACATATATATCAATTGAACAGGATAGAAAGCCCAGAAATATTGCACAGCATTATAATTATAGTCATCATGCTTTACACTACATCCCCAGAACTTATTCACCTTAATAATTGGAAGACTGTACCTTCTGACTCCCTTCACACATTTCACCAATTCACACCCCCTCCTGCTTCTTGCAACCAGCAATCTGTTCTTTGTTTCTATGAGGCTCTCTTTTTCAATAGATTCCACATATAAGTGAGACCATATAGCATTTGTCTTTCTCTGCCTGACATTTCACTTAGTATAATGCCCTTAACTTCCATCCAGGTTGCTGCAAATGCCAAGATTGCCCTATTTTTTTGAGGTTGAATATGCCATATATATATACCATTATATTTTATTTATCCATTCATCCACTGATGGACACTTAGGTTGTTTCGCACGTCTTGGCTATTGAAAAATAATGCTTCAATAAACATGGGGTAGTAATAATACTTTAAGATAGTGATTTATAGTTTAGTTAGAGGTATTAAAAATAAAGTTTACATGAAATTAATGTAAAAATCTTTATGTGGACTTTTAAAAATTTATCTTATGTAAATATATAGCAGTGAAATTGCTGGATTATATGTTTGGCATTTTAAGAAACTGCCAGACCCTTTTCCAAAGTTTTCTGCCATTTTTAGACTCTGACCAACAATGAATGAGAATTATGATCGCCCTACATCCTTGCCAATGCTGGGTCTGTAAATATTTTCAATTTTAGTTACATGGCTACGTGTGTATAGGACCTATATCCTTTTGAATGGTGCCAAGCACTGGCTAATCTTTCTGACTACAGAATTATGTGAACATGATATCCTTAGGAAACACTTTATGATGAATCCAAAGGTACTTTAAATGTCAACTATTACCTCACAACGTCTTAGCGAACTAGATAAATAGATGTAATAGTTAACCTCTCTATATATTACAATTATATAGTAATAACAGTAATATTGCCACTTAAACAAACAAGATCATTTCATATGGTGAATGATATATGTAGGCAATTTGCAAAAGAAAAGTATATATTGCAAAACCTTTTAAGATGCTGACATATACATAATTCAATGTACAATAACATTACTTTATACATAAATATATGTTTAATGTATATAGCAAGTTAGTGATATACAGATTGATGGTGACAGTGTAGAGAAGACAGTGCTTCCACACATTATTGATGAAAATGCATATTAGAAAGACATTAGTGAAATTCAGCTGTGCAAAATATGTATCAAAATTTTAAATGTAAAGGATACATAAACTTAACCCCAGATATTCCATTTCTGGAAATGTATTCTAAGAAAATAAGCAGATAGGTATACAAATATATGTACAAGGATAATAGTTGCAGCACTGTTTATAAAAATAAAAATATCAAAAAAATGAAAATGCCCACAATATTAGTTATACTATAACATATTATAATATTATTAATCAATTTTAAAAGATGAGACTACAACTGACATGTGAAGTTTTCCATACACATCATTAAATGAAAAGAACGGGTTACAGAATATGTTTAGTGTAAAATTTTTGTAGAAAACAAAAATGTGCATACATATGTAAGCTTTATATATGCAAAGAGAAAAGCTCAGAAGGAAAAATACTATACATTCAAAAAGGGGTTGGAAAACTTTTTCTGAGAAGAGTCAGATAAAAAGTGCTTTAGAATTTGCAAGCCACATGGCATCTGTCACAACTGAACAGCTCTATCATTTTAGCATGAAAGCAACACAGACAATATGTAAATAAATGGTCATGGTTGTGTTCAAACAATATTTATGGACCCAAAAAATTGAGTTTAATTTAATTTTTGTGTTGCATAAATTTTCCAACTTAATTTTTGTGTTGCATAAAATATTCTTTTCTTGATTGTTTAAAATAATTTAAAAATGTGACAAACATTTCAGTTTGCAAGCCATAAAAAATAGAAGGCAGGTTAGATCTGTTCCACAGGCTTTAGCCTGCCAACTTCTATTCAGTGAAGTACAATTTTTTTGGAGTGTTAGGTTGGTAAAAGCATTTTTATTTTATACTTAATAAACTTTAAAATTATTAAAAGATTTTAGAGCTAATTTGTGCTACTTTTAATAGAAATAAAAATATTTTACACTGAACAACAAAATGTTGATTTTTCCAATTGGAGCTAGTAGAATTCAGAATGGATATTTCCTACTTCTTTGGTAGACAGCTTGTTTATCATTGTTCATTTTCTTCACTATAACCTACACTAAAATAGAATTTTCCTGGGAGAAATAAATAGGTATAGATACAGATTTAGATTTGATAAAGATATTATTTAAAGTTGAAATCATCCATGGTGGAAAAAGACTGAATGTTTTCCCTCTAAGTTTGGCAACAAGTCAAGGATGTATTCTCATCACTTTTATTTAACAATGAACTACAGGTTCTAGTGAATGCAACAAGCAAGAAAAAATAGCTGAAAAATTATACAGACTGGAAAAAAGGAATAAGATTCTCTTTATTTGTGGACAGACTCTCTTTATTTATCTCTTTATTTATATAAGGTCACATAGATTAAAATGTGTCCCAAATAATCTACATAATAGCAACTAAAACTAATGAGATTAATAAGGTCACAATATATGTGAATGTTTGCATCTCCCTCAAATGCATATTCTGAAACCTAATGCTCTCTATGATAGTATTAGGAGGTGGGGCAAATAGAAGGTGTGTATTAGGTCATAAGGGTGGAGCCCTCATGAAGTGAAACTACTGCTTTTTTTTTTTTAACTTTATTTTACTTTACAATACTGTATTGGTTTTGCCATACATTGACATGAATCCACCACGGGTGTACATGCGTTCCCAAACATGAACCCCCCTCCCACCTCCCTCCCCATAACATCTCTCTGGGTCATCACCGTGCACCAGCCCCAAGCATGCTGTATCCTGCGTTGGACATAGACTGGCGATTCGATTCTTACATGATAGTATACATGTTTCAATGCCATTCTCCCAAATCATCCCACCCTCTCCCTCTCCCTCTGAGTCCAAAAGTCCGTTATACACATCTGTGTCTCTTTCCCTGTCTTGCATACAGGGTCGTCATTGCCATCTTTCTAAATTCCATATATATGTGTTAGTATACTGTATTGGTGTTTTTCTTTCTGGCTTACTTCACTCTGTATAATCGGCTCCAGTTTCATCCATCTCATCAGAACTGATTCAAATGTATTCTTTTTAACAGCTGAGTAATACTCCATTGTGTATATGTACCACAGCTTTCTTATCCATTCATCTGCTGATGGACATCTAGGTTGTTTCCATGTCCTGGCTATTATAAACAGTGCTGCGATGAACATTGGGGTACATGTGTCTCTTTCAATTCTGGTTTCCTCGGTGTGTATGCCCAGCAGTGGGATTGCTGGGTCATAAGGTAGTTCTATTTGCAATTCTTTTAATGAATCTCCACACTGTTCTCCAAAGTGGCTGTACTGAGATTCTTCAGAGCATGCTAGCCCCTTCCACTCTGTATGAACACAGTGAGAAGTCCACAGTGTATAACAACAAAGAATGCTTTCATCAGAATTCCAACCATAATGGCACCCTAATCTTGGACTTTCACACCCCAGAAGTGTGAGAAATAAAGTTTTGTTGTTTATAAACCACCCAGTTTATAGTATTTTTGTTATAGAAGTCCAAATGGACTGGGTCAACACAGGGTCAATATTCAAAAACTTATTGCAGTCCAAATACAAGTAATGAAATAAAGATAATATAAGTTTATTAAATAAAAAGTATAAACTACAATAACATGAAAACATAAAATATTTAGAGATATGTCTAACAAAATATTTATGTTGAAAACTATGAAACATAGATAAAAGAATTAAAGACATAAATGAAGAGATCTATCATATTAATGATTTTTAAAATTCAATGTTTGGGATATCATTTCTTTCCCAAATTATCTATATATCCGGAGTAATCCCAAACAAAATTCCATTAGGCATTTTTTTAGTAGAAACAGAAAAGCTAATTCTAAATTTTATTTGGAAAAACAAAGAATAGACTCCCCTCCCCTAAAAAAATGATAAAGAACAAAGTTGAAGGACTTACAGTACCAGATTTTAAAACTTAATGGTAGACTAATAAAAATAATATAGTGTTGGCATAAGGATAGACATAAACCAATGGAACACAATAGAGAATCCCCAAATAAACTCATACATATATGGTTAACTGCTTTTCAACAAAGTTGACAAATTCTCAATGAAGAATGTAAAAGCTTATCAATAAAGTTTACTAGAAGAACTGAATGTCCATATAGAGGGAATAAAAACTCAACCCTTACCTTGCACCATCTACTAAATGTAACACAAAATGTGTCATACATTTATATATGAGACTTAAAACTACAAAAATTCTAGAGAAAACATAAGAGCAAACCTTTGTGACCTTGGGCTAGGCAAAGTCTCTCAGTAAAATCACAAAAAGCAAAAATATAAAAGAAATATTTGTTGAATTTTAAACTTCTCAAAAGATGATGTTTAGAAATAAAAGGATAAGCTACATATTAAGAGAAAACATTTAGACATATATTTCTGATAAAGCGCTTATATTTGAAATATACAAAGAACTCAAACCACTTAACAATCAGAAAACTCAGCAATAAAATGGACAAAAGATTTGAACAGACACTTCACCCAAGAAAATATACAGATGACCAAAATGTACATGAAAGCATGGTCAACATTATTGGTCACTGGAAAAATACAAATTGAAACCACAAGAAAATATTACTGCACAATTGTTAAAATAGTTAAATCATTTATTTATAAAACTGATAATATACCAATTGTTGGAGAGAGTGTGGAACAACTGAAATTCTCAAATAATGTTGGCAGAAATGCATAATGGTAAAGTCATTCAGGAAAACAGTTTGGCAAATACTTGTAAAACATACACATATTTACCATACTACTCACCAGTCTCTGTCCCTAAGTATTTGTCCACATGTACACACAAAGACCTACGCTTGAATGTTTATGTAGCTCTTTAATAAACAGAAATAATCCAATGTTGGTCAGTTGCTAAATGGATGTACAACTTGTGGTACATCACATGAATCAGTAGTTTGATTTTATTTTACTGATTCATGCAACAGCAATGATGAATCTCAAAAGCATTATGTTAAGTGAATGAAGCCACATTTCATTTACATGATATTCCAGAGAAAGTTAAACTGTAGGAACAAAAATCAGTTCAGGGAATAGGGTAGATGAGGTGATTGATTACAAAGGGGAAAAGGGATTCCCTTTTAGAAAGATGAAAATATTTTATAACTTAATTTCAACAGTGGTTATATGACCATCATGGTTACATAAAGAACATACATGGTTACATGTTACTGAAACCCATTACACTGTACATCTGAATAGGAAGAATGTTTCTGTAAATAAATAATACCTTAGTAAATCTGTCTTTAATGAGACATCAAAGTATCAAATTTTACAAATTAGGAGATTTTCATTTAGATCTTTGATAGAACTTTGAAAATCTGCTTTTTGTGAAATATTCAGGTATATAGACCATAGATTAGAAAATAAATTTCTAAGTAGAAGGTTATATTAATGCTCAAACAGAAATAGCAGCCACAACTTTATTATTTTGTTTTGGGTTCATCATGTTTGTCATGAAATAATTCAAAAATTATCTTTTTTTCCCTTTTCCTAAAAGTGAAAAGTACAAAATATTTAACACTAGTACTGAAAGCAAGGGGTTATTTTTTTTAAGGGGTTATTTTTAATATTATTCTTTCACTTTACAGTTTTGGAAAACTATAAGTGGCACAAGTAGTCATTTGTTTTTGAAATTTACTCTCAAAAATTTTAGCCAAAAATAGCTCATTCTGCTAAAATAAATATGCAGTTATACAATAAGTAAGTGAGTAAGTGAAGTCGCTCAGTCCTGTCCGACTCTTTGCGACCCCGTGGACTGTAGCCTACCAGGGGATTTTCCCAACTCAGGGATCTAACCCAGGTCTTCTGCATTGGAGGCAGACGCTTTAACCTCAGACTTGTTTAGTCCAGTTGAAAATGCATACTGTGATTTCTTTGGGCCCATATGCATTTATCTTTGGTGAAAATAAACATTTTCTTTGGAATCTGTATATTTTTATGAATTAGAGTAGTAGATGCTAAAATATGCACTGAAATTCAAAGAGCTCTGGAAAGGAACTACCTGACAGAATCTATTTTCTCTGCTTGTTGGCTACTGATTATCAGAAATCCCATTGGCTTAACATGCAAGTCCATCTGCTTAACATGCAAATGCCCTTGGAAGAGAAAACCAATAATTTCTCAACACCTTAGTGTTAACAATATTAATTTATTTTTCTCTATTAGGAAGAATAAGGAATCAATTTGAATACCCTGGAGGAGTGGTCAAAGTATTAGTCATTCAGTAGGGAGGGTGCTAAAAGTGAGAGGAAAGGATCAAGGAGAAGACTGGCCCACAGAAGAAAATCTACTGACTTCACAATACTGCCTGGTACTAATTGTTGAAAGTTAAATGTGACTGTATCTCTACAAAGTTCATGAATGATGACAATTTTTTCCCTTTATATTGTCAATAATATCCTTATTTTAAGGTACAAATAATGTTAACAACTATCACACATTTGCCCTTTTTATGTACCAAGTTTTACTTTCATAGCTCACACACTCACTTAATTTGATTCCAGGAGCACAATGGAAAGAATGGACAACTGTATATCATTCACTGAACATCCGTCTTACAAAATTAAGAAAAAAAAAGAACAATCAATACAGGACACTTTACTCCTATTTGTAACACTGCAATGTGTGGCGTTACAACAGGAAAAAATATTGATGGTAAGCTTTTTCTTTCTTTAACTCTTCAGCAAGGTAAGAAATATGGCCACTTTTCTATTAAGGTTGTATTCATTTTTAATGATATTACTTTTGGTAAACAGTAATGATCTAGCCTTATATATAGCTTAAATACCAGTTTTATTGAAGATCCATGTTTTCGCTTTACTGTGCTCATCAAGTAAGATGAAGTGTAATCTGATTTTCTAAATAAAATTTAGATTTCTGACTTTAACCTTTTTACTGTGAATGGGAGAGAATCATTAGCTTCATCACTAATTAACTTATTAATATCTTAAAGCATATTTCTCTTACATTCAACTTCAGTTTCAACAATACCACCCCAATATAAAATTTTACTTAACTTTCTTCTCATGGTTTGCAAAATTGTTGAAGGTATAAAGGAAAATTACAGGTCTGGAAGGGATGGCAAGGACATCTTATATTGTAATGTTAAAGAAATTACTTCTCCCTCTTTTTTAGATTATATGTAGAACATATTTTATTAAATCAGTTCTCATAGATACTATATGTGGATACTATATTAATAGATTAATAAGTACTATATAAAGATATTGTATATGGTATCTAAATAATATATGTGGATATCATTTATAGATACTATATATGGATACTACTAACTCTTAATAAATCACCTTGAGATATGATGATGAGCGGAATGTCTGCCAATTAGTTCTTGGGACTTCATTATAAACCTTAAAAATCTAAATTCTGTACATATGGAAATCTAACTTTGGAAACCCAGTTAAGATGTTATGATAATGAAAATTATGCTCCTTTAATTTTAATTTATAAAAGATCCTCAGAGGTTGATTCTCACTTACAAAGCTCAAATAAATAGATGATTATTTATTCTATAGTGAAGAAACAGCACAATTACAATTCTATATTTAATATCCATTTCATAAGAGTACTAGGCAAATTTCATTATAAAACATCTTCACACAGTGTATTGTTGGTTAGCTCATTTGGATATATTAACAGCTCTAATAGGTCAAGGTCATTGACCGTGGGGTATTAGCAAAAATGACAGTAGGAACTTCTAAAAAACTGCTCCACCATAAAAGCAAACAGTGGCCAAAAGTTGTTGAATTAGTTTTTCTAGAAACATGGAAATTAACCAAATTAAATTAAGTCTTGTAGAAATCTAGGAAGTATTTATTTTTTTAAAAAGCTGAATCTCCTAATAACAGCAAGCTTTGTGTTTTAAAATTCCTTTATTCTCATCTGCCCCTCTACCGGATAAGCAATACACTTGAAAATCAACAGCACACAATCATGGTGAAAACCAAAAGTCTTACAAGAACCAGAGGCAGCTACAAGGAGTCTGAGATCCTACTAAGCTTCATGCTCAGAGAATTATCATTATTAGACCAGTTGGCTATTCACGGAAAGATCTCACTTACAAAAATGTCATTATTTTAGGAACTTATCAAGTGTGAAAGCCTTTTGCCCAGGAGCCTTGGTCAAAGACAACTGCAGGGTGATTATGTCTGCTCCGTCAGTGTATACCAACTGAAGCAAACAACAGATTAATCAAAAAGTTTAAAACTAAAAGCTTTCAACTAAGGAGCCTTGAGAAGCTATGGCATATTCCTGGGAATTTAGAAATCCGTGTGTGGGGGGCTGTGTATATAATCAGGAAAGATCTGAGAAGCACTTATTTCTCAAAACTGGCTGACCTTGAAGCTATCTGCAGAAGCAGGAAATAGAGACAAAGGAAGAGTTTGTTTTTTTGTTTTTGTTTTTTCCTTAAACATCTCTTTTTTAAAAGTAGTTTATTTTTTTCATTGAAGGATAATTGCTTTACAGAATTTTGTTGTATTCTGTCAAACCTCAACATGAACCAGCCATAGGTATACATATATCCCCTCCCTTTTGAACCTCCCTCCCTTTTCCCTCCCAATCTCCCTCCCTAGGTTGATACACAGCCCCTGTTTTGAGTTTCCTGAGCCATACAGCAAATTCCCATTGGCTATCTACTTTACATATGGTAATGTAAGTTTCCGTGTTATTCTTTACATACATCTCACCCTCTCCTCCCCTCTCCCCATGACCATAAGTCTATTCTCTATGTCTGTTTCTCCTTTGCTGCATTGTAAATAAATTCTTCAGTACCATTTTTCTAGATTCCATATATATGCATTGGAATATGATATTTATCTTTCTCTTTCTGACTCAGTTCTCTGTATAATAGGTTCTAGGTTTATCCACCTCTTTAGAACTAACTCAAATGTGTTCCTTTTTACAGCTGAGAAAGAGGAGAGTGAAAACGTTGGCTCAAAGCTCTCTGTGGGAGAGGGCGAGTGTGGGAGGATTTGGGAGAACGGCATTGAAACATTTATAATATCATATATGAAACGAATCACCAGTCCAGGTTCTATGCATGATAATGGATGCTTGGGACTGATACACTGAGACAACCCAGAGGGATAGTATGGAGAGGGAGGAGTTTCAGGATGAGGAACACATGTATACCTGTGGTGGATTCATGCTGATGTATGGCAAAACCAATACAATATTGTAAAGTAATTAACCTTTAACTAAAATAAATAAATTTATATTTAAAAAAAGAAAACCAACACAAGGGTTCAAGCTCTAAAATAAGCAAAAAAAAAAAAAAAAAGCTCAACATTCAGAAAACTAAGATCATGGCATCTGGTCCCATCACTTCATGGCAGATAGATGGGGAAACAGTGGAAACAGTGTCAGATTCTATTTTTCTGGGCTCCAAAATCACTGCAGATGGTGACTGAAGCCATGAAATTAAAAGACACTTACTCCTTGGAAGGAAAGTTATGACCAACCTAGATAGCATATTGAAAAGCAGAGATATTACTTTGCCAACCAAGATCCGTCTAGTCAAGGCTATGGTTTTTCCTGTGGTCATGTATGGATGTGAGAGTTGGACTCTGAAGAAGGCTGAGCACCGAAGAACTGATGCTTTTGAACTTTGGTGTTGGAGAAGACTCTTGAGAGTCCCTTGGACTGCAAGGAGATCCAACCAGTCCATCCTAAAGGAGATCAGCCCTGGGTGTTCATTGGAAGGACTGATGCTAAAGCTGAAACTCCAATACTTTGGCTGCCTCATGCAAAGAGTTGACTCACTGGAAAAGACCCTGATGCTAGGAGGGATTGGGGGCAGGAGGAGAAGGGGACGACAGAGGATGAGATAGCTAGATGGCATCACCAACTCAATGGACATGAGTTTGAGTGAACTCCCGGGAGTTAGTGATGGACAGGGAGGCCTGATGTGCTGTGATTCATGGGGTCGCAAAGAGTCGGACACTACTGAGCGACTGAACTGAACTGAACTGAATATTCCATTGTGCATATGTGCCACACTTCTTTATCCATTCATCTGTTGATGGACAGCTAGGTTGCTTCCATATTCTAGCTATTGTAAATAGTGCTGCAATGAACAATAGGATATATGCATCTTTTTAAATTTTGCTTTCCTCAGGGTATATGCCTAGGAGTGGAATTGCTGGGTCATATGGTCGTTTTATTCCTCGTTTGTTAAGGAATCTCCATACCATCTTCCATAGTGGCTGTATCAATTTACATTCCCACCAACAGTGCAAGAGCCTTCCCTTTTCTCCATACCCTCTCCAGTGTTTATTCTTTGTAGACATTTTGATGATGGCCATTCTGACTGGTATGAGGTGATACCTCATTGTAGTTTTTATTAGAATTTCTCTAATAATGAGTGACATTGAGCATCTTTTTATGTGTTTGTAGTCATCTGTATGTATTCTTTGGAGAAATGTCTGTTTAGGTCTTTTTCTCACTTTTTGATTAGGTTGTTTTTCTGTCATTGAGTTGTATGAGCTGCTTGTATATTTTGGAAATTAATCCTTTGTCAGTTGTTTCATTTGCTATTATTTTCTCCCATTCTGAAGGTTGTCTTCTCACCTTGCTTATAGATCCCTTTGCTGGGCAAAAGCTTTTAAGTTCAGGTCCCTCTTGTTTACTATCATGTTTATTTCCTTTACTCTAGGAGGTGAGTCATAGAGGATCTTGCTTTGATTTATGTCATTGAGTGTTCTGCCTATGTTTTCCTCTAAGAGTTTAATAGTTTGTGGTCTTAAATTTAGGTCTTTAATCCATTTTGAGCTTATCTTTGTGTATAGTGTTAGGAAGTATTCTAATTTGATTCTTTTACACATAGCTGTCCAGTTTTCCCAGTATCATTTATTGAAGAGGCTGTCTTTGCCCCATTGTATATTCTTGCCTCCTTTGTCAAAAATAAGTTACCCATAGGTGCATGGGTTTATTTCTGGGCTTTCTATCTTGTTTCATTGGTCTATGCTTGTTTTTGTGACAATACCATACTGTCTTGATGACTGCAGCTTTGCCGTATACTCTGAATTCAGGAAGGTTGATTCCTCCAGCTCCATTCTTCTTTCTCAAGACTTATTTGGCTATTTGGGGTCTTTTGTAGTTCCATATGAATGGTGAAACTTTTTGTTCTAGTTTGGTGAAAAATCCCATTGGTATTTTGATAGTGATCACAATGAATCCGCAGATTGCATTTCATAGTATAGTCATTTTCACAATATTGATTCTTCCTATCCAGGAACATGATATATCTCTCCATTTGTTTATGTCATCTTTGATTTCTTTCAGTTCACTTCACTTCACTTCAGTCGCTCAGTCGTGTCCGACTCTTTGCGACCCCGTGAATCGCAGCACACCAGGCCTCCCTGTCCATCACCAACTCCCGGATTGCACTCATCTCACATGCTAGTAAAGTAATGTTCAAAATTCTCCAAGCCAGGATTCAGCAATAAGTAAACTGTGAACTTCCTGATGTTCAAGCTGGTTTTAGAAAAGGCAAAGGAACCAGAGATCAAATTGCCAACATCCACTGGATCATGGAAAAAGCAAGAGAGTTCCAGAAAAACATCTATTTCTGCTTTATTGACTATGCCAAAGCCTTTGACTGTGTGGATCACAATCAACTGTGGAAAATTCTGAAAGAGATGGGAATACCAGACCACCTGACCTGCCTCTTGAGAAATCTGTATGCAGGTCAAGAAGCAACAGTTAGAACTGGACATGGAACAGCACACTGGTTCCAAATAGGAAAAGGAGTATGTCGAGGCTGTATATTGTCACCCTGCTTATTTAACTTATATGCAGAGTACATCATGAGAAACGCTGGGCTGGAAGAAACACAAGCTGGAATCAAGATTGCCGGGAGAAATATCCATAACCTCAGATATGCAGATTACACCACCCTTATGGCAGAAAGTGAAGAGGAACTAAAAAGCCTCTTGATGAAAGTGAAAGTGGAGAGTGAAAAAGTTGGCCTAAAGCTCAACATTCAGAAAACGAAGATCATGGCATCTGGTCCCATCACTTCATGGGAAATAGATGGGGAAACAGTGGAAACAGTGTCAGACTTTATTTTCTTGGGCTCCAAAATCACTGCAGATGGTGATTGCAGCCATGAAATTAAAAGATGTTTACTCCTTGGAAGAAAGTTTTGACCAACCTAGATAGTATATTCAAAAGCAGTGTCTATAATTTTCTCTGTACAGTTCTTTTGTCTCGTTAGGTAAGCTTATTCCTAAATATTTAATTTTTTTGTTGTTGTTGCAATGGTGAATGGGAGTGATTCCTTAATTTCTCTTTCTGATTTTTCATTGTTAGAATATAGAAATGCAAGTGATTTCTGTGTATTGATTTTGTATCCTACAACTTTACTAAATTCACTGATTTGCTGTAGTAATTTTCGGATACTATCTTTAGGGTTTTCTATGTAAAGTATCATGTCATCTGCAAACAGGGAGAGCTTTACTTTTTCTTTTCTGACCTGAATTCCTTTTATTTCTTTTTCTTCTCTGACTGCTGTAGCTAGGACTTCCAGAACAATGTTGAATAATAGTGGTGAAAGTGGAAACCCTTGTCTTGTTCCTGATATTAGGGGGAATTCTTTCAATTTTTCACCATTGACAAAAATGTTTACTGTAGGCTTATCATATATGGCCTTTACTATGTTGAGGTGGATTCCTTCTACATTTATTTTGTGGAAGAGTTTTAATCATAAATGGGTGCTGAATTTTCTCAAAGTCTTTTTCTGCATCTATTGAGATTATCATATGGATTTTATCTTTCAGTTTGTTAATATGGTGTATCACATTGTTTCATTTGCATATATTGAAGAATCCTTGCATTCTTGAAATAAATCCAACTTGATCATGGTGTACGAGCTTTTTGATGTGTTGCTGAATTCTGTTTGCTAACATTTTGTTGAGGATTTCTGCATCTATGTTCATCAGTGATATCTGCCTGTAGTCTTCTTCTTTTGTGTTGTCTTTGTCTGGTTTTGGTATCAGGGTGATGAAGGCATCATAAAATGAGTTTGGAAGTGGTCCTTCCTCTGCAATTTTTTGAAAGAGTTTTAGAAAAATAGGTATTAGCTCTTCTCTAAATGTTTGATAGAATTCTCCTGTGAAGCCATCTGGTCCTGGGATTTTGTGTTTTGAGAGATTTTTGATCACAGCTTCAACTTCAGTGCTCATAATTGTGTTGTTCCTAATTTGTATTTCTTCCTGGTTCAGTCTCAGAAAGTTGAAATTTTCAAAGAACCCGTCCATCTTCCAGGTTATCCATTTTATGGCCATATAGTTTTTCATAATAGGCTCTTTTAATCCTGTGTATTTCTGCATTGTCTGTTGTAACCTCTACTTTTTCATTACTAATTTTGTTGATTTTATTCTTCTCTCTCTTTTTTTTTTTTGATGAGTCTGGCTAAAGTTCTGACAATTTTGTTTATCTTCTGAAAGAATAAGCTTTTAGTTTTATTAATCTTTGCTATTGTTTCTTTCATTTATTTTTCATTTATTTCTACTGGATCTTTTTGATTTATTTCCTTCTACTAACTTTGGGGATTTTTTTTTGTTCTTTTAGGTGTAAAGTTAGGTTGTCTATTAGATGTTTTTCTTGTTTCCTGAGGTAGGCTTGTATTGCTATAAACTTCCCTCTTAGAACTGCTTTTGCTGCACAACATAGGTATTGAGTTGTCTTGTTTTCATTGTCATTTGTTTCTAGAAATTTTTTTTATTTCCCTTTTGATCTCTTCAGTAACCTATTGGTTATTTAGAAATGTGTTGCTTAATCTCCATGTGTTTGTGTTTCTTACACTTTTTTCCTTGTAACTGATATCTAGTCTCATAGCGCTGTAGTCAGAGAAGATGCTTGATATGATTTCAATTTTCTTAAATTTACTGAGGTTTTATTTGTGACCCAAGATGTGGTCTATCCTGGAGAATGTTCCATGTGCACTTGAGAAGAAGGTGTGTTCTTCTGCATTTGAATGGAATGTCCTGAAGATATGAATGAGACCCATCTCATCTAATGTGTCATATAAGACTTGTGTTTCTTTATTAATGTTCTGTTTTGATGATCTGTCCATTGGTGTGAGTGGGGTGTTAAAGTCTCCTACTATTATTGTATCACTGTCAATTTCACCTTTTATGTCTGTTACTGTTTGTCTTATGTATTGAGGTGCTCCTATGTTGGGAGCATAGATATTTATAATTGTTATGTCTTCCTCTTGGGTTGATCCCTTGATCATTATGTAGTGTCCTTCCTTATCTGTTGTAATCTTCTTTATTTTCAGTCTATTTTGTCTGATATGAGGATTGCTACTCCAGCTTTCTTTTGCTTCCCATTTGCATGGAATATATTTTTCCATCCTTTCACTTTCAGTCTATATGTGTCTTGAGGTCTGAAGTGGGTTTCTTGTAGACAACATATATATGGGTCTTGTTTGTGTATCCATTCAGCCAGTTGGTGTCTTTTGGTTGGGGCATTTAGTCTATTTACATTTAAAGTAATTATTGATATATATGTTCCTATTGCCACTTAATTGTTTGGGGTTGCTCTTATAGATCTTTTTTCTTCTTTTATATTTCTTGACTATATAATTCCCTCTAACACTTGTTATAAAGTTGGTTTGGTGGCACTGAATTTGCTTAACATTTTCTTTTCTGAAAAGCTTTTTATTTCTCCATCAGTTTTGAATAGGATCCTTGCCAGATACACTAAGCTTGGTTATAGATTTTCCCCTTTCAGTACTTTAAATATATCCTGCCATTTCCTTCTGGCCTGCAGAGTTTCTGCTGAAAGATCAGCTGTTAAGCATATGAGGTTTCCCTTGTATTATACTTGTTGCTTTTCCTTGCTGCTTTTAATATTCTTTCTTTATGTTTAGTCTTTGTTAGTTTGATTAGTATGTGTCTTGACGTGTTTCCCTTTGGGTTTATCTTGTATGGGACTCATTGTGCCTCGTGGACTTGATTGACTATTTCCTTTTCTATGCAGGGGAAATTTTCAACTATAATCTCTTAAAAATTTTTCTCAAACCCTTTCTTTTTCTCTTCTTCTTCTGGGACCACTATAATTGGAATATTGGTGAGTTTGATATTGTCCCAGAGGTCTCTGAGACTATCCTCAGTTCTTTCCATTCTTTTTTACTTTATTCTGCTCTTCAGAAATTATTTAGATTCCTTCTAAATCTAGATTCCTTCTAAATTTAGATTCCTTCTAAATCTAGAAATTATCTAGATTCCTTCTAGAGTGTTTTAACTTTCAGTAATTGTGTTGTTTGTCTCTGTATGTTTATTCTTTAATTCTTCTAGGTCTTTGTTAATTGATTCTTGCATTTCCTCCATTTTGTTTTCAAGGTTTTTGATCATCTTTACTATCATTATTCTGAAATCTTTTTCAGGTAGTTTGCCTATTTTCTCTTCATTTAATTGGATCTCTGTGTTTCCAATTTATTCCTTCATTTGTGTAGTATTTCTCTGCCTTTTCATTTTTTTTTAACTTAATGTGTTTGAAGTATCCTTTTCCCAGGCTTCAAGGTTGAATTCTTTCTTCCTTTTAGTTTCTGCCCTCCTAAGGTTAGTACAGTGGTTTTTGTAAGCTTCTTATAGGGTGAGATTTGTACTGCTTTGTTTGTTTCTTTGTTTTTCCTCTGATGGGCAAGGCTGAGTGAGGTGCTAATCCTGTCTGCTGGTGATTGGGTTTGTATATTTTTGTTTTGTTTTTGTGCAGGCATCCTGCACAGTGTGCTACTGGTGGTTGGGTGATGTTGGGTCTTATATTCAAGTGGTTTCCCTTGTGTGAGTTCTCACTATTTGATACTCTCTAGAGTTAGTTCTCTGGTAGTCTAGGGTCTTGGAGTTAGTGCTCCTACTCCAAAGGCTCAGGGCCTGATCCCTCTTTAGATGTTTGGGCACTTCAGTGCTTATTCCTAGGACTTCCCTTCTTCCCTCTATTTTCTCTCCTGTGATCTCCCCATGTCCTGTCTTCCGAGACCACAGTCATGTCAATGACTCACAAACTGACTTTTCCAGCTCGGCATATATAGATGCTGTTGTCTTCATCTTTTAAAGCTGGGAGTTAAGAGACACTATCTCTACAGTTATAGTTGTTGATGGTAGCCTGTTTCTAGGTAACTATCTTTTGCCACACACAGCCAGATCCTAGCCCTGCTGGCACCCATGCCTGCTGAGCACATGCTTGCAGCAGGGAACAGGACCGAGATGGGGAAGGCTTGGTGCAGCAGTTCTGCCCTGCATCCCACCACTTGTGATCATGGATCTAAGGCAGAATTTTTAACTGTTTGTTTGAGTGCTGAAGGCATGCCTCAACAAACATACAGAGAACCTTTTGGTGAAGACTGAGAAACATATTGTTTCTATGCATTTAAGGAAATCTTAAATTTATAATCATTAGTTAACCACTAAACTAATCAGGCACAGAACAGGAAAAGTTAGGCTTTCATTCCAATCTCAAAGAAAGGCAATGCCAAAGATTTCAAACTACTATACAACTGCACTCATTTCACATGCTAGAATTCTTTAATCTAGACTTCAGCAGTATGTGAACCAAGAACTTACAGATGTACAAGCTTGATTTAGAAGAAGCAGAGGAACCAGAGATTAAATTGCCAACATTCATTAGATCCAGAGAAAGCAAGAGGATTCCAGAAAAACATCTACTTCTGCTTCATTGACTAAAATTTTTGACTGGGTGGATCAGAACAAACTGCAAAATTCTTAAAGAGATGGAAATACTAGACCACCTTACCTGTCTCCTGAGAAACCTGTATGCAGTTCAAGAAGCAACAGTTAGAACCAGACATGGAACAACAGAATGGTTCCAAATTGGGAAAGGAGTACATCAAGGCTGCATATTGTCATCCTGTTTACTTAACTTACATGCAGAGTACATCATGCAAAATTCTGGGCTGGATGAATCAAAAGCTGGAATTAAGACTGTGAGGAGAAATACCAAAAACAGATATGCAAATGATACCACCCTTATGGCAGAAGGTGAAGAGGACAAGAAAAGCCATTTGATGTGGGTGAAAGAGGAGAGTGAAAAAACTGGCTTAAAATTCAACATTCAAAAAACTAGATCATGGCATACAGTCCCACCACTTCATGGCAGATAGATGGGGAAAAGTGGAAACAGTAAGAGATTTTATTTTCTTGGGCTCTAAAATCACTGTGTATGGTGACTACAACCATGAAATTAAGACACTTGCTCCTTGAAAGGAAAGCTATGGCAAACATAGACAGTTTATTAAAAGGCAGAGATATCACTTGGCCAACAATGGTCCATGGTTTTTCCAGTAGTCATGTATGGATGTGAGAGCTAGACCTGAAAGAAGGCTGAGTATCCAAAAATTAGTGCTTTCCTGTGCTGGAGGAGACTCTCAAGAGTCCCTTGGACAAGAAGGAGATCAAATCAGTCAATGCTAAAGGAAATCATCCCTGAATATTCATTGAAAGGGTTGATGGCTGAAGCTGAAGCTCCAATACTTGGCCCACCAGATGCAAAGAGCTGACTCAATGGAACATATCCTGATGTGGGGAAAGATTGAGGGCAGGAGGAGTAGGGGATGACAGAGGATGAGATGGTTGGATGACATCACCAACTCAATGGACATAAGTGTGAGCAAGCTCCAGGAGATTGTAAAGGACAGGGAAGCCAGATGTGCTGCAGTCCATGGGGGTCACAAAGAGTCAGACACAATTTAGTGACTGTAAAACAATAACCCATCAATTTAAGGCCTCCAAATTTAATATCCTATATTATCTAAATTACAAAGTCCATCCAATCAGCAACTGGTATACATTTTGTTATTATAGATTTGGCCAATATGTTACACTGAGTGCCTATTTCAACATCCTTTCAGTCATATTTTGCTTTCACATCCATAGGGAAATGATACTTGGCCACCAATAGAATACTTCAGCAGCTTTACAATCATACACAACCTTCATAGGCTATATTTTAGCTGCATCAACTTTCCATCGTGAATACAGTTTTGACACTACATGGTTAACAGACATCCTCTGAGGCAAAATTTCATTTGCCACATTTATTCAGGATATACACATTTATAAAAGGGCTCATAAAAGTGGCATGGGCCATTGTCCTATATATATGTCATTTTGGTTAAATTTCTAAAAATTATTTGATAACCTAAGAGTTGCTTCAGATGTGACACTGTCAAGAGACAATTACTGATCCTCTCTATATCCTCAATGTTTAAAACAAGTTCAACTTCTTTAAGGCCTTTTTTGGCTCTATTGATCTTCATTGAAAAATTTATTTAACCTCACTTATACTGTTACTTGCAAATAAGCCTGCCATGAACATCAGCCCCTCAAAAAAGGCTCTAGAACCTGCCATGAAACACAGACTCCCATTAGTGGCCCTGAGACTTAATTTTAGAGGCTTTAAGCAACCTCCTCTCATGTCTCCTAGAGTCTCTGGACCACCCATTGCAAGTAAAAGTTGCCCACAGAATTCTGATGCAAGAAACTGCCCTCCTTGGCCACATGCTTTACACCATTAGAGCAGCAATAGCTGGCCACCTATTTGGGTCTTTTGGAAGTTTAGGCCCTGGGCCCACAAGCCTCTGTACTTAGCTGACCACTATGCCTTGAGATATAAAAGCAGCAGCGTAAAAGCTTAGCATGGCTACTAAGGCCTCCAGGCTACAAGATGGAGCCAAATCTGGACCCTCTAGCATATCCCACCTACAGGAAAGGGTGGACACTTTTGCTCTCAGTCCCTTCCCAGATTCCATGGTACTAGAGGAGTCACCCCTCTTCCAGACCTGTTGGCTATCCAGCAAGCCCTTTGGGATCAACTGAGTGAGTAGTAATAGAAATTTTACATTTTATGAATAGCATCACCACCATATAGGTGATGTAGCTCATTAGGTAGGTAGTGCCTTTTCATCCCTTAACCAGGACAAATGATAAGGGACAAAACCTAAATGTTAGCACAATTAGCCACACTTCATACAATCACCTAAGCACAGGATGCTGGAGCCAGAAAATGGCCCTAACTAGACATTCTTTCAAACCCTTGGACCACTGCCTAAGAGATGTCCCCTCTGGGATAAAGAACTCTGGTAATCTCTTGCCTCAAAGAACTCAAATACAAAACAAGGTAACATGTCTTTTAGGCTTGCCAGGCAGCACTAGTGGTAAAGAACCTGCCTGCCAATGCAGAAGATGGAAGAGACAAGGGTTCAATCCCTGGGTTGGGAAGATCCTCTGGAGGAGGCCATTGCAACCTACTCCAATATTCTTGCCTGAAGAATCCTATGAACTGAGGAGCCTGAGGGGTACAGTCCACAGGGTCACAGAGTTGGACATGACTAAAGTGACTTAGCATGCACCCAACAGATGTGTTTATGATATTAAGACCATAATACAAGGTCTTACCAGGACATCTTATCAACTTCAGAGCTCCAGACATCGCTAATAGTGACCAAGACACTCAATTCACATTTTGTTGTTGTTGCTATTGTTCAGTCAGTAAGTCATGTCCAACTCTTTGCAAGCCCATGGACTGCAGCAGGCCAGGCCTCCCTGTTCAAACTCATGTCCATTGAGTCGGTGATGCCATCCAACCATCTCATCCTGTGCGGACCCCTTCTCCTCCTGCCTTCCATCTGTCCCAGCATCAGGGTCTATTCTAATGAATTGGCTCTTTGCATTCGGTGGCCCAAGTATTGGAGCTTCAGCTTCAGCTACAGTTCTTTCAATGAATATTCAGGACTGATTTCCCTTAGGATTGACTAGTTTGATCTCCTTGCTATCCAAGGGATTCTCAAGAGTCTTCTCCAACACCACAGTTCAAAAGCATCAATTCTTTGGCACTCAACCTTCTTTATGGTCCAATTCTCACATCCATACATGACTATTGGAAAAACCATAGCTTTGACTAGACAGACCTTTGTCGGCAAAATAATGTCTCTGCTTTTTAATATGCTGTCTTTGTTTGTCATAGCTTTTCTTCCAAGGAGCAACTGTCTTTTAATTTCATGGCTGCAATCACCATCTGCAGTGATTTTGGAGCCCAAGAAAATAAAGTCTGTCACTGTTTCCAATGTTTCCATATCTACTTGCCATGAAGTTGATAGGACCACATGCCATAGTCTTAGTTTTCTGAATCTTGAGTTTTAAACCAGCTTTTTCACTCTCCTCTTTCGCCTTCATCAAGAGGCTCTCTAGTTCCTCTTCACTTTCTCCCATAAGGGTGGTGTCATCTGCATATCTGAGGCTATTGATATTTTCCCCAGAAATCTTTATTCCAGTTTGTGCTTCATCCAGCCTGGCATTTCACATGATGTACTCTGCATATAAGTTAAATAATCAGGGTGACAATATACAGCCTTGATATACTCCTTTCCCAGTTCTGAACCAATCTGTTGTTCCATGTCAGTTCTGTTGCTTCTTGACCTGCATACAGATTTCTCAGGAGGCAGGTAAGGCAGTATGGTATTTCCATCTCTTTAAGAATTTTCCACAGTTGGTTGTGATCCACAAAAAGGCTTTAGTGTAGTCAATAAAGCAGAAGTAGATGTTTTTCTTGAATTATTTTGATTTTTCTATGACCCAGCAGATGTTGGAAAGTTGATCTTTAGTTCCTCTGCCTTTTCTAAATCCAGTTTGAACATCTGGAAGTTGTTCAATTCAACTCACTTTTTAGAACACTGTTAGGCTCTTGAAGAAGACATTCAGTGAAACTTCTACCTCCCCCGTAAGCCCTAGGCAACAGCAGTAATTGAGGAATAAAGGGCTCCTCAAAGAATTTCTACTTAAGTTTGAAAGAGTCAAATGGACCCCTTTGTGGTTGTCACTATTGCCACAGACATTGATTAGTCTAAATTCATGCCCCTAAGGAATGTGTACTCCCTATTCTAATGCCACACAGGTCTCTCAATTGACTTTATTGGCCATAAAGGGGAATACCTCTAAATTTCATGGTTTTTACTACCACCTCACCATGTGGCCCTCTCCCTTTTGGTCAAGAGCCTACTTTATTTCCTAAGAAGGCACTTCACCTACTTCTTTGAAGTTCTAGTCATCACCTAGATTTAAACTAATGTCAAGTTATCAAGGCGTCAGTTGTTTGTAGGCCTTAAAATAAAGATCCAATATTATATGCTGCCTTGATATATGACAAAATTGGGAGGACCCCAAATGGTATAACTGCAAGTCCCCCTCCCTAGTATGTTCCCCCAGGTAAGGTCCCCTAATCAAATAACCCTCCTCATCAAGTAAACCAGGCATAGTTTCTGTTCATCCCTGAGTAATAGAACTGCAGTTCCCTGCCAGCTCACAGAACTATGCAAACAAGCCAAACACATCCTTCTGTGGGAAGCAGGGTGGACACCACACTCTTAATGCTATAAAAACTGCCTCCCACAGCCTGCGGTTATTTACTCTGTTCTCTAGTGCAACCCCCAGGTCACCATGCATGGTATACTGTGTCCTCCTTCCCTGGACCATGAGTCTATGTGCCTAATAACTACTGTCGGTCTCATCTGCCTGGTACTTGGTGTCATGTGTTTAGCATTCTCATACTCTTAGGGCAGGAATTCCTCCCTCATTAACAGAAAAAGTAAGTGATTAAAACACACCCTTTCTTTGGGCCACCAATAAGCACAGATAAACACCAAGCAGTTGTGCTTTCATTAAAACCTGTCCTCTGTCAGGCATGGAAAACAAGAGAAGGCAGGAGATAAATTTTATTTGGAAGAAGTGCAAGCTGTGTCAGGGTAAATATGTGTCATTGGTAAAGTGATTTACAAATAGTCAGATTTGAGTAATGTAGGCTACATGATCTTCCTCATCCCAGACTAAAATGGTGATTCGTGAGAATTACAGGTAATGAAGTAAAAGGATAGCAAAGTAGTTGGGGGAGTGTTTAAATACCACTTCCTAAAATGTTCGTAAGGAACCTGTGAGACAGGAGGTAAATGACTTAAAAGAGCAAGATAGCAGGTGGAAAATGCACAAACACATGTTTAAATAGAAACTGGAGTTTCTATTTAAACAGAGAAAAATGTGCACTTGTAAGAGTGAGAGCAAATGAAAAAAAAAAGCCTGTTACAGATAAGTTCTCTTATTGTTACATATATTCACAGACCCTAATAAGCAGTGGGTCCATGTAATGAATGTCAGAGCTAAATAATATAAAGAATCGTCTAGGTTACTAATCCTTTCCCTCAATTTATAAATGCAAGATGTTTTGTAATTTTTCTCTACACTGTAATTGTTTTACCTGAAATAATTAACCACTCTGAATAAGAAAAGATCTCTGCTTAATCTTTTCATAAATATTTGTATAGGCTAGCTATTGGAAAGCTAGGATTCCATCGTGTGCTTGCAAGGTTGCTTCAGTGTGTCCTACTCTCTGCAACCCTATGGACTATAGCCCACCAGGTTTCTCTGTCCATGGGATTCTCCAGGCAAGAGTACTGGAGTGGGTTGCCATGCCCTCCCCCAGGGAATCTTCCTGACCCAGGGATAGAACCCTTGTCTCCAGCATCTTCCCAGGTGGGGCTAGTGGTAAAGGACCCACCTCTTTTAAAAATAAAATTCAGGACTGATCTTCCCCTTTCAGTTTGAAACCTGATAGCCTAAAATTGGAGCAAGGTTAAGGACAACTGATCAGTCTCTACATCTATTTCCAGGAGGTTGCAGCAAGCATTAGCTGCAACTTCAGATGGCAACATCATACTTCCAGAGAAGGTAAATACCTCTAAGTCTGGAGACAAAAGAGTCCATCCTTCTTAAGAAATCAGCACTGGAACAAGAAACAAATATGAGAATTATTATGGTTCCCTCCCTGGAAGCATTTCTGATTTAACTACAATAGTTTCTTAGTGCCCATTATATAGCAGCTGGGTAATCTTTTGATTTACAAGGAAATCCCTTCCTGCCCTGCTGCTCCCTCAGTTGTCTGTACCTCAGATACATCTACTTTGCTTTTCACTCTACCCTAGGAGTAGTCCAGTCATTGCAGTTTGCAAAAAATGCAAATGTACCCAAGGCACTAATATAACTTATCACCAAATGAGAGGTGCTACTTTCATTTATTTAGCAATTCAGAGATAGGAAGTTAAAAAAAAAAAAGAAAGACATTTTCTTTGGTTTGGTTATTTTTTACTCTTCATACAGCACCTAGCAGAGTTCTAAACACACAGTAAGTATACAATAAATACCTACTGATTTTTTCCCACTAAATGTGCAAAAAGATGACTGTACAAATTGCTCAAATTGCTCCAGCATGCATAGAGTGCTTTTTTTTCAAGCATGATCCACATCTAATCAGAAAATACTGAAACCTAAACACAACACTGGAGAAAAGAGACCTTGATAATTAATCCTTGTATTCTTTCCTTAGTAACATGTATATATTTACATGCTTTTTCTTCTAGGTTGGATGGACAGTTCTGCTTGCTGATACAGTGAAAGTGAAAGTTGCTCAGTTGTGTCCATCTGATTCTTTGCTACCCCATGGACTATACAGTCCATGGAATTCTCCAGGCCAGAATACTGGAGTGGGTAGCCTTTGCCTTCTCCATGGGATCTTCCCAACCCAGCGATTGAACCCAGGTCTCCCACATTGCAGGCAGATTCTTTACCAGCTGAGTCAAAAGGGAAGCCCAAGAATACTGGAGTGGGTAGCCTATCCCTTCTCCAGAGTATCTTCCTGACCCAGGAATTGAACCAGGGTCTCCTGCATTACAGGTAGATTCTTTACCAACTGAGCTATTTGGGAAGCCCTGCTGACACAGGGTATAGCCTATAAATTTGGTTCCAAACCAGTAGATCATAGACTCCTGGGCAATTACAAAGTTATTTATTGTAACTAGTATATGATTCTAGAAGCAAATTACAATCATTTGCTTAAAATAGAATAGAATAGATACGGTTATGGGAGGAAAGGTGGGGAAGGGACAGTTAGGGAGTTTGGGATTGACATGTACACACTGCTATATTTAAAATGGATAACCACCAAGGATCTACTATCAGCTCAGTTCAGTTGCTCAGTCATGTCCAACTCTTTGTGACCCCATGGACTGCAGCACGCTAAGCCTCCTTGTCCATCAACAACTCCCAGAGATTACTCAAACTCATGTCCATTGATTGAGTCGCGATGCCATCCAATCATCTCATCCTGTGTGCACTCCTTATCCTCCTGCTTTCAATCTTTCCCAGCATCAGGGCCTTTTCAAATGAGTCAGCTCTTCACAACAGGTGGCCAAAGTACTGGAGTTTCAGCTTCAGCATCAGTCCTTCCAATGAACACTCAGGGTTGATTTCCTTTAGAATTGACTGGTTGGATCTCTTTGCAGTCCAAGGGACTCTCAAGAGTCTTCTCCAACACCACAGTTCAAAAGCATCAATTCATCAGCACTCAGCTTTCTTTATAGTCCAACTCACATATCCATACATGACTACTGGAAAAACCATAGCCTTGACTAGACAGACCTTTGTTGGCAAAGTAATGTCTCAGCTTTTTAATATGCTGTCTAGGTTGGTCATAACTTTTCTTCAAGGAGTAAGTGTCTTTTAATTTCATGGCAGCAGTCACCATCTGCAGTGATTTTGTAGCCCCCCAAAATAGTCTGCCACTGTTTCCACTGTTTCACCATCTATTTGCCATGAAGTGATGGGACTAGATGCCATGATCTTTGTTTTCTGAATGTTGAGCTTTAAACCAACTTTTTCACTCTCCTCTTTCACTTTCATTAAGAGGCTTTTTAGTTCCTCTTCACTTTCTGCCATAAGGGTGGTGTCATCTGCATATCTGAGGTTATTGATATTTCTCCCGGCAATCTTGATTCCAGCTTGTGCTTTTTCCAGCCCAGCGTTTCTCATGATGTACTCTGCATAGAAGTTAAATAAGCAGGGTGACAATATACAGCCTTGACATATTCCTTTTCCTACTTGGAACCAGTCTGTTTTCCCATGTTCAGTTCTAACTGTTGCTTCCTGACCTGCATACAGATTTCTCAAGAGGCAGGTCAGGTGGTCTGGTATTCCCATCTCTTCCAGAATTTTCCACAGTTTATTGTGATTCACACAGTGAAAGGCTCTGGCATAGCCAATAAAGCAGAACTATAAACACAGGAAACTCTACTCAATATTATGTAGTAACCTAAATGGGAAAAGAATTTAAAAAATAATAGATACTTGTATATGTAAAAAAAATGGCCTTCTTCATTATTTGTTTATATGATGCTTCCTATGTAAACAGTGTTCTTTTCCATAACTTATGATGATCTTTAAAGTTCTATTTTGAAGTCTGTGGCAGGGGTGGTGGGGAGAGGAAGAACATCATGCCAAGAAGATTTATGAAAAGTGAAAAGCAAGTTGAAAATAATATCTCATTCCAATATTTTTGTGTATGTATGATGAAGATCACTCATTAGTTAAGTGATTTACTCTCTTATGCAAATAATGAAAGGCTAATACAATTTAAATTTGGACTTAGTAAACATACAAAAATATTCCACTTGGTGGACCTTCAGGTATTTGGAAAAATGGCTTAACTCTTAAATGATATTTGTTCTTATATAATTTGTAATCTATTCAATCACCAAGAATATTTGATTAACCCCTATTATAAGATCATTTTTTTAATTTAAAAAGACTTTTATGGAAGAATATATATATATATATATCAAACATCTACAGCTTATCTGTGTGTTGTATGCAATGAGAGAGATTTCTGATATTTTCATGGTTTATTTATCACTGCAACACTCACTTACTTTTAGCTTTTATCCACGTAGTGCACTGCCCTGAGTATCTGCATTTGGATATTGTATCTATCTTCTCCACAGCTTTAAAGGTCTACTTGTCTGTTGATTAAACTGGGCTGATATCTCAGCAAATACTTGGACTAATATGTAGTCAAAATGCCCTACATTATTTGTGTGGGAATCACTTAGGGAGTATACTGTGAAAAATAACAAAATATATCAAGGGGCTATAGATCAGTAAATATTACATGAGGGTTTCTTTCTTTTTAGCTTTGTATAAAAATGCAAAGTAACAGATAGGATTCTTTTAAAATTTCTACTTTCTTCAGCAGATCTGAAGCCTTCCTCATGTAATACAACTATTAATATAAGGAATGCAGTTCCTATGAGGCAGTACATGCTCAGTAGTATTTCCAAGAAACAGAACTTCCTTTTTCCAGCTGACATCTTTGTCTTAGCCTTGTTTTAAGAGCCAATAATTTGGAGACAGAACACTACAATTAGAGTCCCAATGGTAGCACCTATAATTGTTTAACCTTGGGTAACATATGTGATTTTTGTGAACCTGATTTTTCTTTGAAAACGGTAAATATTATACAATACAGTATCATAATATAATAACACTAAAGAATGCTAATTATTTTCCCCTGGCCTGTACATTATAAAATGCCATACAATAATACCATTATTCATAGCAGTATTCAATCATCAAGCCTCTTTATTTTCTTTAGGGAATTCAAGAGGAGAGTTATAAGTGTGTTAGATATAAACTTACTGTGAACTGTGCAACTCACTATGTTATACAAATTTTCCTGCACCTACTATGTGGAAAGCTTTATGCTAGCGAATGCTATGATATCTCTTAAAACATTTTTGGCTTTTTTATTGCCAAAAGAATTTACTTAACATAAAATTTACCATTTCATTTCTTTTAAAATGTATAATTCTGTGGCATTTAGTACATTCATAATGATGTATGACCATCACCATTATCTACATCCAGAATATTTTCATCACCTGAGACCCCCATACTCTTTAAATACCCATTCCCATTTCCCCAATACTTTGGCCACCTGACGTGAAAAACTGACTCATTAGAAAACACCCTGATGCTGGGGATAACAGGCAGGAGGAGAAGGGGAAACAGAGGATGAGATGGTTGGATGGCATCACCAACTTGATGGACATGAGTTTGAGCAAGCTCTGGGAGTTGGTGATGGACAGAGAAGCCTGGTGTGCTGTAGTCCATGGGGTCACAAAGAGTCAAACATGATTGAGTGACTGAACTGAACTGATTCTGTAAATATCAGGTAAATGTAATTAACATGTGGCCTTTTGTGTCTGACTTCTTTTGTTCAGCATAATGTTTTGAAGACTCATCTGCATTGCACCATGTGTCAGTACTTCGTCCATTCTTATGGCCAAATAATATTCTATTATATAGATAAACCACACTATTTGTTTATCCATTCATTAGTTGATGGACATTCTGCTTTTTGACTGTTACAAATAATATTATATTGAACATTCTTGTATAAGCTTTTGTATGGGGATAAGTTTTCAATTTTCTTGATTGTATACCTATAAGGGGATTGCTGGGTCATGGATTCTCAATGTTTGGCACTATTTTTCACAGTGACTTCACCATTTTACATTCTCACCAGCAATGTATTCCAGTTTCTCCATATCCTCACCGACACTTGTTATTTTCCTTTTATTATTGCCATCCTAGTGGGTGTGGAGTGGTATCATGTGATTTCAATTTGCCTTCCCTAATGATTAATGATGATGAGTATCTTGACATGTACTTGAAGGAACATACCTCCACATAATAAAAGCTATATATGACAAACCCACAGCAAACATTATCCTCAATGGTGAAACATTGAAAGCATTTCCCCTAAAGTCAGGAACAAGACAAGGGTGCCCACTCTCACCACTACTATTCAAAACATAGTTTTGGAAGTTTTGGCCACAGCAAAGCAGAAAAAGAAATAAAAGGAATCCAGATTGGAAAACAAGAAGTAAAACTCTGTTTGCAGACGGCATGATCCTATACATAGAAAACCCTAAAGACTCCACCAGAAAATTACTAGAGCTAATAAATGAATATAATAAAGTTGCAGGATATGAAATTAAGACACAGAAATCCCTTGCATTCCTATACACTAACAATGAGAAAACAGAAAGAGAAATTAAGGAAACAATTCCATTCACCATTGCAATGAAAAGAATAAAATACTTAGGAATATATCTACCTAAAGAAACAAAAGACCTATATATAGAAAACTATAAAACACTGGTGAATGAAATCAAAGAGGACACAAATAGATGGAGAAATATACCATGTTCATGGACTGGAAGACTCAATATAGTGAAAATGAGTATACTACCAAAGCAATATATAGATTCAATGAAATCTCTGTCAAACTAGCCATGGTATTTTTTAGAGAACTAGAACAAATATTTTCACAATTTGTATGGAAAAACAAAAAACCTTCAATAGCCAAAACAGTGTAGAGAAAGAATGGAACTAGAGGAATCAACCTGCCTGACTTCAAGCTCTACTACAAAGCCACAGTCATCAAGACAGTATGGTACTGGCACAAAGACAGAAATATAGATCAATGGAACAAAATAGAAAGCCCAGAGATAAATCCACACACCTATGGACACCTTATCTTTGACAAAGTGAAGTCGCTCAGTTGTGTCCAACTATTCCATGGACTGCAGCCTACAAGGCTCCTCTGTCCATGGGATTTTCCAGGCAATACTAGTGGAATGGATTGCCATTTCCTTCTCCAGGGGATCTTTCCAATGCAGGGATTGAACCCAGGTCTCCCGCATTGTAGACAGACGCTTTCCCGTCTGAGCCACCAGGGAAGCTTTATCTTCAAAAAAGGAGGCAAGAGTATACAATGGAAAGAAGACAATCACTTTAACAAGTTGTGCTGGGAAAACTTGTCAACCACTTGTAAAAGAATGAAACTAGATCACTTTCTAACACCATACACAAAAATAAAGTCAAAATGGATTAAAGATCTAAACATAAGACCAGAAACGATAAAACTCTTAAAGAAAAACATAGGCAAAACACTCTCTGACATAAATCACAGCAGGATCCTCTATGACCCACCTTCCAGAATATTGGAAATAAAAGCTAAAATAAACAAATGGGACCTAATTAAAATTAAAAGCTTCTGCACAACAA
Organism: Ovis canadensis; assembly: GCF_042477335.2. Lineage (NCBI taxonomy): Eukaryota > Metazoa > Chordata > Mammalia > Artiodactyla > Bovidae > Ovis > Ovis canadensis. Next base: position 111,141,459 of record NC_091727.1, on the reverse strand, counting down.
AGGAAATTATAAGCAAGATGAAAAGGCAGCCTTCGGAATGGGAGAAAATTATAGCAAACAAAGCAATGGACAAAGAATTAATCTCAAAAATATACAGGCAACTCCTGCAGCTCAATTCCAGAAAAATAAACTACCCAATCAAAATGTGGTCCAAAGAACCAAACAGACATTTCTCCAAAGAAGACATACAGATGGTTAACAAAAACATGAAAAGATGCTCAATATCACTCATTATCAGAGAAATGCAAATCAAAACCACAATGAGGTACCATTTCACACCAGTCAGAATGGCTGCGATCCAAAAGTCTACAAGCAATAAATGCTGGAGAGGGTCTGAACAAAAGGGAACTCTCTTACACTGTTGGTGGGAATGCAAACTATACAGCCACTATGGAGAACAGTGTGGAGATTCCTTAAAAAACTGGAAGTAGAACTGCCATATGACCCAGCAATCCCACTTCTGGGCATACACACCGAGGAAACCAGAATTGAAAGAGACACGTGTACCCCAATATTCATCACAGCACTGTTTATAATAGCCAGGGCATGGAAGCACCCTAGTTGTCCATCAGCAGATGAATGGATAAGAGCCATGGTACATATACACAATGGAATATTACTCAGCCATTAAAAAGAATACATTTGAATCACTTTTAATGATGTGGATGAAACTGGAGCCTATTATACAGGGTGAAGTAAGCTAGAAAGAAAACCACCAATACAGAATACTAACACATATATATGGAATTTAGAAGGAGAAAAGGAAAGATATAAGCATCTGAATGCAGAGTTCCAAAGAATAGCAGGAAGAGATAAGAAAGCCTTCTTCAGTGATCAATGCAAAGAAATAGAGGGAAACAACAGAATGGGAAAGACTAGAGATCTCTTCAAGAAAATTAGAGATACCAAGGGAACATTTCATGCAAAGATGGGTTCGATAAAGGACAGAAATGGTATGCACCTAACAGAAGCAAAAGATATTAAGAAGAGGTGGCAAGAATACATGGAAGAACTGTACAAAAAAGATCTTCACGACCCAGATAATCATGATGATGTGATCACTAACCTAGAGCCAAACATCTTGGAATGTGAAGTCAAGTGGGCCTTAGAAAGCATCACTATGAACAAAGCTAGTGGAGGTGATGGAATTTCAGTTGAGCTATTTCAAATCCTGAAAGATGATGCTGTGAAAGTGCTGCACTCAATATGCCAGCAAAACTGGAAAACTCAGCAGTGGCCACAGGACTGGAAAAGGTCAGTTTTCATTCCAATTCCAAAGAAAGGCAATCCAAAAGAATGCTCAAACTACTGCACAATTGCACTCATCTCACATGCTAGTAAAGTGATGCTCAAAATTCTCCAAGCCAGACTTCAGCAATACGTGAACTGTGAACTCCCTGATGTTCAAGCTGGTTTTAGAAAAGGCAGAGGAATCAGAGATCAAATTGCCAACATCTGCTGGATCATGGAAAAAGCAAGAGAGGTCCAGAAAAACATCTATTTCTGCTTTATTGACTATGCCAAAGCCTTTGACTGTATGGATCACAATCAACTGTGGAAAATTCTGAAAGAGATGGGAATACCAGACCACCTGACCTGCCTCTTGAGAAATCTGTATGCAGGTCAAGAAACATCAGTTAGAACTGGACATGGAACAACAGACTGGTTCCAAATAGGAAAAGGAGTATGTCAAGGCTGTATATCGTCACCCTGCTTATTTAACTTATATGCAGAGTACATCATGAGAAACTCTGGATTGGAAGAAACACAAGGTGGAATCAAGATTGCCATGAGAAATATCAATAACCTCAGATATGCTGATGACACCACCCTTATGGCAGAAACTGAAGAGGAGCTAAAAAGCCTCTTGATGAAAGTCAAAGAGGACAGTGAAAAAGTTGGCTTAAGCTCAACATTCAGAAAATGAAGATCATGGCATCCGGTCCCATCACTTCATGGGAAATAGATGGGGAAACAGTAGAAACAGTGTCAGACTTTATTTTGGGGGGCTCCAAAATCACTGCAGATGATGACTGCAGCCATGAAATTAAAAGACACTTACACCTTGGAAGAAAAGTTATGACCAACCTAGATAGTATATTGAAAAGCAGAGACATTACTTTGCCGACTAAGGTCCGTCTAGTCAAGGCTATGGTTTTTCCTGTGGTCATGTATGGATATGAGAGTTGGACTGTGAAGAAGACTGAGCGCCGAAGAATTGATGCGTTTGAACTGTGGTGTTGGAGAAGACTCTTGAGGGTCCCTTGGACTGCAAGGAAATCCAACCAGTCCATTCTGAAGGAGATAAACCCTAGGATTTCTTTGGAAGGAATGATGCTAAAGCTGAAGCTCCAGTACTTTGGCCACCTCATGCGAAGAGTTGACTCATTGGAAAAGACTCTGACGATTCGTTTCTTCAATGTATGGCAAAACCAATACAGTATTGTAAAGTAAAATAAAGTAAAAATAAAAATAAAAAAAAAAAGACTCTGATACTGGGAGGGATTGGGGGCAGGAGGAGAAGGGGTCGACTCAGGATGAGATGGCTGGATGGCATCACTGACTCGATGGACGTGAGTCTGAGTGAACTCCAGGAGATGGTGATGGACAGGGAGGCCTGGTGTGCTGCTATTCATGGGGTCGCAAAGAGTCGGACACAACTGAGCGACTGAACTGAACTGAACGATAACCCTGTATGGGAGATAGCAAAAGAGACAGTGATGTATAGAACAGTCTTTCGGACTCTGTGGGAGAGGGCATTGGAACATGTAAATTATCATGTGTGAAACGAATCACCAGTCTAGGTTTGATGCATGATACAGGGTGCTTGGGGCTGGTGCACTGAGATGACCCAGAGGGATTGGATGGGGAGGAAGGTGGGAAGGGTGTTCAAGTTGGGGAACAGATGTACACCCATGGTGGAGTCATATAATGTATGGCAAAACCAGTACAATATTATAAGGTAAAAAATAAATAAAATTTTAAAAAATAAATAATGTTGAAATTAAGTCATCTTTTGTAATATAAAAAACCGTTAGAATAATGCAGAGGTTGGGACACCAGCCTTCCACATAGTTGAAAATCTGTATAATGCACAGATTATACAGAAATCCTCTGTATCTGTGATTTCACATCCACAGATTTGAACAACTACAGATTATGTGGAACTACACCATGTATTTAGTGAAAAAGTCCACATATAAGTGGACCCAGAAATTTCAAACCCATGTTGTTCAAGTGTCAACGGTATTGGTAACGAAGGGATAAGAAGAAACTGTGTAAAATCTCTTTTGCCACAGATTCTATACATAGAGGAAATCAGAGGTCTAGTCAGATTCAAAAGAAAATTAAGAGGTATAAAAAGTAATAATTCAGGTAGGAGGTATCTGGAACCATGTTCTAACATTTCGAAGGAAGAGGGAAAAAGTAAAGTGAGGCACAGGGTGAAATCAAATTGTGTTATAGACTTAGACATTTTTGGTTAATTTCACCAAGATTTCTGTAGTGTATATGTCCCTCAGACTTATACCACAGTGGGTCAAAATGATCTGGCCTTTATATCTCATGTCAAGCAATCATTGGCTATGGGCTGCCCCTGGAAGGATGTGATCTCAAACAGGACAATTTTTTGCAGTTGAGTCACTACCTAGAGTTGCTAATACCCGAGGCAACTTGTCCTTCCTTGCAGGATCTGAATGATACATCACTGAGTCAACAATAAGTAGAAATTCTAATCTAAATTAGGTACACATTAATATAACTGGTGGTATTCTATCTTCATAGCATTTTGAAGAGAGGTATATAATACAAAGTTTAAATTGATGCCTAGATATCAGTAAAGATATATGTTATAAAAGGTAATGTCATTTCAAAGCCCTTAATTAGTGGTTCTTAAGAAAGCAGATTTTACGCCAATTTATGTTTCAAAGAAAAATAAAGACATTTGATGGTGCAGAGAAGGAACTGTGCGAAGATAGGAGATATCAATATATTATTGAACAACAATATTTGGTTGCCTGTTTTTTCCCCAAGGATGATCTGGGGACAGAATATAGTCTTCTCGTTGAAAATCTTTTTAGGTACACCACTTTAGAAGTCTGTAGCACATCTTACTATTATTGTTTTTATTCATTATCCTCCCAATAATCAACCTATATATCAATGTGGTCCTCTATTAGTCAAAAAATGGCAATAAGGGCACATAATCCAGATTAATCCCTGAAAAACTAGTTATTCTAATTTTAATGACCATTCCAAATAAGATTCTATATCATATATACATATATATTTATACACATATATATAATCCAGAAATATGACATTGCTGATTAAGAAGTTAGAAAGATAGCATATCATAAACATAATGCCTCTCCTTCCTGACCTATTAAGGAAAAGGAATAGAAATATTAAACACATTAAAGACTCATCAATATTAGTTAATAATGATATTATGGTATGTTATCAATGAGCTCTGATTTCAAAATTAGTAATTTCTGTCTTCCGTTTTAAATACTCTATTTGTCCTGCTATCCAGTGTTAGAACACTTTTGTATTCTTTGTTATTCAAAAAATGTTTACTCCTAGAAAAATCTGAAGAACGAGTAAATGCCTCCTTTCCAAAACAAAATGCATCTAGAAGGTTTTAAAGCACAAAGCAATTAATTTGGTCTCATATTTCTTTGTAGCTGAAATGAAAATGCCAAGACTTAGAATATTGGCTCATGTGTATGTAAGAGTAGACTTGCCAATGAAATTGATACAACTCTTAACAGATTTTTTTTTCTCAATTCTCAGTTCTTCGCCAAATATCTTTATCATCACACAGCAATTCTCTAAAGGCTTATTACAATTGAGAAAAAGGGAACAACTTAAAATTTAATCTGAATCAATAAGCCACTATAGTTTATCAATTCAAACTTTTAAAGTTCTGGGAAAAGCAGTTTTTAACTGTAGTACATTATACATATTTAAACCTACATGAAGGATTATACATGAACTCACAGTGAGGAAAATACAAACAATGCTAATTATTGTAGTCTAACAGAAACATCAGAAGCAGCAAAGACTTCCCAAGTCAATAAACAAAACTATTCTCACATTTAGGAGTATTACGGATGTTATCAGTAAATGTATGTGCATGCACGCTCAGTCATGCCCAACTCTGTGGGACCCTATGGGTTGCAGCTTGCCAGGCTCCTCTGTTCATGTTATTTTCCAGGCAAGAATGCTGAAGTGGGTTGCCATTTCCTCCTCCAGGGGATCTTCCCAACCCAGGGATCGAACCCGTGTCTCCTGTGTCTCCTACATTGCAGATGGATTCTTTACTGTTGAATCAATGGTATAGAGAATAACAAAGCAAAGAAATAGGAAGTGATATTGTGGAGAAAGTAGAGGGGTTGCCTCACAGGCCACATAGCCTCAGTGGGAATACAGTCAGGAATGGGATGATCTGGATTCTAGGAATTCTGGACTTCTTTCAAGGACTGAGACAAGAGAGGACATCAAGGGATTCATCCAGAAAATCTTAGAACACATAACAGAGGTGAAGTTGGGAAAATGAGAGGTCCAGAAGGGTGGTAAACCAATCAAAGTTCTAGGCCCTCACCTTCAATCTTGTGAATGATTTCTGGGAAAGATGGTAATCTTGCCCTAGGCTAATGGAACTCTTGGACTTCTTCTTGATTCTTCTTGAATGAGATAATCCACAAGATAAAATAGCATGTGTATGTGTTTTTAACACCTCAGAAATAGCCAACAACCTATTAAATGCAAACCAAAGGAAACATTTTTACAATTGTAAAGAAAGCCTCACACACACACTATTGGAGAGACTGCAAAGGTTTGTGGCACACGGACAAATTGTTGGTGAATTCTTTTTTTTTTTTCCTTGAGAAACTGTGCAAGTTCACGGGGCTGAAACAGGTGATGGAATTTACTGCATGTCTTACAGATACGTTGTTGGATAGCACAATATAAAGCAAAGTACAGTAATCATTTTTGGTTCACATTTATTCTTGAGTTTCTACAATATTTTACTGTCCACCAACATAAAAGCAAGTAACCTGAGGCACTGGTAATACTTTTATTGTGGCATTCTTCAATAACTTTTATATACTGTTTCCTTTCATAATTTGAGATGCAATAATGATTTTTGTTATAAATTTCTTCATAAATATTCTTACTGATAGATGATGCATTTATTTAAGCATCAATGGACAAATAAAGTTATCCACGGGTGACTAACAACCTTAAATAAATACCACTTCACTCAGTTGCTATCCATAGTACCTAAGAAATGCAATTACATGCTGGGACCTATTATCCCAATTAATGGACTGTTTTATATTCACTGTGCATTATACGTGAAACACTTTAGAGGCCTGGCCTTCACTTAGCTACAGGCAAAGTAAAATTTATAACAAATAACCAAGAAAAGTCTTTCATTTACTTACCAAGATATGTAGCGTGTAATTATACTTAAAGCGTAACTAGGCAGGGCTCAATAACGCCATTTGATTTAAACCACAATAAAAGGATATAATTTTTTAAGACTTTAAAATCTTATTTAGTTCAAACCCCTCCCCCCCAAAAGGATATTTTTAAAACCATAAGAAATATAACTTTGTAATGAACAAGTCATTGTAGTTTGCTGCAACACTGAAGGTTTCATTATCAACTATGTCTATCTTTCCCTTCTTGTAATGATGTGGCCAAAGGTTAAACTTGATTATTATTTGTTATACTCACAAAGATTCTCATTATTCCAGGCATATGGACTAAAAGAGCAACAATACTCCGAGGTCTTCCAGTAGCTATATGGGTGAACAAACAAAATAGTCAGCTAAGGGAGTATACAAACCCTTGTTGTGTTGCTCCTTTGTAAAATGTCAACCTGAGGCTATGTTTTACAGCAATGGAATTTGACCACTGAAGTTTAACTCTACTCCCTCTGGTGGTTTCTAAAGCTGTACCAAAGCTATAAAATAAAACACAGTTGTAATTCTTCGCCTTATTGTAAGAAGCATTGATCGCCTCTGATTGTATATTATAGCAAAGGGGCAGTCTATTACATGAATTTATTGCATTTTCTTCCTGATAATTACTGGAAGTTATTGAACAAGGCAGGGAGTTATAGCCAGTAAGTTCCTGTGCTAGCTGAGGAAGCAAATCTACAGATATTTAGTGGATCTAAACAGCTGTAAACAACACATCCTGTTTACAGTGTACTAGAAATTTATAATTTACAGTGCATTTGAGGTTATTTTAAGAATCATACTCTCAATTTCACAAATTTAGAATTGAAATATGAACTGTAGCAAAATGTCACACAAACTATATCATCTTTGAGCTTTTAAAACTGATCTGACACTTAAAATGGCAAAAAAGTCAAACAATTTAGATTTCCTAGCTCACTTTCTTAGGACAGATGAGTTCTGTTAATTTTTTATTTAAATTTGTCATGTATAGTGAACATATCATCTCTGGTCATATTTATTTTTGCACTTGAAATTATATTTATGTATCTAAACTCTTCTTGTTTAGTAAAAATTTATCCAATAATTAAAAAACAGATCAAATTGCCAACATCCATTGGATCATAGAAAAAGCAAGAGAATTCCCGAAAAACATCTATTTCTGCTTTACTGACTATGCCAAAGTCTTTGATTGTGTGGAACAAAACAAACTGTGAAAAATTCTGAAAGAGATGGGAATACCAGACCACCTAACTGCCTCCTAAGAAACCTGTATGCAGGTTAAAAAGCAACAGTTAGAAGTGGACATAGCCCCAATTTGGAAGCCCAATTTGGACTATTTCCAAATTGGGAAAGGAGTACGTCAAGGCTGCATATTGTCATCTTGCTTATTTAACTTATATGCAGAGTATATCATGCAAAATGCTGGGCTGGATGAAGTACAAGCTGGAAACAAGATTGCCAGGAGAAATATCAATAACCTGAGATATGCAGATGACACCACCCTTATAGCAGAAAGCAAAGAAGAACTAAAGAGCCTCTTGATGAAATTGAAAGAGGAGAGTGAAAAAGTTGGTTTAAAACTCAACATTCAAAAAACTAAGAACATGGCATCCATTCCCATCACTTCATGGCAAATAGATGGGGAAAAATAGGAACAGTGACAGACTATTTTCTTGGGCTCTAAAATCACTGCAGCCATGAAATTAAAAGACCCTTGCTCCTTAGAAGAAAAGCTATGATAAACATAGACAGCGTATAAAAAAGCAGAGACATCACTTTGCCAAAAAAGGTCCATATAGTCAAAGCTATGGTTTTTCCAGTAGTCATGTATGAACATGAGAGTTAGACCATAAAGAAAAGGCTGATGCTTTCAAACTGTGGTGTTGGAGAAGTCTCTTGAGAGTCCCTTGGACAGCAAGGAGATCAAATCAGTCAATCCTAAAGGAAATCAACCCTTAATATCCATTGGAAGGACTGATGCTGAAGTTGAGGCTCCAATACTTTGTACACCTGAAGTGAAGAGCCAACTCATTGGAAAAGACCTTGATGCTAGGAAAGATTGAGGGCAGGATAAGAAGGAAGTGACAGAGAATGAGATAGTTGGATGGCATCACTAACTAGTGGGTATGAGTTTAAGCAATCTTGGGGAGACAGCAAAGGATAGGTGTCAGGGAATGTTTAACAGGAGGATTCCTACGTGCTGTTTCTCACAAGTCCTTTGTTTCTTTTTAAGCGGAACAGCACGCTGCTCCCAGGAACTGGGATCATTGTGTGAGACAGGCTTGAATCTCTTTTAGTAAACATTCTCTTTATGACAAAACTGCTTAGTCTCGATCCCATTTCTTGAGATATGGATTGTCTCCTGACCTTGTGACCATCATCATCCCTTGGTCCCTTGGTAACGGTTACTGTACGTTTTCTGATCTTTATCATTGACGAAAGAAACTTCTTGTACTACAGCCTATATATCCTCACAAAAAAAATCATTAAAGCACCTTTGCTCCATCAGAGCTTGGGTCCCCGTATCTTTCTTTCTTTCTCTCTCTCTCTTCGGCTGATTCCTTGGAGCACAGAGACGGGTCTTGCTCACTCTCCTGCCCGGGCTTCTAAGACTCTCTCGAGAAGATGCCCTATGCCTACATCACCCCTTGAGAGGGCACCCAGTGCCTTCGTGAGAGACGCAAGTCCTGTGTCAAGGACTTTATTGGTTTTCTGCATAAACCAGGGAGTATCAGCTTCTTTCTCTCTTTCACTTTCTATTGTTGCCTCTGGACCACCAGGTCCTGGTCCATTAAAGGACCCCAACAGACAGGGAAGCTTGGCATGCTGCAGTTCATGGTGTCACAGAGTCAGACACAACTTATTGACTGAACAACAAATACCATTACACACTCTTTAGTTACAATTAAAAGACTGACAATATTAAATGCTGGCAGAACACTCATACACTGTTATTACGAGTGTATGTGAGATAACTACTTTGTAAAAAGAATCAAGCAGTTTCTTATAAAATCAGATATACACTTACACCATCACCCAGCAATTCTACTTCTTCAGTTCAGTTCAGTTCAGTACAGTCACTCAGTCGTGTCCAACACTTTGCGACCCCATGAATAGCAGCACACCAGGCATCCCTGTCCATCACCAACTCCTGGAGTTCACTCAGACTCAAGTCCATCAAGTCAGTGATGCCATGCAGCCATCTCATCCTCGGTCGTCCCCTTCTCCTCCTGCCCCCAATCCCTCCCATCATCAGAGTCTTTTCAAATAAGTCAACTCTTCGCATGAGGTGGCCAAAGTACTGGAGTTTCAGCTTTAGCATCATTCCTTCCAAAGAAATCCCAGGGCTGATCTCCTTCAGAATGGACTGGTTGGATCTCCTTGCAGTCCAAGGGACTCTCAAGAGTCTTCTCCAACATCACAGTTGAAAAGCATCAGTTCTTCGGCACTCAGCTTTCATCACAGTCCAACTCTCACATCCATACATGACAAGTGGAAAAACCATAGACTTGTCTAGATGGACCTTTGTTGGCAAAGGAATGTCTCTGCTTTTGAATATGTTATCTAGGTTGGTCATAACTTTTCTTCCAAGGAGTCAGCGTCTTTTAATTTCATGGCTACAGTCACCATCTGCAGTATTTTGGAACCCAAAAAATAAAGTCTGACACTGTTTCCACTGTTTCCCTATCTATTTCCCATGAAGTGATGGGACCAGATGCCATGATCTTCGTTTTCTGAATGTTGAGCTTTAAGCCAACTTTTTCACTCTCCTCTTTCACTTTCATCAAGAGGCTTTTTAGTTCCTCTTCACTTTCTGCCATAAGTGTGGTGTCATCTGCATATCTGAGGTTACTGGTAGTTCTCCCAGCAATCTTGATTCCAGCTTGTGCTTCTTCCAGCCCAGCGTTTCTCATGATGTACTCTGCATATAAGTTAAAGCAGGGTGACAATATACAGCCTTGATGTACTCCTTTTCCTATTTGAAACCAGTCTGTTGTTCCATGTCCAGTTCTAACTGTTGCTTCCTGATCTGCATAAAGGTTTCTCAAGAGGCATGTCAGAGGGTCTGGTATTCCCATCTCTCTCAGAATCTTCCACAGTTTATTGTGATCCATACAGTAAAAGGTTTTGGCATAGTCAATAAAGCAGAAATAGATGTTTTTCTGGAGCTCTCTTGCTTTTTCCATGATCCAGCGGATGTTGGCAATTTGATCTCTGGTTCCTCTGCCTTTTCTAAAACCAGCTCGAACATCAGGAAGTTCACAGTTCATGTATTGCTAAAGCCTGGCTTGGAGAATTTTGAACATTACTTTACTAGTGTGTGAGATGAGTGCAATTCTGAGGTAGCTTGAGCATTCTTTGGCATTGCCTTTCTTTGGGACTGGAATGAAAACTGACCTTCTCCAGTCCTGTGGCCACTTCTGAGTTTTCCAGATTTGCTGGCATACTGAGTGCAGCACTTTCACAGCATCATCTTTCAGGATTTGAAATAGCTCCACTGGAATTCCATCACCTCCACTAGCTTTGTTCGTAGTGATGCTTTCTAAGGCCCACTTGACTTCACATTCCAGGATGTCAGGCTCTAGATGAGTGATCACACCATCATGATTATCTGGGTCATGAAGATCCTTTTTGTACACCTCTTCTGTGTATTCTTGCCACCTCTTCTTAATATCTTCTGCTTCTGTTAGGTCCATACCATTTCTGTCCTTTATCGAGCCCATCTATGCATGAAATGTTCCCTTGGTATCGCTAATTTTCTTGAAGAGATTTCTAGTCTTTCCCATTCTGTGGTTTTCCTCTGTTTCTTTGCATTGATCACTGAGGAAGGCTTTCTTATCTCTTCTTGCTATTCTTTGGAACTCTGCATTCAGATGCTTATATCTTTCCTTTTCTCCTTTGCTTTTTGCTTCTCTTCTTTTCACAGCTATTTGTAAGGCCTCCCCAGACAGCCATTTTGCTTTTTTGTATTTCTTTTCCATGGGGATGGCCTTGACCCCTGTTTCCTGTACAATGTCACGAACCTCATTCCATAGTTCATCAGGCACTCTATCTATCAGATCTAGTCCCTTAAATCTATTTCTCACTTCCACTGTATAGTATTAAGGAATTTGATTTAGGTCATACCTGAATGGTCTAGTGGTTTTTCCCTACTTTCTTCAATTTAAGTCTGGATTTGGCAATAAGGAGTTCATGATCTGAGCCACAGTCAGCTCCTGGTAGTGTTTTTGTTGACTGTATAAGCTTCTCCATCTCTGGCTGCAAAGAATATATTCAGTCTGATTTCGGTGTTGACCATCTGGTGATGTCCTTGTGTAGTCTCTTCTTGTGTTGTTGGAAGAGGGTGTTTGCTATGACCAGTGCATTTTCTTGGCAAAATTCTATTAGTCTTTGCCCTAATTCATTCCACATTCCAAGGCCAAATTTGCCTGTTACTCCAGGTGTTTCTTGACTTCCTACTTTTGCATTCCAGTCCCCTATAATGAAAAGGACATCTTTTTTGGGTGTCAGTTCTAAAAGGTCTTGTAGGTCTTCATAGAACTGTTCAACTTCGGCTTCTTCAGCGTTACTACTTCTTAGTATTTACCAAAGAGAAATGAAAGTTTATGTTCACAAAAAGTCCTTTAAAGGAAATGTTCAAAACTGTTTTATACATAATAACTAAAATCTAGAATTAATTTGGGTATGTGACTCAAAAAAAATGAATAGACAAATTGGGATGCATTCATACAATGGAATTCTACTTAATAATAGAGCTGAAATAAATAAATACAACAAGGATGAATCTCAAAATCATTAATCTGGATGAAATAAGCCTTAAATAAAGAGCAAAAACATCTATAGTAACTTTTATATTAAATTCCAGAACATAATAAGTTGACAGAAGAAAAAAATTAAGCAAATGTCTTCTTAAGGTACTAGCTAGAGACTGACCAAGAAGGGACATAAAGGAATTTTCTTCAGTTATGTTAACACCCTCTATCATCATGAAGGTTTGGGTTACACAAGTGCAAAACTTGTTGAAACCCAGCAAATTTCACTTAAGATCTATCTAGGTTGGTCATAACTTTTCTTCCAAGGAGTAGGCATCTTTTAATTTCATGGCTGCAGTCACCATCTGCAGTGATTTTGGAGCCCAAAAAATAATGTCTGACACTGTTTCTACTGTTTCCCCATCTATTTCCCATGAAGTGATGGGACCAGATGCCATGATCTTCGTTTTCTGAATGTTGAGCTTTAAGCCAACTTTTTCACTCTCCTCTTTCACTTTCATCAAGAGGCTTTTGAGCTCCTCTTCACTTTCTGCCATAAGGGTGGTGTCATCTGCATATCTGAGGTTATTGAGATTTCTCCCAGCAATCTTGATTCCAGCTTGCGATTGTTCCAGCCCAGCGTTTCTCATGATGTACTCTGAATATAAGTTAAATAAGCAGGGTGACAATATACAGCCTTGACGTACTCCTTTTCCTATTTGGAACCAGTCTGTTGTTCCACGTCCAGTTCTAACTGTTGCTTCCTGACCTGCATACAGATTTCTCAAGAGGCAGGTCAGTTGGTCTGGTATTCCCATCTCTTTCAGAATTTTCCACAGTTTATTGTGATCCACACAGTCAAAGGCTTTGGCATAGTCAATAAAGCAGAAATAGATGTTTTTCTGGAACTCTCTTGCTTTTTCCATGATCCAGCGGATGTTGGCAATTTGATCTCTGGTTCTTCTGCCTTTTCTAAAACCAGCTTGAACACCAGGGAGTTCACGGTTCACGTATTGCTGAAGTCTGGCTTGGAGAATTTTGAGCATTACTTTACTAGCATGTGAAATGAGTGCAATTGTGTGGTAGTTTGAGCATTCTTTTGCATTGCCTTTCTTTGGAATTGGAATGAAAACTGATGCTGAAGCTCCAATACTTTGGCTACCTGATGTGAAGAGCTGACTCATTAGAAAAGACCCTGATGCTGGGAAAGATTGAAGGCAGGAGGAAAAGGGGGCAACAGACAAAGAGATGATTGGATGGCATCACTGACTTAATGGACAAGAGTTTGAGCATCTCTGGGAGATGGTGAAGGACAGGGAAGACTGGAGTGCTGCAATCCATGGGGTCGGACATGACTGAGTGACTGAACAACAACTTACATCACCCACTGCATTTATTTACATGTGTATCTCACCCACTGAAGCAAAAGCCCTTAGATGGCAGGGAAGGTGACATACTTTTCGATGTACCTCAAATAAGTGAATAAAGATTTCAATGAATTTTTATGAAAGAGGCAAAAAATTAATAATCCACTAGCAGCTCTCCTGAGTTATTTTGAAGTCCAACTCTGGAGGATATTTTAGCCTGTAGCTCCACAAAATTGCCAAGGGATGTGACTTTAGACATAGAGCTACAAACTTTCTCAAGGTTCACCTCAAAGTGGGAAAAGAGATACATCTTAATATTATAAAAGTACCCCTGCAGATAGAGACAGCAGGAAAGGGGCCTCATTTGGAGCTCTACCCCTTGTGCTAATAGCTCCTTTTCTATATTCAAAAAAGCATGAAAATTAAGGAGTTGGAAATATTTCTATAAATTAATGAATAAACTTTAGAATATATAACAATAATGATAAAATGAGTGGCAGTATTAATTTTCAAATGATAACATTAATTCCACAATGATAAGAAGGGATGGTAAGATGTATGCAAAGTCCTTTGTCATCATTAAGAAAAACTAAAGCAAATAAAAAGCTACCAAATGTCCTGTCAACTGAGGTGAAAAATCTTGTCTCCCACTCTGATCCTCTGGTTTGAAGAAGAGAATCAGAGAACGAATAACCTCTTTAAAGTTCCTTAGTGAGATAGCCAACAGCAGAGAGTCCTTTTCCCAACAGAGCCTTGATCGGATGCTTTCAGACCAGATTCCCACAGGAGTAGGGATAGCCTCAATCATTTCTGTCTAGTCAGTGATGTAAAAACTTTTAAACAGATCCCGATTTTACTTCACAAAGATTCAGCTTTGCCTGATACCAAAGCCTTAGTATTAAATTATTACTAAAGAGAGAAAAACAATCACTCCTTAGCTCAGGAAGTCTCAAGACCATTCTATTTACTGTGATCCTGAGAAGGGCCCCTTTTGAGAAAGCAAGTATGTAATTTTCATATAGTTGTAACATTCTGAAACACTGTCAGTGATAACAGTTAATGTTATAATGAGGAGATCTGTGATGGGCAAGTAACAACTGTAGTGGACAAAATAAAAATAAACACAATCAATGAGTTAATAACTGATCTCTGTTTCAGTTCAGTTCAGTCCAGTTCAGTCGCTCAGTCGTGTCCAACTCTTTGTGACCCCATGAATCGCAGCACGCCAGGCCTCCCTGCCCATCACCAACTCCCGGAGTTCACTCAAACTCACGTCCATCGAGTTGGTGATGCTATCCAGCCATCACATGCTCTGTCACCCCCTTTTCCTCCTGCCCCCAATCCATCCCAGTCTCAGAGTCTTTTCCAATGAGTCAACTCTTCGCATGAGGTGGCCAAAGTACTGGAGTTTCAGCTTTAGCATCAGTCCTTCCAAAGAACACCCAGGGCTGATCTCCTTTAGAATGGACCGGTTGGATCTCCTTGAAGTCCAAGGGACTCTCAGGAGTCTTCTTCAACACCACAGTTCAAAAGCATCAATTCTTCGGTGCTCAGCTTTCTTCACAGTCCATCTCTCACATCCATACATGACCACTGGAAAAACCAAAGCCTTGACTAGACGGACCTTTGTTGGCAAAGTAATATCCCTGCTTTTCAATATGCTATCCAGGTTGGTCATAACTTTCCTTCCAAGGAGTAAGCATCTTTTAATTTCATGGCTGTGATCTCTGTTTAATGAGTCCCAATTTCTTCATTAGCTATAGATCTTCCATTTCCATCTTTCTCTCCTGTGTATATAATTTAGATGTACATTTCTCCCAGTTCAGAATAATTTTTTTCTGATTGACACAATTATATTTTGATTTCATGATTTGATGAAAGAAATTTGATGTATTCCCCCAAACTTTTGTCTAAATGAAAATTATTAAAATTCTTTTCTTATTATACATGGCAAGCTTCCCTAAAGGTTGTTGGCTAAACAAATATATATGTCTTTTCACTTTACATTTACTGACATATCATATTACTTTTGAGAAGATAAAGGATTTATCTTTAATACAAAGTCATTACTGCCATAATATTTCACAACTGACTTGCCATTTCCTTTATTATCATAAAGTCCAAATTATCCCTGATGATCACCCAAGTCAGAAGTAAAGACATAATAAAAGGCACCATATTAAAGGAAATTTTAAAGCTATTAATCATTGTCCCAGATTTTTTTTAATATAAAAACTTCTAGAGTAAACATTAGGGCCATACCTTTTTAATCTCGTTTTTTAAATAAAATGGATCTTCTTCCCCTAAAAATATTCCTTCCCAAATATTTACATTTATTTTCCACTTAATGCATATTTTATTTAATCAGATATACGTAATTCTTGTTACATAATAAGAGCTAATATTACTGAGTCCCTATAATGTCCCAGGCACAGTTTTGTTTTATATATAATACTAAAAACAACATCCATAGTGACAAATAACACTTAATGAGTGCTTACTATGTGAAGTATTATTCTAAGTACTTACATTAAATTCTAACAACTTTTCAAGATGGCATAATCATTACAGTTTTATAAATGAAGACACTAATGCATCAAGACATAACTTACAATACCAAAGCATGAGCAACAACAACAGACAGTTAAACTTGACCTCATCAAAATTTAAAACTTCTGTTCTTCAAAGGACACCATCAAGAAAGTGAAAAGATAACCCACAATATGGGAGAAACCATTTGTAAATCACATATCCAAGCAACTTGTATCTCGAATACGTAAGAATACTTATAATTTAAAAGACAAATAACTCAACTAAAAAATGGGGAAAGGTCTTAAATAGACATTTTTCAAGGAAGATACACAAATAATCTCATTAGTCACCATGGAAATTCAAAACTATACCACAGTAAAATACCACTACACACACACTAGTATGGGAAGAATCAAAAAGTCAGAAAATAAGAAGTGTTGCCAAGGATGCACAGAAATTAAAACCCTTTCAGCTGTTTTGGTGTACCAGAACAGATGGGCACTTATGAAAACAGATTGGAAGTGTTTCAAATGATACATATAGAGATATTACAGGACCCAGCAATTCCATTCCTAGACATATACCTAATAGAAATGGAAACATAGGCCCACACAAAAGCTTATATACGAATGTTTCTAGCAATATTATTCATAATAACCAGAAGATGGAAACAATCAAAATGTTCATCAACTAACAAATGGATAAACAAAATCTGATTTTCCATACAGAGGAGTATTATTCTGCCATAAAAAGGAATGGAGTTCTGACTCAAGCATATGCTTCTGAGAAACATTATGCTGAATGTTAAATCATATATGTGGCCTGTGACTGAATTCACAAAATTCACAATTCATATGAAATGTCCAGATCAGGGAAATCTACAGAGACAGAAAGCAGATTAGTGGTTGTTTAAGGCTGGGGGAGAAGGAAATGGGAGATGCTTGGATGAGAGCTAAAGGGTGTGGGAATTTCTTTTTGTGGCAATAATAATGTTCTAAAATTGACTATGGGTACATCCTTGGTGGTCTAGTGGTTAAGAATCTGCCTTCCAGTGCAGGAGATGCAGGTTCAATTCCTGGTCAGCGAACTATGATGCCACATGCCCTGGAGCATAGAGAGGCTGCATGCTGCAACTAGAGAAAGCCCATATGTAGCAATAAAGATTCAATGCAGCCAATAATAAAAATACACAAAATTAAAAGAACAAAAAATCAAATTGACTGTGGTGATGGTTGCACATCTCTGAATGTACTAAAAACAATTCAACTGTAAAATTTAAAGGGACAAATTATATGTTATGAATTGTATTTCAATAAAGCTGTTTTTAAAACAAAGATTAAATAACCTATTAAAGATTTCACAGCTGGTAAGTGGCAGAACTGGGATGCAAGCTCAGACAGCTGAGTACTTGAGTTTAAACTTTTAACCAGCATATCCTTGGTCTGTCATGTGTTTCTTCTGTTTAATCTTTAGAATAACCCAAAGAAGGGGGTACTGTTATTAAATACATATTATAATGACAAATAAATATATAAATGTGCTCTCTGCCTTCAGGGAAATTTTCATCTAGTATGGAGGAGATATCAATTCATGTGCTAAAAAATAAGTATAATACAAGGTAAACTAATAATGGATTAATGAATAAAATGAATACTATATAAAATTACACACATAATAATAATTATATATATGGAACATTGATATAAAGTGTAGAGAAGAGATCAGAGAAGCATTTGTTGTATAAAACTGTTGTAGAAAATTTAAGAAACTTGGTCCATATAGCACTATTCCTTTACATGAACAAAGAGCACTTAGAAACATTTTTAGAAACTGCTCAAAAACCTTCACCATTCTTTCTTTCCATCTCACACTGCCTACAGAATGAAATTCAAAATTCTTATCAATGGTATTTAGGGTCTGTCACCATCTGGCCTTAAATGTACCTCCTAGTTTCATCAATGACTGTATCCTATTACATATATTATGCATTAGCCATAGTAAGCCATGTCTTTTCAGGTCTCATCACTTGTCATGATTCTGGTATGGAATACTCATTTCTCCCTACTCTTTTAATCAAAAAGGCAATAGTCATGGCTCAAATGAACCTTCTCTCCCTCTACAAAGGTTTCCCATCCACTTGGTATTAATTATTCCTTCTTCTGCATTCTATATCAGGGTTTTTTGGTAATAATATTATAAATCTTATTTTAACTTTTTTTTTTCAACTTTGGGCTTCCCTGGTGGCTCAGATGGTAAATAAACTGCCTGCAATGCAGGAGACCAGGGTTTGATCCCTGGATCAGGAAGATCCCCTGGAGAAGAAAATGGCCACCCACTCCAGTACTCTTGCCTGGGAAACCCTATGGACAGAGGAGCCCGATGGGCTACAGTCCATAAGGTCACAAAGACTTGGGCACGACTGATCAACTAACACAACACTATTTCAACTTATTTTGCTCCATCTTGCATTATACTTAGTTTGTTCCCCCTCCACCGCTACATTATACACTCTCTGAAGGCAGAGACTATGTCTCATATATTCATTCATTCTTTTCAGCACTTTGAACATCAAAAATGTTTGCTGAATGAAATCCTGCCAGTTCTGGATGGCAATTATATAACTGTTTCCCCTATTTCACCTATGGTTTTATTTAGATATTTGTGTCACGGGCTTGTTATATACTTCACTATCAACTGTGACTGGAGACAATTAGCTTATGCATGAACTGTAATGCCTCTAGACAGAGTGCCCTGACGATTCTGACTTTATATTTTGTATTTGTGTCTCTAATTCTGTGACTGGTACACATTTGGCCTATAGTGAAATGTTACTGAATGAATAAAAAAAACATTCAAATGAGAATATTTCTCCTAGTAACATAAAACATGCACACACTGCTACTACAGTTATCATATCTGAGCAATATAAACAAGGGACAGAGCAGCATAAAAGTTGTGTAAGTGAAGATTAGTACCTAACAGTGCAAATACTGGTTTGTCACTCGTTTCCATTAAATTGCATTGTCAATCCTTAGTTTCAGGACAGTTGTTATCACAGTTGGTTCTTAAATAATTCAAAAGTCCGGTTTTAAAAAGGAATTAATGTAAAAGCACATTTAAATATGTGTCATGCCAGAAAATAAAGTGTCACCACACATGCTACAATTAAGGCTAAAAACTCAACTAGATTATAAGCACACAATTTTAAGGCTTTTATTTCTCACAGATTTGTGAAGGTAAACATTTCCATGGTTGTTCTTAGCATAACTGTCCATTTTATTTTAGAAAGTTTTAGCAAATGTGTCACCATTTTGTAGTGAGTCTGGCCTAAAATACATATTCTAGTCACTACAAAATTATTTATATGCTGTTCTTACTGCTAAATGATTCAAAACAATTTTATTTTAAAATGTCAAGCTTGGTCATGTGTGTAATGCTGAATGATAATGTGTAACGTTACTGTAATCAAGTGAGTTTGATTTTTGAAATTGAAAAAATATATATGGAAATTTTAAATAGCATATTGAAAACAGTGTGCACTACAAACATTACTGTTTTTCTTCAAAAGAGAGAATTCTGATGTTTGTTCTACTCTCTGCAGTTGTAGAATTAAAGGTTCTATTAGTTAGAGCAAAAAAAAAGAGAAAGAGGAGAAGGAAGAGGAGGAGAGAGAGAAAGAACGAGGGAAAGAGAGAAAGAGAGAGGTTGATTCAGCTCTCCCTTTTAAAGGAAATGTGTTCTTTAAACTTTTCTTTTCGGTATTCCAAGAACATTTATATGACAAAAACATTATTTTTCTATTGGAAGAGTCAAGAAGAAGAAATATTCTCTACTGCAGGACCTGATCCATTCACGGTTCATTTTTTAAATTATTATTATTAAATAAACACACAAGATTTACCTTCTTAAATTTTTAAGAGTATAATACAGTATTTTTAACTGCAAGCACAATGTTTTGCAGCATAAGCATATCTCTGAATTTTTCATTTTATGTGACCGAAAATTTGCATGCAATGAAAGAACCTCCCCCATTTCCTCCTCCCCCCAATTACCAACAACCACCATTCTACTTTCTGCTTCTGTGAGTTTTACTACTTTAGATACCTCATATAACTGGAATCAAGCAGTATTTGTCCTTCTGTGCTTGTTTTTTTCACTTAGAATAATTTCCTCAAGGTTCATTGATACTGTAGCATACGAAAGAATTGTCTTCCTTTTTAAGTATGAATAATGTTCCACTGTATTTATATACTACATCTTATTTGTTCATGTATCAATGGACATTTAGGTTGTTTCTACCTCTTGGCTATTGTGAATGATGCTGCAATGAACATGGGAGTGCAAATATCTCTTGCAGATCCAGATTTCAATGTTTTTGAATACCCAAAAGTGGGATTGCCAGGTAACGTGGCAGTTCTGTTTTTAACTTTTTTCAGGAAATTCCATACTGTTTTCCATAGCAGCTACAACATTTTAAAGCCCCACCAACAGTGCATAAGCATTCCAATTCTTCACATTTTTACCAACATTCATTATTTCGGGGGTTTTGATAATGGCCATTCTAACAGGTGTGAGATGATAGCTCAATGAGCTTTTGATTTGCATTTTCCTGATGATTAGTGATGTGGAGCATCTTTTCATGTGTCTCTGGACCATCTGTGTCTCCACTTTGGATAAATGTCTACTGAAGTTGTTTGCCCATTCTTTAATCAGATTATATGGTTTTTTTTATGCTAAGTCATAGGAGTTCCCTATATATTTGACTATTAATCCTTTTTCAAGTAAATGGTTTGTAAATGATTTCTCCCATTCCATAGGTTTGTTTTTTTACTCTGTTGATTGTTTCTTTTGATGTTCAGAAGTTTTTTTAGCTTGATATAGTCCCACTTGTTTATTTGTGCTTTTGGTGTTATAGCCAAGAAATCATCACCAAGACCAATGTCAGAAAGCTTTTCCCCTTTGCTTTCTTCTAGGAGTTTTACGGTTTCAGGTCTTACATTTAAGTCTTTAATTTATATCAAGTTGATTTTTGTGAAGGTCTAATTCCATTCTTTTCCATGTGGATACTAGTTTTCCCAGCACCATTTGTTAAAGAAACTGTCCTTTCCCCACTGTGGATTATTAGCATGCTTGTCAAAGATAATTTGATCCTATGTACATGGTTTTATTTTGGGTCCTTATATGATGTTCCATTGGCCTATATATCTCTCTGCCAGTGCCAAACTATTTGAATACTGTAGCTTTGCAATATTTTTTTAAATCAGGAAGTGTGAGGCCTCCTGCTTTGTCTTTCTTTCTCAAGACTGACTTGGCTATTCAGGGTCTTTTGTGATTTCTTATATATTTTAGGATTATTTTTTCTATTCCTATAAAAACATCTTTGAGATTTGATAGGGATTGAACAGATGCTGTACATTAATTGGGTAGTATAGACATTTTGACAATATTAATTTTTCCATCTCACAAGCGTGGATTATCTTTCCACTTATTTTTGTCTAATTTCTTTTATCAATGTTTTGTAGTTTTCAGTGTACAAGTCTTTTTCCACCTTAGTTAATCTTATTCCTAAGTATTTTATTCTTCTTGATACTACTATAAATGAGATTGTTTTCTTAACTTCCTTTTCTGATCATTTTTAGTGTATCAGTCAATGTACACATTTGTTCATTGTTAGTGTATTATTTATTGTTAAGAGTATCAGTGTACACAATGGATTTTTATGCTGACTTTCTAGGATGCAACTTTATCATATTCACTTATTAGCTATAACATATTTGCAGAAAATTCAGGGATTTCTATACATATATGATCATATAACCTATGAACAGATACAAATATACTACTTTTATAATTTGGAAAATTGTAAATATTTCTTTCCTAAATTCTCTGTCAAGAACTTTGAGTACTATGTTGAAATCACAACAGCAGGCATCCTTACCTTGATACTGATCTTAGAGGAAGTTTTTCACCATTTTTCACCATTGAGTATGTTAGCTATGGACTTTTCATATATAACCTTTGCTATCTTAAGCAAATTATTTTCCATTCTTAGTTTGTTGAGTGTTTTTATCATGACAGTGTTTTGAAATCTGTCAGTGCTCTTTCTGCATCTATGGAGATGACCATGTGATTTTTATGCTTTGTTCTGTTAATGTGGTATATCACCTTGATGGATGCTTCGTATTCTTTCATGAGATGGTCAGTCAGGTTCAGCCACAAGAGTGGGACACAAGAGGGCTACAGGAATACAAAATGTATTATCTCAAAAGTCCTAGAGAGACAGTCACTGCATCCCATTAGGGAACTACACAGGGTGAGCACCAAGGGAGCAGGCTCTACCAAGCAGGTAGGAACTCAGAGAAAGAGCAAGAACCCATAGACAAGTGCTTTATTGAGGAGGGGGCGGGTAGGTTGGCGGGGAGCATGTCCTGAATGGAGAACACAAGCAAAAGGCATGAGGTGATTTCATTGGTGAGTTTGAATGTCACAGTAAGGGGAAGAAAAGGGGGGAAGTAGTGGCAGGGGTCAGCCTTATCACACTAGTGCACCTGGTCATCTGAACAGGGTGCAAACAGCCTGTTTGTGGGGATGTTGAAAAAGAAGGAAATAATGAACATTTAAAATTTACTCTAAAATTTATTTTTGTATGATTTTAAACCATCATTGCCATCACAGGGATAAATTCCAGTTGGTCAAGGTGCATGATCCTTTTAATGTGCTATCAAATTCAGTTTGCTAGCATTTTATAGAGAATTTTTGCATCTATATTCATAAGGGATATTTTCCTGTGGAATTCTTTTCTTTTAGTTGCTTTTATTTTTAATTTCTGGCTTTGGTATCAACTTACCAATGACCTCATAAAACAAGTTTGGAAGTATTCCTTCTCCTTCAATTTTTTGGATAAATTTTAGGAGAACTGGTATGAATTCTTTAAATGTTTGGTAAAAGTCATGAGTGAAGTCATCTGGTCCTGGGTTTTTGTTGGGAGATATTTGAATACTGATTCAATTGATTTACTACTTATAGGAATGTTCAATTTTTCTATTTCTTTATGATTCAGTCTTGGTAGATCATATCTTCCTAGGAAATTATTCATTTCTTCTAAACTGTCCAATTTGTTGGTGTATTTTAGTTTTTCTTCTGCTATTGATTTCTAGTTTTCATTTTAATATAGTCAGAAAAGATACTTGGTGTGAATTCAATCTTCTTAAATTTATGTGATCTATCCTGGAGATATATTGTGCTTGAGAGTGTTTATTCTGCTGTTGGGTGAACTGTTTTCTATGTTTTCTATGTACACTTGGTCTTAAGTATTATTCAAGTCCTCTGCTTCCTTATTGAACTTCTGTCTCGATATTCTGTTATTGAAAGTGGGATACCAAAATTCACTACTACTGTGTTGCCGTTTATTTCTCCCTTCAGTTCTTCTAATGTTTGCTTCAAATATTTAGGTACTCTGATGTTGAGTGCATTTAAATTTGTAATTGTTATATCTTCCTGGGGAATTGACTCTTTTATATACAATGTCCTTTTATGCTTATTGTGAGAGTTAGTGACTTGGAGTCTATTTTGTTTGACATAAATGTGGCCACCTCTGCTCTCTCCTGTTGCCATAATCAAGGAGCATCATATTCTATTCTTTCAAGTATCAGTTCAGTTCAGTTGCTCAGTCATGGTTGACTCCTTGCAACCCCATGAACTGCAGCATGCCAGGCTTCCCTGTCCATCACCAACTCCCAGAGCTTGCTCAAACTCATGTCCATCAAGTCGGTAATGCCATCCAACCATCTCATTCTCTGTCATCCCCTTCTCCTCCCTTCAATCTTTCCCAGCATCAGGGTCTTTTCTAATGAGTCAGTTCTTTGTATCAGATGGCCAAAGTTTTGGAGCTTCAGCTTCAGCATCAGTCCTTCTAATGAATATTCAGGACTGATTTCCTTTAGGATTGACTGGTTGGTTCTCCTTGCAGTCCAAGAGACTCTCAAGAGTCTTCTCCAACACCACAGTTCAAAAACATCAATTCTTTGCAACTCAGCTTTCTTTATGGTTCAACTCTCACATCCAAACACGACTACCGGAAAAAAATATAGCTTTGACTTGATGAATCTTTGTTGGCGAAATAATGTCTCTGCTTTTTTTTTTTTAATTTAAACTTATTCATTTTAATTTGAGGCTAATTACTTTACAATATTGTATTGGTTTTGCAATACATCAACATGAATCTGCCACAGGTGTACACGTGTTCCCCATCCTGAACCCCCCTCCCACCTCCCTCCCCATACCATCCCTCTGGGTCGTCCCAGTGCACCAGCCCTGAGCATCCTGTATCCTGCATCAAACCTGGACTTGAGATTCGTTTCTTATATGATATTATACATGTTTCAATGCCATTCTCCCAAATCATCCCACCCTCTCCCTCTCCCTCTCCCACTCCCACAGAGTCCAAAAGACTGTTCCATACATCTGTGTCTCTTTTGCTGTCTCTCATATAGGGTTATCGTTACCATCTTTATAAATTCCATATATATGTGTTAGTATACTGTATTGGTGTTTTTCTTTCTGGCTTACTTCACTCTGTATAATCGGCTCCAGTTTCATCCACCTCATTAGAACTGATTCAAATGTATTCTTTTTAATGGCTGAGTAATACTCCATTGTGTATATGCACCATGGCTTTCTTATCCATTCTTCTGCTGATGGACATCTAGGTTGCTTCCATGTCCTGGGTGTTACAAACAGTGCTGCGATGAACATTGGGGTACACGTGTCTCTTTCAATTCTGGTTTCTTTGTTGTGTATGCCTAGCAGTGGGATTGCTGGGTCATAAGGCGGTTCTATTTCCAGTTTTTTAAGGAATCTCCACACTGTTCTCCATAGTGGCTGTACTAGTTTGCATTCCCACCAACAGTGTAAGAGGGTTCCCTTTTCTCCACACCCTCTCCAGCATTTATTGCGTGTAGACTTTTGGATCACAGCCATTCTGACTGGTGTGAAATGGTACCTCATTGTGGTTTTGATTTGCATTTCTCTGATAATGAGTGATGTGGAGCATCTTTTCATGTGTTTGTTAGCCATCTGTATGTCTTCTTTGGAGAAATGTCTATTTAGTTCTTTGGCCCATTTTTTGATTGGTTCACTTATTTTTCTGGAATTGAGCTGCAGGAGTTGCTTGTATATTTTTGAGATTAGTTGTTTGTCCATTGCTTCATTTGCTATTATTTTCTCCCATTCTGAAGGCTGTCTTGTCACCTTGCTTATAGTTTCCTTTGTTGTGCAGAAGCTTTTAATTTTAATTAGGTCCCATTTGTTTATTTTTGCTTTTATTTATAGATTCTGGTCTTATGTTTAGATCTTAAATCCATTTTGAGTTTATTTGTGTGTATGGTGTTAGAAAGTGTTCTAGTTTCATTCTTTTACAAGTGGTTGACCAGTTTTCCCAGCACCACTTGTTAAAGCGATTGTCTTTAATCCATTGTATATTCTTGCCTCCTTTGTCAAAGATAAGATGTCCATAGGTGCATGGATATGTCTCTGCTTTTTAATATGTTGTCTAGATTTGTCATAGCTCCTTTTCTTCCAAGGAGCAAGCATCTTTTAATTTCATGGCTGCAGTCACCATCTGCAGTGATTTTGGAGCCCAAGCAAATAAAGTCTCTCACTTTAAAATATGGGTATCCTTAAATATGAAGTGTCTCTTTGTAGACAGCATAGAACTAGATTATCTTTTCTACTCATTCAGTCACTCCATGGCTTTTGATTAGGGAGATTAATCCATTTACATTTAACATAATTATTAATAGGGAAGGATTTACTATCACTATTTACCATTGTCATGTTGTTAATTCTTTTCTGTTAGTCTTGCAGTTCTTCTGTCTCTTGCTGTCTTCCATCCCTTCCTCTTTTCTTTTTACATATTTTCTATTGGTATTTTCTTTGTGGTTATCCTGGAGATTATATAAAGCATCTTAAAGTTATAGCAATTTCAATTCATTTTAAACTGATAATAATTTAAATTCAACTACATACAAAAACTCTACACTTTTGGCTCCCTTTCCCAACACTTTGTTCAGTTCAGTTCAGTCGCTTAGTAGTGTCTGACTCTTTGTGACCCCATGAATTGCAGCACGCCAGGCCTCCCTGTCCATCACCAACTCCTGGAGTTCACTCAAACTCACGTCCATTGAGTCAGTAATGCCATCCAGCCATCTCACCCTCTGTCGCCCCCTTTTCCTCCTGCCCCCAATCCTTCCCAGCATCAGAGTCTTTTCCAATGAGTCAACTCTTTGCATGAGGTGGAGTTTCAGCTTTAGCATCATTCCTGCCAAAGAACACTCATGACTGATCTCCTTTAGAATGGACAGGTTGGATCTCCTTGCAGTCCAAGGGACTCTCAAGAGTCTTCTCCAACACCACAGTTCAAAAGCATCAATTCTTCGGTGCTCAGCTTTCTTCACAGTCCAACTCTCACATCCATACATGACTACTGGAAAAACCATAGCCTTGACTAGATGGACCTTTGTTGTAACTAACACTTTGTTAGTGTAACACTTTGTAATATAAAAGTAACTAACACTTTGTTAGTTACTTTTATACTGTATATTCACTAATGTTTGTATAGTTTCTTTACTCCTAATTTCTGTGCCAGAATTAAAAGTGATTTAAACACCACTGTTACTATATTATGGGTTTCCTGGGTGGTTCAGTGGTAAAGAATCCATTTGCCAATGCAAGAGACAATATCATGTTTTATGTATGTGTCTATATATTTATCTTTACCAGTGAGCTTTATACTTTCACATGCTTTTATGTAGGTGCTCAGAATATTTTTGTTCCAATTTGAAGGAATCTTTTTAGAATTTTTTGTAAAGCAAGTCTATTAATGAATTTTCTCCACTTTTGTTTGTCTAGGAATGTCTTTATAGCTTCTTCACTTTCAAAATAAATTTTTGTCAGGTATAACATTCTTTGTTGGCATGATTTCTCTTCCAGGACTTTGAAAGACTATCATCCCGCTCCCTTCTGTTCTGCAAGGCTTCTGCTGAAAAATTCACTAATAGTTCTATAAGGGTTCCCTTGTATATGCTGGGCTTCCCAGGTGACTCAGTGGGTAAAGAATCCACCTGCAGCACAGGAGACACAGAAGTGGGTTTGATCACTGGGTTGAGAAGATTCTCTGGAGGAAGGCATGACAACCCACTCCAGTATTCGTAAGAATCCCATGGACAGAGGAGCCTGGCAGGCTACAGTCCATACAATCACAAAGAGTCAAACATGACTGAAGTGACTGAGCATGCATGCACTTGTATATGCTAAATCAGTTCTCTTGCTATTTTCAAAAGTCTTTCTATTTGAATTTTAACAATTTAATTATATTGGTCTCAATGTGTTCTATTTTTAGGGTCCAGGGGTATTCATGAATCTGGATGTCCAGTTCCTTCCCTAGATTTGAGAGATTTTCAACTAGTTTCTTGAAATAAGCTTTCTGCCCCTTTCTCTCTTTCTTCTCCTTCTGGGACTCATAAAATTTGATGTCTCATAAATCCCTTAGGCTTTCTTCACTCTTTCATTCTTTTTTTTTTTTTTGCATTTCTGACTGAATAATTTTAAATGACTTGTCTTCAAGTTTACTGTTTCTTTCTTCTGCTTGATCAAGTCTGCTCCTGAATCCCTATTGTGATTTTTTTCTGTTAAGTGCATTTTTTACCTCTAAAATTTGTTTCATTCTTCTTGTGTATTTTCTGAAATTCTTATTTGGTTCACACAATGTTTTCCTGAGCTCACTGTCTTCCTCATGATGGTTACTTTTAATTCCTTGTCAGATAATTTAGATACCTTCATTTGTTTAGGGCCAGTTTCTGGAGACTTATATTGTTCCTTTGGACAATTATTCCCTATTTCTTTGTGTTCCTTGTACTTTTGGGTCAGTATTCATACATTTGAAAAAAACAGGTGAGAGCATTAACAGCCTCAGTAGGGAGGCCAGAGGTCCCCAAGCTGGAGGAGGAAATAAACTGCAAGTAGCAGACTTTTTTTTTCTTTTATCTTCTGATCCTGTTTTGTCATGGTGATATCTGGTTTCTGCCTGAACTTAACTTTATTTCAAACCTTGAGCTATGGATCCTAGAAAAAGCAAGCGAATTCCAGAAAAACATCTATTTCTTCTTTATTCATTATGCCAAAGCCTTTGACTGTGTAGATCAGAACAAACTGTGGAAAATTCTTCAAGAGATGGGAATACCAGACCACCTTACCTGCCTCCTGAGAAATCTGTATGCAGGTTAAAAAGGGACAATTAGAACCAGACATGGAACAACAGACTGGTTCCAAATTAGGATAAGAGTACATCAAGGCTGTATATATTGTCACCCTGCTTATTTAACTTATATGCAAAGTACATAACGTGAAATGCCAGGCTGGATGAAGCACAAGCTAGAATCAAGATGGCCAGGAGAAATATCAATAACCTCAGATATGCAGATGACATCAACCTTATGGCAGAAAGCAAAGAAGAACTAAAAAGCCTCCTGGTGAAAGTAAAAGGGGAGAGTTTAAAAGCTGGCTGAAAACTCAACATTCATAAATCGAAGGTCATGGCATCCAGTCCCATCACTTCACGGCAAATAGATGGGGAAACAATGGAAACAGTGACACACTTTATTTTCTTGGGTTCCAAAATCACTGCAGATGGTGACTGCATCCATGAAATTAAAAGACATTTGCTCCTTGGAAGAAAAGCTATGACCAACCTAGACAGCATATTAAAAAGCAGAGACATTACTTTGTCAACAAAGGTCTGTCTAGCTAAAGCTAGGGTTTTTCCAGTAGCCATGTACTGATGTGAGAGTTGGACTATAAAGAAAGCTGAGCACAGAAGAATTAATGCTTTTGAACTGTGGTGTTGGAGAAGGCTCTTAGAGTCCCTTGGACTGCAAGGAGTTCAAACCAGTCAATTCTAAAGGAAATCAGTCTTGAATATTCATTGGAAGGACTGATGCTGAAGCTGAAACTCCAATAATTGCTTTGGCCACTTGATGTGAAGATCTGACTCATTGGAAAAGACCCTGATGCTGGGAAAGATTGAAGGTAGGAGGAGAAGGGGAAGACAAGAGGAAGAGATGGTTGGATGGTGTCATCGACTCAATGGACATGAGTTTGAGCAAGCTCCAGGAGTTGGTGACGGACAGGGAAGACTAGTGTGCTGCAGTTCCACTGGCAAAGAGTGGGATAGACTGAGTGACTGAACTGAACTGAACCGAGCTAACCACTACGTTTTTCTTACGGAAATGTTTTCTTAAGCTATGTTAAAGAACAACATATTTGCTTGGAAATCTGCCTTTCTTCAAGATTCATGTCAATTGTTTTACGGCCAGGGATGACTCACCTTGTGTCAATACTACCTCAATATTCATGTTGTGGGGGAGGGGTCTGGTGCAACTCTCTTAGGTTTTGAGGCATTTCCCTTCTCTAATTAGCAGCTTGCTAATAGGTATACTGCTGCTCCTAAGTTGCGTCGGTCGTCCGACTCTGTGCGACCCCATAGATGGCAGCCCACCAGGCTCCCCCATCCCTAGGATTCTCCAGGCAAGAACACTGGAGTGAGTTGCCATTTCTTCCCCAAGGCGTGAAAGTGAAGTCGCTCAGTCTTTTCCGACTCTTAGCGACCCCATGGACTGCAGCCTATCAGGCTCCGCCGTCCATGGGATTTTTCCAGGCAAGAGTACTGGAGTGGGTCGCCACTGCCTTCTCCAAATAGGTATATAACTCTTGATCAAAAGTAGCACGAGGACGAGGAGCCGGGCATGACGGGAGCGGGGGCTGGCCAGGGACTCGAGGCGCTGTGGCGGGCGAGCGGAAGACCCAGGGAGAGGGAGTCGGGAAGGCGCTCACCTGGGCGGGAAACCCGACCGACAGGCCGACCGACAGGCCGACCGACCGTCCGTCCCGCCCCGCCCGGGGCGAGGATGCCAGATCACGCGCACACCTTCGGTGTGCCGCCGCCACCGCGTAGAGGAACGTCGGGAGGAGGGCAGCGGGCCCCTCCTCCTCCCCACCCCACTCTCGTCGCGAGCCCGCCCGCCCCAGCGGCCCCGGGAGCCGGGCCGGGAACCCCCGACCAGGCCACACTGGGGACGGCCGACGTGCCTTCAGCGTCCGTCGGTCCACCCGCCCCAGAGGGGTGGGGGATGCCAGGCGGCAAGGACACGGCGACCGGCCCGCGGGGGACAGACCGGGGACCCGACCCGCGCTCGGGCGAGCGCACCGGAACCGGGGCGCGGCGGGGGTCTGGTGGGGCGGCGGGGGTCACCAGCGCTCCCCCTCGTCCAGTACGCGATGACGTCGGTGGACAAGAGGTGACAAAACCGGCAACGGATCGGGGCCGCGGCGGGCCCGGGAAGCAAGACACACCAGGGGAGCAGCAGACGGGGAGAGGACTGGGGCGGACGGACAGGGAGAGGGGCACAGACGGGGTGCGGCCACCTGAGGCCAAAGCCACAGAACCGGCGGTGGAGGTGGGGTGGCGGCGCGCCACCACGAGAGGGATGGCTCAAAACGACCCGGGGGAAGCGAGTCGGCCGCCAGGGCGCACCGCGGGATCTCACCGCCAGAGGCCTCCCAGCACAGGGGCGGCCTCCCGGCACACCTGGGACGACAGACTGGCGCCCCCCTCACGGGGCTCGCGCCCACCGCCACCTACTCACTCAGAGCCGCAGCCGGCCAGGGAGAACGCTCTCCCGCCGCGTACCGGCGTCCCCCATGGCCCTCACACGCGCAACCCTGCTGTGCCAGGCTCCCCGCCCCGCCCCCTTTCTCAGGGCCTCGAGGGCACTGCTCTGCCCGGGGACGCCACCGGCGGACGGAGGCGGGGGGACGACACTCACGTGAGGCGAGGCCGGCTCGGTCCCAGACAGCGGAAGGGAACGCGGGCGGTCGCACGCGCGGGGCGAGGAGGAGGGCCGGCAGCGGCGGGGAGGGGTCGGCAAGTACGCACAGCAGGGGCCTTCCGGGGACCAAAAAACCCCGGGACACGGCCGGGCAGCCAGGAAATCCAGCGCGGGATCCCACCGCCACCCACACAAAAGGGCGGTCCCCCGACGCCTGGGACGCCAGCCAGTCCAAGCCATCCCCAGAGCGGGCCCCACAACCCGGCCCCACCGCCAGGGCCGGCGTGCCGTCCACCCGTCTTCCTCCGTCCGTCCTCGACAGATCCGTCTTTCCATCTAGTCTGATCCTGAGGCTCAAGATCTTAGGGACACGCTCTGGAGCGAGGCGGCCCAGACCTTGCCCGCACGCCGCCACCGGCTGCAGCCTGGGGGTGAGGGCGGGTGCGACAGGCTCCTCCTCACCACGGCTGCGGGGCTAGGGAAAACGGGGCCCACCGGGCGTCGCGCCCCCCACCCCCTTCCCCCTGGGCTCACACAGGGCACACACATATCCCCACACTTGCAGGACGCCCGTCGGGGCCCAGCGGGACCCTCCCCCAACTCTGCAGTGGTCATGTATGGATGTGAGAGTTGGACTGTGAAGAAAGCTGAGCACCGAAGAATTGATGCTTTTGAACTGTGGTGTTGGAGAAGACTCTTGAGAGTCCCTTGGACTGCAAGGAGATCCAACCAATCCATCCTAAAGGAGACCAGTCCTGGGTGTTTATTGGGAGGACTGATGCTGAGACTGAAATTCCCAATACTTTGGCTACCTCATGGGAAAAGTTGACTCATTGGAAAAGACCCTGATGCTGGGAGGGATTGGGGGCAGGAGGAGAAGGGGACGACAGGTGAGATGGCTGGATGGCATCACTGACTCGATGCACATGAATTTAGGTGAACTCCAGGAGTTGGTGATGGACAGGGAGGCCTGGCGTGCTGTGATTCATGGGGTCGCAAAGAGTTGGATACAACTGAGCGAATGAACTGAACTGAACTGATAAAGTAGCAATGGGACACTCTTTCTGTCCCCTTCTGATGTCTATGTCAAAAGCTTTCTCTATCTCTTTTATACTCTAATAAAACATTGTTACACAAAAAGCTCTGAGTAATTGAACCTTGTCTCTGGCCCTGGATTGAATTCCTCTCCTCCAGAGGCCACGAATCCTGGCGTCATTCACGGCTTCTAGCAGCAACCTTTCCCAGGTTTTATAAAATGACTTTGTACAGAGAAAGATCATCAATCATCCTGGCTGGAGATGTGGGGGGCGTCTCTCAAACTTTTCCTGTGGATTGGACTTCTCTAACCTTCTGTGTGTAGATTCCTTATTAAAGGGATTTGCCACTTTCTTTTTCAGGAGCTTGTTATCTCTTGATCTTTCTGGTGTCTCTCTGCTGTCCCTTTGGACCATGGAACAGCAACACACCACCCACTTCTCTCTCATTTTCCCCCCCAGTGGCTCCCAGGTGGTAGAGTATGCTCAGTCCTATCTACATTCTGTTGGTTGAGACAAAAATCTAGCTCCTCATTCAGCTCTCCAAAAAGCCAGAATACTGTCCACTTGTTCCACTCTTCCCTTTCCCTGCTAAGGGAAATGTCACAACCTGTGTTAATCTCTGTCTGATTTACCACAGGCCCTTTGGAGCAGTAACAAGAGTCCAACTCTTTTTTGTTCTCAGTGCCCCAGGCTTACAGGTCCTGTTCATGTTTCGAGACAGGTGAGACATACCTGTCCCTCAGGTCACCCCTTTAAAAAAACCAGAATGTTCCATTCTTCTCTTTCCCACTGAGGCAGAAGCTATTAAGCTT
Source organism: Ovis canadensis (assembly GCF_042477335.2). NCBI lineage: Eukaryota > Metazoa > Chordata > Mammalia > Artiodactyla > Bovidae > Ovis > Ovis canadensis. The sequence continues at coordinate 111,108,600 of NC_091727.1, read as the reverse complement.
TATTGACCTTTGTCTTCTGTACTGCAGGTCCTCTGGAGGTGCAACATGTTGCCCAGATTTTTTTTTAAAGTCTCAGTGGTCTCCATGCATCTAAAGAATAATGGATTGCATCTGTGTTCCAAAAAGGTGAGACAGGATCTATTACTTTAGGCAGTCCCCTGAAATGTCAGAATGTTGGACATATGATTCCTCTTTTCCTTTCCCCAGGAGAATACAGAAGCTGAAATTTTCTTCCCAATGAGATGGCACTGTGCCAGGGAAAGAGAGTATCATGAGGAGGTGACATGAATTTTCCTGTTGACTTCAGTGTGGCCAGTTTCACATTCACCTGGGTTAAGAAGCCACTTAACCTCAAAAAGGACACTGGTCCAGGTATTATTGATTGGTGTCTCTGTGAAAAGAAGGAAGGTCTGTTGCTTACTATTCTGCTACCCTGCTGCTGTCACTTCTATGAAAGCTTCATCTTGACTGAGAGAATATAGATAAAATTATGTAGGAATATTATTTTAATTCCTATGGAATTAAAGGAGATTTCAAAAGTACCATGCCAAATTAGACTTTTCTAGGATCAAAATGTGTGGTTGTCATGTTCATTTTAATAAGAATCAAAAACCTAAACTTTGCCTATTTTAACCAACCAACTTCACAACAGAGTGTCTTAACTAAGTATCCTTTTGTTTTCATCTAATTCAATTAATTTATTTATTATTCTTTCATTCATCCATTCTCTAATTTATTAGCATCCTGCACTTTAGTTAGAGGGCTTAGGAGACAGAATCCACAGAAGTTAGCAAACTATGGCCCAGCTCCAAATTGACTTACCGCTTGTTTTTATTAAAATGTTATTCAAATATGGCTAAACTTATTCATATTATTTAGGCCTACTTTCACTGTACCATGGCAGAGCTGAGTAGTCGTTACTAAGACCAAATGGCCTACAAAGCCTGAAGTGTTTAGTATATGGTCCTTTATAGAAAAAATTTGCCTACTCTACTCTGTGCTATCATTATTGGCTTGTGTAAACATTCTTCTTCATGTAAAATAGTGGCATTTATGTTTCTGCTCAAATTATATTTTGTGAATTGATTCATGTTATGGAAACCTCACCTCTAAGTTCTGGCATACATGAAGGAATCCTTTGGTAGTACAAATAGTACACTGCATGTGTTCTACTGGACTTAAATTCAAAAGCATTTTTTATAGTAACACCCAGATAGAACAGCTTGATGTACCAGTAAAACATGGTGACATCAAAGTGCATTTTGCTCTTAAAACTAAGAAATAGGTCTTTTACAATCCACTATCTAAATATTATCTGTTTTGAAAATGGGATATACACAGAAACACCATACACCAGCAGCTGAGATTGTTAATTATCACCCTGCACTTTTAGTGGAATATTAATGTTCATTTGAAACATAATTGTGATTATTTGTTAATTTCCTACTCTATTTCTTTTAAACTTGTATTTTTTAATAACAGCCTATTGTAAAGCAAGTTGCACTTTTACCTTTATTTAAAATAAATATTTATTTTCTACACAGAGTGTGGTTTATACATATTAAATGTATAACTGTAAACTACAACACTAATTCTAATGTGCATATTTTATTATTTTACCTAAGAATTTTTCAAAATAATCCTGTGGCTGTATCATATTCCTTTTTAAATTTTCCAAAATGCAGTCATTTTAAGTAAAGATATCTCTATGAGGAATAAAGTTCACTTTATTCAGTCATGTGTATATTTTAAATAGAAGATAATATTTCAATAACAAAGCAAGATGCTACTTGGCAGCAACTGCAGTAGAATTCATGTGACATGTTTCTTTACCCATTTTTCTAGTCCTCTAATTAGAAATGGAGAAAAAGACTAAATTCAGTATTTCTCAAAAATTATACATCATTATAAAATAATATCAATAAATATCTGAACTTTTTTAGACAAAGCTAATCAGCTTCTCCTTTAGGTTTTTACTATAAATAACTAGCTCATATAATCATTTTGCCATTATAATTGAAAAAAAAAAACACATTACAAACAAAAGATAAGTATCCTACCATTTAAAACTGTGTAGTCATGATTAACAATCTCAGCTTCTAATGTACAATGTTTGTCTGTATGTTCCATTTCCAAAACATAGAATATGTCACTCTTAATAGTGAATTTTAAAACTCATATTTTTAATAGTAAAATCTTCTTTGGTGTCATTTCACTGGCTCACCAAGTCACCTCTAGCTGCATTCTGTTATAAAGTAGCTCTCTTTCTAGAAATTTAAACTTCCAGAATGTGTACATCACACTAAAACATATCTTGCATCTTTTTGCTTAAATAATGGTGGTGGTGGTGTTTAGTCACTAAGTTGTGTCTGATTCTTTGCAGCCTCATGTACTATAGCACACCAGGCTTCCCTGTCCTTCACCAACTCCCATCGTTTGCTCAAATCGATGCCCATTGGGTCAGTAATTCTATCTCATCCTCTGCTGCCCTCCTTTCCTTCTGCCTTCACTCTTTCCCAGCATCAGGGTCTTTTCCAATGAGTCGGCTCTATGCATCAGGTGGCCAAAGTATTGGAACTTCAGCTTGAGCATGGGTACTTCCAATGAATATTCAGGACTGATTTCCTCTAGGATTGATTGGTTTGATCTCCTTGCTGTCCAAGGATCCTCAAGAGTCTTCTCTAGCACCACAATTCAAAAGCATCAATTCTTGAATGCTCAGTCTTCTTTATGGTCCAACTCTGACATCTGTACATGACTACTGGAAAAACCATGACTATACGGACCTTTGTCGGCAAAGTAATGTCTTTGCTTTTTAATATTGTAATATGCTGTCTAGGTTTGCTGTAGCTTTCCTTCCAAGGAGGAAGGAAATTTCATGGCTGCAGTCGCCATCCACAGTGATACTGGAGCTCGAGAAAATAAAATCTGCCACTGCTTCTACTTTTCCCCTTCTATTTGCCATGAAGTGATGGGACTGGATGCCATAATCTTAGTTTTGTAAATGCTGAGTTTCAAGCCAGCTTTTTTGCTCTCCTCTTTCACCCACATCAAGAGGCTCTTTAGCTTTTCTTCACTTTTTGCCATTAGAGTGGTATCATCTGCATATCTGAGGTTGTTGATAAATAATGGAAGATGCTTCCAATCTTCACATTTCTTTAGTTTGTCAAGAAAAGTAACACAGTAGATTCAAGTGACCATGGAAATCTTTTATTTTTGAAAAAGAAATGTTTCTTTGTTAAGAGATTCTGTTTACTTTGGTAATGACTCTCATGGTGAAAACAAAGTCTATCAATGGCAACCCATTAATTTAGTGACTATTCTGCTCTTATTAAGCTTAGCTAATTCAGACAGCAAGTACAACAGTTGGTTTCAATCTGAGTTTATCGAACCTGCTTAAACAATTGATACACAAGAGTAAGTCAAAATTTCTTAAAATTTTTAAGGTGGTTTACTTATCATCTTCATTCTTTTAACACATACAGCCTTAATTTGTCTTAATTTAAGCGATCAATATACATTAAGGACCTACTCTCTATACTATGTAAAAGATACTACATTGGGCTCTATTTGTCATAGATAATCTATTACACAGGTTATCTAAAAAGTAATCTCTTAATCTTAATCTAGACTGTGTAATAGAAATTACTGTAACATAACAGATATGTAATAGATTATCTAAAAATTAATCTCTATTGCCAGTGAAGTTGAACTTTAGAAAATAATAAAAGGCCAATGTCCAAATAGTTACAATATCAAGGAAACCAGACTACCTACAGTTTGAGTGAACTAGAGGGGTTCAGAGAAGGAAGACCAGGCATCTGAAGGAGGAATCCAGAGATATTTTAAGATTGAGGTAGCTTTAAGAATAAGCCACATCTAATTATAATTAAATAATGTATTACAGAAATATTTAATATCTGTTTCCCTAAATACAATTTAAATTTCATGAGAACTGTAACTATGTCTTGTATTTAGCACAATGCCTACAACACAGTAGGCATTCAGTAATTGCTGAATGAATAATATATGATTTTAAAAGGCAAATAACAAGATTAAAGTAAAACAATGCATTCTGATAATACTAGAAGGAATAGAGCTTTAAATAATTGTAGGGAATTTCATTTAAGAAGACCACAAAACAGAAAGAACATAAGCTCTAGAGCCAGACTGGCTGGGTTTGAATTCTGACTCTCATTTATAAGGTGTGTAAACTTAAACAAGTTATTTAATTTCTCTGCATCTTACTTTCCTCATCTGTAAAATGAGAATACTAGTAATACAGACTCCATATGTCTGCTGTAAGATTAAATGTGTAAATACTATAGAACACTTGTAGCAGCAATTGGCATAGTAAGTGCTCAATAAATGTTATCAATACTGCTGCTGCCATAACTAACTACTACTACTACTATTATTACTATATGTCATAACCTATCCTTAAGACCCAAGGATCCAAAGACAGATAATACTGCTCTACATTTTTGGTAGGAAATAGACAGGGAAGTTATTATAACAAATATTAGCTATTTTTAATGACTGAACAATAGGATATCCATATGAATAATTCTGACTAATATAATGCTACCATATATACCATGCATAAATCACCAATCTTCAAAGATTTTAACATCAATAAAGCACACTTGATGCTAAAAGTTAAACTGCATAGTTTACTTTTTTTGACAATTCAAAAGCACCCTGTATTTTACATTTTTTCAGGGTCATAATTCAAAGATCAATTATCAAGTATAGGAACACTTACCTGATAGTATAACAGACTATCTAGTTACATTGTTAACAGACAATCTGGATGGTCAAAACTAGAAGAAACTGAAACTGAGATAATTTCAGTAACACCAAGATAATCTGTTGTAGGAATTTATTTGAGATTAATCTATTAACTTATTTGAATATATAGGTAATTGTTAAAATGCCAGCAATTAAATCTATTTCTAGATTTCTTAAGAAATCTATATCTTAGGTACAAGTAAGTTAAATCTGAAATGAACTGAAACAAAATTGGTAAAATGAATAAATATTAATATCACATTATTTTACACAGTTAAATCTAAAAAGCCTTCAGGGGAAAAGAGGTATAACTATTAAATTACATTTAAAATTATTATAAATAAATGAATTATTGGTCAAAAGCATTATATAGCCACTGTTATTACTTTACTTACTTTAGAAAGAAAGAGAGGAAATGAAACACTTTGTATGTGTTTGTATGTATGTATGTATGCATATGTCTATACACACACACATATATATGTATATATATTATATAATGTGGAAATAAAGACTTGCATACTCTTTACTCTTGATCTTACTGAGAAATACCTAACATAGTTGCAGTAGATATTATATAAGTTCCTTTAAAGTTAATAAATGGAAATCCATCCCATGATTTGACAAGAAATTAAGACCCTATTCAGGATTTGACTTGGTGGAAGACATGAGTATATCTGCCTTCAATTATTCCTTCAAACAAAAATTTTTAGCTGTTCATCAGTAGATTTGGTCATGAAGTTTTACCAGAAACAAGAAAAAACACAAAGTGTTCTTTTGTACTGAAGAAAAACTAAAAATATTGGCAGGGGGGAAAAAACCCATCACATTATAGAATTTGGAACATTTTAAAATAATAATACAATTTTCTCTATCCATTCTGAGAATGAAGTAACAAACCCTATGCAGCTTTTTGGATGAAAACATTGAAATAGCCAAGAAAATGTGGGCTTTGGCGACAATGAAGTAGTCTGTTTAATAATACCACTTCATATCCAGAACCTCTTGGTCATTCTTGAGAATGGGATACTTTGGCTGGCTGCTGCTACTGGGGAACTTGGATTTTGGAACCTTTGGTCATTGTTTAAGGAGAACAAAAGGGAAAAAGCCAAAATGGAAAAGAGGTTTTAGTACTCAAACTATCTAGCTCTGTAAATTCAAGCTTGTCCTCCAATTTGGCATGGAAATTCATCAACTATATATTTTAATTTATTATTTTTTTACTTTTTATTTTGAAATAATTTCAGACTTAACACGAAGTTTGCAAAAACAATATGCAGTTCTAGTTAATGCCTTTGCCCAGCTTGTTTTATCTAACAAAGCCACAGTAAAGTTATCAAAACTAAGAAATTAAATTTGGTATACTACTATTAGCTAAACTACATGTTTTAGATTTCACCAATTTTCCCAATGATGTCAATTTTAATTTTTTATAACTTTAAAATTCATGATTGTGGTAAGATACATATAACATAAAATTTACTGTCTTAACTGCTTTGATTACATACTTAAGAGGTATTAAGGTATTAATATATTCATATTGTGCAACTCATCTCCAGAAATTTTTCATATTGCAAAACTGAAACTCTATACCTATAAACAACAGTTCCCCATATCCCTCTTCCCCCAGGCCCTTACAACCACCTTTTTTTTTTTTTCCTATTGAGTTTGACTGTTTTGATACCTTACATACTTGGAATCATACAGCCTTTTTTTTTTTTTTTTTGTGATCCGCTAATTTCACTTAGCATAGTGATCTCAAGGTTCATCCAAGTTGCAGCATGTAGCAAAATTTCCTTTCTTTTTAGGACTGAATAATATTCCACTGTATGTATACACTACATTTTGTTTATTCCTTCATCCACCGATGGACATTTGAGTTGTTTCCATCTTTTGGCTATTGTGGAGAATGCTATGAACATTGGTGTACAAATAACTCTCTGAGATTCTGCTTTCAATTCTTTGGGCTATATACACAGAAGCTGGATTGTTCTGTTTTTATTTATCGTGACATATAAAACTCCTATAGAAGAGTGTACAAAATGGAAATGAATAACTGAAATGAGTTTTCACAAAGTGAACATCTATGGACCTTCTAGCCAGCTGAGGTCATTATCCCCGAATGCTCTCCGAATCTTACTCCATCCCTATTACTACTTCATTCTTCACTGAATTTTTGTTGTTCAATCGCTCAGTCATGTCCAGCTCTTTGTAACCCCATGGACTGCAGCCGGCCAGGCTTCCCTGTCTTTTAATTTCTAACCACCATAGTAAGATTTGCATATTGAAGACTACATATAAATTGATTAAAACAATATATATTCTTTTGCACCTGGCATGTTTCATGCACATATATATTTGTAAGAGCCACCCATGTGATTGATTGGTTACATGTAGCTATGATTCATTCATTTTCATTATCACATACTACTCATTGTGTGACCATAACACAATTTCTTCATCCTGATGGAGGTTTGGATTCTTTTGAATTTAAGGATATTCCAAATAATACTGCTATGAACATTCTTATATATCTTTGTTGGGGCAAATGTACACATATTTCTTTAGTATTAATGTTAGTTGTTCAGTCTGTCCAACTATTTGTGACTCCATGGGGCCCGCCAGGCTCCTCTGTCCATGGAATTTTCTAGGCAAGAATACTGGAGAGGGCTGCCTTTCTCTTCTCCAGGGGATTTTCCTGACCCAAGGACTGAACTCGGGTCTCCTGCGTTACAGGCAGATTATCATCTAAGCCAGGGTATTTATCAAAAAGTGAGAATCTTGGGTCCCATGAATATGTACAAATTTAGCGAATGCTGCCAAATTATTTTCCAAAGAGCTTGTACCAAGCTACAGTCCAAATAGCAGAGTACTAGTTGTTCCATGTTCTTGCCAATATTTGGTATTTTTCATCATTTTCATTACAGTCATTCTGGTAGTAAATCTTGTAGTGCTTTTAATTTTCATTTTCCTAATTACTAATGAAGAGCATGTTTACACATTTTTATTGTTTATTTGAATGTCTTCTTATGTGAATATTGTTTAAATCCCCACCTAGTTTTTGTTAGGTTGTCTATAGTTTTCTTATAGATTAGTACAACTTCTTTATATGTTCTGGATAGGAATCTTTTGTCAGTTATGTGTATTGTAAATGGTATTTTCCACTCTGTGTCTTGGCTCTATTTATAGACTATTAAACATGTATATTGACAAAGCCTTTACTTTATAATTACTGCTTTTCAGTCCTCTTTAATAAATCTTTTCCTAACTGAAGTTTAAGTAGATAGTCTTATGTTGTCCTGAAGATATTTTGTTGTTTTGCTTTGATTTTTCCATGCGGAATATGCATTTATATATGCTGTGAGGGACCAAGTTTACTTTCTCTTCCATAGGAATATCCAATTGACCCAGGAACAGTTATTAAAAAAACTCTTTTCCACACAGCTCTGCAGTCTCCCTTGACCATACATGTGAAGGTCTTTCTTTTTACTCTATTATGTTTCATTTGTCTTATCCAATCCAGTGCCAATACTACAATCTCTACATTACTATAGCTTTAAAATGGACACTGATATCAAGTAGACCAAATACTCTGAAATTCGTCTTCAACATTTTTGTACTATTCTTGGCCCTTAGCATTTCAATAATAAATCTTAGAATCTGTCACATTCCACATAAAATCTGCTGATATTTAGTTGAAATTGCATGGACTTTTAAAAATTGCATTTTTATTGAAACATAAGTCATGTACCATAAAATTTACCCATTTTAAGGTGTACACTTCAGTAGTTTTTAGCAACTCCTAATGTTGTGACAGAATGATCTCTGTTCATTTCCAAGGCAAACCATTCAATATCACAGTAATCCAAGCCTATGCCCCAACCAGTAATGTTGAAGAAGCTGAAGTTGAACGGTTCTATGAAGACCTACAAGACCTTTTAGAACTGACACCCCAAAGAGATGTCCTTTTCAGTACAGGGGACTGGAATTCAAAAGTAGGAAGTCAAGAAACACCTGGAGTAATGGGCAAATTTGGCCTTGGAATATGGAATGAAGCAGGGCAAAGGCTAATAGAGTTTTGACAAGAGAACGCACTAGTCATTGCAAACAGCCTATTCCAACAACACAAGAGAAGACTTTACACATGGACATCACCAGATGGTCAACATTGAAATCAGATTGCTTATATTCTTTGCAGCCAAAGATGGAGAAGCTCTATACAGTCAGCAAAAACAAGAATGGGAGCTGACTGTGGCTCAGATCATGAACTCCTTATTGCCAAATCCAGACTTAAATTGAAGAAAGTAGGGAAAACCACTAGACCATTCAGGTATGACCTAAATCAAATCCCTTATGATTATACAGTGGAAGTGAGAAATACATTTAAGGGACTAGATCTGATAGATAGAGTGCCTGATGAACTATGGAATGAGGTTCGTGACATTGTACAGGAAACAGGGGTCAAGACCATCCCCATAGAAAAGCAATGCAAAAAAAGCATAATGGCTGCCTGGGGAGGACTTAGAAATAGCTGTGAAAAGAAGAGAAGCAAAGAGCAAAGGAGAAGAAGAAAGATATAAGCATCTGAATGCAGAGTTCCAAAGAATAGCAAGAAGAGATAAGAAAGCCTTCTTCAGCAATCAATGCAAAGAAATAGAGGAAAACAACAGAATGGGAAAGACTAGAGATCTCTTCAAGAAAATGAGAGATACTAAGGGAACATTTCATGCAAAGATGGGCTCGATAAAGGACAGAAATAGTATGGACCTAACAGAAGCAGAAGATATTACGAAGAGGTGGCAAGAATACACAGAAGAACTGTACAAAAAAGATCTTCATGGCCAAGATAATCACAATGGTGTGATCACTCACCTAGAGCCAGACATCTTGGAATGTGAAGTCAAGTGGGCACTAGAAAGCATCACTATGAACAAAGCTAGTGGAGGTGATGGCATTCCAGTTGAGCTATTTCAAATCCTGAAAGATGATGCTGTGAAAGGGCTGCACTCAATATGCCAGCAAATCTGGAAAACTCAGCAGTGGCCACAGGACTGGAAAAGGTCAGTTTTCATTCCAATCCCAAAGAAAGGCAATGCCAAAGAATGCTCAAACTCCCACACAATTGCACTCATCTCACATGCTAGTAAAGTAATGCTCAAAATTCCAAGCCAGGCTTCAGCAATACATGAACCGTGAAATTCAAGATGTTCAAGCTGGTTTTAGAAACGGCAGAGGAACCAGAGATCAAATTGCCAACATCCACTGGATCATGGAAAAAGCAAGAGAGTTCCAGAAAAACATCTATTTCTATTTCATTGACTATGCCAAAGCCTTTGACTGTGTGGATCACAGTAAACTGTGGAAAATCCTGAAAGAAATGGGAATACCAGACCACCTGACCTGCCTCTTGAGAAACCTGTATGCAGGTCAGGAAGCAACAGTTAAAACTGGACATGGAACAACAGACTGGTTCCAAATAGGAAAAGGAGTATGTCAAGGCTGTATATTGTCACCCTGCTTATTTAACTTCTATGCAGAGTACATCATGAGAAAAGCTGGGCTGAAGAAGCACAAGCTGGAATCAAGATTGCCCGGAGAACTATCAATAACCTCAGATATGCAGATAACACCACCCTTATGGCAGAAAGTGAAGAGGAACTAAAAAGCCTCTTGATGAAAGTGAAAGAGGAGAGTGAAAAAGTTGGTTTAAAGCTCAACATTCAGTAAACGAAGATCATGGCATCTGGTCCCATCACTTCCTGGGAAATAGATAGGGAAACAGTGTCAGACTTTATTTTTTTTGGGCTCCAAAATCACTGCAGATGGTGACTGCAGCCATGAAATTAAAAGACACTTTTTCCTTGGAAGGAAAGTCATGACCAACCTAGATTGCATATTGAAAAGCAGAGACATTACTTTGCCAACAAAAGTCCGTCTAGTCTAGGCTATGGTTTTCCCAGTGGTCATGTATTGATGTGAGAGTTGGACTGTGAAGAAGGCTGAGCACCGAAGAATTGATGCTGTTGAACTGTGGTGTTGGAGAAGACTCTGAGAGTCCCTTGGACTGCAAGGAGATCCAACCAGTCCATCCTAAAGGAGACCAGTCCTGGGTGTTCTTTGGAAGGAATGATGCTAAAGCTGAAACTCCAGTACTTTGGCCACCTCTTGCGAAGAGTTGACTCATTGGAAAAGACTCTGATGCTGGGAGGGATTGGGGGCAGGAGGAGAAGGGGACGACAGAGCATGAGATGGCTGGATGGCATCACTGACTCAATGGACGTGAGTTTGACTGAACTCTGGGAGTTGGTGATGGACAGGGAGGCCTGGCGTGCTGCGATTCATGGGGTCACAAAGAGTTGGACACAACTGAGCGACTGAACTGAACTGAACTAACTGAACTGAACTGAACTGAATGTTGTTCAGCTACCACATCTAATCTCAGAATCTTTTTACCACCTTAAACTGAAGTCTCGTATTTGTTAGTAGATATTCCCAATTCTCTCTCCCAACCATCTGGCAACAAATCTATTTTCTGTATCGATAGGTTTGCCTGTTCTGGACATGATATAAATGGAAACAGAGGTATCCTTTTGTGGCTGGCTTCATTCACTTATGTTCCAAGGTTCATCCATGTTATAGCATGCATCAGTACTTCATTCCTTTTTAATGGCTGAACCCATTGTATGGATACACCAATTACATTTATCTACTCATCAACTGCTGGACACTTGGGTTGCTGGCACATTTTCACCATTATGAATAATGTTGCTATGAATATTTGTGTAGAATTTTTGTGTGGATATATGTCTTCATTTTTCTTGGGTATAAACTTAGGAGTGGAATATCTGGAACATAGAGGGTAACTCTGTTTAACCATGTGAGGAACTGCCAGACTGTTTTCCAGAGCATCTGCACCACTTTACATTTCCACCAGCAATATAAGGGCTCAAGTTTCACAACATCTTCATCAATATTCCTTATTGTCATTTTTAAAAAATCTGTATTCCCCTAACAACTAATGATGTTGCATACCTTTTTATGTATTTATTGGCCATCTGTATACCTTCTTTGGAGAAAAGTCTATTGGGATCCTTTGTCCATTTTATAATTGGGTTGTTTGTATTTGGTAACTAAAATATGAGTTTGTTATATATTCTGGGTACAAATCCCTTGTCTTATAAATCATAAGCAAATATTTCCTTTCATTTTATAGGTTGTCTTCACTTTCTTGATAATGTCCTTTGAAAGATACAAATTTTCAATTTTGATAAAGCCCAATTATCTATTTTTTCTTTCATTGATTATACTCTTAGTGTCATAACTTAAAAAAAAAAAAACTTGTGAGCTATCCAAGGTCATATTTATACCTGTTTTTTTCTAAGAATTTCATAGCTTTAACTCTTGCATTTAGATCCATTTTGAGTTAGTCTGTGTCTATGGTGTGAGGCAGGAATCATAATTCATTCTTATGCAAGTGGAGAAACAGTTATTCCAGCACCATTTGTTAAAAAGACTACTTTTTACCACATTGAATTGTCTTGGCACCCTTGTCAAAAATCAATTGACTATACTTGGCGAAGGAAACCATTCACAAAACAAAAAGAAAACTTATGAACTGGGAGAAAATATCTGCAAACATGTACCAACAAGGGCTTAATTTCCAAAATAAATTCAATATAAACAGCTGATATAGCTCAATTACAAAACAAATAACCTAATCAAAAATTGGCAGAAGATCTAAATAGATATTTCTCCGAAGAAGACATACAGATGACCAACAGGCATATAAAAAGATGCTCAACATCACTCATTATTAGAGTTGTACAAACCAAAACTATAATGAGGCATTACCTCACATTGGTCAGAATGGCCACCATCAAAGAGCCTACAAACAATATATGCTAGAGAGGGCGTAGAGAAAAGAGAACCAACCCTCCTACACTGCAGGTGGGAAACTGGTGCACCTAGTATGGAAAACACTATAGTTAGTTAATTAAGTCACTCAGTCATGTCCGACTCTTTGCTACCCCATGGACTATAGCCCACCAGGCTCCTCCATCCATGGGATTCTCCAGGAAAGAATACTGGAGTGGGTTGCCACTTCCTTCTCCAGAGGATCTTCCTGACCCAGGGATCGAACACAGGTCTCCTACAATGCAGGCAGACGCTTTAACCTCTGAGCCATCAGGAAAGTCCCTGGAAAACACTATGGAGGTACCTTAAAAAACTAAAAAGAGAGTTATCACATGACCCAGCAATCCCACTCCTGAGCATAGTTCCAGAAAAGACAAAACTCTGATTCAAAAAGATACCTGTATCCCAGTGTTCATAGCGGCACTATTTACAAAAGCCAAGAAATGAAAGCAACCTAAGTGTCCATCAACATATGACTAGATGGAGAACATATATATAACCAATGGAATATTACTCAGTCATAAAAAGATGTTAATATTGCTATTTGCAGCAACATGGATGGACCCAGAGATTATCATACTATGTGAAATCAGACAGGTAAAGACAAAATATTATATGATATCACTTATATAGGAAACCTAAAAAGATAATACAAATGAGCTTATTTACAAAATAAAAACATATTCACTGACAGAAAACAAACTATGCTTACCAAAAGGGAGAAGGGGTGGAGGGATATACTAGGAGCACAGAACTAACAGAAATGAACTACTATACGTAGAATAGATAAGCAACAAGGATTTACTATATAGCACAGAGAACAATATTCAATATCTTATAATAATCTATAATGGAAAATAATCTGATTGAATCACTTTAAAGTGATTAAAATGAATCACTTTACACCTGAAACTAACACCATATTTAAATCAACTACACTTCAATCTTTTTAAAAAAGCATATGAGGGGAACTCTGAAAATCAAGATAGAAGAGAAGGATAATCAAGATGGGTTTTTAAAAAAAAAAATTGAGGTGAGAGTCACATAACACAATTGACCATTTTAAAGTGAACATTTCAGTAAATCAACTATACTTCAGTAAAAAATAAATTGAAGAGTTAAAGAAAGAAAGGGGGAAAGAAAGAGAAAAAGAAAGATATGAAATGAAATCTATGGCTTAATGCTTTTCAGCAATTTTGAAAAATCCTTGGCTATTATCACTTCAAAGATCGTTTCTGCTTCATTTTCTTTCTCTTTTCAACATGACACTATACTACTATATGTTTTAGAACTTCTCTTATACCCCTTATGCCCTTACATTTTTTTTGTATATGTCTTAACAAATTAGTTTTTCTCTCTGCTTCAGTCTAGATATTTACTCTAAAATATTCCATTTCCCTACATAACTCTTTGTATGAGTCTAACCTCTTAAACCAACCCATTGAGTTCTTAATTTCATTAATTGTATTTTTTTATTTTAAAAATTCATATGTGGGTTATAAATTTCTTTTATAGCTTTTAGGTTTCTGTTTCGGTTCTGTTTATAACCATTGATCTTATGGGCAGTTACTTTAAAGTTTTTCAGAATTCTGTGATCAGAATTTTCAGTGTTTCTCTCTTTGTTGTGTATTGTTTTCTTTTTGTTCATTTGTTTGGTTTTGGTCATCCTGTCTCATTATCTTCATGTACCTAGTTCGTTTTATATTGTGGACTGACTACTGCATATTAACATCATAAAAAATATATTGAGACTTAGGATAATGTTATTTTCCTCCATAAAGTATTTGCATTTGCTTCTGACAAAGGAGCTAGGCAACTAATCATATAGATCAACATAATCCAAGCAGACTTTGAGATTATATGACACATACCTTTAATTTCTTGATAGTGCCAGAGTATGACTAGCTTACCCTTAGTCTAAATTATAATATTTTGGAGTCTCAATCTAAAGCATAAAGGGTTTACAAAGTTTCCCACTCCATGGTGAACCCTAGATAGCCCTATCAACTGTGTTCAACTTCTCAGGCTCTCAACAGCTTCTTCCAAAATCAACAAGCTAACAAGACCATCCCCATGGAAAAGAAATGCAAAAAAGCAAAATGGCTGTCTGGGGAGGCCTTAGAAATAGCTGTAAAAAGAAGAGAAGCGAAAAGCCAAGGAGAAAAGGAAAGATATAAGCATCTGAATGCAGAGTTCCAAAGAATAGCAAGAAGAGATAAGAAAGCCTTCTTCAGTGATCAATGCAAAGAAATAGAGGAAAACAACAGAATGGGAAAGACTAGAGATCTCTTCAAGAAAATGAGAGATACCAAGGGAACATTTCATGCAAAGATGGGCTCGATAAAGGACAGAAATAGTATGGACCTAACAGAAGCAGAAGATATTACGAAGAGGTGGCAAGAATACACAGAACTGTACAAAAAAATTCTTCACGACCCAGATAATCACGATGGTGTGATCACTCACCTAGAGCCAGACATCCTGGAATGTGAAGTCAAGTGGGCACTAGAAAGCATCACTACGAACAAAGCTAGTGGAGGTGATGGCATTCCAGTTGAGCTATTTCAAATCCTGAAAGATGATGCTGTGAAAGGGCTGCACTCAATATGCCAGCAAATCTGGAAAACTCAGCAGTGGCCACAGGACTGGAAAAGGTCAGTTTTCATTCCAATCCCAAAGAAAGGCAATGCCAAAGAATGCTCAAACTCCCACACAATTGCACTCATCTCACATGCTGGTAAAGTAATGCTCAAAATTATCCAAGCCAGGCTTCAGCAATATGTGAACCGCGAACTTCCTGATGTTCGAGCTGGTTTTAGAAAAGTCAGAGGAACCAGAGATCAAATTGCCAGCATCTGCTGGATCATCAAAAAAGCAAGAGAGTTCCAGAAAAACATCTACTTCTGCTTTATTGACTATGCCAAAGCCTTTGACTGTGTGGATCACAATAAACTGTGGAAAATTCTGAAAGAGCTGGGAATACCAGACCAACTGACCTGCCTCTTGAGAAACCTGTATGCAGGTCAGGAAGCAACAGTTAGAACTGGACATGGAACAACAGACTGGTTCCAATTAGGAAAAGGAGTAAGTCAAGGCTGTATATTGTCACCCTGCTTATTTAACTTCTATGCAGTGTACAT
Organism: Ovis canadensis; assembly: GCF_042477335.2. NCBI lineage: Eukaryota > Metazoa > Chordata > Mammalia > Artiodactyla > Bovidae > Ovis > Ovis canadensis. Next base: position 111,092,755 of record NC_091727.1, on the reverse strand, counting down.
CATGAGAAACGCTGGACTGGAAGAAACACAAGCTGGAATCAGGATTGCCGGGAGAACTATCAATAACCTCAGATATGCAGATGACACCACCCTTATGGCAGAAAGTGAAGAGGATCTAAAAAGCCTCTTGATGAAAGTGAAAGAGGACAGTGAAAAAGTTGGCTTAAAGCTCGCCATTCAGAAAACGAAGATCATGGCATCCAGTCCTATCACTTCATGGGGAACAGATGGGGAAACAGTGGAAACAGTGTCAAACATTATGTTTTTTGGCTCCAAAATCACTGCAGATGGTGACTGCAGCCATGAAATTAAAAGACGCTTACTCCTTGGAAGAAAAGTTATGACCAACCTAGATAGTATATTGAAAAGCAGAGACATTACTTTGCCAACTAAGGTCCATCTAGTCAAGGCTATGGTTTTTCCAGTGGTCATGTATGGATGTGAGAGTTGGACTGTGAAGAAGGCTGAGCGCCGAAGAATTGATGCTTTTGAACTGTGGTGTTGGAGAAGACTCTTGAGCGTCCTTTGGACTGCAAGGAGATCCAACCAGTCCATTCTGAAGGAGATCAGCCCTGGGATTTCTTTGGAAGGAATGATGCTAAAACTGAAACTCCAGTACTTTGGGCATCTCGTGTGAAGAGCTGACTCATTGGAAAAGACTTTGATGCTGGGAGGGATTGGGGGCAGGAGGAGAAGGGGATGACAGAGGATGAGATGGCTGGATGGCATCACTGACTCGATGGACGTGAGTCTGAGTGAACTCCGGGAGATGGTGATGGACAGGGAGGCCTGGCGTGCTGTGATTCATGGGGTCGCAAAGAGTCAGACACGACTGAGCAACTGAACTAAACTTCACTCAGCTGTGTCCAACTTTTTGCGACTTCGTGGACTGCAGCATGCCAGGCTTCCCTGTTCATTACCAATTCCCAGAGCTTACTCAAACTCATGTCCATTGAGTCGGTAATACCATCTAACCATCTCACCCTCTGCCGTTCCCTTTTCCCTCCGCCTTCAATGTTTCCCAGCATCAGGGTCTTTTCTAATGAGTGTGTTCTTCACATTAGATGACCAGAGTATTGGAGTTTCAGCTTCAGCATCAGTCCTTCCAATGAATATTCAGGACTGATTTCCTTTAGGATGGACTGGTTGGATCTCCTTGCCGTCCAAGAGACTCTCAGGAGTTTTCTCCAACACTGCAGTACAAAAGCATCAATTCTTTGGCACTCACCTTTCTTTATAGTCCAACTCTCACATCCACACAGTAGTACTGGAAAAAACATAGCTTTGACTAGATGGACCTTTGTTGGCAACAGATGTCAGATGTCTTCCAACAGATTCTATATTTTATTCAGGTGTTCTCAGTAGGCAAGTTGGTCTGCATTAGCTAGTCTGACACAGGAAATGGAAGTTTTCCTAAACAGAACTTTAATTAAAAATTTCAACCTTCTTCCAACCAGTATGTTGGAACTTGAGTGCTTTCTCCTTTCCTTGCTCTAAAGATCAATTGTTACCCCCAAAAATAGACCAAGAGGAAAGGAGAAAGAAGGAAAATGAAAACTAATGCACAACTCTGATAAATCCTCTGAACAATCAAGAAGTAGCTTTATGTTAATTAATCAAATTGGGATAATTACTAAAATGAACAAGGAAGACTAATTACTGCTAAAACTTTGTTTTATTCCCGAACTTTTTAATTGATTAATCCTTCCTTTCCCCCAATCTAAATGCCATTTCTGTCATATACCAATTTCTTAATCATGTGCATTTCTGCTTCACTGGTCCATTTCTCCCTCTCTCCCCTATCCTCCTTCTCTCCTTCTCCCTCCCTGTCTCCAATATCACACTTTTTTTTTTTTTTGGTATCTTTATAATATGCCTTAGAAACTAGTCGATAAAATAGACTGTTCTTTTTCCTCAAATTGTTTTGATAATTCTTCACCATTTTTCCATGGTGAAAAAACTAGCTGTCATTGAGTGTAACTGCACTAAATTTGTAAGTAAATTTGATGAGAATCGATATCTTGACAGTATTGAATTTTGCCTTCCACCATTATGTATCTTTAATTTATACTATACTTTGGACACAATACATTTATAAATATAATTTTCTCTAAATAGTTCTTATACATCAGTTAGATTTATGACTAGTTACCTCATGAATTTTTTGAAAATATGATCTTTTTAATTTCAATTGCATTTTCAAGTTGCTGCTGCTGGTGTGTAGCATCACTATTGGCTTTTGTATATATTAATATTAGGTCTGACAATATTGCTGATTAGTTTCAATATTTGGTCTGATATTTGTTTAGAATTTTATATAGATACTTAATTCCTCTTTGACTGAAGACAATTTTTTTTCCCTCATTCTCATTACTGTTTTTCTTTTTTTTTCCTTTTATTTTTATCCTGGATAGAATTTCTATTGCAATATTGAAAAACTGAAAATAGGCATTTATCATTTGTTATGATTAGATATTAATTTTATTAAAAGCTTTTTCTGTATCTTTAAGATGATATCATGTCCCTTCTGTTAATTTCATTAATAGATTCTCTAATATGAAACCATATTTGAGTTACTTTTTAAAAATACATTGCCAGATTATATTTGTTAACATACCACTCAGTATTTTTGCATCTATGTTTCCGATATTTGCCTATTATTGTCCTTTATTTTATTATTCTTATCAATATTGTGTATCCAGGTTATAAATTTCTCATAAAATAAAGAGAAACACTCCTTTTTTCTATTCTCTGGAGCTGTTAGAATAAAGAAAGGAATTATCTGTTCCTGAAGGGTTTACAAACATGCGTTTTTACACTCCCTGACCTAGTACTTTGGAGAAACAGGTTAATAAAGTTAATTCAGCATATTTAATGTTTGCAGGACTATTCTGAGTAAATTGATCTAATTTTGTCAATACATATTTACCTAGAAGTCTTTCCATTTCATTTTTGTTTTCTTTTTTTTATACAAATCTTTTATTGAAATAGTTACTAATAATAATATTATAACTTCAAAAGTTCCTGCCAAAACAATACAATGGCCAGTTTTCCATACTAATACTATTTAATTATGCCTTCTATTTGCTCAACAATATTGCCAGAAGTTTCTGTATCTTAATAATTATTTCAAATATTTAGTATTTCATTTTTTATCCCCTCTATTGCTTTTTTCTCTGTCTTTTCTTTGAATTAATCTGCTTTTCTACCTATGTATTTCTTCTCTCTTTTTTTTTTTTTTGGCTTTATACTGTACTTTGTCCAAATTTTCCAAGTGAATGCTTGCCTCAGTAATTTTCAATATCTCTTCTCAATATGTTCATTTTAGACTATATATGTCCTTCCAAATACTGCTTTTTCTGCGTTCTACAAGTTTTTATTTATAATGGTTTTATTGTTCTTTAGTTATAAGCATTTAATAATATTAATTATGGTTTCTTATTTGGATCTCTATTTATTTAGAAACTTCTTCCATCAAGTGTTTTTAATTTCCACATATGGCAGTTGCACATGCAAGCTTTATTTGGGTGATACAATGACAGGTTAGCATGCATGCTGGAAGTTCCTCACAACATGAGACTGCCCAAGGGTTTGGTGCATGGTTACCATCCAGGCAAAGTGGTTATCTGAGGAGGCCTTACAAATATCTGAGAAAAAGAGAAAAGAAAGGGAAAGGAGAAAGGGAAATATATACCCAGCTGAATGAAGAGTTCCACAGAATAGCAAGGAGAGATAAGAAAGCCTTCTTAAGTGAACAATGTAAAAAAATATATATATTATATATATATATATTATATATATATATATATATATATATATATAGTGAGAGAGAGAGGAAAACAATTGAGTGGGAAAGACTAGAGATCTCTTCCAAAAAATGGAGACACCAATGGAACACTTTATGCAAAGACGGCCACAATAAAGGACAGAAACGGTAAGGACCTAACAGAAGCAGAGGAGATTAAGAAGAGGTGGCAAGAACACACAAAATAACTATATAAAAAAAGGTCTTAATGATCTGGATAACCACAATGGTATAATCACTCACCTAAAGCCAGGCATCCTGGAATGTGAAGTCAAGGGGGCCTTAGGAAGCATTACTATGAACAAAGCTAGTGGAAGTGATGGAATTGCAGCTGAGCTATTTCAAATCCAAAAAGATGATGCTGTGAAAGTGCTGCACTCAATATGCCAGCTAATTTGGAAAACTCAGCAGTGGCCACAGGACTGGAAAGAGTTATATTTTATTCCAATCCCAAAGAAAGGCAATTCCAAGGAATATTCAAATTATCACCCAATTGCACTCATTTCACATGCTAGCAAGATTATGCTCAAAATCCTTCAATTAGGCTTCAACAGTATGTGAACTGAGAAATTCCAGATGTTCAAGCTGGACTTAGGAAAGGCAGAGGAACCAGAGATCAAATTGCCCACATCCGTTGGATCATAGAAAAAGCAAGGGAATTCTAGAAAAACATTTACTTTTGCTTCATTGACTATACTGAAGTCTTTGACTGTGTGGATCACAATAAACTGCGGAAAATTCTTAAAGAGATGGGAATACCAGACCTCCTTATCTGCCTCCTGCTAAACCTGTATGCAGATCAATAAGCAACAGTTAGAATAGACATGGAACAACAGACTAGTTCCAAACTGGGAAAGGAGTACATTGTCACCCTGTTTATTTAACTTATATGCAGAGTACATAATGCAAACTGCTGGGCCGGATGAATCACAAGCTGGAATCAAGACTCTTGGGAGAAATATCAATAACCTCAGATATACAGATGAGACCACTCTAATGGCAGAAAGTGAGGAGGAATTAAGGAGCTTTTTGATGAGAGTGAAAGAGGAGAGTAAAAAAGCTGACTCAAAACTCAACATTCAAGAAACGAAGATCATGCCATCCGGTCCCATTACTTCATGGCAAATAGATGGGAAAAAAAGTGGAAACAGTGGCAGATTTTATTTTGGAAGGCTCCAAAATCACTGCAGATGGTGACTGCAGCCATGAAATTAAAAGATGCTTCCTCCTTGGAAGAAAAACTATGAAAAACCTAAACAGCATATTAAAAAGCAGAGACGTCACTTTGCAGGCAAAGTTCTGTATAGTCAAATCTATGGTTTTTCCAGTAGTTATGTACAGATGTGAGAGTTGGACCATAAAGAAGGCTGAGCATCAAAGAACTGATGTTTTCGAACTGTGGTGCTGGAGAAGACTCCTTTTGGCCAGTTGATGCAAAGAGCCGACTCATTGAAAAAGACCCTGATGCTGGGAAAAATTGAGGGCAGGAGGAGAAGGGGGCGATACAGGATGAGAAGGTTGGATGGCATCACTGATTGGATGGACATAAGTTTAAGCAATCTTCAGGAGATGGAGAAGGGCAGGGAAGCCTGGCATGCTGCAGTCCATGCATGCATGCTAAGTTGCTTCAGTTGTGCCTGACTCTTTGCAACCCCATGGACCATAATCCACCAGGTCCTTGGAATTCTCCAGGCAAGAATTCTGGAGTGGGTTGCCTTGCCCTCCTCCATGTGGTCGCAAAGAGTCAGACATGACTTAGCAACTGAACAACAACCACCATCCAGAAGGGAATGTGGGCAAGGGAGCTCCAGAAGGAGGGGGAATCAAAGATGAGGCCCACATATCTAGGCGATGCATCTCAGCAGCACTACAAGGAATCTCTAGGTCAGAGAACTCTGAAGGGCAGCAGTGGTTCAGAGTCTCTATAGACATAGTTTTTATCTTATCTGTGGCTTCTCTTGCAGTTTCACTGGGTATGCAAATCAGGCAGACACACTCTAAATGGCTAAAAATCTGCTTATTTGGATATGTTTAAAACAATTAGATGTGTAAAAATTTGAGTTGGTGCCAGAGGGCATTTGGGCTAGGATCTCAGTCTGCTATGTAGGAGTAAACCTAGGGGCCAATATACAGAGGTCATCTTCATTTATATAACAAATTTTAAAAGGGCATGTGCACTAGCTTAATATATCACCTTGCCTGAACTGCTATGCTTAGCTTTTACCAATGAGCACCATGCTAAACACTTTAAATTTCAAATATACTGGGCTAATTTTTAAAGAACTCTTGTAAATTCTAGTAGAAATTTCATAATGAATGGTAATAAAGTAGTACTTAGCTGGCTGTGGCCAAGACCTGGTCTTCCTATATAAGCCAAAGTCAGTGAAATGTAAGATATTTGAGGGGAAGGAAACTTGGAGCTAAATCATCTGATCCAATGCTTCACTTTAAAGATAAAGAAACTAAGTCATAGAAAAACTAATTAAATTATTTATAATCACATGCTAGTTAGTGACAGAACCACAGGTAGAATCCAGGTTTCTTAGTTCTTAGTCTAGCAGTCTTCCTACTGTACTACAACAGACCAAACCTATTCTTGTATTAATAATTTTATAAATAGAAGCTATTGATTGTTTTGTTCCTACAATATTCCCTTTATTTATTTTCACTGCATTCCTCATTTTGTCTTTATCACACTTTATGTTACAAATAATAGAAGTGGAGTAAAAGTGTAAACAGACATAAAGCCAAGGTTAGCATCTAGGTATTACTTCCCAAGCTCTTCGTCTTTCTGCTATACAATGGTAATAGTGGGAATATGTTTATAGTTAGTAACGATATGGTATAGTTAGTGCTACATTAGTATGCTGAATTTTATCATGACCAGCATTTTTTCTTACTACATCAGCTACATCAAAGTGTTATTTGAAAAGAGCAACAAGTGAACAGCTTTATCAACTTTAATTCATTCTTAGCAATGCATACGTGTTTTTATGAGTACAAGCAAGTTTCTGCTTGCTAACAACTCTTGCTTCATGAGAAAGAGAGGATATACAGGAGATAAAAGGAATGCACATAGTGGGCTTTATTTTGTTGTGCTTCTTATTGTTTTGTGTTTCAGACAAAGTACAGTAATAAAGAGTATTTATCACGTACTCTTATGACTAACTCATGACCAAGTCTTTTGCCAGCCTTTGTGGACATGTGTTTGCAGAGCTACCATCTTAACTTATAAAACCAAAGTAAGCAATACTTATAATTTGCTTCAGTGTTCTTTTTAAATTTAGGCACATTTTCCTCTTCAAATGATATGAGTGACATCTTCAAAGCTAATTTTGGCTCCTCAAATTACAAAAAAAAAAAAAAAAGCAGAGTATACAGTAAGCACAAAATTTACATTTATATGCAGACATGAGAAAAGCAAAAGAATATGCTGTGAAAGGTGAATATTTCAGAAATACTGGGAGCATGCATATTTCAAAGTAAGTTATGCTGATAAGCTGTCAATCTTGGAACATAGATTATCTGCAACTAAAGCACCTCACCTGAGTCATGTTAATTTTATAGAAAAAGGGATTATTTTCTTAGTTTACTAGTCCTCTTTTATTGCTTTTACTACAAAGTGTTCCACAAGAAAAATAACATCGATGGCCAGACAACACCATTTCATAAGTGTCTCTGGCATTAATCACTGTGTCTGAATCCAAGGAGCTATTATTTTAGCCACATTTAAATCCTGATTGCATTTTATTCTACTCTGAAATGCGCACAATGTGATCTTTATTAGGATGTATTTTAAGCTTTCACATGCTGGCATGGCCATTATTTGTATCCTGCACTTTGAGCAGTAAATCATGTGGAAGATGCCTAGATGCAGGGTTCCAGGCTCCAAAATTTGCCTTCTTTCTGTTTTCGTTTTGTTCTTAGTGTTTTTCAAGGACTGGAAGGGGATGTAGAATATAACTATCACTGGGAACGAAGCGCATTTACTAGAGAATTTCAGATCCATACCATCTTCAAAGAAATTTAAAGACGTCTATCCAGTTCCTCTAGTACCTTCACTCTTGTGAGTGAACATGAAATAGATTGCATGTATCCAGTCATGTTGGTCCATATCAGAACTCTGCATACTTACTTCCAGTGCTCTGAGACGCTGAAGCAAGTGTTAAAGAGCCTGATTTCCTGATGCTTCTCTTCTACCACCTGCACATTTGTGTCTCTGCTCTGGAAGCTCTTCTAACTCACTTCAGAAAGGGCTTCAAGGCCTCACACATGTTACATTTCCCTTAGCAGTGGGAAGCCCTAACATAAGAAGCTGTTTATAATGAGTTTTGCAGTCATTGTGAGTTGGGTTAAGTTTGGCACCCCCTACACCTGACTTCTCATAACATGTACTCTTTTATTCAGCCTGGCCATTCAGGGCATATCTGTGTCACATTTTATAGGAACAGTTTCACACAATGTTGAAAATCATGGGATTCTGAAACAGTAGAGTCAAGTTTGACTCTCGGCTCCCGCATTACAAGCTTATGACCTAAGGCAGTGATTCTTAACAGGAGATAATTTTATAACCTGTCCTTAAATGCCCAGAATGTTTGGCAATGGGTAGAGACATTTTTGGTTTTCATAGCTGGTAAGTGCAACTAGCATCTACTTTGTAAAGACTATGTATGATATTAAACATCCTATAGTGCACAAGATAGCCCCTTGAAAACAGAGAATTATCTGGGCCAAAAATGTCAATAATGCCACACATAATAATGCCACACACCCTGATATAAGGCAAATTACTTAGCCTTTTTAAGCTTCCTCACATTTAAGATGGGAATAATACAGTCAACTCTCAGTTCTTTGGTTCAAACTGACTATTTAGGCATTAACTTTGATTAGGGTTCAGGATCTAGGATGCACACATAAGGGGGAGGGGGACTGCTAATTTTGCCTTGAGGAGTGGAGGAGGCAAACAGCCCTGTGGTTGAAGCAGGGCTGGAAGCAGTGCACCACACCTGCTCTTGCTAGGCCTCTCCATCCTTTACCAGTCCCCAGTTTAATCAGATATATTTAAGTCTGGTTTAATATCAGAGAACAAGAGAGTACACAGTTTCCTACTAACTTGAGTTAGTTGCTGAGTCCTTCAGGAGATAGAGTCCCCTCCTTCTCTTTGTATTTCCCATTAGTAACTAACAGAATTTCAGACCACATAAGAAGGAACCCCTGGAGAAGGAACTGGCAACCCACTCCAGTACTCCTGCCTGGAGAATCCCATGGACAGAGCAGCCTAGACGGTTAGAGTCCATGGGGTCAAAAAGAGTCAGACACGACTGAGTGAATAGCACAAAAAGGAATACCATGAAAGAGCATCACAGAAGACAATTTTCTTCCAGTTGGTCCTTTCAGCATCTCACACAGCATAGCAGGCCGCTAGCTATTCTCCTGAAATGGAATGCACCCAATAAGTAAGCACACAGGACATTTACTGGAGAAGGAAATAGCAACCCACTCCAGTGTTCTTGCCTGGAGAATCCCAGGGACAGAGGAGCCTGGTGGGCTGCCGTCTATGGGATCGCACAGAGTCGGACACGACTGAATTGACCTAGCAGCAGCAGCAGCAGGACATTTATAATAACTAACACAGAGTACTACGTGCAAGCCACTATACCATCTAAGTGCTTTACTTTCAGTTCAGGCACTCAGTCGTGTTCGACTCTTTGCGACCCCATGGACTGAAGTACGCCAGGCTTCCCTGTGCATCACCAACTCCCAGAGCTTACTCAGACTCTTGATGCCATCCAACCACCTCATCCTCTGTCATCCCCTTCTCCTGCCTTCAATCTTTCCCAGCATCAGGGTCTTTATAAACAAGTCAGCTCTTCGCACCAGGTGGCCAAAGTATTGGAGTTTCAGCTTTAGCATCAGTCCTTCCAATGAATATTCAGGACTGATTTCCTTTAGGATGGACGAGTGGGTTCTCCTTGCTGTCCCAGGGACTCTGAGGAGTCTTCTCCAACACCACAGTTCAAAAGCATCAGTTCTTCAGCACTCAGCTTTCTTTATGGTCCAACTCTCACATCCATACATGACTACTAGAAAAACCATAGCTTTGACTAGATGGACCTTTGTTTGCAAAGTAATGTCTCTGCTTTTTAATACGCTGTCTAGGTTGGTCATAACTTTTCTTCCAAGGAGCAAGCGTCTTTTAATTTCATGGTTGCAGTCACCATCTGCAGTGATTTTGGAGCCCCCCAAATAAAGTCTGTTACTATTTCCATTGTTTCCCCATTTATTTTTTACTTTCCTTTACTCATTCATTTTAATCCTCACACGAACCCTAGTGAGGTAGCTACAAATATCTTATTTTTACAGATGAGAAAATTTGGGCACTGAGAGGCTAGATAACTTATCCAAGTTGACACTGCTAACAAAGCGGAAGGGCCAAGATTCAAACCCAGGATATCTCGCTCCAAAGTTTCTAGTCTATGCTATTAACCACCATACAAATCTGAGTCTCAAATAAGGAATACAGAAGGGACTTGGAGTACAACAATTTGTATTACAAAGAAATCTTGCTTGAAAGGCAACTGAAGTTTTGATGAATTGGGTGGAAAGGAAAAGGCAGTTCAAATACATAATAGCAAATCAGATTTTAAAGTGGAAGTGAATGCAGCATAGTGGAGTATACACAGGCTCTGAAGTCAGAAAGACTCCGGGGCCTAAATTCAGGCTTCTTAAATAAAGGAACTTAGTGACCTTAGGCAGATTACTACAGTCTTTGATCCTCACTTCTTTTTGAAGGCCAAATTAAGCAAATTTGTAAAATATCTTAAACAGTGGCTGGTACATAATTGTTTCTTAATAGATGTTCAGTTGCATCCTGCCTCCAACATTCTGTTCACATCTCTCATTCTCCAAAGGAGGCTGAACAGATAAATTTTCTCCTTGGAATAACCTAATCTATAGAGAACCATATCCTAGATCACACAGAGGAGATGGTAGCCTAGACAATATGGAGGACTATACATCCTCACTGTGCTTAGACTAGGAATATATATCTCTGCTACATTTGAGTATATTATCTCCCTACTTCAAGACTAAGGATGATATAGTAAACCTACCATCACAAGAGAAATTTAGTGTTACCGAATTTTAAAAATTTAATAGATTAGACAAGTTTAGAAAACCCAGCAAAGACAAGTAAATACTATATTGTGAAATATTTCTTTGGCATTATATACACATATATGCCGGAGAAGGCAATGACCCCACACTCCAGTACTCTTGCCTGGAAAATCCCATGGACGGAGGAGCCTGGTGGGCTGTAGTCCATGGGGTCGCTGAGAGTTGGACACGACTCAGTGACTTCACTTTCACTTTTCACTTTCATGCATTGGAGAAGGAAATGGCAACCCACTCCAGTGTTCTTGCCTGGAGAGTCCCAGGGATCGGGGAGCCTGGTGGGCTGCTGTCTATGGGGTTTCACAGAGTCGGACACGACTGAAGCAACTTAGCAGCAGCAGCAGCACACATATATGTGGTATGGTGATATATATGTATATACACTTATGTGCACACATTTTAACATATATTCATATACCCACACTCACACACACATATATATAATAGATATTGATGTAAAATGTATATCTTCTGTGGTTAAAAAAATTGAAAAGGACTACATTAGAGTTTGGGATTTGGTTTCTGTTTCTGACAGGATGTGTTCACAATGTGCCATTCATAATCTCTCACAGAAAGTCTCCCTTGTGATCAGGGCAACAGGAATTGTAAGGTGATCAGCTAACATTGAGGTATAGGGCAATCTGTGACCATAAAAATACAATGTGTTTCATTAAAAAGGATCATAAAATTATTTCTTGGTATCCTACTTGTCTATCAGAGTACTCTGAATAGAGTAAGCAGTCAATAAATGATGTTTGACTTGATTTCATTAGGTAATACAATTAACAGGTAAAGTGCCACCTTGATGCTTTCAGAACCACATTCTAGAGCAGCCACAGAAAAAACTTCTGTTTTGCAAAAAAAAAAAAAAATCCACTTCATTTTCATTTTAATTTTCTCTTCTGGAAGGGTAAATAATTGGTACTAACTCTAGATATCAGATTTTTGCCAGATTTTAACAGGATGGAGAAATGTGGAGCCAAATGATGCTAAAGTTAAGGGAATGTAGAGTTAGTTGAATGCCTAAAACAAGGATGAAATTTAACAAAACAACGTTGACCTAAAATGGAATAATGTTAACCTAAAAGGAGATCAACGATAGGCCTGTTTAATAATTTGATTAGTGAATTCTCTGAAAATATGAATGGCATATCTAGCAAATTGGTAAATGTCACAAATCTGGGTGAAAGAGAAAATGCTTTTGTTGGTAAAAAATCAGAATCACTTTGGATTATCACGGGTTTGGAAAATGACAGGTGGAATCTAACAAGATGAAAATTATAGAGATAAGTATAAGGTCCTGGATTTGGATTCAAAAAAACCAACTCTACAAATACAAAATGGAAAGACATGAGTCAGCAACAATATATATAGTAATAAAATATAGAAAAGATTTGGGGGAAAGATGGCGGAGGAATAGGACGGGAAGATCACGTTCTCCCTCACAAATTCCTCAAAAGAACATTTCAACGCCGAGCAAACTCCACAAAACAACTTCTGTAGGCTGGCAGAGGACATCAGGCAACCAGAAAAGCAGACCATTGTCTTCAAAAACAGGTAGGAAAAAATATAAAAGACGAAAAAGGAGACAAAGGAGGTGGGGAGGGAGCTCCGTCCCGAGAAGGGAAGCCCGTCCCGGGAAGGGAATTTTAAGAAGAGAGGTTTCCAAACACCAGGAAACACTCTCCCTGCCGAGTCTGTGGCGAGCCTTGGAAACACAGAGGGCAACATAATAGGAAGGAAAAATAGATAAATAATTAAAACCAACAGATTACAAGCCCACCAGTAACTCCCCCAGCGGAAAAGCAGCACAGACGCCTGCATCCGCCATTGGGAAGTGGGGGCAGGGCAGGGACGCGCGGGAGGCGCGGGCTGCAGAGCTTTGTAAGAATCGGGCAGGAACGCCCCACGCGCAACCAGAACGATCTAACTTGGGCTAGCAAATCAGACTGTGGGATAGCTACCACGCGAAAAGCTCGAACATAAGACACCGCCAGGACTGAGCACAGAACAAAGGACGGAGCGGAAAAAGCCGGCTGCAGACCATTCCCCGCCGGGGACAGGCAGCCAGAGCCGTAAGGACTGGAAAGGGGCAATTGCAGACCCGGAGAGACTTTACTTACCTAACTGCAAGCAGGCTCCTTTGCTAAGACTTCTGGGGGTGCTGGACAGTCACAGTCTGCCTCACGGGGTGCGCCAGCGGTCCACCCAGAGAGCTGAGCGGCAGCGGCGGAAAAGGTGACAAGCCGCGGCGATTGCGCTCGCCAAACTCCTGAGCTACTCGGACCTGGGAAGGGCACAAAGCGCAGTCCTAGCCGCATCTGTGCCTCTGAGGGCTGCCTGAGCACCGAACCTGAGCGGCTTGGACCGGGGAAGTGCACGCAGCCTAGGGCCGGCCCCAGACGGTTCCCGGCTGAGCATCGTAGAGCCGGAGCGGTTTGTGCGCCGCGAGAAAGGACAGGTCAAGCGGGGCAGAGATACTGTGTACACACGACAGTGCTATTTGTTTGCAGCATCCCCCCTCCCCACAGCGCGACTGAACTAGTGAGCCTAAAAACCAGCAAACAGAAGAAGTTAAACAGAGGGAACCACCTTGGAAGTGAGCCCACACGGCCCATAACATCAGAGAAGAGCCAGATATATTTTTAATTTTTTAATATTTTTAAAATCATTCTTTTTTTTTGCTTTTTGCTTTTTTTTTCCTTTTTTTTCCGAGCTTTTTTTTAATTGTTAAGTCTTCTATTTCTCCTCTAATTTTTATTTCTATAACCTAGTATTACTATTTTTTAAAAAAAAAAAAGACTTTTTTTTTTTTTTTAAGGCAAACACCATATATACTCTTTGGATGGTTGTTGGTGTTTTGTTTTGTTTTTTTTTGTTTGTTTGTTTTTTAATAATTCTTTTTTTTTCTTTCTTCCTTTTTCCTTCTGCTTTTCTTTAATATTGTATCTTTGAAAATCCAACCTCTACTCCAGATTTTTAATCTTTGCTCTTAGGTTTTTGTTGTCAATTTTGTACATTTAAAAACCCAAACTTCACTACCCAAGTTTACCTGAGAGCGAGATTACTGGCTTGACCACTCTCTCCTCCTCTGGACTCTCCTTTTTCTCCACCAGGTGGCCTCTGTATCTTTTCTCCCCCATCTCTTCTCTATCCAACTCTGTGAATCTCTGTGTGTTCCAGACGGTAGAGAACACCTAAGGAACTGGTTACTGGCAGGATTTGTCTCTCTCCTACTCATTCCTCTCTCTTATCCTCCTGGTCACCTCTGTCTACTTCCTCCCTCTCCTCTTCCCCGTATAACTCTGTAAATACCTCTGAGTGGTCCAGACTATAGAGCACACATAAGGAAGTGACTACTGGCTAGCTTGCTCTCTCCTCTCTTGATCTCACCGCATCTCATTCCAGTTACCTCTAACTACCCCCTCCATCTTCTCTTCTCCTTGTAACTCAGTGAACCTCTCTGAGTGTCCTTCAATGTGGAGAAACTTTTCATCTTTAACCTAGATGTTTTATCATCGGTGCTGTATAGATGGAGAAGTCTAGAGGCTACTGTAAAAATAAAACTGAAAACCAGAAGCAGGAAGCTTAAACCCAAAGCCTGAAAACATTAGAGAACTCTTGAATTCAGGGAACATTAAGCAATAGGAGCTCATCAAATGCCTTCATACCTACACTGAAACCAAGCTCCACCCAAGGGCCAACAAGTTCCAAAACAAGACATACCACCCAAATTCTCCAGCAACACAGGAACACTCCCCTGAGCCTCAATATACAGGCAGCTCAAAATTATCCCAAAACCTTTGATGTCTCATAACCCATTACGGGTCACTCCACTGCACTCCAGAGAGAAGAAACCCAGCTCCACCCACCAAAACTCCAACACAAGCCTCCCTAACCAGGAAACCTTGACAAGCCACTGATAGAACCCCACCCAAAGTGAGGAAGCTCCATAATAAAGAGAACTCCACAAATTATCAGAATATAAAAAGGCCACCCCAAACACAGCAATATAACCAAGATGAAGAGACAGAGGAATACTCAGCAGGTAAAGGAACAGGAAAGTTGCCCACCAAACCAAACAAAAGAGGAAGAAGTAGGGAATCTACCGGAGAAGGAATTCCGAATATTGATAGTGAAAATGATTCAAAATCTTGAAATCAAAATGGAAACACAGATAAATAGCCTAGAGACAAGGATTGAGAAGATGCAAGAAAGGTTTAACAAGGACCTAGAAGAAATAAAAAAGAGTCAAAATATAATGAATAACACAATAAATGAGATCAGAAACTCTCTGGAGGCAACAAATAGTAGAATAACGGAGGCAGAAGATAGGATTAGTGAAATAGAAGATAGAATGGTAGAAATAAATGAATCAGAGAGGAAACAAGAAAAACGAATTAAAAGAAACGAGGACAATCTCAGAGACCTCCAGGACAATATGAAACGCTCCAACATTCGAATTATAGGAGTCCCAGAAGAAGAAGACAGAAAGAAAGACCATGAGAAAATCCTTGAGGAGATAATAGTTGAAAACTTCCCTAAAATGGGGAAGGAAATAATCACCCAAGTCCAAGAAACACAGAGAGTCCCAAATAGGATAAACCCAAGGCGAAACACCCCAAGACACATATTAATCAAATTAACAAAGATCAAACACAAAGAACAAATATTAAAAGCAGCAAGGGAAAAACAACAAATAACACACAAGGGGATTCCCATAAGGATAACAGCTGATCTGTCAATAGAAACTCTTCAGGCCAGGAGGGAATGGCAAGACATACTTAAAGTGATGAAAGACAATAACCTACAGCCCAGATTACTGTACCCAGCAAGGATCTCATTCAAATACGAAGGAGAAATCAAAAGCTTTACAGACAAGCAAAAGCTGAGAGAATTCAGCACCACCAAACCAGCTCTCCAACAAATTCTAAAGGATATCCTCTAGACAGGAAACACGAAAAGGGTGTATAAACCCGAACCCAAAACAATAAAGTAAATGGCAACGGGATCATACTTATCAATAATTACCTTAAACGTAAATGGGTTGAACGCCCCAACCAAAAGACAAAGACTGGCCGAATGGATACAAAAACAAGACCCCTCTATATGCTGCTTACAAGAGACCCACCTCAAAACAAGGGACACATACAGACTGAAAGTGAAGGGCTGGAAAAAGATATACCACGCGAATAGAGACCAAAAGAAAGCAGGAGTGGCAATACTCATATCCGATAAAATAGACTTTAAAACAAAGGCTGTGAAAAGAGACAAAGAAGGCCACTACATAATGATCAAAGGAACAATCCAAGAAGAAGATATAACAATTATAAATATATATGCACCCAATATAGGAGCACCACAATATGTAAGACAAATGCTAACAAGTATGAAAGGGGAAATCAACAATAACACAATAATAGTGGGAGACTTTAATACCCCACTCACACCTATGGACAGATCAACTAAACAGAAAATTAACAAAGAAACGCAAACTTTAAATGATACATTAGATCAGTTAGACCTAATTGATATCTATAGGACATTTCACCCCAAAACAACGAATTTCACCTTTTTTTCAAGTGCTCATGGAACCTTCTCCAGGATAGATCACATCCTGGGCCATAAATCTAAACTTGATAAATTCAAGAAAGTCGAAATCATTCCAAGCATCTTTTCTGACCATAATGCATTAAGATTAGATCTCAATTACAGGAGGAAAACTATTAAAAATTCCAACATATGGAGGTTGAACAACACACTTCTGAATAACCAACAAATCACAGAAGAAATCAAAAAAGAAATCAAAATATGCATAGAAACTAATGAAAATGAAAACACAACAACCCAAAACCTGTGGGACACTATAAAAGCAGTGCTAAGAGGAAAGTTCATAGCAATACAGGCATACCTCAAGAAACAAGAAAAAAGTCAAATAAATAACCTAACTCTACAACTAAAGCAACTAGAAAAGGAAGAGTTGGAGAACCCCAGAGTTAGTAGAAGGAAAGAAATCTTAAAAATTAGGGCAGAAATAAATGCAAAAGAAACAAAAGAGACCATAGCAAAAATCAACAAAGCCAAAAGCTGGTTCTTTGAAAGGATAAATAAAATTGACAAACCATTAGCCAGACTCATCAAGAAGCAAAGAGAGAAAAATCAAATCAATAAAATTAGAAATGAAAATGGAGAGATCACAACAGACAACACAGAAATACAAAGGATCATAAGAGACTACTATCAGCAGTTGTATGCCAATAAAATGGACAACGTGGAAGAAATGGACAAATTCTTAGAAAAGTACAATTTTCCAAAACTGAACCAGGAAGAAATAGAAAATCTTAACAGACCCATCACAAGCACGGAAATTGATACTGTAATCAGAAATCTTCCAGCAAACAAAAGCCCAGGTCCAGATGGCTTCACAGCTGAATTCTACCAAAAATTTAGAGAAGAGCTAACACCTATCCTCCTCAAACTCTTCCAGAAAATTGCAGAGGAAGGTAAACTTCCAAACTCATTCTATGAGGCCACCATCACCCTAATACCAAAACCTGACAAAGATGTCACAAAAAAGGAAAACTACAGGCCAATATCTCTGATGAACATAGATGCAAAAATCCTCAACAAAATTCTAGCAATCAGAATCCAACAACACATTAAAAAGATCATACACCATGACCAAGTGGGCTTTATCCCAGGGATGCAAGGATTCTTCAATATCCGCAAATCAATCAATGTAATCCACCACATTAACAAATTGAAAAATAAAAACCATATGATTATCTCAATAGATGCAGAGAAGGCCTTTGACAAAATTCAACATCCATTTATGATAAAAACTCTCCAGAAAGCAGGAATAGAAGGAACATACCTCAACATAATAAAAGCTATCTATGACAAACCCACAGCAAACATTATCCTCAATGGTGAAAAATTGAAAGCATTTCCCCTAAAGTCAGGAACAAGACAAGGGTGTCCACTTTCACCGCTACTATTCAACATAGTTCTGGAAGTTTTGGCCACAGCAATCAGAGCAGAAAAAGAAATAAAAGGAATCCAAATCGGAAAAGAAGAAGTAAAACTCTCACTGTTTGCAGATGACATGATCCTCTACATGGAAAACCCTAAAGACTCCACCAGAAATTTACTAGAGCTAATCAATGAATATAGTAAAGTTGCAGGATATAAAATCAACACACAGAAATCCCTTGCATTCCTATACACGAATAATGAGAAAGTAGAAAAAGAAATTAAGGAAACAATTCCATTCACCATTGCAACGAAAAGAATAAAATACTTAGGAATATATCTACCTAAAGAAACTAAAGACCTGTATATAGAAAACTATAAAACACTGATGAACGAAATCAAAGAGGACACTAATAGATGGAGAAATATACCATGTTCATGGATTGGAAGAATCAATATAGTGAAAATGAGTATACTACCCAAAGCAATTTACAAATTCAATGCAATCCCTATCAAGCTACCAGCCACATTTTTCACAGAACTAGAACAAATAATTTCAAGATTTGTATGGAAATACAAAAAACCTCGAATAGCCAAAGCAATCTTGAGAAAGAAGAATGGAACTGGAGGAATCAACTTGCCTGACTTCAGGCTCTACTACAAAGCCACAGTCATCAAGACAGTATGGTACTGGCACAAAGACAGACATATAGATCAATGGAACAAAATAGAAAGCCCAGAGATAAATCCACACACATATGGACACCTTATCTTTGACAAAGGAGGCAAGAATATACAATGGAGTAAAGACAATCTGTTTAACAAGTGGTGCTGGGAAAACTGGTCAACCACTTGTAAAAGAATGAAACTAGATCACTTTCTAACACCGCACACAAAAATAAACTCAAAATGGATTAAAGATCTAAATGTAAGATCAGAAACTATAAAACTTCTAGAGGAGAACATAGGCAAAACACTCTCAGACATAAATCACAGCAGGATCCTCTATGATCCACCTCCCAGAATTCTGGAAATAAAAGCAAAAATAAACAAATGGGATCTAATTAAAATTAAAAGCTTCTGCACAACAAAGGAAACTATAAGCAAGGTGAAAAGACAGCCTTCTGAATGGGAGAAAATAATAGCAAATGAAGCAACTGACAAACAACTAATCTCAAAAATATACAAGCAACTTATGCAGCTCAATTCCAGAAAAATAAACGACCCAATCAAAAAATGGGCCAAAGAACTAAATAGACATTTCTCCAAAGAAGACATACGGATGGCTAACAAACACATGAAAAGATGCTCAACATCACTCATTATTAGAGAAATGCAAATCAAAACCACAATGAGGTACCACTTCACACCAGTCAGAATGGCTGCGATCCAAAAATCTGCAAGCAATAAATGCTGGAGAGGGTGTGGAGAAAAGGGAACCCTCCTACACTGTTGGTGGGAATGCAAACTAGTACAGCCACTATGGAGAACGGTGTGGAGATTCCTTAAAAAATTGCAAATAGAACTACCTTATGACCCAGCAATCCCACTGCTGGGCATACACACCGAGGAAACCAGAATTGAAAGAGACACATGTACCCCAATGTTCATTGCAGCACTGTTTATAATAGCCAGGACATGGAAACAACCTAGATGTCCATCAGCAGATGAATGGATAAGAAAGCTGTGGTACACATACACAATGGAGTATTACTCAGCCGTTAAAAAGAATTCATTTGAATCAGTTCTGATGAGATGGATGAAACTGGAGCCGATTATACAGAGTGAAGTAAGCCAGAAAGAAAAACACCAATACAGTATACTAACACATATATATGGAATTTAGGAAGATGGCAATGACGACCCTGTATGCAAGACAGGGAAAGAGACACAGATGTGTATAACGGACTTTTGGACTCAGAGGGAGAGGGAGAGGGTGGGATGATTTGGGAGAATGACATTCTAACATGTATACTATCATGTGAATTGAATCGCCAGTCTATGTCTGACGCAGGATGCAGCATGCTTGGGGCTGGTGCATGGGGATGACCCAGAAAGTTGTTATGGGGAGGGAGGTGGGAGGGGGGTTCATGTTTGGGAATGCATGTAAGAATTAAAGATTTTAAAATTTAAAAAATAAAAAACTAAAATTAAAAAAAATAAAAAAAATAAAAAAAAAAGATTTGGACATTTTAGTTAAAAAATAACACAAAATGAGTTAGCCTTCAAAAATTGGGTTACAATTTAGGTTATATTAATACAGCACATTATTTTAAAGATGGAAGTCAATATCTTCAGATCACACCTGAGTATGATGTTCAATTCTGTGAGCCATAATTTAAGAATCTGCTGATATGAAAGCAGTCAAACTGATGAAAGAATTCAAAGCCATTTTATATTATGAACAGGTAAAGGAATTATAATGTTTAATCTGACAAAGAGAAGTCAACGGAAAGATACTAGATTTACTTCTATAAACTCCTCAAAAAAAGAAATTGGAACTGTTGAGAAGAAGTTGCCACATGTCAGTTTTCATCTTGGTATAAGGAAAATCCTTGCTTTCTCTAGAGGTTATAAATTCCTGGGTAGGATGTGGGAGTAAACTATTCACTTGAACACCTGGAAGCCAAATGATCACTTTGAGGAAAGTTGCAAATAGGACTGGAAAGTTCTGATGTCCAATGACCTTTAACGTCCTTTCCAACTTCCAAAGTAAATACTTTAAAAATAAATATATATGCTATACATCCTTTTATGGACTTAGAGTCATCCTTAAAAATAATGTTAAAAGACTACTAAAACTCCATAAGTTTGCAAATCCTCATATTAAATCTTTTACATGGCATATATATGCTGACAATGGTTTGGCGTAAAACAAATTTGAAACTTGTAGTAGAAACGTGTATTTTAAAGGAAAAAGAAAAATAAACTCCATGATAAACTTCAAGTATTTAGATGAAAATTCATATATCTCTCTGCTGACTAACAGATTAAGGGAAAGAAAATCTCACCTGAATATTTTCAAAATATCTGTGTAGTTGTACTCACACATATGAAAATAAAACTAAGGGTATAGCAGATTTTTTTTCACTTTTATTTTAGAATTGGATAAATAGAACCTGAATCCCCAGTTGCAGACTGATTTGCTGGGAGCAAATTTGAGTTTGCTACAGAAATTCAGACATTCTATTCCTTTGGTAACTGGTAAAAAGCACGATCACTTTGAATACTGCCCATTTTGACAAACTATTTTTTTTAATTGCAAAGAAAAAAGCCCCTTAGGAACATTCCTAATAAGATAATAGTCTTTAGGCTACTCAATCATTAAAATAACAAAACAATATGTTAATCACCAAAAAATTGAATCACCAAAGCATTGCTGAATTTCTATCATTTGTTTACAAATTCCCTTGAACAAGCTTTCTTGTAAGTTGTTTTGGCAGGCCACTCCTCAAAACAAAAAGTTTTAAAAAGCACCTCAAGTCGATGTATGGCAAAAACCACCAGAATACTGTAAAGTAATTAGCCTCCAATTAAAATAAATGAATTAAAAGAAAAAAAAAGAAAATGACTAGTTCCAATAATCACTTCATTGATGTGAACAGTGATTAATACTAATCACTGTTCCATTCCTAACCATGTTTATCACTGCTTCTGGGAAAGCAGCTATATGGCCACTAGGCAGTAAGGTATCCTGTAATATATCATAGCATAGTTTGGCATACCTAAGCATGTCATAATATGTGATCATCATGAAACTTGGGTACTTAAACTATTAGGTGATCAAAACATAAATTGTAATCACACGAGTGTATATATTTATACATAAATGATTTCCAGGAATGATGTGTATTATGCAGTTCAAAGCCACAGCTATAAATATCAAAAGTTAACAGAAAATGGTAACTGTAAATGAACACAAATACTCTAAGATATATAGTTCTCTTTACTGGGTACATCTCATGCATGTTTCCACTTATTTTCTTAAAGGTAAAAACAAAAGTAGTCCTACAACATCATGTGTTGTCTCTCATTCTGCAGATGATAAACACATTTTCAAATATTCCTTCAGTCCCTTTCTCATCATTATTATTAGACACTATTAATTTTATCTTGCCCTTTTAACATCTCACAGAACAATACAAGTACAAACAATAGGGATCAAAAGAAAAATGAATGTTACGTGCATTTGTTAAATGCCACAGCAGACAGTCATTTGTTTATTTGGTCCCCTTCTCTCTGGCCAGGAGAAGCTATGACTTTCAGCTTCACAAAAATACTGGTCTCTCATATGAGATCACACACACACACACACACACAATTATAAAGTATTTTAATCAAACATATTCAACATGTAAAATCAAATTGCAGGCAGAAGAAAAGGTGAGTTCCTCCACTCTAATAACAGATACTATACTTTTCTTTTAAAGGTGAGAAATATAACAAAAACCATGTTGTGAATATGTTTTCCAGAAAACAATGTTTTTCTTTTCATATTATCTTAGCTTCAAAGCAGTTTTATAAAGCACTCAATTTTTCCTAGGGACAGAATGTAATTATATATGAATTATTCTTTGCTAGTGTTTTAGCTGGTCATGTAACTCATTATTATGAGGAAATCAAATCAATATATTCACTTTGCTTTTCTTATAAAAGCAAAGGTATGTCCAATTTGAATCATTGCTAAGTTGTCATTTTTTTTTTTTTCAGCGAAACCTCAGAGCATATCCTTCACTGTCAGTGTTATGACAAATCTTACTTATAACAAACCAGGGAAAAAGTGTCTTTTCTTCAGTTGAAACTTACTTCTACATGTTTAAATACGGAACTATCCAGGGGCATGACAAACTCCATAAAAAATAGGTGAAGGCCTCAGACACATGTAAGACCTTTATGCATATGATTTTTAAAAATAATCTTTGAATTTTTTCAAAGTTCTGTTGCTCTGTATCTCTCATAAGAGGTTAAGAGAGATTTCTATATTTTTACAATAAATTTCTAATTCAGTCTAAGTCTTTTAATTATTTTCCAATGAAACCTATGACCCATTTATTCTGTAATAAAAGACAATGTTGGGGTATATGGTTCATGAATGCAGAATATAACTTGCTTTCAATGAAAATAAGCTTAAGAACCCAATGCACATATCAAAATTAGCATGAAGCATTCATAAATGTAGAGAGTTTTATCTTTTAATTTTTCAAATAGTTTCATAAAATTTTAATTTTGATTATATATAAAACATGCTCATTGTAAAACTCGAAAAGAATATTTCAAAGGTCTTGAAATCCTTCCACCAGAGATCACAACATTTAATATTTCATTCATATTCTCTTCTTATTTCTGTATACCACATACATACATATTTTAATGAAAATATAACAGATGAGAAAGAAAACTAAATAAAGTAAGAACAGTGAGCTTGCCAGAAGTCCACATGGTTTTAAACATGAAAATACTGTGAGTTTGTATCAGTACTTGTGGTAGGCAGCTTCTGACATAGTACCTTGATCCCTGTCTCTCTGAGTCCACAGTCTTATGTGATCCCCTCCCCTCCACTGTGGGCTGGACCTTATGACTGGTTTCTAGCAAATGGAATACACCATAAGTGATGAGATGTCCCTTCTGTAACTAGGTTACAAAACACTGTGACTTCCATCTTTTCATTTCTCTCACTCTCTCTTGTTTTTGCTCTTTTTGAGAGGTTGCTCTGATGAATCAAGCTGAAGAGGTCCATATCACAAGGAACTGAGGATGGCCTCTGGCCAACCACCAGCAAGGAACTGAGGCCCTCACTCCAATAATACTTGAAGAACCGAATTCTGCTGCATTAGTTTCTTACTGCTGCTATAACAAATTATCACCTACTTAGCAGTTTAAGATAACAAGAATTTATCATCTTACAGTTCTGGAAATCATAAGTTTGAATTGAATCTCACTGAGCTAACCTCAAGGCATCAGTAGTGGTGCATTCCCTTCTGGAGGTTCTAGAGAAGAATCCATTCCTTTGCCTATTCCAGTTTCTAGAGGCTAATTGAAATCAAGCAGAATCCTGTGGGACCCTCCCAAGTACAAAAGCCTTTCCTGTTTTTAGGAAAAAGGTTTCTGCCTCCCAGAGCTTTCTTGAGTTCCAAAGGATAGATTCAAACAGTTAACTAATTAGAGGAGTGAGGGAATGCAGAAATAAAAGAAAGGCAGTCAAAAAATGATGGTGCAGCGATGTAGCAAAGTCCTGGTTTCTCTTCAAGGGATATACATAACAATTTGGTACACATCTCTGAGTTCTTCTACAGGAATTAAGGCCCTCACCCAGGGCCTCATTAATTATTAATGAGAGAAATTAATTACTTCTCTCATCAACAAGAAAGCTTAAAATTACACATTTCCATATGCTTGTATTTTATTTGGTAACTATTCAGAGAGACTGCCTGTTTAATACTATTCAGTTAGGTTTCATTGTTACTTCTGAGTAAGGAAAAAAATCATACAAATTATTTTATAAACTGAAGCCAGTACTGTTCTAAGTGCATTTTCATATATTATTTCATTTAATCCTCGTAACATTCTTATTCAATAGGTATTATTATTCCCATTTTATAGATGGGAAAACTGAGGCACAGATAAGGAACTTGCTTAATATCACACAGCTAACAAGTGGCAAGGCTGAGAGTTAAATCTAGTTTACACACTATATTAGAAAAGAGTTCCAAGAGCTTTAAGAATTTTAATTGGTCTTAAATTTACATATCTAGATAGAAAAAACTATATTCAGGATTCTTATGGGTTGAATTGTGTCCCCTAAAATTTCACAGGATGAAGTACTAGACTCCAGTACCTCAAAATAGGTACTGACCTTGGAAATAGGATCACTGCAGATGTTATTAAAGATGAGGTCATTAGGGTGGGCCCCAATACAATATGATTGGTATCTTTATAAAAAGCAGAAATATGTACACAGAAACAGAGATATACATAGATGAAAGACGATTTGAAGAGGAACTGGTAGACAATGGCCATTCATAAGCTAAGGAGAGAGGTCTGGAACAGATGCTTCCTGCTCACCCCTCATTGTCCAACTCTGCTGACACCTTGATTTTGAACTTCTAGCCTCCAGAACTATAGAAAACCAAGTTGCTTTTTGAAGACCACACCAAAACAACAGGGAGAAGGAAATGGCAACCCACTCCAGTATTCTTGCCTGGAATTTCCTGTGGACAGAGGATCCTGGTGGGCTGCTGTCCATAGGGTCGCACAGAGTCAGACACAACTGAAGCAACTTAGCATGCATGCATGCACTGGAGAAGGAAATGGCAACCCACTCCAGTATTCTTGCCTGGAGAATCCCAGGGACAGAGGAGCCTGGTGGGCTGCCGTCTATGGAGTTGCACAGAGTCAGACAGGACTGAAGCAACTTAGCAGCAGCAGCAGCAGCCAAAACAACAGATGTGAGCTTTGAGATATTAGAAAAAATTCTGCTGAGCCATGCCTCCTTCTACAAGTTCAGAAAAACTAATTTCATTTTAAAATGAGTAACAGAAAATGAGAGAAGTAAAATCCCAAACAAAGTTATTAAAAGAGAAAATACGGAGCAGAATGGCATCTCTCTTGTCCGTGCGCGTCTATCCTGGAAGGGAGCATGGGCTGTGAATTCTGCGAATTTGTGATATCTAGATGCTCCAACCCCATCAACCTTATCAAGTATCACTTGCACCCATTTTTAGTTCCACTTGCTTTTCTCAAATTGGTCCATTGTGTTTTCTAGTAAATACCTGTAGAGTATTTTGGTTCACAGAGTATTTTAGGGTCTTCCTATTTTCTGGCCTGTGCAATGAGCCATTATTTCTCTATGCTCATTCCTTCACAGATTGCTCAGGTCTTGCAGCTGTCACTTGCCCCCAGCCTCTTCTATTTAGGGCTCATGGGAATACCTTATCACATAATTTTTTTTGCAGATGTTGTTCACAGATTAATATTAAAATATTAATATGAATATATCACACACACAGCTCACTCACCTATTCTGGCATCAGCGGTGATTCCCCTGCTCAACCTTCGGGGCTCCTGGGAACAGGCACCACACAGTCACTCTGACTGGGGGGGTGGAGGGAGGGTGAGGCATAGATGAGGATGGGGTTTGCTTGATAAATGGTGCAAGCCAAAGTCTTTGCTGGACGAGTTCAGAAACGGAGGCTTCCGGCACCCGCCACTGCCCAGTGTTTCTCATCCTAGGGCTCCCCTGCCCGTCCCAGTAGAATTCCCGAGATCCCGTGAGATCCCTCGAGACTTGGTTTCCTCTGGGGCGTGAGGTAGCGGTGGCTGCGCTATTAGACTAATTCCACCGTCTTCTGGGCCACCTCCTGAGATCAGTGCATCCTAGCTCACTCTCTCTCTACCCCTCCCTCTGTATTCACATTTACACCTCCACACTCACCCGAAGCCACAAAGTGTATCCTGCACGCTCCAACTGCACCCTGTCTTTGCCTTCCTGGGAAACCCCACACTCCACGCAGCTGCACCAGGGTCTGGCCCTCGGCCCTGGCTGCAGGCGTCCCCTGCTGCTGCTGCTAAGTCGCTTCAGTCGTGTCCAACTCTGTGCGACCCCATAGACGGCAGCCCACCAGGCTCCCCCGTCCCTGGGATTCTCCAGGCAAGAACATTGGAGTGGGTTGGCAGGCGTCCCCTGTGCTGTTGAAAACAGAATGTTTCCAGATGGAGGGGCTCGGGTAAAGGGGCCAGCTTCCCCATCGCAGGATGCTCGCAATTGGGCTGATTCCGAGAGAGCAGGACCCTGTTCTTAGGCAGAGAGACTTCAAGTACAGGCAGCGATGGTCTCCTGGGACGAATTCTAGACATCTGGCTACTTCTGGGAGGAACAACTGGCCACAGCCACGTGCAGTGGAATGGGTGGGCTCGGGTTGTTTTAGTCTCGGACCTTGGGGCCCCACGTCACTGCCTCAAGAGAAGACTTAACGCCCCTCGCATGTGCCGTTCACTGCCCCGTTCTGGCCTCGGGAAAGTCCAATCCCTGAATCCCTCTAAGCCAGAGGTCCGTCTCGGACACCTGGCCACAGGCCCTGAGCCAAGGTGGAGCTGCACTGTGGCTCTGAATAGGAGGAAAGACATTGGAGAGGACTGGGGTTTGCTTAACGGGTGGCATGAACCAGACTCCTTAGGAGTCTGGAACAAGGGGACTCCAACACTGGGGCACACAGGTGTAAAAGAAAAAAAATTAATATGTTAATTTAAAATAAGGCTATAAAGTTTCAATTACGCAAGACAGAAAAGTTCTGGAAACCTGTTTATAGTTAATAACTAGACCTCATGGTTTTTTTAAACCACAATAAAAAAGACTAGAAAAGATGTACAATTGCCAAAAAATGCTTTAAAAAATGTATCATGCCAATATAAGTGTGTATATATACAGATATGGAATTAAACACATAAAAATATAAATAGTGGTACCTCTAGTGGTGAAATTCTGGTTGAATTTTTTTTATAATTTTTCTAAAGTGAAATCAAGCTACATTTATAGCTATTTTTATATAGCTGTGTTTATAATCAGACATATACTCAGGAAATTGATTTCTTTTGTTTCAGATCTCCTTGGTTCTCTCTTACATTTCTGAAATCAAAGAGGACAACTAGCCCCATAAGAAGACAGAATGCCTGTCCAGGATTAGACATCTCCTTTATTTGAAGCATGGTTGCATCCCAGGAATCATTTCTTACCACTTTCATCATTCCAGTTCCTTGTCTTTACAAGGTAGAATTCTCTCATTTCTAAGGGATCTTAAGAAATGCTGAGCCTTTTGCTCTTGTCCATTCTGATACTGAAGCTGCTGCCACCTCTTATCTACCACAGGGACTTTTTTGTAACCCACGCCTGCTGATAGGCTGTTCTAGTAGCAGATGCTCTCACAGGAAGTGCTCTTATTTAAGGCACTTATTCTGATTCTGCTTTTACTAGTGGGAATGAAAGGGGTTAAATGATAGATGGCATACTAATTGTGGATATAGAAATAGGCATTTGAAGATGCTGCTCCTGTGTAGGGTCCAGTAGCAGGTACGAGATGATAGGATGGTGAGGAGGTGGTGTGAAGAATATTGTTGTGATCCTTCACTTTCCCCACACAGATTGCATCTTCTCTTGCTCTGAAGCTTCCACAGGATCTAAAAACCTCTTTCCACCTCCTCTACACCCTCCTCCTCAGAAAAATACCCATATCCCTCCTCCAGCATCACCACCTTCATAAGTGCCTGTAAGGGAGCAGTACCAGGCCCACCCCTATCATCAATAATGGCAGTGGCTGCTGCCAGGCCTGATTCTTTCTTCTTTTCCTCCACCACCATTTGTACTCTTCCTCTATTGCACCAGCACTGAATTTATATCCAACAGGAAAAATACCAGCACATGCCCACCTTTCCAAGTGTACAGGGGACATTAGGACCCACAAAATATCATACTATCTTCTCCCCTCCCTCTCAAATAATTTTGTTTATTCACCCTGATAATCCTCTTCTTTTCCTACATTCCTATCCCTAGCCAAGGCTCTTACCATTAGTCATTTCTGAGAAAGGAGAGTTCTCATATGACAGGGTCATTTTTCTCTTCCACCCCCTCATCTCACCATACTCATTCCAAGAAGATATTCAGATCTTGGCACCTCTTATCCCAGCCAGCCTGTATCTGGTTTTCTATAATCCTGTGCACTTGGACCAAATTATGCTATGAAAGGAATGACCTAGAGAAAGAATACTGCTTTATAATGCCTACATACTCCTTACTCCATACCAGGACCCCAGGGAGAAAGCAGAGCCCCAGAAGGAAATGGTGATTGTAGAGAGACTTTGGTGCATGTAGAAAGACTAGGGCATCAGGGCTTCCAGCACTGGCAGACACCTTTAACCCCCATTGGCTATAGAGAAGCAGACATGCCCACCCTCAAGAGACCATGTGGACTTGGACAGTGAGAGTACCAGTGACAGTAACAATGGACTGAAGGCCCCCATAGAAGGCCCTCCCCCTCCCATTCTTGGGTAACTCACAGGAAGAAGAGGGGTCCTTCAATAGTGAAAGACATTTAACTTTCAGTCTTCTCAGTGAGATGGAGGGAAGATTCAGATTTAAATGGTCACTTCTGGGAATTACCTGGAGGTCCAGTGGTTAGGACTCAGTGTTTTCACTGCCATGGGCCTGGGTTCATTCCCTGGTTGCAGAACTAAGTTCCTACAAGCCTCATGGCTCAACCAAAAAATATTAATTAATTTAAAATAATTAAATCAACTGCCACTTCCGAGCAAACCTGCCCCCAAGGTACACACTACACAGAAGATACAGCAATAAGTGAACACTTTATTACTAGTTAGAAACAGAAAACTTCTGACAGAGCCTGAGCCTGGTGAGCTGGAATCTCTTGGGGAAACTTTAGGACATCTCTTGTTCAGACTGGAGACTGATCTGACTTCCCAGCCCTTGGGCTTTACCCTGGCTTCCCCTGGCTTGCAGCAGGTGCCTCAGGGGAGCAGAGCACCTGCAGAGAACACACAAAGTGGAAGAGAAGGGCCCAAGGGCATTCTCAAGAGTACTTGTCCCAGTCCAGTTCTACTTTTAATCCAATTAGTCCTCCCAAGAGAAGCACCATCCACAGCACGATGTCTGTCCTTGGAATCCATTTTGTTCTTCATCCACTGGCTGGAAAGGGACTTGGGATAGTGGCTGCCTGAAGTGGTATCGCCAACACGCCCCCAAGCACTTCTTTAAGTCAGTCACCCAGTGTTCTTTCAGGCAACCAGGAAACTAGCTGTCCCTCTCGAGGGAGGAAATCAGGAGAGTATCAGAAAAGTCCTGCCTGAACTTTCCTGCTCTTTGCCACTACTCATTTGTGTCATCTGGGACCAACGAGATGAACAGTTCGGAAATCAAGTCCATCCACAAAAATCTCTTTGATCTTGCCCCCAGAACTACAGAAATATCTGGATGCTATTTCAATTGGGTTTATCCAAAGGCCACACGACATGCAAAATAAAGTCACCTCTAATCTATAATGTATCTCAAATTATGCTGTCCCCTGTCATCTAACCAAACTCACCAAAAAGATTTGTGTACACTAGATAATACAATATAATTCTACCTCCTATCATATACTAGACAATCGGTAACTATTTAATTAAATGAAATCCATCAAATTTGCTATCATCTGTAGAATTTAACACTGCAAACCCACCCCCCCAGCACTTCTGAAATAATTCCATATCAACAGAGAAATTAAATCCTAACAAAATTATTTTGTATCCCTTTTCCCTCTAAGTCCCAAAAGCATCTCTTCTTCCCTGACTTCTTCTTAGCTTCAGCCAGCCAGGGGGTCTCACTGAGGTGCAGGTCAGTCAGAAATGAAGTGTGATTTCCTTAGGATCTTGGAAGATCTTCTAAATAGGATAGGTTCAGATTCTTCAGCAACAGGCAAATTCCGTGGGGCTCAGAGACAAAAATGAGCTCCTACCTATAAAACTTAAATACAAGAAGCAAACATGAACACTACAGTAGTTTATAAAAGAACAATAGCATTTTCAAGGAAAAACAGTACTCCTAAAATTCAATGTAGCATATAACTCTAAAAGCATATGGCTATTCTGAGGCAAAGACAGGAAAAGGTGGCATTTTCAGGAAAAGGTGGTTAATAAGAAAACAGAAATTAGTGAAAAAGAAAAAAAAATTCTTCATGACTTCAGTGTCTAACCAATTAGCATCAGCCATCCAGAATCCAGTACCTGCAAACTTAAAAGGAATTAGAAGTCCTCTATTTTAAACATGTAATACTCAAAGTAGTCTATCTTTGTAAAAATAAGTGTACAAAATAAGAATATAATTGTGTGTGTGCATGCATGTGTGTATATATTTGTATGTGTGCTCAGATGATAAAAGGTGCTTAATTTGAGTAATGAAATAATGGATTATTTTATTTAATTTTTTATTTCATAATTTTGGTTTTCAAATTTTCTGTGAAGTAAATGAGTTACTTTTTGATCAAAAGAGGAGAGGTTGTTAGGAAACTGGTTTTTCCTTGGAGTGTTTCCATTCTTACTTACCTTCCTGAAATCAGTGAGCTTGTCCTGGATCCAGGCCTCCACTCTCAAATGCCCTGCAGCCGATCTTGCATTTATAGCAGGCCTTGCGCCGTGGAAAATTCACTGCTTTACAATGCAGGCACTCCCAACAATTTTGAATGGGATGTATAGCAGGCTTCTGCTGATGCTGGAAATTTGAGGATTTTTTCTCTTTGGGTTGCTTGGTCTTTTGCCTCTGTTTCTTGGGGCTTTTTCTCACAATATAACATTTGCTGGACCCCGAGGGACATGTCCCCTGGAGCCTCTCTGGACCTTCTTGTTTGGGGAACTTGCCGCTGCCCATGGAGTACTTCCCCTGGGGCATCACTGGACATTCTTTCTGGCTGTGGCTCCTGCTGTCTCCCTGGGGCGCTGTCCCCTGGGGACACACAGCACCTTCCTCTCGGCTGTGGTTTCTGCTGTCCCCGACGGAGGACATCACCTGGGGACACACAGCACCTTCCTCTAGGCTCTGGCTTCTGCTATCCGGCAGGGAGGACATCTCCTGGGGACACACAGCACCCTCCTCTCGGCTCTGGCTTCTGCTGTCCTGCAGGGAGGACATCCCCTGGGGACACACAGCACCTTCCTCTAGGCTCTGGCTTCTGCTATCCGGCAGGGAGGACATCTCCTGGGGACACACAGCACCTTCCTCTTGGCTCTGGATTCTGCTGTCCTCCACGGAGGACATCCCCTGGGGACACACAGCACCTTCCTCTCGGCTCTGGCTTCTGCTGTCCCCCAGTGTGGACATCCCCTGGGGACACACAGCACCTTCTTCTCGGTTGTGGCTTCTGCAGGCCTCCTGGGCATATTCCCCCTGGAGGTTGTCAGAATATTCCTCCTGGGCATTGAAACTCGGGTCATATGGTGGGGCCATCTCTTCCTGGGCCCCCCCTGCAGCCCACTGACCAGGTGGGTAGATCCCCAGAGGAGGCATCTGGGGTGCGACTGCTCCTGGCACTGCTGGTGCCGTGACTGCTCCCCCTTCCATAACTGCTAAAGGTGTCACATATGGGTATCCCGATGGAAATGGCACATGGCATGGGAATGGATGTGGCACCGGCATTGGTGGACGGGGTTGCATTGCCTGGGCAAAGGAGCTCTGGGGTCCGGGGACATAAACCACAGCTGCTGGGGCTGCCATCTGACTCTCTGAATGCGGCATGCCCTGTGCTCCCAGAGCCACCATCTTTCCGTGCGCCGGTACATTCATGGGCCATGCTGTAGCCCCAAGCTGCTCAGCTCCAGGCCCAGGCAGCATTTCATGTGCCACAGGTGCTAGCTGGGCCGATCTCTCAAACTGGAGCAGTCGCCAGCGCAACATATCTCGCTCATCCATCACCTGCTTCAGGGTGTACCGTGCACTTCGTAAATGCACTGCCGCCTCCTGACGCTCCTCACGGAGGCGCTTCAGCTCATTGGCCAGGGCCCAGGAAGCCGCCTCACGCTCCCCCACCTGCTCCTGGAGCTGCCTGATACGGTGCGCCTGCTGCTCCCACTGCCTTGCACCCACACGCACGCTCAATGCCAGTGCACTCCAGGCACAGGCCCTCTTGATGTTGTGCGGCACCCGGGGGTCAGCAACCACGGTTTGCAACTGATCCTCTATCTTGCTCCAGGGTCGCGAGCGGAAGGCCACGTAGAAATCGGGGCCACCCCCGTTCACAAGGACCTCATTGTTGATGAACTTGATTACATCAATGTGGCGAAAGCCACTGGCATGGTCCCCAAAGTCCACAGCCATGGCTGCTGAGGCCTAGTCAACCAACCACCTCACTGAGGAAGACGCTGCCTTCCGACAGTTGCGGCAGGTAAAAGCCACAGCCGCTACCAAGTCTGCCCTTCACCTCCCGGCTCAGTCCTCCTTGAGTCCTAGTTCGGTCCTGGCCTCCTCGCCCGCCTCTTTTGTCCCTCACAGGGTCCCGCTTTCCTCACCGAAAGTAGAACACGTCCACTCACCACCATGCCAACCGCCAAAGTGCAGAGAATGTGACTCGTCACAGGCGTGCTGAGTCACATGCACGCAAGGCTGCTAGACCTGCCACCCAGCCAGAGCCCCCTCTACAGGGTGAGCGGACCGGAAGCTGCACTGGGTGCCGCAATGAGACCAGACGTGGCAGAGGGGAGGGGGGAGTTGGTGCAGGCAGCAGGACCCAAGCACTCTGTGGCAGCAGGCTCTGCGGATCCCTTCCAGATGCTAATAGTTGCCAATCATGCACCTAGGGGCTGTAACCGCACACATACACACACGCACACACACATACTCTCTATGCCGTTGTAAAAGGAAGGGTGAATCAATGGAGATCAGAGAACTTGAGTGGGGGGGACGTGGATTTGGGGGGTAGAGAGTTGAGGTTAAGGAGACTGGGGCTTCAAGACCCCTAGTATAGGGAGGTAAATAAGGTGCAAACTTGGGGTCTATCAAAACCCTAAAAGGGGTTGGACAGTGTTGGGAGAGACTTGAGAGAGAAAGCTGTGCTTGCACTACTGATGTGAGGAAAGTGATGAGGCTGCATGGTAGGGAAGCAGTAGGAACCAGGTAAATATGCCACTTTGGCATATTTATTAGTTTGAATTAAATTTACTTAAGAAACAGCCAGTGTAAGGACACCCTGACCCTCATCCCCCTAAAAGCAAGAAGTAAATATCCCATATGACAGATACCCTCCCTATACCAGATAGTGTAAGGCATCCTGATTACCAGTTTCAACCTAAAAACAAAACAAAACAAAACAGGTAAATAATTCAGTCAGCAAAATTGAGTTTATTTTGGAAAAGCAGAAGTATTAAATTCAGGACATATGAAGTGTGGCAAACTGTAAGCAACTCCAATGAACAAAGAAGAGGAGTGATCTTTAAAGAGGAAAGGAGGAAGTTTGGAGGGACTGTTTTTAATTAAAGTTTTTGAATGGGAGCAAGAGTTTAGGATTGTGGCAGCTTCTCATTGGCAGAGTTATGGCAGTTTCCCATTGGCTGTGTGTTGCTATGCAAAGAGAAAATCTTCCTTCTAATTGCTGGGGTGTATAAAGTTCTTCCTGCTGGAATATGTAAAATAAGCTGTAAGAATGGTACATTTCCTTTTTTGATTTTTACATTTCCCCCTTTTGATCAAAATCTTTCCTTGGAAGTATTGCTGATCAAGAGTCAGGTTTTCTATATTTGGTGATTTTGTTCCTCAGAGCCAGGAAGGACCTTTCCTGATCCTTGTCATGTGCCATGTCAGAGGGAAAGTATACACATTAGAAACTGTTGAGGTCACATTTGAGTAACAAGGAAGGATAGGAGGAACTCTTAAGCATTTTCCACCTAAATTATTTATCTTATCAAAGTCATAAGTGTTAGAGATTATCTTGAAGCATTAAGCTAGCATCACTTTATTGTACATTATTTCTAAAAGAATTTAACAAGCAATAGCTACAAAGCTTACAAATACTTATACAAAGTAGAATTGAAAGTAATGTGAAAAATTCAGTTTGTATGATGGTTCTAAGCCACAACCTTAGACTTGAAGGTAGCCGACTGAACAAATAAGAGGATCATGTCAGATGAAATTTATTGCAACCAGTGTGCTTATTCTCTGATTTTGTGTAATCAAGTTTTGATATCTTCAGAGATACTTATCCATGTGCAACATCTCACAAATGCCTCATTGTTCAACGAGTAGATTATCAAGGGCTATGTAAACGTCTAAAACTACTTTAGCCACTAAGTCAAGTGATTGTTGTTTGGCTGCTACTACTTTGGCTGAAGAATTGGCTAGCTTTCCTAATGTTAGGGAGATATTTCTGATAATGCAATCAGTGGCACTTACTCTGATGTAAGGGAGAAAGTCTCACCCTATGGAGAAAAACCTGAAGTCATGTATGTATCCTGGAAGCTCCTATTTAATATAGACATGAAGGCTTAATGGGGTATACGAGAGAGAGGTTTCTGGCTTGTTATTGATATTAACAGGGACAGTTAAATACAATGATAAGTATTAACCTCCAATTCGTCAGCTATCTAAATATTCATATGTCCATGGGAAATGTCATCCACCACAGACAAAGATGAAGCCAGATGGAGCACAAGAGACTCCAGCTGAGGTCTGGAAATGGATAAATCCATTAGCTGAAAGTTTCTGATGTAAGATCTGATCCCTTTTCAAACTAGAAGTGAAGTGACGTCGCTCAGTCGTGCCTGACTCTTTGCGACTCCATGGACTGTAGCTTACAAGGCTCCTCTGTCCATGGAATTTTCCAGGCAAGAGTACTGGAGTAGGTTGCCATTTCCTTCTCCATTTCAAACTAGGGGTCAGACTAATTAAGATGACATTCTTTGAAATACCATCTCATGCCAAAAATAACTTTTCTAAAAGCCTTGCAAACAAGAGTAAGCTCATTTGTATTTCCCTTCCCTGGTAGCTCAGACGGTAAAGTGTCTGTCTACAATGCGGGAAACCCGGGTTTGATCCCTGGGTCGGGAAGATCCCCTGGAGAAGGAAATGGCAATCCACTCCAGTCCTCTTGCCTGGAAAATCCCATGGACAGAGGAGCCTGGTGGGCTATAGTCCATGGGATCGCAAAGAGTCAGACATGACTGAGCGACTTCACTCGAGTGCAGGAGACCATATTTGGATGAGGAAAATAACATGGAAAGTGAAGACCATATGATCACCAAAAGTAAAGTGTTTAGTTACAGTGGTATGGTTATGATTGGGGAAAGATTGAGATAAGGTATGGGAAAATTCAGTCATAACAGCTTAACCTGATAGGTAACATCCGTAGGCTTGTGGGTAAAATCAGCCTTGGCATTTGGGATTACAGAGAAAATGGTTACAGACAAGACCAACAGGTCTCCTACATGGTTTCCAACATGGTTCTCCAACATAGAGTTTCTGGTGACATACCCACCAGAAAAGTTTCCCCCTTTTTCAATAGAGTGGGAAATGTGGATAAGAGCATTGTCTTTCTAAGAAAAAAAGGGAAAATAAAGTGAGAAATGACAGCCATCTGGTCTAGTCATCTCAGGAAAACTGTCTCCTTCACCCGTTGTTTGCTTCAGTTCCTAGAAATCTTTGTTTTCAGGACACTAGTTAGTGTATAGGTCTAGTCAGGGTTTGGTGCTTTCTTTATATGACACATGAATCCAAGAGTCTATCTATAATTTGGAGTTTGGTAGCACAAAAGTTGGCTAATATTACCTTATTAGGACCTTTCCCAGGGGGTTGAAGAGAGTCTTTCTAGAGATGTCTTTTCCAAAAAACAAAATCTCAAGGCTGCAAAGTATGGTGTTTGAGGTCTTCATCTCTCAGGAGCATGCTGTGAAAATATTGCTGTACTAAAGCATGACTATTTTCAGTGGATGTAATCAGAACTTTTCAATATTGAAGTATATCTCTTTTTATTAATTGTGGAGCTACATGCCTGAGGTGCCCAACAATTATGAGTTCCAAAGGGATGGATGTGAGATTTAGAAGGACCAACAAGCAATGCTTTTGGCAAAGGTACTTGGAGGGTCTCCACAAATTTTGCCAAATGAGTTTTTTTCTTTTAGTTTTTATTATTTATTTTTGGCTATTCTGGGTCTTTGATGCTGCATGCAGGCTTTCTCTAGTTGTGGTAAGCTACTCTTTGTTGCTATGCATAGATTTCTCACTGCTTCTCATTGTAGTGGCCTCTCTTACTGCAGAGCACTGACTCTAGGAATGGGTTCAGTAGTTGTAACACATGGGCTTAGTTGCCCCAAGGCATGTAGAATCTTTCCATACCAAGGATCAAATCTGTATCCCCTGCATTGGCAGGTGGGTTCTTAACCACTGGACCACCAGGGAAGTCTGCCAATTTTGTTTTGATAGTGCTGTTAGTTCGTTCAACTAGTCCTAAAGACTGAGCATGGTAAGCATAAGGAAAGTGCTGTAGATCTAGGCAAACAGCACAAATATAGTATTTGGCCAGCAAAATGGGTTCCCCAGTCACGATGGAGCTCAAGAAGTTACCCAGGTAGGGATAATCTTTTCTATTAATATTGTAGATACTGAAGAGGCAGTAGCTTATCTACATCAAAAAACTTTGACCCAGTGGGAAAACATACAAACCATGACTAAAACATGTTTATATCCATGAGATGGAGAAAGCTGAATATAATCCATTTGCCAAACCTTGAATAGTCCATTGGGCAAGTTAAAGGGCATGCCAACTATCACTATAAAGTCTGCAAATTTACCCTTGGCTAGAGTACAACCCGAGTAAGAATATATAATTCAGCCTGGTAGACTGAGGTAACCAAAGGCAAAGGTGCTGTCTCAATGACTTCAAAAGGAGTTGCAGTTGTATACCTAGCACAGTATTTGCATTTTTCATTCTTTAAATAAGAACCATCAGTAAACTATGAAAATTCAGCATTGGTTAGGGGATTTTTCGTTAAATCCTTGCAAGGGGTCAAAAGATGGTCTGTTAGAGTCAAACAATCATGAGGAGTATCATCCACAAATGAGGGAAGAACAGTGATACAGTTAAAGTTATCAGATGAAAAAGAGTTATATAAGGAGCAGTTAGCAAGAGGATTTTCTAGGAAGTGAGACAATTGGCCTAAAGGTGTTGAGTGTGATAAGAATTTAGAAAGTCTGCATGGACTACAAAGATAGTTTGAAAGGATTTGATGATTATTTCTTCAGTGGCTTTAACTAAAAAGACAGGAACAGGAATGGCTTTGAGGCAAGGAGGGTATTTTTATGCCATAGGGTCTAGCTGCTGACTTTAGTACTCAGCAAGACAAGGATGATCCCCATTTCCAAGAGTGTTTCCCTCCTCATATATGAAGAAGAACAAGGAAAAATGATAATCATGTATCCAAGAGTAGGGGGATTTATCAGTTTTTCCTTTAACATTTTAAAAGCCAGGTCACTCTGATCTTCACAAGTAACAAGGTCAGGTTTCATGTTCCTCAGTAAGGCATATAGAGCTTGGGCCATGCGATAAAAGTTTGGAATCAAATTCTGACAATTGCCAGCTAACCCGAGAAAACCTTGTAGCTGGTGTTTGATTTGGGCTTTCAGGAAATTCAGAATGCATCAAACCCCTCTGGATCTAGGCACACCCTTTGTTCTGAGATCAGATGCCCCAAATAGTAAACTTTAGTTTGAATAAGTTGCAGTTTCTCCATAGAAACTTTATGTCCCTTTGAGTATAAAAGCTTTAACACGTGGATGCTCTTAAATATCTTCCCGTGAGGAGACTTGGGAAGTGAAACAGAGAAGTAAGTCATCTACATATTGTAAAAAAGTAGAGCCTCCAGGAAATTTTATATCATCTAAATCAGCTTTTAATTTTTATAAGAAATAGGAAAAACTTTTGGTAAAACCATGGGGCTTTACTGTCCAGGTATATTGTTGTACTTCCCAAACAAAGGCAAAGAGAAATTGACTAGCTTTATCTACTGGGATGCTAATGAAAGCACTACATAAGTCAACTGCAACTAAAATTTTGCATTAAGTGGGGATAGAGGCTAATAAAATATGGGGATTGGGAACAATAGAGTAATGAGGGATAAAATATTATTTGTGGCTCAGAGGTCTTGATCAAATCTCCATCCTCAGCCACTGAGTTTCTTTACAGGTAAAATAGGGGTGTTACAGGGACTCCAACAACATAAGAGAAGACTCTACACATGGACATCATCAGATGGTCAACACCGAAATCAGATTGATTATATTCTTTGCAGCCAAAGATGGAGAAGCCCTATACAGTCAACAAAAACAAGACCAGGAGCTGACTGTGGCTCAGATCATGAACTCCTTATTACCAAATTCAAACACAATTGAGGAAAGTAGGGAAAACCGCTAGACCATTCAGGTATGACCTAAATCAAATCCCTTATGATTATACAGTGGAAGTGAGAAATAGATTTAAGGGTCTAGATCTGATAGATAGAGTGCCTGATGAACTATGGAATGAAGTTTGTGACATTGTACAGGAGACAGGGATCAAGATCATCCCCATGGAAAAGAAATGCAAAAAAGCAAAATGGCTGTCTGGGGAGGCCTTACAAGTAGCTGTGAAAAGAAGAGAGGCAAAAAACAAAGGAGAAAAGGAAAGATATTCCCATCTGAATGCAGAGTTCCAGAGACTAGCAAGAAGAGATAAGAAAGCCTTCTTCAGCGATCAATGCAAAGAAATAGAGGAAAACAACAGAATGGGAAAGACTAGAGATCTCTTCAAGAAAATTAGAGATACCAAGGGAACATTTCATGCAAAGATGGGCTCGATAAAGGACAGAAATGGTATGGACCTAACAGAAGCAGAAGATATTAAGAGGAAGTGGCAAGAATACACAGAAGAACTGTACAAAAAAGATCTTCATGACCCAGATAATCATGATGGTGTGATCACTCATCTAGAGCCAGACATCCTGGAATGTGAAGTCAAGTGGGCCTTGGAAAGCATCACTACGAACAAAGCAAGTGGAGATGATGGAATTCCAGTTGAGCTATTTCAAATCCTGAAAGATGATGCTGTGGAAGTGCTCCACTCAATATGCAAGCAAATCTGGAAAACTCAGCAGTGGCCACAGGACTGGAAAAGGTCAGTTTTCATTCCAATCCCAAAGAAAGGCAATGCCAAAGAATGCTCAAACTCCTGCACAATTGCACTCATCTCACACGCTAGTAAAGTAATGCTCAAAATTCTCCAAGCCAGGCTTCAGCAATACATGAACCGTGAACTTCCTGATGTTCAAGCTGGTTTTAGAAAAGGCAGAGGAACCAGAGATCAAATTGCCAACATCCACTGGATCATGGAAAAAGCAAGAGAGTTCCAGAAAAACATCTATTTCTGCTTTATTGACTATGCCAAAGCCTTTGACTGTGTGGATCACAATAAACTGTGGAAAATTCTGAAAGAGATGGGAATACCAGACCACCTGACCTGCCTCTTGAGAAATCTGTATGCAGGTCAAGAAGCAACAGTTAGAACTAGACATGGAACAACAGACTGGTTCCAAATAGGAAAAGGAGTGCGTCAAGGCTGTATATTGTCACCCTGCTTATTTAACTTCTATGCAGTGTACATCATGAGAAAACTGGACTGGAAGATACACAAGCTGGAATCAAGATTGCCGGGAGAATTATCAATAACCTCAGATATGCAGATGACACCACCCTTATGGCAGAAAGTGAAGAGGAACTAAAAAGCCTCTTGATGAAAGTGAAAGTGGAGAGTGAAAAAGTTGGCCTAAAGCTCAACATTCAGAAAACGAAGATCATGGCATCTGGTCCCATCACTTCATGGGAAATAGACGGGGAAACAGTGGAAACAGTGTCAGACTTTATTTTTTTTGGCTCCAAAATCACTGCAGATGGTGACTGCAGCCATGAAGTTAAAAGATGCTTAGTCCTTGGAAGAAAAGTTATGACCAACTTAGAAAGCATATTCAAAAGCAGAGACATTACTTTGCCGACTAAGGTCCGTCTAGTCAAGGCTATGGTTTTTCCTGTGGTCATGTATGGATGTGAGAGTTGGACTGTGAAGAAGGCTGAGTGCCGAAGAATTGATGCTTTTGAACTGTGGTGTTGGAGAAGTCTCTTGAGAGTCTCTTGGACTGCAAGGAGACCCAACCAGTCCATTCTGAAGGAGATCAGCCCTGGGATTTCTTTAGAAGGAATGATGCTAAAGCTGAAGCTCCAGTACTTTGGCCACCTCATGCGAAGAGTTGACTCATTGGAAAAGACTCTGATGCTGGGAGGGATTGGGGGCAGGAGGAGAAGGGGATGACAGAGGATGAGATGGCTGGATGGCATCACTGACTTGATGGACGTGAGTCTGAGTGAACTCTGGGAGATGGTGATGGACAGGGAGGCCTGGCGTGCTGTGATTCATGGGGTGGCAAAGTCAGACAGGACTGAGCAACTGAACTGAACTGAATTGAACAGGGACTAGTGCAGGAGATAAGGAGGCCCTGGGCCAAACAGTTTTCTATTATCAGTTTAATGCCCTGGAGGCCCTCTCTACTTATAGGGTATTGATCAATTCTTGGAGAGGCTTTAAGGGATCTACTTCAATCTTGTTAGGAGGTGTACCATGGATTCTGGTGATACCTGTTGAAGATTTCATCCATAAGGAAAGTGATAGTTTATCCAAAAGGAACAA
The DNA here is from genome assembly GCF_042477335.2 of Ovis canadensis. Taxonomy (NCBI): domain Eukaryota; kingdom Metazoa; phylum Chordata; class Mammalia; order Artiodactyla; family Bovidae; genus Ovis; species Ovis canadensis. The sequence goes on along the minus strand of NC_091727.1, from coordinate 111,051,574 downwards.
ATTATTAGTATCCTTAGAATTAGCTCTAATGCTGTCAGAGACAGAACAAATAAAATACATTGAGGGGTCATTTGATTTATTTAGTCACCTATTTTGGTTGCTGTTATCAAATTCTAGAACTATGTCCCCCTTTTGGGAGAGAGAAATTCCAGCATGTTATTTTATGAAGAAATATCAGCACAATAAATGAATGGGGTGGAGGAACTAAGGAGGAAAGGAGGGTATCTCTTAGAGGTCTTAAACAAAAGGAGATAGGTTTAGAAATAGAAACCTGCTGAGTTTAATTTGTAGCCCGCATTATTTTATCCAAGTATTCTAAGGCAAGGACAATTTAATAACAGTGAGGTTGAATACCGAGAGTGTACTTGCAGTGTCAATAAGTACAGAGAGACATTTATTCCCAATCTGAAGAGTGGTTTTGCAAAGTTGGCCAAGGGGAAGGACTGGGGAAAACCCTGTAATTCCTCAGAGTCCCATCATTAGAGGTTAGAAGGGCATTGGAAAGGCTGGTTAGAGGGCTAAAGGCAGCTGGAGTGCTCAAGCTTGTAAGTCTTTATTCCAATTTCCTGGATTTTTGTAATAACAGCAGAGATAAGGAGGATTTTTATTTTGCTTAAGAGCTTCCACTTCTTGGAGTTGAAAATTGAGGACTTTGATAGTCTTCTTCTTCATTGGATCATCTAGGGTCCAGGTCAGCTAGTTTGCTAAATTAACTAAATCTGAGGTGGGCATAATTTCCCATTCCATTCTATCTTTTTAACCAGAAGAGAAAGATCCCAGTTCAGTTGATTAATGAACACAGAGTTAAAGGCTACCCAAGTGCTGTTCCCTCCTTAGCACAGTAGGCAGCACATCAGTCTCATAATGCCTACCCAAGTGTATTCAACGTTCAAAAGAAGAGTTTCCTTTAAAGACAATTTGGAATCATCTACAACAATCATGCATGGGTTCTTTGGACTTGTAGGTACAAGCTTGAATTTTATTCCCATCAACTGGCTTTGGAAAAACCCTAGAAATTGCCAACTGTAGTTGTTCCCCAATCCTCATGGTATAGCAAACCAGCAAGGATTACTTTGTCCCCAGGGTATAACTCTAAAGACTTCCAAGGATTATCCCGATTAGGAGTTTTTATCCAGTGTTGGGTCTGAGTTTCATCGGCAAGCATATGAACTAGCTGATATAAGTCTGAGAAACTAGGGTGAAAAGTTTGAATGGCTATATTAAATTCCTCAGCAAATCTGTGAGGATTCTGTTATCTGGGGGAAATCTTTGACTATGGCTTATAGTTCCAGAGGACATAAGAAAGTAGGAGTTTAGAATTTAGATCCCCAGAGGGTCTGATGTTAAGAGGTTCAGGGGAAGAGGAAGCAGGGAGAGGTTGGGAGAAAAAAAGAAGTCCAATGGGAGGATTATAATGAGGAAACAGTATAGAGGTGACAGAATGATACAGAAGGGTAAGAGGAAGATGGCAACAGAGACAAAGAGGAAAAGGAAGGGCAAGAGTGAACGCTGACATTTTAGGAATCAGTGAACTAAAATGGATGGGAATGGGCAAATTTAATTGTTTTCTTCCAATTGTTTGTTCTCCTCAGTTTATTTAGAAATGGTATTTTATAAAGAGGCAATTTTAGAGTCTTGAATGTGTTTGAAAGCTTCCAGGTACCTATTAAAATAACATTGCATTCAGTCTGTTTAATTTTAGAGCCATAGTCTTCTAACAGTTCTGAGAAAAACAAGTTTGGGGAGGTCTAAAATTCCCCATAATGGCCATTGGAGTTTTAAATTGTTTTTGCTTAAGTTGATCCATTTAGTTTAAAATGTGCATGAGGAAGGACCACAGTTTTTAACGTAAAACCAGAGACTCCCAGAAGGAGGACTCTCCTGAGAGATTTTTTTATAGGTTTAGGATCACATACTTTAACACCAAAGATTAAGAAAACAAGTCAGTACTCACCAAAAGAGCAATGGCACCACACACACACACACACACACACACACACACACACACACAAGCAGATCTCAACAAAAGTTACAGTGTTCAGTTAAAAGGAAGGAGATCAAATCTAAGACACTTGCCAGACCAGAAAGAAGAAGACAACTCATAGAAGTTAAGAGCACAGGGGGCTCAAGTGGGTTCAGCATAGTGTTCCAGGTGTACTGCATACTGTTCCAGTTCCTCAAGGGTTCATCACCTTCTATTTTTCTGACACCAAGTAATACCAACCTTTAAAACAAAAAATTAAGTGGTTTAACTGGTGAAATCAAGTTTATTTAAGAGTGGCAACAGAATTGCAATTCAGAACATGCAAGCTATGGCAAACCATGAACTGCAGCACGCCAGGCTTCCCTGTTCATCACCAACTCCCGCAACTTGCTCAAACTCATGTCCACCAAGTCGGTGATTCCATCTAACAGTCTCATCCTCTGTCGTTCCCTTCTCCTCCTGCCTTCAATATTTCCCAACATCAGGGTCTTTTCCAATGAGTCAGTTCTTCACATCAGGTGGCCAAAATATTGGAGTTTCAGCTTCAGCATCAATCCTTCCAATGAATATTCAGGACTGATTTCCTTTAGGATGGGCTGGTTGGATCTCCTTACAGTCCAAAGGACTCTCAAGAGTCTCCTTCAACACCACAGTTCAAAAGTATCATGAGGGGCACTGGAATTATTAAGGAGGAATGGGAAGCCAGACCAAGATGTTCTGGGAAAATAAACCCAGACATAGAGAACAGACTTATGGACAGAGTGGGGGACAGAGAGGGTGGGATGAATAGAGAGAGTAGCAGTGAAATGTATACATTAACATATGTAAAATAGATAGCCAGTGGGAATTTGCTGTATGATGCAGGGAGCTCAGCCCAGTACTCTATGACAACCTGGAATGATGGGATCAAGGTGGGAGGAAGTTTCAAGAGGGCAGGGACATATGTATGCCTGTGACGGATTCATGTTGATGTATAGCAGAAACCAACACAATATTGTAAAGCAATTATCCTCCAATTAGAAATAAATATTTTTTTTTAAAAAAAGAAATAAGCCACACTGAGATAAGTAACCTGATTCAATGAAGAAGAGGGAAGACATTTCAAATTTTAGCATTCAGCACTCTAATGAATAATCAGACAGTGTTTGTGAGCAAGTATGGTAAAAGTGAATCATAGTGAATATGTTGCCTCTAAAATACTTCTAAGGGCTTCTGGAGGCACCACAAGCTATGTAGAGGGGTTTTCCATTCTGGATTGTGTGGAAGGGAGTTATCTTTGCTTAGCTCCTTCTCTTATACTTCTTAGTTGCCATCCTCTCCTCAAGTCTCCTGCATTATTTCCCACCTTACTTGTTCTCACAGAAGAATTTTCTCTCCTCAATCTTGTTTTTTTCAAGATTTATTTATTTGTTTATGGCTGTGCTGGGTCTTCGTTGCTGTGTGGCTTTTTTCTCTGATTGTAGCGAGTGAGGGCTACACTTCATTGCAGTGTACATGCTGCTCATTGCAGAGGCTTCTCTCTTTGCAGAGCACAGGCTCAGTGGGCATGTGGGCTTGGTAGTTGTGGCTCCTGGCTTCTAGAGCACAGGAACAGTAGTTATGGCACACAGGCTTAATTGCTTAGTTGATCTTCCTGAATCAAGAATTGAACCCATGTCCCTTGCATTACAAGGTGGATCCTTAACCACTGGACCACCAAGGAAGCCTCTGTCCTCAGTTTTATACCTACATCCTTCCCCTGTGATTTGGATCTTGGCTTCTTCCATCTCCTCAAGAAGCTAAATCCACTCATAATCTCCCCACTCTCTTCTATATTTCAGCCTCTTCTTCTCTATTAGCTCTTCTTCATCAAGGTATGAGCGTGTCTAAGCTTCTTCTATCCTGTAAAATGTTCTTATATACATTTCCTGTACTTTAATTTATACCCGTAAAACTACAGAAAATATTCTAAGGGGAACACACATGGCCCTCTCCCTTCTGTTAATCAAGTTGCTTATAACTTTTCTGTAGCCTTTAAGTCTATTGACCACTTCCTTTTGATATTCAATCTTCCCTTTTTTTTTTGGTGACATCAAACTCTACTGATTTTTCTCCTATTTTTCTGGCTACTCCTTGTTAGTTTCCTTTTGCTGTCTGCTATGCTTCCATTCAGCCGTTAAATACTTATGTCTCTCCAAGTTTTGTTCTTAGACCCCTTATTTATTTTAGGCACCCTTCCTTCTTCTAAACAGTCTTTCTGTGTCATCATATCTATTCTCTTGTTCTTAACTGCCATCATTAATTGCTAAAGGCTCCAAAACTTTATATCCAGTTCTGCTCTGTTTCCCAAACTTGAGATTTAACTAATCAACTAACTAGAAACCTTTTCTTAGGTCTTCGATGGGCACCTTATTTTCTTCAAGTTCTCAATTCATCAACACTATGTTGGACAAATGGCTTGCCAAATTTCTTACCATTTTTGAGGATCCACTTCCTCAAAGAGTTGTTGCAAAGATGCAATAAGAACACACACATATATAAAAGCTAATTTTCACTTTCATCATATCCTTATTAAATAAGTCTTCATGCAGAAGGTAGGACTTTATCTGGAATTTGAACAATGGGTAGACTTTAGATGAGAATAGTGAGGGAGAAAATGAAACTGAAATGGACAAAAGATGTCTGTTTTTTATTTACCAATCAGCTGCTTGGCCAAGATTTGCACTGGGTCATCCTGTTCTCACATACTCAGTTGAACTACTTTGCTCAATTCATACAACAACTGCCTCTTATATTTTTGTTCCACTATGTTTTTAGAAGCTGACATCTGGTCTCCCACCTACCTGCCTTCAACATTTCAGCTATTTCCATGGATGCTCTTTGCTATAGCTACACATCTGACACCACCAAGGAGGTACCATGTGTGTAATGGCATTTGTGGTATTTCCAGGATCTATGTAGCCTTCTGGGTGCTGAGACATCATCTGCCTCTGATCAGAAACAAAACATATTCTGTATATGAAATTAGAAAGATAAAGTGGTGGAGGGTAGAAATAAGACAATTGGAATATAGACAAAAACTGAAAACACATATTAAGAGGATATAATTATGAGGGTAAATGATTTTATATACAATAATAATCATATCTTCTCAGGTCAGTAATAGACAAATATAAATAAAATGAAAAGCTCAGGTATGACCCTGAAATAAGAAGTAGCTACATTCAGTGTGTATATCTACTTTTCTATATAGATAACCAGATAACAGTTTTCCCTGAAAATGAAAATATTTTCATGCTTGGACCTGTTCAAATTGCCAAGTATTGAATAGATATTATAAGTAAGAGCATTGTTTTGCTAGCTATATAAAAAAGCATTCAGGCATAATGAGCAATTATCAATATTACCAGATCTAATTTCCAAATTGGCACTAATCATTGTTGCTATTATGTGAAGATAGCAATGATTCCATTTAAACTAAAACTAAAGTTGTTCGCTGATAATCTTTTCAATAGTCTTTTGCATATTATGAACAATAATGATGATGCTAATAAAAAGTTTCTCTGCTGGGCTTTTATATAGTAATAAATAATAGTTAGCTTTTTAGTACTTACTATGTGTTAGGTGCTGTGCATAGTTTGTAAGCTTTATGAAATCATCACAACTATGTGCATCAAGTAACAGTATTGCCTTCATTTTTTAAATAAGGAAATTGGGGCTTAAGAAAGCTAAATAATTTTTACAAGGACCCATAGCTAGTGTATGGTAAAGCTAGAACTAATATGGTGATTGGTCTGAGTACAAAACCCATGTTCCTAAAATTACACTTTACTGCCTGCCAGGACATATTTCCCCAGAATGCTGAGACCCAAACTAATAAAGTCAATACATAATAGATGTGATAATGCATGTGAAAAAGTCATACTAAAAGAAAATCTTTCAATCCAAAAGCAAAAACAAATCTTGCCTATAACCTATTAGGTAGCCTAAACACATTTTTAAAATGAATCAAATGAAGAGGAATGACAATTCGAAACATAGGAAAGCATGAGTCAGAGGGTGCAAATTGAAATTAACATTAAAACCCATACAATGTAGAGGGTGTTCTAACCAATGGATGGTAACATTCTGGTCCTCTGCTCAGATCTGTCTCTATACTGGAGACAGAGGCATCAGGCTATAGAATTCCATGACAAAATTCTATGAAAATCTTCTGACCTATTCCAGTCATTCTCAGTACAGGTTCATCTATTGTTTCCTGATAATATTTGGACTTCAGTTTAATTTAAAGATATGGAGAGAACACCCTCATCATCAACTTAAGTGTTGCAGTCTGCTTGAGAGTAATGCTTATAGTTGTAAACAAATAAATCAGCACTCAATTTTGAACACTGATCCCTTTTGAATTAAGCTAATATAAGCTAGTCCGTGATAAATTGGAAATGTTTGGGCACCTGATCAAATTGAGCATCTGATCTACAGAGGTGAGAAGCATATCCTGGATACAGTATCCCCACAAAGATATATCCATCCCAGGTAACAACTTTATGTCATGATTCATGCAGCCACAGGTTCACCTACTTGACTTAGACTAATCAAGATAATCATTATAATTTTAGAGAGAATCAGATATATAGTGCCATTTATAATGTTTCATTGTCTGAAAGGCCTCAGTTCAGTTCAGTCGCTCAGTCGTGTCTGACTCTTTGCGACCCCATGAATCACAGCACACCAGGCCTCCTTGTCCATCACCAACGCACACAGTTCACTCAGATTCAAGTCCATCAAGTCAGTGATGCCATCCAGCCATCTCATCCTCTGTCGTCCCCTTCTCCTCCTGCCCCCAATCCCTCCCAGCATCAAAGTCTTTTCCAATGAGTCAACTCTTCTCATGAGGTGGCCAAAGTACTGGAGTTTCAGCTTTAGCATCATTCCTTCCAATGAACACCCAGGGCTGATCTCCTTCAGAATGGACTGGTTGGATCTCCTTGCAGTCCAAGGGACTCTCAAGAGGTTTCTCCAACACCACAATTCAAAAGCATCAATTCTTCGGCGCTCAGCCTTCTTCACAGTCCAACTCTCACATCCATACATGACTACTGGAAAAACCATAGCCTTGACTAGACAGACCTTAGTCAGCAAAGTAATGTCTCTGCTTTTGAATATGCTATCTAGGTTGGTCGTAACTTTTCTTCCAAGGAGTAAGTGTCTTTTAATTTCATGGCTGCAGTCACCATCTGCAGTGATTTTGGAGCCCCAAAAAATAAAGTCTGACACTGTTTCCACTGTTTCCCCATCTATTTCCCATGGAGTGATGGGACCGGATGCCATGATCTTCACTTTAATAGTTAAAATTACAAATCATAGCATTTATTTAAAAAAAAAAAGTTTGGTTATATGCTAGAAAAACTACCAGTATTCCACGAAAGCAATACTCCTTTCTGATGTTCTACTTTGAGTACTGACCCTCTATAACTAATAAGAATTAGCAATTAACTTTAAACGTCTGTAATAGAATACTATTGCTTTTGATCCACCAATTTAGGATATCAGTGTTAATATTTCTAGTAGCAAGCTTAGTGTGTTTTACTCCCCAGGTGAGTTATTTCCTGCTCTACCCCTGTGGTCTTGCTTCTGTTGTTTTCCTCTCAATAGTCTTTGTCAGAGAGCTAAAACTATTACATTACCCTTCTGAGACTGCATTCTAAGTTGGCAGGAAAATTAGGATGCAGTCATGTGTTCCTATCCCTGCTCTTATAGTGTGTCAATAGACTAAATAAAACCATGAGTTATCACCCATTTGATATCAATTCAGACAACACTACAAATGGTCCCTTGGGTAAGTGTTATGATAAAAACATAAGAAATGACTTTTATGTTTATGTATGTCACAGTTTAATGATACTACTGCAAGCGACCTTTCTTTTATTAATAAATACCATGGATCTTCAAATCACAAAATTATCTAGAAAAAATTAAGAGTTTTTTTTTTCAATCTGTATCATACCTTGGAATTTAGAAACTCCAGTGTTCTTCTACCTGGTCTATGTAAAAGAAATGAAGATAACATCCTTCTATTAACTCTAAGTATTACCCTCTAAGTCTTCTACTCAATCCTCAATTTCCTGTGCTCTGGATTCTATACTTACTTTCATAGCATGTAAGCTCCATGGGAGATTTTTTAACCCTTACTTTTCTGGGCTTCTCTACCATATTCTGGTAACAATAATAATTCTCTATTTCCTGAAATCCTTCACTCTTAATCCCCAGGACCCCAAACACCTTCAGTTAACTTAGTATATCTTTAACCATTCTTTTTCTTTTGTGGCTTCCTATTCTTGCATTTTCTCAGTAAATACTGATGTTTCCCAGAGTCCCTATAATTCTTCTCATCTTCTCACTTTATGCCTTTCTTCAGATGATCAAATTCAACACAAGTTCTTAAATATTACCTACATACACATAACTCCTACATCTGTCTTTCTAGCCTATATCATTCATTCAGGCTTAAGACTTGTACTAAATTGTATGCTAAATGTCTTATAGAAACTATAATACCACAACTGAACTCATCTCTAAATTCCATTTCACATCCTCTCCTCCCTCTGTATTTATTTGGTATGTATTATCATTATCTACTCAGTCACCAAAACTAGACATTTTAAAGCCATCTATACTCCCCCTCTCCTTCCTTCCTCCTTTATCCAATTGGTGGTTATATCCTCCTTAATATTCCTTGAGTTTGTCATCACTTTAATATCCATACTATCATTTATTGTTGTTATTTAATCACTGAGTCATGTCTGACTCTTTTGCAACCCCATGGAGTATAGCCCACCAGGCTTTTCTGTCCATGAGATTTCCCAGACAAGAATACTGGACTGGGTTGCCATTTCCTTCTCCAAGGCATCTTCCTGACCAGGGGATCGAACTTGCCTCTCTTGCTTGGCAGGCAGATTCTTTACCATTGAGACATTACCCAAAGCAACTATCATCATTTGCCTAGACTAGTACAACATCTTCCTAACTGTTCTCCCAACCTGTTACACATTCCCCTTTAAATTTATCTTCTAAAAATCTTCCAGGCCAATGAAGATGAGATGGTTGGATGGCATCACTGACTCAATGGACATGAGTTTGGGTAAACTCCGGAGCTGGTGATGGACAGGGAGGCCTGGTGTGCTGCTGTTCATGGGGTCACAAAGAGTCAGACACGACTGAGTGACTGAACTGAACTGAACTATGTTTAAAAGGGACTTTCCTGTGGCTCAGAAGGTAAAGAATCTGCGTGTAATGTGGGAGACCTGCATTTGATCTCTGGGTCAGGAAGATCCCCTGGAGAAGGGAATGGCAACTCACTTCAGTATTCTTGCCTGGAGAATTCCATGGACAGAGGAGACTGGTGGGCTACAAAGAGTCGGACACGAATGAGCGAGTAACATACATATATACACCATGTTTAAAAATAATTAAATGCTCATATTTCCTATACAATAATGCCCAAATTCCTTATATGTTGTTTAAGCTCTTCATGATTATCCCTATTGGCCTTGCCAGTCTCATTTTTCATCCATTCCCCTAATTCCTGTTTTTCTCTCTTGCTCTTTCTTTCTCTTTCTCTTTTTTTGGACCAAGTCTGAAAGGCATTTGCAAACCTGGTTCCTGACCAGGGATCAAACCCGTGCCCCCTGCAGTGAAAGTGCAGAGTGCTAACCACTGGACCACTGGGGAATTCCCCCTTGCTCTTTCTCTTATATGTCCCTTGTTTCTGCTGTCTTCTCTGCCTAGTTCCAAATACTCTTCACCTGGCTAACTTCTAATCATATTTTAATATTCAAAATAAGTATCACCTTGTCCAGAAAGCATTTCCTAAAATCCCCACATCAGGCTTTTATGGACTATCCTATGAATTATTCTATTTTATTCATTTTCATGTCTCCAGCATCTAGCACATGACTTGTTACACAATGCATAACTATAGAATGAAGGAATTCCAAAGGGCAAGCCCTAGTTGTTAAATATGGAGATACAATGAACAGTTCTAAACTCATCTTTTCCCTTACAGTGTCTAACCTTCGGCTTCTGTCTTATCAGACTAAAGCAGTTACTTTTCAACACTATTTAATACTCATAGTCTACTCTTGAAGCTTTGTTCCTCAATCATCCCAATTAATTATATTTAGTATTTCCCCAGTTCAAGCTCATCTTCTAGATATGGGGATACATTTTTAATTTTTTAAACAAAGTGTTGTATTTTTTATGTTTGATTTCCACCATGATTATACTTTTTATTTTCTTGACTTTTTGGGTACAGTAGCATGCTAAATTGATGTCTTCAAGACATTCATGCATTCAGCAAATAGTTAATGTGTCTTTTTTTTTTTTTTTTTTTGGCTAGGAGCTGATGATTCAGCACAACAGACGGTAATAACTAAAACCGAAGTCTGTATTCTCATGGAGCTTGCATCTTGTTTTGGGGTTGGGAGAAGTCGACATAGACAACAAACAAATAAGCAATAAATGAAATATGAATGGCAAGTGCTATAAAGAAAATAAAACAGGTGACTGTGACAAAGTGTCCTTGGATGCGTGCGTGGCTACATTAGACAGATTCTCAGCTCCATTCCATAGAGGTAACTGATAAACTGGGAATCCATTAGCTTATGAGTATAATTTGGATTGGGCTTCCTTGATGGCTCAGGTGGTAGTCTGCCTGCAGCGCAGGAGCTACAGGAGACTCAGGTTTGATCCCTGGGTCAGAAAAGATCTCCTGGAGGAGGGCATGTCAATCCATTCAAGTATTCATGCCTGGAGAATCCCATGGACAGAGGAGCCTGGTGGGCTACAGCCTATAGGGTTGCAAAGAGTTAGACACGTCTGAAATGATAGCACAGCACTGCAGATAATTTGGATTATTAGCCTCGTGCTTCTGAACTTTCACACACCACTTTCCTGCCCACTCTCCTTTAAAAGTCATGTGTGACACATCTAATTCATTTCAGTCAGAGAAATGTTAAAAAGTGGTCTTTCAGAGTCCCTGGTTGAATTCTGTAATTTTCACATTATAGAAAGTTAGCATGACCTCACAGAGAATGCCTTTTCCTTGTTTTACAACCTCCAACTTAGCATTTCACTAACCTAGAAGATTATGATGTTAACTGACAACTTGACAGATGTACTATGGACTCACTCTTCCACAGAGTTTTATTTAACACACATTTGGAACCAGCATATTATGAATTCACGAAAGATAAGATTGAATCACAGCATGCATACCTGTGAGACATCGCAGTTGCCACTTGTCTATCTAGAGAAGTACACGCCTAGCATCAGTGTGTCTTTGTAGCTCTCTTCTGTTCACATTCTTGGTAACTCCTTTTGAAGTGATAAAACTTTTGTTTCTTTGTGAAAAATACCCCCAAATATCCAATGGCTGGTGCTGGTGATAGAAATGAAGAAAAAGAGAAAATGAGAAGCTCTAAAAGAATGATGGATCTGAGCCAGCAAAGTAGAACTTTTACGTGGGAAATTACAATGATTATAGTGGTATTTGCAATACTGATGATTTCCAAAAGTCTCTTGATATGTCCTTTGTTAACACTGAGTCTCCAGAAGTATTTTCTAAAATTGCCTTATCGTAAGAATCACCTGGGTTGCATTATATTAGGCCCCCCCTCCTGATTATCATTCAGGAGGTAAGTCAAGGGCAAGGAATCTGTATTTTTAACAATCGTACCAGATAAATATAATGACCTGACAGGACTGGGAAACACTGATCTATATTTCTTTCCTCATAGGGTAAAGATTGCATGAAAACAGAAAAAGTTCTCACAAATTTAGGTACTTGATAAATGTTTTTATCCCTTTCCCTTTCTTCCTTATTTTTATGGCCCCTTTACAAAATTGTGATATTCAAAAATGTTTGTATATCTCATTTCTGGAGCTCTGCTTCTGATGTGAAAGGAGAATCAAGTTCTTGCATATTATTGTGGTCTTCTCCCAGAATTTTACCATACTTAAAAGTATTTTTAAAAAAGTATTAAATCTTAATACTTTACTCACCCAAGTGCCATATTACCTATCATAATAAACATTCCTGTTAGCTGAATTCTATTTAATGTTTTGTTTAGGCCATTCAACAGTGTTATTTTATATTTATTACGTTTTCCATTTGAGTGGCTTTCAAGTCTCAATATTTTTCTTAGAGTAATGATAATTTTAGCCAATTTATTATCCCTTAGAAAGAATAGCTTGGTATTACTATAACAATATTTTAATCAGAACAATCATAGAACTAATTAGGGGCAGAAGTAAAGCTGGAAAAAAATGTGTTAATTATCAGTCCAATACTCTTTCCACCACACTACACTATCTCTCAGCATACATTAATGTAAACAACTATAAAAGCTTGTTTCAGAACAATAAATAAATTGCTAGCCATTATTTACTCTACAACATCTTTATTCTGCTGAATCTATAAACCATTTGTACTCAAACTGAATAATATTTAGAGTAAATATTAATTTAATTCTTAAATTATCAAATAGAATTAGCAGTGTTGTTATCCGTTTCTAAACTTTTTACCCTTTTACATAGCAGAACTAGATATGTCAGGTTTACCTGTGAGAGGGAAAAACATTCTAAAATGCATTCATTCCTGTTGACCTGAGTTTCTCAGGAACAACATAATTAGGGAAACTTGCAGTAACACATAGATTTTTATGTATGGTACATCACCAAGTTTATGGGCTATTTGTAAGTTATCTTTGCACTTCCTGCATATCATTACTTCCCCACACATATGTCCTATTTTCTCAAACTAGATGACCAGCTCCTTAAGGGCAGAAATTGCATGGTAAACGTTTGTTTTTAATCCAGAGCCTAGTAAATTGTCATTAAGTGCATGCTATTTCATTGATCACCTTCTCAGAATATTATAAGGCACAAATGGACATGCTATGAGCATCTAACTGGTCTAAACCCATTCCTAAAACTGGGTGAGTGACTAAACCATAATTCACGCAAACTGGCAACCCTCAAGTTGAGTCTAATTTGCATCTAATAATTGTCACTAAATTTTTTAAAGAAACAACTTCAATAGTCTCACATCCACACCTTTCTGACATTTGCTATCTGCCTATCATGTCAGTCACTAATGCCATCCTCTTCATGAAAATTTCTAGAGAAAAAGAATTTAAATATATAAATCATCAGCCAGATGATCAAGAAAGTTTGCTCAGTAACCAACTGAAACTTCCCCACTCTTATAATTTTTTTTCTTTTTCCATGTCATAGTAATCAGACACTAGACAAAAACCTTTCACACTATAAATCTTATATGGGAAAACTGGTGACCAAGTCATCCCTTAGCCATCCATTCTCCAGAAGTATGCTTAATTCACTTCACTAATCTCCATAAATCTATTTTCTGTATCTTTCATTCTATCTCCCTGCCTCTAATCTTGCCCTTTTTAATCCCTACCACCACCAATGATTTGAACTAAATGTAAATAGAATCATGTTCATTCTCTACCTTAAACCCTTGCCCGGCTCCCCACTGACACTGAGAATCCAACTTCTATCAAATTCTTTCACATAAACTCTAGCTACTTCCTTTTTTTACGTTCTATTCTCCAGTAACTCTATTCTTGTGTTTTCCCACTGTTCAAGATGTCCTCCCTACATATAATATCCTCCCAAGCTGTTTCCACCACTTTCTTATTCATCCTTTAAGGTTCCAGGTTTCCACTGTTATTTTCATTCTCTGTTGATTTCCACAGTGAGGTGTGCATACTTGAGGGAGTACAAAAGATGATGCTTTGGAGTATGGAAAATATTAGAATGCTCAGTATTAGGATACACGTATATATTCTTAACTCATCTTTCTAATATTGACATTTTGGTGGTATCTGTAATAAATGTATTTATAAAATATACACATATACAGCTAAACTGATATACCCATATATTCCATGATACACATACATAGAAGCCAAACTTTTATTGATGAAATACATTGCCAATAAAATTTGGAATGTATTGTTTTTCTCTTTTCACTTTTCATGATTTCTCTAAATGTATTCACTTCTGTAGCATCAGTTAACATATAAATACAGATGACTCTAAATTTTGAGCCCAAACTACCGTCCTGAACTTCCCATTTAAAGTTCCAACCAGTTTGTTCTGGAGTTATCTCAAAGGCTATCTAAGTTTGAACCAATTCTTTGTTCCTATTTATTTCTGATGCTGAAGCTGAAACTCCAGTATTTTGGCCACCTAGTTCAAAGAGCCAACTCATCAGAAAAGACCCTGATGCTGGGAAAGATTGAGGGCAGGAGGAGGAGAAGGGGGCAACAGAGGATGAAATGGTTGGATGGCATCACCCACTCAATGGATATGAGTTTGAGCAAACTCCAAGGGATAAGTGAAGGACAGGGAAGCCTGGCGTGCTGCATTCCACGGGGTTATAGTCAGATACCACTTAGCGACTGAATAGCAATTTCCTCAAACTGTTTTTCCACATAGGTTTCCTACTTTTGTTAAATACAGTTTTCTAAAATAGAATGCCGTCTATTTCCTAGAAGACTTTTTCACGCTTTATTTCTTCCAAATGCATTTCTTATTCTGTATGCCTATAGCCATGTCTTTATTTGAAGCCCTCAGATGATTACAACTGAAATGTTGCAAATCTCCTAATAATAGTTTCCCTACCTCCTTTTTCATTTCCCTTCAATTCTTTCTTCAGTCTACTGTCTGTCAAAGGATTCATATAAATTGCAAATGAGACTAACATCACTTTTCTGGGCTTCCCAGGTGGTCTGGTGGTTAAGACTCTACACTTCCCCTGCAGGGGGTATGGGTGCCCTCCCTGATCACAGAAGTAAGATCACGTATGGTATATGGATGGTAAAAAAAAAAAAAGAAAGAAAAAGAAAAAGAAAGAGATTGTGTCACTTTTCCTTTTTAAAACTTTGTCAGTCTCACTACCAATGTCAAGATATAATGCATGATCTCTTAGCATAGCCTGGTAGACACAGAAGGGCCTTAATGTTGTCCAGAGTCATTTTCTGAACCTCCCACAAAATACAGGCAGTGACTTGCTGTTTTCCAAGTGCACCATGCTCTTATTGCTCAGTGCTCTGGCAAGACTCATTTCAAATGGTCAATTCAATTCAAATCCAAATTCCTCCTCTAGGCATCCTTCGCTGATAACAATTTGTTCCAAGATTGATTATGTCCATCTGTTGTTCACAAAAAAATAGCTATTTAATCCTTAATTAACGGTTAATCTTGTTGACCTCAAAGAGTAAATAATCTGCCTGTAATGTGGGAGACTCTGGTTCGATCCCTGGGTTGGGAAGATCCCCTGGAGGAGGAAATGGCAACCCACTCCAGTATTCTTGCCTGGAGAATCCCATGGACAGAAGAATTTGTCAGGCTACAATCCATGGGGTTGCAAAGAGTCGGACAAGTGAACAATTAACACTTTCACTTTCTTGTTAATCTTGTTGATCTTCTTAGGTGCTTCCAAACTTCAAATGCACAGTTTTACTGTGTGTAGAGTGAGTTTTTCTTGTTGTTCAGTCACTAAGGTGTCTCTGACTCTTTGCAACTCCATGGACTGTATCGTGCCAGGCTTCCCCGTCCTTTGCTATCTCCTGAAGTTTGCTCAAACTCATGTCCATTATGTGGGTGATGCCATCCAACCATCTCATCCTCTGTCATCCCCTTCTCCTCCTGCATTCAATCTCTCCCAGCATCAGGTTCTTTTCCAATGAGTCGGCTCTTTGCATCAGGTGGCCAAAGTATTGGAGCATCAGTTTTAGCATCAGTCTTTCCAATGAATATTCAGGGTCGATTTCCTTCAGGATCGACTGGTTTGATCTCCTTGAAGTCCAAGGGACTCTCTAGAGTCTTCTCCAGCACCACTCCAGTTGAAAAATATCAGCTGTTTGGCGCTCACCCTTCTTTATGGACCAACTTTCACATCCATACATGGCTACTGGAAAAACCATAGCTTTGACTAGGACCTTTGTCAGCAAAGTGATGTCTCCACTTTTTAACCCACTATCTAGGTTTGTCATAGCCTTCCTTCCAAAGAACAAGTGTCTTTTAATTTCATGGCTGCAGTCACTGTCCACAGTGATTTTGGAGTCCAAGAAAATAAAATCTGTCACTGTTTCTACTTCCTCCCCACCTATTTGCCATGAAGTGATATTTTTGAATGAGTGAATGGTCTCAAGCTATTTTCTGAAAAATCTCCAAGCTATCCATGTATCATTAGACATTCAAAGGAAAAAGTTTATAAGATCTGAACCAGTTCAGAAAAATGATGGAAAGATTATTTACTTCCTTTTGTGTAAATAGATTTTGTGAGATTTAGAGCTATAAGGAAACAAAGCAATCTATTAGACTCATTTTAATTGCACTGGTTCGGGATACAAGGCTCTGTATTTATATACTTGTCTAAGGTATGTAGGTAATAAGCAGCAGAGCTGGAAATGAAAACAACCTCTTCTGTCTCTCTTTTCAGTGTATTTTTTCTCCCAACAAGAGAAGTTCTTAACCCTTTTTGTGCCATAGTCCTCTTTGACAATCTGGTGAAGTTTATGAGCCTCCTCTCGAAATAATACTTTTAAATAAATGAAATGCATAGGATCACAAAGAAACTAAATATACTGAAATAAAACTATCAAACTGTTTAAAAATTTCTATATAGTAAAATAAATGTTCATTAAAGCATTGTAAGTAACAAGATCTATTGGCAGGTTTAATAGCTTTCCTAACTGTGAAGTCATGATAAACATGAGTGATATTTTGAGATAGCTACAAAAACCATTGGTGAAAAAGTCACATGCACAGCTAATATGATTTTTTTTAACCTATGTTGATAATTGAAGAAAATTTTAGATTTAAGTAACACAGTAGTGGAAATAAAGAAATAATAATTTCCCCATAAAAATTCATGAACACCAGATACTTTAACCTACACAGGTAATAAAATTGTATAAAAGTAGACACATACACACACACATGCATGCACATGCACATGACTATAAGACTGAGGAAATCTGAATAAGGTCAGTAGATTGTATAAATGTTAGTATCCTGGCTATGATATTATCCAATAGCTTTGTAAGATATTTTCATTGGGAGAAATTGGATAAAGGGTACACAGGACCTCTCTATATCTTAAAATTGCATGTGAATCTATACCTTAATAAAAATTCCAGTTAAAAAATCTATACTCCAGGTTAAGAATCTATGAGGGAGCAAAATTTGCCACCTAAGAATACTTGGCATATTCATTATTTTAAGCTGGTTATTTTCTATGAAACAGCAGACAAAGGAAAAGCTCTGAAAACCAAGTAGGAGTTACCTTTTTGTAAGAAATATTTACATTTATAAGGGTAAGGGAAACCTCCATTTGTAAGAGTGTCTCCCTCCCTGTACCAGGAAGACAAGGATAAATAAATCTCTAGAAACTCATCAATGAAGTAAAGGCAGTGACTTAGATCTGTTAACAACTTTACCCTTATTTTCTGTGATGATCCTAGTAACCTCTCATAATCGACTCTCACCATCCTCAATATCCTCTTTTTCTTTAGCTAAATATGGTATTTAAGTGAGGGCTTAAGTCATTTTGCACTCAGTTTTCCTGGGTCTCTCTCATGTATACATTTTATTAAACATTTTTTTGAAGATATATCTTTATTTTTTAATATAAATTTATTTATTTTAATTGGAGGTTAATTACTTTAACAAACACATGAAAAGATGCTCAACATCACTCATTATCAGAGAAATGTTATTAAACTTTTGTTTGATTTTCTCCTGTTAATCCGTCTGATGTCAATTTAATTCTTAGACCAGTCATAAGAACCTAGAAGGGTAAAGGAAAATTTCTTCCTCCCCAACAAACATTCCTAATGTCAAAATCTTGATGTAGTGTTTTCCAAAGTGTTCTTGAAGATGTGTTCCAAAGCATTTGAAAGGTACTGAAGAAGTCAGAAATATTTTTTTTAAAAAGCTCTAACTCAGACTTGTCCAAGACTACTTGCCCCACAAAGCCTTATTTTTGTGGACTACTTACTAGTGTCTCAAACAGACTTGCATTCCCGACTTCACTTTGAAAGTGCTGCCTTGTTCATCGCAGGATCATGTCAGCTTTTATCACAAGAGCCCGAGAAAAGCATTCAAGAAAGCATTTGAATAAGGATATTGCATCAGACTGTTACCGCTTTCCTTTCATCATTGTTTTTGAGCAACACAGTTTGCTTTGGGGTGGTGTCTGTTTAGATCGATAAGGCAACCAGGTGGAAGGGCTATGTGGGTGTACTGTAATACTTTCACACTCATTATTTTCCTTTGCAATTCAGTGAGCTGTTCTGAATTGAAAATAAATCTGTCAACAACCAAAGCAAAAGAAAAACTAAAAATGTTCTGAGGAAAAGAAGAATCAATTTAAGGGAACATGGTGCTATATATATATATATATATATATTTATAGAGAGAGATATACACTCACAATGGTCACGATGAGATATGTACAGAAAACTCTTCACAAATTTATGCACATAAACTCACATTTAAAGAAATTTAGGTGTTTACCTGCTCTTTTTAATATTCTTAGAGAAGGAACTTCTAGGTTGAGTTTTGTTCAGCATATCAGCCCTTTTGAATCTTTCATTTTCAAGATTTCTGAGGCAATACTACTGATTGTAAGTTGCATTCAACTTACTGCACTACAGTGTGGTGAAAAGAGCTTGGAAACATGTAAGGGGGATTCCAATCACAACTATGCTACTCATTATGTGACCGTAAACAAGTCATTTTACCTCCCTTGGACTTCTATATGTGGTTTGTTACTTATATTTATACTGAAGAGAGTAAAGTTTAGGCCAACTGCTCTCAAAGGAATCTTAGTTATACACAATTGTATAACTAAAGGAATTATTATCCTTGAGCTGCTCAAATTGAAAGTATAACTGCTAGCATTTAATAAAACTTTTTTGTGTGTTTTACTTATGTTATTTATTTGAATCTTCACTAAAACCCTAAGGGTAACTATTACTATTATCCATGTTTTATAGATGAAAAAAACTGAGGCACAAAGAGGCCAAGTAACTTGCCCAGTTATACAGCTAATGAATGGAAAAGCAGGGATTTGAACCTAGGTAGTCTGACCTCAGAAACTCTGAGATTAACCAAGGTGTTGAAGTGGGGCAGAATTTGCCACCCTCAAAAATACCTCTTTGGTATAACGGGTATTTGACACAAAGGGAAATCTCCATTTGTAAGTGTGTCTCCCTCTCTGTAATAGGATGAGTGAAGTGAAAGTGAAGTGAAGTCGCTCAGTCATGTCCGACTCTTTGCGACCCATGGACTGTAGCCCACCAAGCTCCTCTGTCCATGGGATTCTCCAGGCAAGAATACTGGAGTGGGTTGCCATTTCCTTCTCCGTACAGGATGAGAGGGATGACTAAATCTCTAGAAACTCTTATCGATGGAGAAGACAAAGACCTAAATCTGCATAAAAATGATACCCTTGTTACTGTGCTTTTCCTGATAGATTCCCATAACTGGTTCCCCTACATTCAACATCTTCTTTTGTCTTTAGCTGGAATTGATATTTAAGTGACTTGGGTCATTTTGGAGTTACTCAGTTTTCCTAGGTATTTCCCATGTGTACAGGAAGTTTACATGCTAATAAACTTCAGTTTATTTTTCTCCTGTTAATCTGTTTTTACAGAGGTAAGGGTGGGAGTATGAGCCAAGAACATAGAAGGGTAGAAGAAAAAAAAATTTTTTCTCTCCTACAGTATAAAAGAAACTGAAGAAATAAATACTCCTGCAAAGAGAGAAGATGGAAACCAAAAAAAAAAAAAAAAAAAGGAAAACAGAACACTCTAACGGATCAATTTCAGTAGCTGCATATTCCATATGTATGTCAAGAACCTGAGTGGTATTACACAGAACAATATGAAGCACTTAGGAAGCTGTTTTGCTGTTTGAAAGCTATCCAGTGAAAGAAAGACACTAGTAAAGAATAAAGCTTCAGTGGCCTTAAATACTTATTCCCTGGCCTGCACTTAAGAAAATAAATCAATGTGTTGTTGCAACAGCTTATGGATAAAATGTTTTTCTTTTTATGTGTTATGTTTGGGACATATATAAAGTGTGTGTTCTCCATAGATAAACAATGCCAGCCTATACGTACATAAGAAATCTTCAGTTCAGTTCAGTCGCTCAGTCGTGTCCGACTCTTTGCGACCCCATTAATCGCAGCACGCCAGGCCTCCCTGTCCATCACCAACTCCCAGAGTTCACTCAGACTCACGTCCATCAAGTCAGTGATGCCATCCAGCCATCTCATCCTCTGTCATCCCCTTCTCCTCCTGCCCCCAATCCCTCCCAGTATCAGAGTCTTTTCCAATGAGTCAACTGTTCACATGAGGTGGCCAAAGTACTGGAGTTTCAGCTTTAGCATCATTCCTTCCAAATCCCAGGGCTGATCTCCTTCAGAATGGACTGGTTGGACCTCCTTGCAGTCCAAGGGGCTCTCAAGAGTCTTCTCCAACACCACACTTCAAAAGCATCAGTTCTTCGGTGCTCAGCCTTCTTCACAGGCCAACTCTCACATCCATACATGACCACTGGAAAAACCATAGCCTTGACTAGACGGACCTTAGTCAGCAAAGTAATGTCTCTGCTTTTGAATATACTATCTAGGTTGGTCATAACTTTTCTTCCAAGGAGTAAGCGTCTTTTAATTTTATGGCTGCAGTCACCATCTGCAGTGATTTTGGAGCCCCAAAAAATAAAGTCTGACACTGTTTCCACTGTTTCCCCATCTATTTCCCATGAAGTGATGGGACCAGATGCCATGATCTTCATTTTCTGAATGTTGAGCTTTAAGCCAACCTTTTCACTCTCCTCTTTCACTTTCATCAAGAGGCTTTTTAGTTCCTCTTCACTTTCTGCCATAAGGGTGGTGTTATCTGCATATCTGAGGTTATTGATATTTCTCCCAGCAGTCTTGATTCCAACTTGTGTTTCTTCCAGTCCAGCATTTCTCATGATGTACTCTGCATAGAAGTTAAATAAGCAGGGTGACTATATACAACCTTGACATACTCCTTTTCTTATTTGGAACCAGTCTGTTGTTCCATGTCCAGTTTTAACTGTTGCTTCCTGACCTGCATACAGATTTCTCAAGAGGCAGGTCAGGTGGTCTGGTATTCCCATCTCTTCCAGAATTGTCCACAGTTTATTGTGATCCACACAGTCAAAGGCTTTGGCATAGTCAATAAAGCAGAAATAGATGTTTTTCTGGAACTCTCTTGCTTTTTCCATGATCCAGTGGATGTTGGCAATTTGATCTCTGGTTCCTCTGCCTTTAGTTTCCAATTTATCAATGAACAGTTGTATTAACAAAGAGTTTGGTTGGCCTTTGTCCTCAGTTCCTAGGAAATAACTTCTAAATTCTTAGAATTTCCTGAGTGATGAAAGTTTCTTTGCTATTCATGGTAGGTGCTGATAGTTTATGCTAATGAGGAGATACTTGGGTTTCTATATAAGCTAGCTAAAATGACTTAGGGTAGGAGAGCTGGCCATTCCAGAAAGACCAACTATATGATTAGATATTTAAGGCTTTAAGCCATGTGACCTTCAAGGAGGAGAGAAGAGCTAGAGATTAAGTTCCATCACATGGCTAGAGAGTCCCAATCACATCTATTTAATGAAACTCTTTTAAAATATCTAGACATTGAGGCTCAGGTGAATTTCCCGGGTTAACAATGCTCTGTGCATATTGCTACACATTGATGTGCCAGGAAGATGACACATCCTGACTCAACGGGAAAAGTCACTGGAAGTCTCCACTTGATACCCTCCTGGATCTTGCCACATACATCTTTTCCTTTGACTGATCTTTTAAAGATTTTTTTGTTTGTTTGTTTTGTTTTTTGGTGTGGACCATTTTTAAAGTCTTTATTTAATTTTTTAACAAATATTGCTTCTGTTGTCCGTGTTCTGGCTTTTTTGGCCACGAGGCACATGGGATTACAGCTCCATGACCAGGGATTGAACCCACATCCCCTACATTGGAAGGCAAAGTCTTAACCACTGGACTTCAAGGGAAGTCCCCTGATTAATATTGATTTCTATTCTTTTTACTATTATAAAACTGTAATCCTAAGAATAGCACTTTCCTGAGTTTTATGAGTCATTCTAGTGAATTATTGAACCTAATGGGGTAGTGGGAAATCTTGATTTTATAGCCAGTAGATCAGGAATGTGCATGGTTTGAGACCACTCTTCATCCAGGCTGGTGGCTGATGTCTGAGGTAAGGACAGTCTAGGGAGGACTGTGCCTTTAACCTGTGAAGTTTGGTCTAGATACACATGGCTTTCCAGTAATCCAGTAAGAATGAAACAGAAATGAAGGGAGCAGGGCAAAGTTTTTAAAAGAATGACATAGCCATAGAACACATCATAAACTGATTAGAAACAAGTCCAGGATGGCAGATAAGTTGACTTCCTCTAGAACTTGAGCTCATTGTAACACATCAGCAAGCTAAATGACACATCCACAGGTGCCATGACAGTTTCAAAGCCTACCATAAAGGGTCAAAGTGGGTAGTGGCCCAGTTCCTGGAAATGCCCACCCCTTCCCCAAAATAGTCATAATACTCCTCCCACTCATTAGCCTATGAAATTACCCACCCCTGTAGAAACTGACAACCCCATACCCTGGTGTTCTCTTGCTTTTTGAGATGGCCCACACTCTGTGGAGTGTGTTTCTCTCTAAATAAATCCACTTCCTATCTATCACTTTGTCCATCACTTAATTCTTTCTGCAACGAGATATCAAGAACCTGAGCTTCATTAAGTCCTGAAATCAGATGTGATCTCAGTTAAAAGACTGTGAGTTTAAGCCCTAATCTGAGATAGACAGTGTCAAGAACTGGCTTAAAGTATAATAACAGAAATATTTAATAGAATTGACCACTGCAGATTTCCATAATATATCAGGCTTATACAAACAACTTTTCAAATACATCTTGATAAATTTTTTCAACACCATAAATCATAATAGCATTGCCAAAATTACTTTTCTAGTCAGTCATTAAACCAAACTAATCATGTATGGAATCATATATTTCAATGTACAAAACTGAATTTCCTGGTGTAAAATAAAACATTCAGTTTCTTTTTTTTTCCACTAAAAATAAAGCTTTTTTACCAAGATAGTCTACATCACACTAAATAGACTAATATATTCATTAGTTTTATGTCAGCACTAGAAAGGTAACTTTCAAACAAAGCTTTTTTCCTCACTGAATCCAAACTAATCTTATATCTGTGTTCTTCAAATTGATCTTATAGTGACATCAACATGGTTGGGAAAAACTTAACATGTAATATGCAGATAATAGTGTTGACTTTTCAGTAACACGACAGTTCTACAACTATGTCCAGTGAGACTGAAACTTGTTTTCAGAACAAAAGAAAGCCATTTTCTTTGCCAACTGTATTAGATTTCCTATATCAAGTTTAAAGAAAGCACATGCCATTAAGTAGAGAAAGGCTAGGGTTAAATAAGGAACCTAGTAAATAAGGAATTAATTAAATTCACCCCCAACATTTAGAGGGTGGGTCGATTTGTTTAATGTTTCTGAAGGAAGCTAAGAGTATCCAATATGATTTTTTAACAAAGTAAAGAACTATTGACCATTAGTGCTTATGATAAAGAGCAGTTTCAGATCCAGTGCTTCATTCATCTTTTCAATACATTTTTATGGTTATCCCCCACTTTTCAAAAGTTCATTTCATGCCACTTCTCTTTTCACTAACATTTGTTTTCACTAACAGAAAGAAATTTTATAGGATTTTTACTTTTATGGGGAAAAAAAGCAAAACTAGGAGGCTGGTGTTTGTTTTGCAGTGAATCCTTACAGAAGCAGTGAGCACCCCAAACAGTGAGAACAGAAGCTCTTTTCCCACGAACTAAACTCAGCATTTCACCATCAAGCCACCTTAGCTTTGAAATGGATCTGTGGGTATCTGTGCTTGATCTCAATTTATTTTGTGCATCTGTTATCAAGATGTGTCTTAAGGTAATTCCTTCTCCACTTTTTGCCATTTTGACTTATGAAAGATTTCATAGGAATGCTCTAGACATCACTTTGCTGACAAAGATCTGTATAGTCAACGCTATGGTTTTTCTAATAGTCATGTATGGATATGAGAGTTGGACAATAAAGAAGGCTAAGCACTGAAGAATTGATGCTTTTGAATTGAGATGCTAGAGAAGACTCTTAAGAATCCCTTGCACAGCAGGGCGATCAAACCAGGCATTCCTAAAGGAAATCAACCTTGAGTATTCACTGGAAGAAGCTAAACTCCAATACTTTGGCCACCTGATGTGAATAGCTAACTCATTGGAAAAGATCCTGATACTGGGAAAGACTGAGGGCAGGGAGAGAAGGGGGCAACAGAGGAGGAGATGGTTGGATGGTATTACCAACTCAATGGGCATGAGTTGACTCCAGGAGATAGTGAAGGACAGGGAAGTTTGGCATGCTGCAGTCCATGGGATCGCAAAGAGTCAGACACAGTTTAGTGACTGAACAACAGCAACTTTCGGATAGAGGGCGAAACATGTATTGATTATTTTTTATGTGAGACACCAGCACTATGTTAGGCACCAAAAAAAAAAAAAAAAAACCAGAGATGAGAAAAACTCACTTCCTGTCCTAAGGAACTCTTGTCTAATGGGAGAAACAACAAAGGAAGCAATGTGATAAATTCTATAAAAGTGATATCCAGTGTTCTGTGAGAGAAGAGACAAAGGAGCACTTACCTCAACCAGGAAGTATCAGAAAATTTCATGGAGGAGATGGACTCCTTAGGTCAAGCCTTCAAGCTGTTGTTTGAAAACAAGTCAAGGCAAAGACAGACAGTTGTAGGTGTAGAATAAAGACATGGAGACAGAATGACCACTCATCCTGTTTTTCCCAGAACTGAGGAGGTTCCTGAGACATAGGACTTATAATGCTAGAAGGAAAGTCCCAGGCAAACCAGGATAATTTTGTCAAATTTCAAGGAAATTGTATGCGTTTAGTGAGTCAGGATAAGCATTTTTAAAAAGAATGCATCTCACATAGTAAGATTCATTATATTTTTATAACATTTTTGTTTCAGAAATGAGATGTGAGTGGGTGGATGTGCATGTGTGTAAGTAAAATCCTAGAAGACAACTTTTTTCATGTCTTTTTTTCTTAAGTACTTTTGCGCAACTACCTATTCAGAGAATAAACAGGGCCCTTGTTTTCTCAAGTGAGCACATCTTGTAAGACAGGCTTTACGTGGAAAACTAGCCCTGATTTCATAATGAGTCCCACACTTGATTTAATGTTCTGCTATCACCATCATGAAATCCTTAATAGTTTTGCCTTTGAACTTGTGTTTTGTAAATCACATCCAAAGGTACAATGGTGTATGGGCATGGACAGAGGAAATATGCATGGCACCAGCGTACATACCAAAAGCTAAGGCTCAGGAGAACAATGAGCACTGTACTTGGTTGTTTGAAACCTGCTTGCTACCTTAGGGCAGTCTAGGGCTTTGTGAACCCTAAAGAATGATTGGGGCCAAGATTCAGACCCATATATGCAACTACTGTGATGGCAGCAGCAGTAGAATTAGCTGCTGTGGTAGCAGTGGCTGTGGCCTGGGGTAAAGGAAGGATTCCTCATGTGGGCAATGTTGAGAACTGCAGCGGAGGGTCAGTTTGCCTGTCCATCCTGGCTTCCCACCCCATCATCTCCACAAATATTAACTGTCTGAGCAGGAACTTCCATATCTCAGGAACAGGCAGTAAATGTTTTCCAATAACTTTTACAAAGTAAAAGCATATACATGGACATTGTAATAAAACAGATCAAAGGATTATTAGAATTCTTTTAAGAATTTAGAATTTGTGGATTTAAAAATTGCTGCAACATAAAAAGCAAATATCTATGGGCATAGAAGTTAAATAACACTATTTTCCTTTTATAAAATATTTAATCCATTTATTTTTGACTGTGCTGGGTCTTTGTTGCTGTGCGAGCTTTCTCTGGTCCTGACGAATAGGAGCTACTCTCTAGTCATGGTGTGTGGACTTCTTACTGCAGTGTTTTTTCTTGTTATGGAACATGGGCTCTAGGGCACACAGGCTTCAGTAGTTGTGGCTCCTGGGCTCTAGAGCACAGACTCAGTAGTTGTGGTACACGAGCTTAGTTGCTCTGAGATATGTGAGACCTTCTTGGATCAGGGATGGAACCCATGTCTCCTGCATTGACAGGTGGATTCTTTACCACTGAGCCACCTTAAGAACATTCATTTCATTTTTATTAGAGTTTCACATGAATTAATTACTAGAGAATAAAATGTTTAAATTAATTTTCCTTACAATTGAAGATAAAGTAATAGAATGTATAAGCAGGTATTTTGAGTTATGAACATACTTTCGGTTTCTTCTACAAGTTTAACTTGCCTAGAAAATCCTATGGACAGAGGAGCCTGGCTGGCTACTCCCATGGAGTCGAAAGAGTTGCACAAAACTTAGTAACTAAACCATCACCACTACAACCTTAACAAGTTACAGAAGATATCTAAGGACATATTAAAATGCCATTACATGAATTCACATTTAAAATTAAATTCAGACTTACATGAAACTGATTTGTATGAAAAGTTAAGTCTTTTTAGAAACATTGTTCTGAAAAAAACATCAGCTTTAGATGCACTCAATTTTTTAAAATTTATTTATTTTAATTGGAGGTTAATTACTTTACAATATTATATTGGTTTTGCCGTACATCAACATGAATCCACTAATTTTTCAGAAATAATCTCAATGTTGTCATGGCCTCTAAAATACTCTTAACAGGTTCATCACCAGAAAGATCTTTATCAAACAAAAATTATCAATAATTATTTACAGTCTTGCATTTACCAAGAGCAACCGATGTTACTTTCAGTTCAAGCAATTGAAAATGAAATGGCTAAGAAACAGAGAACCAGTTAGTCATCACCATAGGGGACAGGAGTGGGAGGAAGGGCAAAATATGTGAAAGGGATTTGTACTAGGTATAAAATAAATAAGTTACAAACTGGTAATATACAATACAGGGAACACAGTTAATATTTTATAACAATAAAGGTATGAGGCATATTATATAAAAATAGCAAATTGCTATGCTATCACCTGAAACTAATAAGTTCATTGTACCTCAATTTTTTAAAAAAGGAAAAGAAAATAAAGTGGCTAAAAGTACACACCTTTTAAATTTTATTTTTATTTAGAGGATAGTTACTTTACAATATTGTAATGGTTTCTGCCATACACAGCATGAATCGACCATAGGTATACATATGTCCCCACCCTCTTGAACACCCCTCCCACCTCCCTCCCCATCCCACCCTTTTAGGCTGTCACAGAGCACCGGGTTTGTGTTCCCTGCATTATACAGCAAACTCCCACGGACAGTACTGATGATCTTACTCGCAGGGAAGCAAAGGAGACGTAGACATAGAGAACAGACATTCGGACACAGTGGGGGAAGGAGAGGGTAGGATGATTTGAGAGACTAGCATGAAACATATACATTACCATATGTAAAAAGTACACATTTTTATGGCCTAATAAATTAATTTACAGGACATTGAGCCAGAAAAAGCCTTTGATGGATCAAGATATCACATTACTAAAGTATTATCATTTGTTTGAAAAAGGCTTCCTCAGCAATCAATGCAAAGAAATAGAGGAAAACAATAGAATGGGAAAGACTAGAGATCTCTTCAAGAAAATTAGAGCTACCAAGGGAACATTTCATGCAAAGATGGGCTCAATAAAGGACAGAAATGGTATGCACCTAACAGAAGCAGAAGATATTAAGAAGAGGTGGCAAGAATACACAGAAGAACTGTACAAAAAAGATCTTCATGACCCAGATAATCACGGTGGTGTGATCACTCACACTCACCTAGAGCCAGACATCCGAAGTGAGAAGTGGGAAGTCAAGTAGAGAAGGAAGCATCTCTAGGAACAAAGCTAGTGGAGGTGATGGAATTCCAGTTGAGCTATTTCAAATCCTTAAAGCTGATGCTATTAAAGGGCTGCACTCAATATGCCAGCACATTTGGAAAATTCAGCAGTGGCCACAGGACTGGACAAGGTCAGTTTTCATTCCAATCCCAATGAAAGGTGATGCTGAAGAATATTCAAACTACCGTACAATTGCATTCATTTCACATGTTAGCAAGGTTATACTTAAAATCCTTCAAACTTGGCTTCAGCAGGACATGAACTGAGAACTTTCAGATGTACAAGATGGGTTTAGAAAGGGCAGAGGAACCAGACATTGAATTGCCAAAATTTGTTGGATAATGGAGAAAGCAAGGGAATTTCAGAAAAACATCTACTTCTGCTTCATTGACTATGCTAATTGCTTCATTGACTAGCCTTTGACTGTGTGGATCACAACAAACTAGAAAATTCTTAAAGAGATGGGAATATCAGACCATCTCACCTGTCTCCTGAGAAATCTGTATGCAGGTCAGGAAGCAACAGTTAGAACACTGTGTGGAACAACTGACTGGTTTAAAATTGGGCAAGGAGTATGACAAGGTTGTATATTGTCACTCTGTTTATTTAACTTATATGCAGAGTACATCATGTGAAATGCCAAGCTGGATGAACTACAAGCTACGATCAGGGTTGCTGGGAGAAATATCAACAACCTCAGATATGCAGATGATACCACTCTAGTGGCAGAAAGTGAAGAGGAACTAAAAAGCCTCTTGATGAGGGTAAAAGAGGAGAGTGAAAAAGCTGTCTTTAAAGTCAACATTCAAAAAGCTAAGATCATGTTATCTGGCCCCATCACTTCATGGAAAATAGAAGAGGAAGAAGTGTAAGTGGTGGCAGATTTTATTTTCTTGGGCTCCAAAATCACTATGGATGGTGACTACAGCCATGAAATTAAAAGGCACTTCTCCTTGGAAGAAAAATTATGACAAACCTAGACAGTGTATTAAAGAGCAAAAACATCATTTTGCCGACAAAGGTCTGTATAGTCAAAGTTATGGTTTTTTCAGTAGTCACGTATGTATGTGATAGTTGAACCATAAAGAAGGCTGGGTGTAGACAAATTGATGCTATCAAATTATAATGCTGGAGAAGACTCTTGAAAGTCCCTTGGACTGCAAGGAGATCAAATCAGTCAATCCTGAATATTCATTGGAAGGACTGATGCCGAAGCTAATGCTCCAATACTTTCACCACCTGATGTGAAAAGCCGACTCACTGGAAAAGCCCCTGATGCTGGGAAAGATTGAGGGCAGGAGGAGAAAGGCGTGACAGAGGGTGAGATGGTTGGAGGGCATCACTAAGTCAATAGACATGAGTTTGAGCAGACTGTAGGAGACAGTGAATGTCAGGGGAGCCTGTCGTGCTGCTGTCCATGGGGTTGCAAAGAGTCAGACAAGATTGAGCAACTGAACAACAAGAGAAATAGAGAGAATCTAAGATATTCTTCACCCTTATGGCAGAAAGTGAAGAGGAACTAAAAAGCCTCTTGATGAAAGTGAAAGAGGAGAGTGAAAAAGTTGGCTTAAAGCTCAACATTCAGAAAACAAAGATCATGGCATCTGGTCCCATTACTTCATGGGAAATAGATGGGGAAACAGTGGAAACAGTATCAGACTTTATTTTGGGGGGCTCAAAAATCACTGCAGATGGTGACTGTAGTCATGAAATTAAAAGATGCTTACTCCTTGGAAGGAAAGTTCTGACCAACCTAGGTAGCATATTCAAAAGCAGAGACATTACTTTGCCAACAAAGGTCCATCTAGTCAAGGCTATGGTTTTTCCAGTGGTCATGTATGGATGTGAGAGTTGGACTCTGAAGAAGGCTGAGCACCGAAGAACTGATGCTTTTGAAGTGTGGTGTTGGAGAAGACTGAGAGTCCCTTGGACTGCAAGGAGATCCAACCAGTCCATTCTGAAGAAGATCTGCCCTGGGATTTCTTTGGAAGGAATGATGCTAAAGCTGAAACTCTAGTACTTTGGCCACCTCATGCGAAGAGTTGACTCATTGGAAAAGACTCTGATGCTGGGAGGGATTAGTGGCAGGAGAAGAAGGGGATGACAGAGAATGAGATGGCTGGATGGCATCACTGACTCGATGGATGTGAGTCCGAGTGAACTCTGGGAGTTGGTGATGGACAGGGAGGCCTGGTGGGCTGTGATTCATGGGGTTGCAAAGAGTTTGACACGACTAAGCGACTGAACTGAAGACATTCTACATGGGTTTCTGTTTGTTTTTTGTTTTTTTTTTGTGTGTGTGTGGTTTTTTTTTTTTTTTTTTTTTTTTTTTTTTTGTAATCTAAGTTCTCCAACCAGGGTTCAAACCTGAGTCATGGCAGTGAAAGCCTGAATTCTAACCACTAGGTCACAAGGGAACTCCCTTGTATTTTTGGTAGATAAGGCATTAAGCAAATATTGTAGTAATTATTATCTTTGCTCAGGATATTTTTCCTAGCTCCATTTTTTAATAAAAATGAATGAATATGTGACCCAGGCTGAGACCATCATAGAAACCCAGTTGTATGACCTCGGTGATTAGCAATGGGAAGAGTATGCCATCCTTGCATGCAATCAGAGTCCTTCTTCAGGATTTTTAGGATTTTTCAGAAGTGTGTATCCTAACTCTAGTAAGGATATCAAAGAACTATAGAGATATGATTCTAGGATACAATTATAAGGATACGACTCTAGGGGTAACATAGGCTATTTTTTCCACCAAGTGGAGAAGCCTGAGAAGAAGCAGCTAATGCAATGGTCCCCCCTCCCTTATCTGTGGTTATGCCTTCTGCAGTTTCAGCTACCCAAGGTCAAGCATGGTCCAAAAATATTAAATAGAAAATTTCAGAAATAAACCATTCATAAGTTTTAAATTGTGCACAATTCTGAGTAGCATGTTCAAATCTCACACTATCCTGTTCCATTCCACTTGGGACATGAATCATCCCCTTGTCCAGCATATCACACCCATATCATGCCCAGCTACACTCAGTAGCAGTCTTGGTTATCAGATCAACTGTCCAGGTATCTCAGTGCTTATGTTCAAGTGATCCTTATTTTACTTAACAGTGGCTCCAATATATAAGAGTAGTGATGCTGGCATTTGGGATATTCTCTGTGCTTAGTTTATAAATTAAACTTTATCAGGTATGCATGTATAGGAAAAAAAAACAGTATATGTAGGGTGTGGTACTTTTTGTGGTGGAGGCATCCACTGAGGAGTCTTAGAACCCTCATGGATAAAGGGGGACTACTCTACTCTCCAGATGGAGAGAGAAGCAGGAGAAAAAGGAAAACTGATAGAAAAAGAAATTCATGGCACCGAGACCTTAATTGACATACCTGAGATTCCTAGAGTTACCCTGCCCTTGCAGTTTATTTTTTCTTTCTTCTTTCTTGATTCAGAGTGCTACGCTACCCTATGCACTTTCAATACATTCGTTTTTCCTCTTAGGTTAGTTGGAGTTGAATTTCTATCTCTCGCAACCAAAATAAATCAGACTATTAGACAGATGACAGCAACTTTATATGATCAAATTCAAATGCTAACTTTTGTATAGTTGACCCTTGAACAATGCTAGTTGGAATTGCACAGATCCACTTATACATGAATTTTTTTCAATAGTAACTCCTACAGTACTATACAATCAGAGGTTTACTTGATTGACCATATATATATATATATATATATATATATATATATGGTCACTATAAATTATACACATATTTTTTACTTCCTGAAGGGTCAGTGCCCCTAAACTTGACATTGTTCAAGGGTCAATTGTATTTTATAATGTGTAAAATATATACAGTATCTCATTTGACCTTCACATCAATTCTGTGAACAAGGTATGAGTATGAGTGGTAGTTGCTCAGTTGTGTCCAACTCTTTGTAACTCCATGGCCTATAGCCTGCCAGGCTCCTTTGGATATGTCAGATGTCCCATGAAGGGGGGAGGGTTATCCAGGAAATTATTTTATCATTTGATAAAAAATTAAAATATGATGAAATATATGCACTTTGAGACCCTTATATAAGGATAGTTAATAAAAACCTACCACCAGACCAGTGATTTCAACAGGATGGAATGGGATATATCAGAATACAGGAGTGTATCTTTGTGAACCATTGCACTAGACTCTGAATTCTTTGAGAGTATCTTGTTTACTTTTGTATCTCCAATGCCAAACACAAAGCCTATCATAAAATACAAAATATAGAATATAAAGGGGAACCAGTTTCTGAAAGAAAGGCCTATAACACTTTCTATGAATTTACTACTAAATATCTCTACCTTTTCTTTGACATTACTTTTGATACCACAACCACATTATTTGCAAGCATCTAGTTTATGAAACTTGCATGGTTCATAGACTATCAAAGTTAAAATGCATTTCAAAGTAAGTTGTTAGTTGTCTAGTTGAGCTTGACAAGACACAGCCATTGCAATCTCCTTTTTCCCTCATTTACTTCCCTTTTGAGGAGAGTACTATCTAAACTTCTTTTGGGTACTAATATTAAGTCTGAATGTGAATTTATATGTATTCAAGAGATTAATTTAACTATCTTGTTAATTTGTAGTAATTATCTTACCTTTTTTCTAGTCTAATTTTCAAGAGATTTAAAAAGCAAAGTAGCATGCACCGATTAAAATTCTAAATTGACAAAGGCTATTAATTTGGGAAGCATGAATTTTATGCAAAATATGGTATCACACAAAGACATTTATTTCAGTGTAGGATGACCCAGTATGGCTATCAAGACACATGCAGATCAGATACCAGCATTATCCATATGATAGTTTTCTTTGGGGAGAAATAAAGAGCTGCCTTCAGATGCTGCAGTTTTAGCCTCTCTTAAAAAACACTTTGAATAGTTGCTCCATTCTGGTGAATCTATTTAATGTCAACAAAACAATTTCTTTTGTTCTATAACATTTCCTTAGTATAAATCAGGGGTCTACAAACTGCAGAGATGGGCCAAATGCAGCCTGCAATCCAATTTTGTAAATAAAGGTTTTTGGAACACATCCACCCAGGCCCAGTTGGTTATGTCTTGGCTGCTTCCCTGGCTTTACCATGACAGAGCTGTCAAAGAGACAAGAGTGTCGTTTGCAGAAAAGTTTTGCCACTCTTTCATCTAAATTATGGCTTCTCTGATGGCTCAGTGGGTAAAGGATGTGCCTGGAATGCAGGAGACACAGGAGACACAGGTTTGATCCCTGGATCAGGAAAAGCCCCTGCAGAAGGAAATGGCAACCCATTCCAGTATTCTTGCCTGGAAAATTCCATGGACAGAGGAGCCTGACAGGCTTGAGTCCATGGGGTAGCAAAGAGTTCAACATGGCTAAGGGACTAAGCAAGCAATTCTAAATTATTCAAACCTTTACATCATTTCTCTATTATCTTGAATCTGCCCCCAATTTCACCAGAAACTTCACCAAGTCAAATTTGTGAACGGTGATAATATATTTTCACTTTTTCTCAAATTTCTTCAGAGTTTGAGTAGATCTGTTGGTCACATCTAATAATCATATATCCACTCTGTGCCTAACTGCTGAGTGTTCTTAAACTTCTTATAAACAATTTTAGCAGTTTCCTTTTAATCCTTATTATTCTAAACCTTTGATACATGACACTTATGACTCCCCCCACCAAGATAGAAGCCCTCTCTCATTTCTCGGCTCTGATATATGATAAAATCCGTTTCTCCTAACTTTTCTATAGTTGTCTCTAGTTCATCTTCTTCTTATACTGTCTGTGAATGTTGTCTCTGGACATATTCCAGTTTCATGCTCTGTATATTTATTAAAAACGTATTTATTCTCATTACTTTAACTCTCACATCTATGACTGCTGACTTCAAAAAAGACCACTAACAAAAATTTGTTGATCAAATGTTACTAAATAGAAGTTTGTGTGCCTAATGCAGATTGAGGCCAGACAAACTGAAATCTCAGAGTTTGGAGCAGAGAAAGGTGTACTGCAGAGCCAAGCAAGGAGAACAGATGGCTTACACTCAGAAACTCAAAACACTCCAATGGTTTTCAGGGAGTAAAGGCTACAAGGTGTGTGATTTTTCTTCTGATAGGTTGGTAGTAAGGTAACAGGGCTGTGCTCCAGGAATTTCTTACTCAGCCTGAAGTTACCATCCTCCACCTGGGTGTGTGGGGGGAGGGTCTTTGTTCCTGCAGAACTCAAAAATATGGTTATATATATCTCTTCCATTTCTTATTTGCAGGAAGAATGCTTCAGCCACCAAGACCTTCATGAATACCAAAGTGCAGATTTAAACAGTTGCTAATCAGGGAAGCTAGGGAATGCAGAAAACAAAGGAGTAGTAGTCAAGAAACAATAGTGCAGCAAGGGGCAGGGTCATGGCATCCTGTACCATCACTTCAAGGCAAATAGATGGGGAAACAATGGAAACAGTAACACACTTTATTTTGTTGGGCTCCAAAATCACTGCAGATGGTGACTGCAGCCATGAAATTAAAAGACGCTTGCTCCTTGCAAGAAAAGCTATAACCAACCCAGGAAGCATATTAAAAAGCAGAGACATTACTTTGCCAACAAAGGTCCATCTAGTCAAGGCTATGGTTTTTCCAGCAGTCATGTATGGATGTGAGAGTTGAACCATTAAGAAAAGGCTGAGTGCCAAAGAATTGATGCTTTTGAACTGTGGTGTTGGAGAAGACTCTTGACAGTCCCTTGGACTGCAAGGAGATCCAACCAGTCCATCCTAAAGGAAATCAGTCCTGAATGTTCATTGGAAGGACTGATGCTGAAGCTGAAGCTCCAATACTTTGGCCACCTGATGCAAAGAAATTATTCAGTGGAAAAGACCCTGATGCTGGGAAAGATTGAAGGTGGAAGGAGAAGGGGACAACAGAGGATGAGATGGTTGGATGGCATCATCGACCAACCACATGAGTTTGAGCAAGCTTCAGGAGTTGGTGATGGACATAGAAGCCTGGCATGCAGCAGCCCATGGGATTGCAAAAAGTCAGACAAGACTGAGTGACTGGACTGAACTGTACTGAACTGATATCCCTTCCAGAAGAACCAGGATCCTGCCCCTTGCTGCACTATTGTTTCTTGATTGCTCCTCCTTTGTTTTCTGCATTCCCTAGCTTCCCAGTTTGAATCTGCACTTTGGTATTCAGGAAGCTCTTGGAAGCTGAAACATTTTTCCTGCAAATGAGAAATGGAGGACACAGAAAGGCTTTTGTGCCCAGGAGGGCCCCATGGGGTCCTGCTTGGTTTCACAAACAAGGCTTAATGTATTACTTGTTTTAGTTAGGAAAGATATCAACTTAATAGTGTATTAGAAGGGGAAAATCAAAGGGATATATTTATAAAGTTTAGGTGTTTGGTTTAAGGAAACTCTTTCAATGTAGGGGTCTGATTGGAATCAGACAACATTTTTTATATAAATTCTTAGATTGGGGAATATAGCAAGGCAAGAGTTTTGAAGCATGTCTTGTTGAGTAATCATTTGATGAGTGAGCAATTTGTCCATCTGAGAATGGTGATATTTATTCTGACTCGTAACCACTTGCTTTGAGAAGGGCAGCTAATTAAACCAGCTTATTATTCTAATAAATAACTTTTCAGAAAATTCCTGAAACAAACAATAAAGTTACTTAAAACTTTATTTTCCTAGGCAAAAATTTGCTAGAATAGTAATGTTAATATTGACAACTTTAGTTCTTGATCTTATTAAGTAGATGCTTATAGGAAACTTGTTCTCACTTCTTTTTTAATTTATTTATAAAAGTTATTTATATATTTTTAAATGAAATATCTAGGACGTTATTAGATGACTTTAGATACTGTTCTAAGATTTCCACATGAGTTTTTTTACAGTTCTACCGTTTTCATGATCCCCTGGAGAAGGAAATGGCAACCCACTCCAGTATTTCTGCCTGGAAAATTCCATGGACAGAGGAGCCTGGTGGGGTACAGTCCATGGGGCTACAAAGAGTTGCATATGATTGAGTGACTTCACAGTTTTCATGTATCTCTTCATATTCTCTTTTATTATTTTATTTTAAACTTTTTGTTTTGTATTGGGTTACAGCTGATTAACAATGTTGTGTTTCAGGTAAACAGTGAAAGGACTCAGTCACACATACACATGTATCCATTCTTTCCCAAACTCCCCTCCCATCCAGGCTGCCACATAACATTGAGCAGAGTTCCATGTGCTATACAGTAAATCCTTATGGTTATCTATTTTAAAAAGCAGTATGCACATACCTATTCCAAACTCCCTAAGTATCCCTGCCTCCCATTTTTCTCCACCGCAAACCTTTTGTAAGGAACATTTATATTTATAAAGGAAATCTCCAGCTCTGCAATAGGAAGAGGAACATGACTAAATCTTTAGAAACTCCTGGAGAAGGGAATGACCTAAATTTGCATAACAACCATATCCTCCTTTACTATGCTTTTCCTGGTCACCTCCCATAACTGCAAACTAAAAAGGACTGGAATGGGTGAATTTAACTCAGATAACCATTATATCTACTACTGTGGGCAAGAATCCCATATAAGAAATGGATTAGGCATCATAGTCAACAAAAGAGTCCGAAATGCAGTACTTGGATGCAATCTCAAAAACAACAGAATGATCTCTGTTCATTTCCAAGGCAAACCATTCAGTATCAAAGTAATCCAAGTCTATGCCACAACCAGTAATGCTGAAGAAGCCCAAGTTGAACAGTTATATGAAAACCTACAAGACTTTCTAGAACTAACACCCCCAAAAGATGCCTTTTTCATTATAGGTGACTGGAAAGCAAAAGTAGTTAAGTCAAGAAATCTGGAGTAACAGGCAAATTTGGCCTTGGAGTACAGATTGAATAGGGCAAAGTCTAATAGAGTTTGGTCCAGAGAACACACTAGTCATGGCAAACACCCTCTTCCAACAACATAAGTGAAGACTCTACACATGGACATCACCAGATGGTCAATACTAAAATCAGATTGATTATATTTTTTGTAGCCAAAGATGAAGAAACCTTATAGATTCAGCAAAACCTTATAGACTCAGCAAAACCAAGACCAGGAGCTGACTGTGGCTCAGATCATGAGCATCTTATTGCAAAATTTAGACTTAAACTGAAGAAAGTAGGGGAAACCACTATATCATTCAGGTATGACTTAAATCATATCACTTACAATTATATAGTGGAAGTGACAAATAGATTCAAGGGATTAGATATGATAGACAGAGTGCCTGAAGAACCAAGGACAAAGGTTCGTGAAATTGTACAGGAGGCAGTGATCAAGACCATCCCAGAGAAACAGAACTGCAAAAAGGCAAAATGGTTGTCTGAGGAGGCCTTACAAATAGCTAAGAAAAGAAGGGAAGTGAAATGCAAAGGAGAAAACGAAAGGTATACCCATTTGAATGCAGAGTTCCAAAGAATAGCAAGGAGAGATAAGAAAGCCTTCCTCAGTGATCAGTGCAAAGAAATAGAGGAAAACAATGGAATGGGAAAGACTAGAAATCTCTTCAAGGAAATTAGAGATACCAAGGGAACATTTCATGCAAAGATGGGCACAATAAAGGATAGAAATGGTATGCATCTAACAGAAGCAGAAGATATTAAGAAGAGGTGGCAGGAATACACAGTGGAACTTTACAAAAAAGATATTCATGACCCAGATAATCATGCTGGTATGATCGCTCAACT
This sequence comes from Ovis canadensis, assembly GCF_042477335.2. NCBI lineage: Eukaryota > Metazoa > Chordata > Mammalia > Artiodactyla > Bovidae > Ovis > Ovis canadensis. The sequence goes on along the minus strand of NC_091727.1, from coordinate 111,013,770 downwards.
AGAGTCAGACATTCTGGACTGCGAAGTCAAGAGGGCCTTAGGAAGCATCACTACAAAACAAAGCTAGTGGAGGTGATGGAATTCCAGTTGAGCTATTTCAAATCCTAAAAAATGATGCTGTGAAAGTGCTGCACTCAATATGACATCAAATTTGGAAAATGCAGTAGTGGACACAGGACTGGAAAAGGTCAGTTTCCATTCCAATCCCAAAGAAAGGCAATGCCAAAGAACACGCCAACTACAACACAATTGCAGTCATCTCACACGCTAGCAAACTAATGCTCAAAATTCTCTAAGCTAGGCTTCAACAATATGTGAACCATGAGCTTCCAGATGTTCAAGCTGGATTTAGAATAGGCAGAGGAATGAGAGATCAAATTGCCAACATCCATTGGATCATTCGGAAAGCAAGAGAGTTCCAGAAAAACATCTACTCCTGCTTTATTGACTACACCAAATCCTTTGAGGGTTTCCCTAGTAGCTCAGATGGTAAAGCATCTGCCTGCAATGCAACAGACCTGGGTTCAATCCCTGGATCAGGAAGATCCTCTGGAGAAAGAAATGGCAACCCACTACAGTATTCTTGCCTGGGGAATTTCATGGACAGAGGAGCCTGGCAGGCTATAGTCCATGGAGTTGCAGAGAGTCAGATACTATTAAGCGACCTACATACAAGCCTTTGACTGTGTGGATCACAACAAGCTGTGGAAAATACTTAAAAAGCTGGGAATACCAGACCACCTGACCTGCCTCTTGAGAAATCTGTATGTAGGTCAAGAAGCAACAGTTAGAAGAACTGGACATGGAACAACACACTGGTTCCAAATTGGGAAAGGAGTATGTCAAGGCTGTATATTGCCACTCTGCTTATGTACTTTATATGCAGAGTATATCATGAGAAACACTGGACTGGATGAAGCACAAGATGGAATCAAGAATGGCAGGAGAAATATCAATAACCTCAGATATGCAGATAACACCACCTTTATGGAAGAAAGCGAAGAAGAACTAAGGAGCCTCTTGATAAAAGTGAAAGAGGAGAGTGAAAAAGTTGGCTTAAAGCTCAACATTCAGAAAACTAAGATCATGGCATCCGGTCCCATCACTTCATGGCAAATAAATGGGGAAACAATGGGAACAGCGAAGCACTTTATTTCTGGGGCCTCCAAAATCACAGCAGATGGTGACTGCAGCCATGAAATTAAAAGACGCTTACCCCTTGGAAGAAAAGTTATGACCAACGTAGACAGCATATTACAAAGCAGAGACAATTAAAGATTTTAAAATTTAAAAAATAAAAAAAAATAAAAATAAAAAAGAAAAAGAAAAAAAAAAAAAGCAGAGACATTGCTCTGCCAACAAGGGTCCATCTAGTCAAAGCTATTGTTTTTCCAATAGTCATGGATGGATGTGAAAGTTGGACTATAAAGAAAGCTGAGTACCAAAGAATTGATGCTTTTGAACTGTTGGAGAAGACTCTTGAGAGTCCCTTGGATTGCAAGGAGATCAGTCCATCCTAAAGGAAATCATTCCTGAATATTCATTGGAAGGGCTGATGTTGAAGCTGAAACTCCAATACTGTGGCCACCTGATGTGAAGATCCGACTCATTTGAAAAGACCTTGATGCTGTGAAAGATTGAGGGAGGGAGGAGAAGGGGACGACAGAGGAAGAGATAGTTGGATGCATCACCAACTCAATGGACATGAGCTTGAGTAAGCTCCGGGGATTGGTGATGAATCAGGAAGCTTGGCATGCTGCAGTCCATGGGGTTGCAAATAGTCAAACAGGACAGAGCAACTGAACTGAACTGAACTCCCATAACTGACTCCCCATGCCCCACATCTTCTGTCTGTAGCTAGAGATGATATTAAGGATGATGAGTTAGGCCATTTCCAGGAGTTTCCTGGGCCTCTCCTATGTATTCAGAAGGAATGCATGCTATTAAACTTTGGTTTTGGTGATGGACAGGGAGGTCTGGCATGCCGCAGTCCATGGGGTCGCAGAGTTGGACATGACTGAGTGAACTGAACTGAACTGAAACGTTGGTTAGATTTTCTCCCCCTTTTAATCTATCTTTTATTATGGGTGGTGGGGAGGGAGTGTCTCAGCAAAAAACATAGAAGTGTAGAAGGAAATTTTCCTCCCCTGTATCTCCCAGTATTCACCTGGTCACCATGTGCTACCTGTATTTTCTTTGACAAAATCTGCAACAATTGATGAGACTGGCCTAATGAGGCAGTAGTTGAACAGTCATATGGCATGAGACTAGAAGATGGCCAAGGAGAACACTCACAGAGAGTAAGAAGAAAAATGGGAGAAATATTACTGTGTCTCAGAGCCAACAAATGAGAGGGGACTTCTTTTTGAATTAGTTCAGTTCAGTCACAGAGTTGTGTCCAACTCTTTGCGACCACATGGACTGCAGCACGTCAGGCCTCCCAGTCCATCACCAACTCCCAGAGTTTACTCAGACTTAATGTCCATTGAATCGGTAATGTCATCCAACCATCTCATCCTCTGTCATCCCCTTCTCCTCCCTCCTTCAATCTTTCACAGCATCAGGGTCTTTTGTTCTGTGATGACCCTGTGATGTTCTTCACATCAGGTAGCCAAAGTATTGGAGTTTCAGCTTCAGCATCGGTCTTTCCAGTGAATATTCAGGAATGATTTCCTTTAGGATGGACTGGTTGGATCTCCTTGCAGTCCAAGGGACTCTCAAGAGTCTTCTCCAACTCCACACTTCAAAAGCATCATTTCTTCTGTGCTCAGTTTTCTTTATAGTCCAACTTTTACATCCATACATGACTACAGGAAAAATCTTAGCCTTGACTTTGTTGGCAGAGCAATGTCTCTGCTTTGTAATATGCTGTCTATGTTGGCCATAACTTTTCTTCCAAAGAGTAAGTGTCTTTTAATTTCATGGCTACAGTCACCATCTACTGTGATTTTGGAGCCCCAGAAAACAAAGTGTGTCACTGTTTCATTGTTTCCCCATCTATTTGCCATGAAGTGATGGGACCAGATGCCACGATCTTAGTTTTCTGAATGTTGAGCTTTAAACCAACATTTTTACTCTCCTCTTTCACTTTTTATCAAGAGGCTCTTTAGTTCTTCTTCACTTTCTTCCATAAGAGTGGTGTCATCTGTAAATCTAGGGTTATTGATATTTCTCCTGCCAATCTTGATTTCAGGTTGTGCTTCATCCAGCCTGGCATTTCACATGATGTACTCTGTATATAAGTTAAATAAGCAAGGTGACAATATACAGCCTTGACGTACTCCTTTTCCTATTTGGAAACAGTCTGTTCCATGTCCAGTTCTAACTGTTGCTTCCTGACCTGCATACAGATTTCTCAAGAGGCAGATCAGGTGGTCTGGTATTCCATTTCTTTCAGAATTTTCCACAGTTTGTGGTGATCCACACAGTCAAAGGCTTTGGCCTAATCAATAAAGCAGAACTAGAAGTTTTTCTGGAACTCTCTTGCTTTTTTGATAATCCAATGGATGTTGGCAATTTGATCCCTCATTCTAAATCCTTTTCTAAATGCCTTTTCTAAATCCAGCTTGAACATCTGGAATTTCACAGTTCACGTACTGTTGAAGCCTGGCTTGGAGATTTTTGAGCATTAATTTACAAGCTTGTGAGATGAGTGCAATTGGGTGGTAGTTGGCACGTTCTTTGGCATTGCCTTTCTTTGGGATTGGAATGGAAACTGACTTTTTTCCAGTCCTGTGGCCACTGCTGACTTTTCCAAATTTGATGGCATATTGAGTGCAGCACTTTCACAGCATCATCTTTTAGGATTTGAAATAGCTCAATGGCCGAGAGGAGCCACCCCACGTCCAAGGTCAGGGGCGGCGGCCGGGAGGAGCCACCCCATGTCCGAGGTCAGGGGCAATGGTCTGGAGGAGCCACCCCGCATACAAGGCCAGGGTCGGGGGCCGGGAAGAGTCACCCCATGTCCGAGGCCAGGGACGGCAACCAGGAAGAGCCATCCTGCGCCCGAGGCCAGGGCGGAGGCTGGGAAGATCAACCCACGTCCAAGGAGTGGTGGCTGCGCTAGCGCAGGAGAATCTAGAGGAGCTATCCCATGTTGAAGGTCAGGAAGGGCAGTGGTGAGGAGATACCTTTCGTCCAAGGTAAGGAGCAGCAGATGTGCTTTGCTGGAGCAGCCATGAAGAGATAACCCACACCCAAGGGAAGAGATACCCCACACCCAAGGGAAGAGAAACCCAAATAAGATGGTAGGTGTTGCAAGGGGGCATCAGAGGGCAGACACACTGAAACCATACTCACAGAAAACTAGTCAATCTAATCACACTAGGACCACAGCCTTGTCTAACTCAATGAAACCAAGCCATGCCCGCGGGGCAACCCAAGATGGGTGGGTCATGGTGGAGAGGTCTGACAGAATGTGGTCCAGTGGAGAAGGGAATGGCAAACCACTTCAGTGTTCTTGCCTTGAGAATCACATGAACAGTATGAAAAGGCAAAATAATAGGATACTGAATGAGGAACTCCCCAGGTCAGTAGGTGCCCAATATGCTACTGGAGATCGGTGGAGAAATAACTCCAGAAAGAATGAAGGGATGGAGCCAAAGCAAAAACGACACCCAGCTGTGGATGTGACTGGTGATAGAAACAAAACCGATGCTGTAAAGAGCAATATTGCATAGGAACCTGGAATGTCAGGTCCATGAATCAAGGCAAATTGGAAGTGGTCAAACAAGAGATGGCAAGAGTGAATGTCAACATTCTAGGAATCAGCGAACTAAAATGGACTGGAATGGGTGAATTTAACTCAGATGACCATTATATCTACTACTGCGGGCAGGAATCCCTTAGAAGGAATGGAGTAGCCATCATGGTTAACAAAAGAGTCCGAAATGCAGTACTTGGATGCAATCTCAAAAACGACAGAATGATCTCTGTTCGTTTCCAAGGCAAACCATTCCTTATCACCATAATCCAAGTCTATGCCCCAACCAGTAACGCTGAAGAAGCTGAAGTTGAACGGTTCTATGAAGACCTACAAGACCTTGTAGAACTAACACCCAAAAAAGATGTCCTTTTCATTATAGAGGACTGGAATGCAAAAGTAGGAAGAAACACCTGGAGTAACAGGCGAATTTGGCCTTGGAATGTGGAATGAAGCAGGGCAAAGACTAATAGAGTTTCGCCAAGAAAATGCACTGGTCATAGCAAACACCCTCTTCCAACAACACAAGAGAAGACTCTACACATGGACATCACCAGATGGTCAACATTGAAATCAGATTGATTATATTCTTTGCAGCCAAAGATGGAGAAGCTCTATACAGTCAGCAAAAACAAGACCAGGAACTGACTGTGGCTCAGATCATGAACTCCTTATTGCCAAATTCAGACTTAAATTGAGGAAAGTAGGGAAACCGCTAGACCATTCAGGTATGACCTAAATCAAATCCCTTATGATTATACAGTGGAAGTGAGAAATAGATTTAAGGGCCTAGATCTGATAGATAGAGTGCCTGATGAACTATGGAATGAGGTTCGTGACATTGTACAGGAGACAGGGATCAAGACCATCCCCAAGGAAAAGAAATGTAAAAAAGCAAAATGGCTGTCTGGGGAGGACTTACAAATAGCTGTGAAAAGAAGATAAGCAAAAAGCAAAGGAGAAAAGGAAAGATATAAGCATCTGAATGCAGAGTTCCAAAGAATAGCAAGAAGAGATAAGAAAGCCTTCTTCAGCGATCAATGCAAAGAAATAGAGGAAAACAACAGAATGGGAAAGACTAGAGATCTCTTCAAGAAAATTAGAGATACTAAGGGAACATTTCATGCAAAGATGGGCTTGATAAAGGAAAGAAATGGTCTGGACCTAACAGAAGCAGAAGATATTAAGAAGAGGTGGCAAGAATACACAGAAGAATTGTGCAAAAAAGATCTTCATGACCCAGATAATCACGATGGTGTGATCACTCATCTAGAGCCAGACATCCTGGAATGTGAAGTCAAGTGGGCCTTAGAAAGCATCACTACAAACAAAGCTAGTGGAGGTGATGGAATTCCAGTGGAGCTATTTCAAATCCTGAAAGATGATGCTGTAAAAGTGCTGCACTCGATATGCCAGCAAATTTGGAAAACTCAGCAGTAGCCACAGGACTGGAAAAGGTCAGTTTTCATTCCAATCCCAAAGAAAGGCAATGCCAAAGAATGCTCAAGCTACCACACAATTGCACTCATCTCACACGCTAGTAAAGTAATGCTCAAAATTCTCCAAGCCAGGCTTCAATAATATGTGAACCATGAACTTCCTGATAGTCAAGCTGATTTTAGAAAAGGCAGAGGAACCAGAGATCAAATTGCCAACATCCGCTGGATCATCGAAAAAGCGAGAGCATTCCAGAAAAACATCTATTTCTGCTTTATTGACTATGCCAAAGCCTTTGACTGTGTGGATCACAATAAACTGTGGAAAATCCTGAAAGAAATGGGAATACTAGACCACCTGACCTCCCTCTTGAGAAATCTGCATGCAGGTCAGGAAGCAGCAGTTAGAACTGGACATGGAACAACAGACTGGTTCCAAATGGGAAAAGGAGTACGTCAAGGCTGTTTATTGTCACCCTGCTTATTTAACTTCTATGTAGAGTACATCATGAGAAACACTGGACGGGATGAAACACAAGCTGGAATCAAGATTGCTGGGAGAATTATCAATAACCTCAGATATGCAGATGACACCACCCTTATGGCAGAAAGTGAAGAGGAGCTAAAAAGCCTCTTGATGAAAGTGAAAGAGGAGAGTGAAAAAGTTGGTTTAAAGCTCAACATTCAGAAAATGAAGATCATGGCATCTGGTCCCATCACTTCATGGGAAATAGATGGGGAAACGGTGGAAACAGTGTCAGACTTTATTATTTTGGGCTCCAAAATCACTGCAGATGGTGACTGCAGCCATGAAATTAAAAGCCACTTACTCTTTGGAAGAAAAGTTATGACCAACCTAGATAGCATATTCAAAAGCAGAGACATTACTTTGCCGACTAAGGTCCATCTAGTCAAGGCTATGGTTTTTCCAGTGGTCATGTATGGATGTGAGAGTTGGACTGTGAAGAAGGCTGAGTGCCGAAGAATTGATGCTTTTGAAGTGTGGTGTTGGAGAAGACTCTTGAGAGTCCCTTGGACTGCAATCCAACCAGTCCATTCTGAAGTAGATCAGCCCTGGGATTTCTTTGGAAGGAATGATGCCAAAGCTGAAACTCCAGTACTTTGGCCACCTCGTGTGAAGAGCTGACTCATTGGAAAAGACTCTGATGCTGGGAGAGATTGGGGGCAGGAGGAGAAGGGGACGACAGAGGATGAGATGGCTTTATGGCAGCACTGACTCGATGGACGTGAATCTGAGTGAACTCCAGGAGTTGGTGATGGACAGGGAGGCCTGGAATGCTGCAATTCATGGGTTTGCAAAGAGTTGGACACGACTGAGCGACTGAACTGAACTGAACTCAACTGAACTGGAATTCAATCCCCTCCACTAGGTTTGTTTTGTAGTGATGCTTCCTAAGGCCCACTTGACTTGGCAGTCCAGAATATCTGGCTCGAAGATCTTTTTTGTAAAATTCTTCTGTGTATTCCTGCCACCTCGTCTTAGTATCTTCTGTTTCTGTTAGGTGCATACCAGTTCTGTCCTTATTGTGCCCATCTTTGCATGAAATGTTCCCTTGGTATCTCTAATTTCCTTGAAGAGATTTCTTGTCTTTCCCATTATATTGTTTTCCTCTATTTCTTTGCACTGATCACTGAGGAAGGCTTTCTTATCTCTACTTGCTATTCTTTGGAGCTGTGCATTCAAATGGATATATCTTTGTGAATGGAGTGATCATAATTGTTATATGTGAGGTTAGGATAGCAGGAATTAAAAGGAGAGTGCTAAAGCCCTCTCTGTAAGGGCTATTTCTCCCATAGACCTAGAATACCTATGGCTGGAGGTAAACTGAAACTTTATAACAAAATGTCTCTGGACAATGAGAGTTAGAGGAACAAAAAGACACTAATTCATCTGCAATTTGCTGTTTATAAGCCTAGCAGTAAAGAAACATTTTTTAGTTGCTTTGACCCTACAGATCTATTCTGTAGTTTCCAGGTAGTTTCCTAGATGACTGAAAAAATCTGTAGGTTAAACAATTTTAATAGTTAATCGTTAGTTTGAGGTTTAAGATTATACAGCTTCCAGAATGACAATGTGGAAAGAAAAAGTTAAATTGCAAGACAAATGTTGGCAGAGGGATTCAGATACTATTGGCAAAAATAAAATTTATAATGCTATGAAATGTCTTAATTAACATCTACAAGCAATTAGAAGTTAGGGGTCCATAAGAATTCAATATCAGTATGCAGTCAGGGTTGAAATAACATTTACCTTAGTGACCAAATACTCTAATCAGGAAAAAAAGCACAAGCATTAATTGAATGGAAACGATGAACCCTCACTACCTTTGGAAAGCAGTCAGGAGTAATGCCAATGTATCGCTGGTCTGTTCTAACCTATGGCTGGTTGTAACCCCAGGGGATGAAACATACAGAAATCAGCAAGCCAACTAAGCTTCCCTCAACAAAGCAATTTCTTCCTTTCATTGACCCCCAACTTTCTGGTCATGGATAACTTGATGTTTGGGGAAATGTTGATTCTGGTTCCCCTCTGGCAATCAATTCCCCACGGTGGCAAGTGGATCAAAGCTATTTTAGCAATTCTGTGAATGTGAGGTTCTTCTGGTAAATATCAGCAGCCTCCAGTGATGAGAAAATAAATGGAGGCTACCTATCTTTAACCCTGAAGTTTACTACTAGGAGAAATAAATTATCAAGCTAAATTCCACCAAAGGTACTATCATTTCTTGGCAACTCATTTATAAGTAAAAGAAGTCTTTTTCTCTGCTTGCATGAAAGGTTCACACTAAAACAAATATAATTATATTCTTCCACCCTAAATGGCAGAATGTGGAAGCCTTGTAGCCATACCAACTGGCAATATTTTCAATGAATAGGAGGTGCAGGGTTAATAAGCTTCAGACTTAAGGCACTGTGCCTAGGACATAGACTTCTGGGCTTTCTGATTTCCAGCATCTCACAGTGTTGGGGCCAGTGTGAGGAAAGCAGGAGAGACTCCGTCGTGAAGCCTGTCATCCATCTTAAAGACAGGATGCAAACAAGACCTGAACCCTGCCCAAGAGTGAGGAAACTTTTGCTAGTGAAAACCATGTCTCCTGGAGTCTTCCCTCCCTACAGATGGCAAATGGAGACTGTAGTTGAGGTCAGGCCCTGTTAAATTAACCATGGAGACATCCCCCTTGATGTATAATTATTGTTCTCCCCCTTTAACCTTAATTGCTTGTTCTAGCACCTATTTGTTGTAAAACTCAATCATATACAACAAGGAGGTTGCTAACATGTAACCAGTCACGTAGTGGGGAGTATAAAACGGCCTCTCAGAAACATCAGGGTCCTTGTTGAGAACTGATTCCTCTTGGACCCATTGGTGTAATAAACTGTACTCCACTGTCTTGAGTATCCTCCAAGGTGTGTTTTGCAACTCCAGATTCCACAACATTTCATATGAAGGAGTTTGGTCCTCTTGCACTGTTCCTAACCAATCACATGTCTTAACACTGCTATTGATTTAAGATGGTTCATCAGGTAATTAGCTAGCCCCCAAATGTTGCTACATACAAAGATACTTTATTTGGTAATTAGTCTGCCCTAGGATTTTAATTAGAATTAACTTCTTTTCTTTACTCATCACTACTAATACACTCCTGAAGTATTTTAAAGTAAATTCCCACCCAAACAATGTAACTCAGTAACTCCTGCAGGCCCACATATGTGTTAATATCAGTAAAGCCCTCCCCACTCTAAAACCTGGCTGCCAGGATGTGGATGAGCTACCATTCACAGATAACTGGGATGAATCCAGCTTGACTCTCAGCTCTGCCCTTTAATATATAATTGAGTATTTATGCCCATTAACCCTCCTAGAATTTCAAATCACTATTATTATCTCTTTCTCTGAATTATCACAGCACTTCTGAATCTCTTATAAGATCCTTAAGGCAGGGTCAGTCTTTCTTGATCACTGCTCTATTCATAGCTCCCAGAACGGTTTCTGATGAATAAATGTGTCAATGAATGAACACATTAATGAATAAACTGAGTGATATCAGGCTATTACTGAATCTCTCTAACCCTCTGAAATTTCCTTATGTTCAGAATAAGAATAGTAATAGGACCTACTTTATACTCCTAATTTGATATCCTTAGCTCAAGTGCACTTTACATAGTGCTACCACATTAATTTTCTTGAAGCAGTGTTTTATACAACCCTGCCACTGACTATACTTATATTGTTGCATAATTATCTCTTTACTCATCTGATTTCCCCGCTGGATTGTGAATTTGTTGAAGGCTGAGACTTGACATTTTAAATTGTATCCCCAGATCTAACACTGTGAAAAGCACACAGGAAGACTCAGTGAACATTTGTTGAATGACTAAATCTGCCCAAGTCATTGAAATTATTAAAATGAACCTAATATAATTGCCCTCAAAAATCTGAGCACCAAATTTAATGTTACCTTTACTTTCAAAGTTTGCCCACTCTGAAGATTTGTAGTCTATTATTAAACTGTATCAAGTTAAAATTTAGCTTTTAATAGGAAATGAATTCCTCAGAGTAAGTTAACAGAGCCAGTTGATTTGTGGCTATGTGTACAAAGGCAAATGAAATAGAAGGTTGAGTAATTGTCCTGTCAATTTAGTCAATATTGACATCCACTCTGGAGCACCTACACAGTTTACTTTTTACTTAAATAGTTCAGATAATTGTCTCACATCTAAAAAGAATGGCCCTGAGTTTGTTCCCCACATGACATAAATGCTGTGAAATGGAAAATTAAAACTCATACAAAGATAATAATACAAAGGTGCTGTAAGTATCAGAAAGAAATAGTTCTAAAGAATTTTTCTATATAAACCAGTACATGAAATGAACCTTAAGGAGAACACCAGTGGGGACTATAGCTTTCAAGGAAGGGTGCCAAAGAGTTGAAATTGTTGTTTCTCCCATGCTGCTGCTGCTGCTGCTAGTACTAAGTCGCATCAGTCGTGTCCAACTCTGTGCGACCCCATAGACGGCAGCCTAACAGGCTCCTCTGTCCCTGGGACTCTCCAGGCAAGAACACTGGAGTGGGTTGCCGTTTCCTTCTCCAATGCATGAAAGTGAAAAGTGAAAGTGAAGTCGCTCAGTTGTGTCTGACTCTTAGCGACCCCATGGACTGCAGCCCACCAGGCTCCTCCGTCCATGGGATTTTCCGGGCAAGAGTCCTGGAGTGCGTTGCCAAACTCATTACAATTTCACACCAGTAAAGAAGCTTAACCTTTCTTTAGAAACATCTGTCCTACCACCAGTGAACCAGTGAAGTTGCTCAGTCGTGTCTGACTCTTTGAGACCCCATGAAGTGTAGCTTACCAGGCTCCTCCGTCCATGGAATTTTTCAGGCAAGAGTACTGGAGTGGGTTGCCATTTCCTTCTCCAGGAAGATCTTCCTGATCAAGGGATGGAACCCATGTCTCCTGCATTACAGGCAGATATCTTACCGTCTGAGCCACCAGGGAAGCCAAGTCCTACAACTTAGTTAAAAGATAAATTTACTAGTCACAACATTCCCAACTGTTCTGGCATAACACTAAAATAAACAGAAACTTTTAAATTCCTAGTTTTGAAATTTTTAAAATAAAAAGCATTTGAAAAGAAACATTTATGTTTCTATTTCTGGTTCTTCCAAGTTCAAATCATTTTCTCTTCATTCTTATCTTCATATTGTTTTGCTCAAAATCTGAAAATTATTCCAATGGGTATAATATATTTTATCTTATTTTAAATTGATTTCTGATGTTAATCAGTGCTGTCATCCATTTAAATTACTATATTGACCTAAATATTAATGTATAGGGAATTCCCTGGTAGTCCAGTGGTTTGGACTGCACCCTTCCACAGCAGGGGACATAGGTTCAGTTCCTACTCAAGGAACTAAGATCCCACAAGCAATGCAGTACAGCAACAAGAAAAAGTGAAAAAAGAAAAAGAAAAAATATATGTGACAATCAAATGCCATTTGTTAGTAAAAAATGAATTTTGCTGGGAGTTTAGGCTTGATCTAGCTGTAGTTGAGCCTTAAATATAGTGTTAATCTTCCTGGACTCAAAAATAAAAATGGGAAACATAATGAGGTTATATAGTTCTTATTTTCTGTAGAAGGAGACAAACGTATTTTTTTGCAGAGATAAACATTACTGGCATTAAATTATTACATGAATGTTTAAGGAACATGACATGGATATGGAGAACATGGCAGGCATTGACCTTTATTTTGATTTGACAGAAGGAACAGAAATACTTTCCATGTGGCCATTTCTTGTACAGACTCAAAAATATAATGTAAGGTCATGATGGAAAGTTATGATCCCATAAAGATATTATTGCTAGAACAGAAATAGAATTTAAATTCCACTGGGAGAATCTCAAGTTCCTTCTGCAACATTTCTGTCCATCTCTCAGAGTCTCACAAATATAGTCCTTCCCCCTCTTCAGCCATTCCAGGACAGCCAAGAGGATAAGAAGGATAACTTCTTTAAAGTTCTCTTTATCAGATGATCTTTGAATTAAAACACTTGAAATAAATTTTATCTGGAGTGGCAGTAAACTATTAGAGTAGAATTTGCAAGAAGTGCCCTTTGTGTTTTAGGCAATCTTGCTGAAGATATACACCTTGTGTCTAAAAAGCAAATGCCAGATAGACATGAAAATTATGTCTCAAGGACTTCTGATTTCCAGTCCTGCATGTAAAGAGCTTAGAAATCTTCACTCCATTATAACAACAAATAAAAAGCTGATCAAAAGGAAAATTGCCAACACTTTTCAGATCCATCAGAGAAGGAAAGCCACAGGGTGAACCGATGTCCTTAGACTTAGAGAGACAGACAGGTGGATACAGAGAAGCACAATTTACAGGGGCAGAAATCTATAAGCAAAAACCTCTATGGAAATCAGTGCTGGTGTAGGAAAACCTAAGCTATAATTGATGAATTGCTAGAGGCTCAGTTAGACAAGTCTAACAAATCCACAAGGACCTCGTCTTGGGGATGTCCTCACACTTCTGTGGGTTTTACCTCCAGGATCCCCTACCAAGTCCTCAGAGTGAATATCAGAGAAAAATCTTCTCATGCTTTGAGCAGGAGGAATGGAAAAGGAAATGTTTTTAAATATGACAGAAAATTATTTGGAGGGGGGAGGGGCCACAGTGCAGCATGTGAGATCTTAATAATAATTCCTGAGCAGGGATCTAACCTGTGCCTACTGCACAGGAATCCTAACCACTGGACCACCAGGGAAGTCCCAGAGGAATTCTATTTCTCTTAATAAGGCCTGCTGTAGGAAAAACAATTTTACTGGAGCCTAATCTGCTGGTTACATCAGAGCTTAACCTACCTAGAGCAGCGGGGTGGGGGAGGGTGGTAGGTGGGATATATAACACCAGGCCCTTCTAACCGTCTGTGTGGGAGAAGGAAATACATAAGCCCTTTCCAGCCATCCTGTCCCACCTAAGCAGGTGTCAGGGATAAGGCACTGGGGAAAGGGCCACAGAGAAGCACTGCTGAGGTTCACAGTCCAGCGACAGAGGCTCACCAAAAGACTGAGACATAATCACAAGACTATGGAATGCTTCGCCTCCCCCACTAAAGGCCTATTTACAGCAATTCCTTTTATCCTGTATATCATGTCTACATTTCAGCAAAAAATATACAAGTCCTACTAAAAGGCCAAAAGCACAATTTGAAGAGACTGAACAAGCATTAGATATGGCAGAAGTGTTGGAATTACCAGACCAGGAATTTTAAAAGGATTAAGATTATTATGCTAAGGACTTTAAATGCAAAAAGTAGACAACATGAAACAACAGATGCATAATGTAAGCAGAGAGGTGGAAATTCTAAGAAAGAATTAGAGATAAATGCTAGACACCCAGCATACATAATAGAAATGAAGAATGCCTTTGATTGGCTTTGTTAGTTAACTAGGCACAGCTCAGGAAAGAATTTGACTTTAAGAATATGACAATAGAAACTTCTAAAACTGAAAAGCAAACAGAAAAAAGACTGGAAAAAATAGAGGAAAGGAAATCTAAGAACTGGTGGACAACTACAAGAGATGTAACATATGTGTAAAGGGAATGCCAGGAGTAGAAGAAAGGAAGAGGAACAGAAGCAATAATTGAAGCAATAATGAATGAGAATTTCCCTAAAGTAATGTCAGAGAAACACAGACCCAGGAAATTCAGAGAGTACTAAGCAGGGTGAATGACAGCAAATATATAACATACTGAAACTTCAGAAAATAAACATTAAAACAAAAATCTTGAGAGAAGCTAAAGGGAAAAATAAAATCTTACCTATAGTGGTGCAAATATAAGAATTACATCCAGGACTTTCCTGGCAGTCCAGTGGTCAGGACTCCACACTTCACTGTCAGGGGTGAGGTTTGATCCTGGGTCAGGGAACTAATGACCTACATGCTGCACAACATGGCCAAAATATTAATTAATTAATTTTTAAAAAGAATTACATCCAGCCATGAAAGCAGTAGGAAATGGAATGAAATATTTAAAGTACTGAGAGAAATAATCACCAATCTACTATCCTGTTCCTATGAAATTATCCTTCAAAATTAAAGGAGAAATAAAAACAGTCTTGGGCACACAAAATTTGAGGGAATTTATTGCCAGTAAAGCCAACCTTGAAAAAAAAACGTTAAAAGAAGTTCTTTGGAGAGAAGCAAAATGATATGGATCAGAAACTTATATTGACATAAAGAAAGGGAGAACATCGAAAAATGGAAACAGGAAGTAAAATAAAAACATTCATTTTTAAAATCCTGAATTGAACCAACAGATAAGTTTGTTCAAAATAATAAAAGAAACAACATATTTAATTTTATGTGTGTATATACACATATGTATATATGCTTATGTATGTTTATATATGAGTGAAATAAATGACAGCAAAGGATGGAAGGCAGGAATTAGGAATATTTTATTATAAGGTACTTAACACTACTCATGGGGCTTCCAGGTGGCTCAGTGGTAAAGAACCCGCCTGCCAATGCAGGAGATGTAAGTTCGATCCCTGGGTCAGGAAGATCCCCTGGAGAAGGAAATGGCAACCCACCCCAGTATTGTTTCCTGGAGAATCCCATGGACAAAGGAGACTGGCAGGCTATGGGGTTGCAAAGAGTTGGACACAACCGAGTGACTGAGCATGCAAACACACTACCCATGAAATAGTATAGTGTCATTCGAAACTCATCTTAAATTAATTGTAAATATATATTGCAAACTCTAGGGCAAGAACTAAAAAAAGAAGTAAAAGAGGTATAGTTGATAGTCTAAGAAAGAGAGAAAATAAAGTCATATACAGTGTTCAATTAAAACCAAAAAAGGCAGAAAAAAGTGTGAAACAAAAAAGAGGAACAAGAAACAAAGGCAGCAAATAGAAAACAGTAACAAATATGGTAGATATAAGTCCAACTATATGAATAATCACTTTCAATGTCAATCGTCTAAATACATCAATGAAAAGACAGACTGTCGTCATATTGAATCAAAAACAAAACCCAGCTTGGAGTTCCGGGCAGTACAGTGGTTAAGACTTCATGCTTCCCCTGCAGGAGGCTCAGGTTTGATCCTTGGTCAGAGAACTAAGATCTCACATGCAATAAATAAATAAATGAACACAAGTTCTATATAAGATTAAAAACAAACAAAGACCCAACTATATGTTGTCTATAAGAAACCAACATTAAGTATAAAGACAAACATAGATTAAAAGTAAATGTAGAGAGAAAGATAGATCATGCTAACACTAATGAAAAGAAAGCATAAGTAGATACATTAATTTCAGAAAGAGCAGAATTAAGATCAAGGAAAGTTATCAGAGAGAAATAGGTACATAACATAATGATAAAGGGTTTAGAGAAGCCTGACTGAAGTTTTGTTAATGAGTCTTTGTCAAGGCTTATTTCATATAAAAATATTTCAGTATACTCTTTCATTAACCTGGGCTCTGGAAAAAGACTTAGATTCACATCTATGTTCTGACACTTGTTAGCTTTGAGAACTTAAAAAGGGATAATAAATAGTGCCTCTCTTGTGGGGTTATTATGAGAATTAAGTGGGAATATATTATAGGCAGTAAGTATGAGGAATGAAACAATGAAATGCAGTGTCTACCACATAGTAAGCATCTGAATGTTAACTGGTGTTAAAAATAAAGTAATAATTATAATGTAAGACTGAAGACACTGTATGACCAAAGAAGAATTTACTCCACATAAAATCCATATGATACTACTGAGCAATTCATAATGTTTCCTTATGACTAGAATTGTAATACACTCTTTAAGAAATGTTGATTAAAATGGAATTTTGTGTTACACAGGTTTTGACAACATTGCTAGGGAAATTTTTAACCTTTTTAGTACTGGGATAACTAAGAATTTTAAGGTTACATTTTTCCAGAAAGTATTACTTTATAAAAATCTGTTTATTCACATCAGATAATATTTCTTTGATGTGCATGCTAGTTATCTACCATTGCCTAACTGATTACTATGAAACCTAAGAGTTTTAAAACAACAAATATTTATTATCTCATGATTTCTGTTCATCAGGGATCCAAGAGCAGGTTAGTTAGGTGGCCTTGACTCAGTTCTCTCATAAGATTATAGTCAAGCTGTCAGCTAGGGCTGTAGTATTTGAATACTATCTAACAGAAGGCTGAAAGATCAACTTCCAAGCTCAAACCTGTAGCTTTTAGCAAGAGATTTTAGTTCATCAGCACATGGACCCCTTCATTAGCCTTCTCTCACATGGCTTTCTCAAGAGAAAGTGATCCAAGAAAGAGAGAAAGAGAGCAAGTGAGAGTGAGCGTATCCAAGAAAGAAGCCACCGCCATTTACATTGCTTCTGCCCTACTCTATGGGTCACACAGGCCAATTCAGGTATCATGTGATATGGAACTACACAGTATGAGAATACCAGGAGATGGGTATCACTGGGGGTCATATTGGAGACTGGTCACCACAGTCAGTGACTGTGGGACTTAGATGCATCTGCCCATAGAGTCTTCCATCATTTATTGTCATTTTCTCCTAATACTTTACTCACATTACAATAGTGTCTAGATTAATATGTATCTCATATATCTGCATTTTTGTTTCTGTAAGATCTTAATTATATTGCAAACCACAGCATGCTCAGAGGTTGAAAATATGTACAACTGTATGTAAATTTCTTTCTCAAATATGATAAATTGTGACTGCAGCCATGAAATTAAAAGACGCTTACTCCTTGGAAGGAAAGTTATGACCAACCTAGACAGCATAATAAAAAGCAGACATTACTTTGTCAGCAAAGGTCCGTCTAGTCAAGGCTATGGTTTTTCCTGCGGTCATGTATGGATGTGAGAGTTGGACTGTGAAGAAGGCAGAGCGCCGAAGAATTGATGCTTTTGAACTGTGGTGTTGGAGAAGACTCTTGAGAGTCCCTTGGACTGCAAGGAGATCCAACCAGTCCATCCTAAAGGAGATCAGTCCTGGGTGTTCATTGGAAGGACTGATGCTGAAGCTGAAACTCCAATACTTTGAACACCTGATGCAAAGAGCTGACTCATTTGAAAAGATCCTGATGCTGGGAAAGATTGAGGGCAGGAGGAGAAGGGGACGACAGAGGATGAGATGGTTGAAAGGCATCACTGACTCAATGGACATGGGTTTGAGTGGACTCCGGCAGTTGGTGATGGATAGGGAGGCCTGGCGTGCTGCGGTTCATAGGGTTGCAAAGAGTCGGACGTGACTGAGTGACTGAACTGAACTGAAGACATAAACTCCTCATGGAGAGTTCACAGCTTATTATAGTGCTCCTATTCTTGTATTGACCAAAATATGTAAAAACTTCAAATGTTATTCTGATTAAATGGAAACTGATACCTAGCCTCCCATAATGAGATTCTGTGGAATCATAAATAAATCAACACAGTTTGCTTTGAAATGACAATTTTGCACATAATGTATCTGCCTGTGCCAGGTATTTATGAATACTTGTATGTACCACAATAATGATCACATTTAAATATTCTTAGAAAATTTGCTTTGTAGGATATCTTTAGTGCCTAGCACAGTGCCTGGCACAAAGTAAGAGCACATTTTATACCGTTGCATTAAATCTGCTAGAAGTTGACAGTGATGCTGACAGTTACCAGAAATAAAGAAATTTGCATCTAATGCTTACTGGAGGACACATGACATAGTTCAGTGGTTCTTAAACTTCCATACACAGCAAAATCTGTTTAATAATTTGTTTAAAATTCATATTCCTGGTCCCTAAGCCCAGGGATTTGTTTTGATATGTCGGAAGGAGCCATGTGATCTCTATTTTTATTAAGCATTTTTAGGTTATTCTGAAATAGGTAGTCAGTATTTAATATTGTACTCTGGACATGTACTAAAATATAGCTTAGATGTTACCAGGTCCCTTTTAATATCTAAATGAAATGCTTCAAGCTCCTATCTTCTCTACTATGAAAATTTGTCACCATATCTCAGCCTGCAGTATTTCCAATAGTTCCTTAAATGTGATACTAAAAGCACAAACAACCAAAGAAAAATTAGATAAATTTAACTTCACCAGATATTAAACTGTGCTTCGAAGAACACCATCAAAAATTGAAAAGATAATCCACAGAAGGGGACAAAATATTTGCAAGTCATATACTTGATAAGGGTCTAGAATCCAGAATATATAAAAAATTCTAACAATTCAAGAAAAGGAAGACAATTATCTCAATTAAAAATGGGCAGAAGATCACAACACATTTCTGCAAAGAAGATATGTAAATGGCTAATAATTACATGAAATAATGCGGGAAATGCAAGTCAAACCCACAAAGAAATACTACTTTACATTCACTAGGGTGGTTGTAACAAAAAAGACACACAAAAACAAGTGTTGATAAGGATGTGGAGAAATTGAAATCCCCATATACTCCTAATAGTACTGTAAAATGTGCACCCACTTTGGAAAAGTCTTGCAGTTCCCCAATATATTAAACACAGAATTACTATATGACTCAGAAATTCCACTCCTAGTGGCACACCTAAAATAATTGAAAACAGATGGTCAAAAAAAAGCTTGTAAACCAGTGTTCACAGCAGCACTCACAATAGCCAAAAGATTGAAACAACCCAAATGTCCATCAAGAGATGAGTGGATAAACACAATGTGGTACATCTATACAATGGATATTATTCAGCCATGACAAGAAATGAAGTACTAATTCATGATACAACATGGATGAACCTTGAGAAAATTATACTAAGTGAAAAAAAGCCAGACACAGAAGGCCACATATAGTGTGATTCCATGTATATGAAATGTCTGGAGTGGACCAATCCATAGTGGCAGAAGATAGATAAGTGGCTGCCAGGGGCTGAGGGATGGGGCAATGGGGAATGACTACTAATAGATATTGTGTTCCTCTTAAGAGTGATGAAGATGTTCTAGAATTAGATATTGAAGATCAATGCCCACATTTATGAATATACTATACAGTCGATGGAATTCTCCAGGCCAGAATACTAGAGTGGGTAGCCTTTCCCTCTCCAGGGGATCTTCTCAACCCAGGGATTGAACCCTATCAATACACTAAAAACCACTAAATCATACATTTGAAATGGTATTTTTGTGGTATGTAAGCTATATTGCAATAAAGCTATTATTTAATTTTTTTCATTTAACAAGTTTCCATCTTAGTTTGGCATGCTACATGAAAATTAATAAAACATTTCAAATATTAAAGTAAGTATTTCATACTTATAAGGCACATCTTCATAGTTATGTTTTGAAGGAAAACATTTGTTAATATGAAAACTAATTCAAAACTTTTCCCTTCTTCATCCCATATTTTACCCATCATCATTTAATTGGAAATGTTTTCAGCTTTACCTAACAAAAAAAAAATCTCAGGCAACAGTGTTTAGATAGTATTTAATTATATTTCATAACTAGATGTCTGGAACCAGGCTGTCTTAGAGTTGCTTTTGGATTTCAGTGACAGGAGATTAAGGAGATGTGGGTTCCATCTCTGGGTTGGGAAGATGTCCTGGAGAAGGAAATGGCAGCCCACTCCAGTATTCTTGCCTGGGAAATCCCATGGACAGAGGAGCCTGACAGACTATAATCCATGGGGTTGCAAAGAATCAGACACGACTGAGTGACTGAACATGCACACATGATATCACAGTACTACTGTTGAGTTGGTATCACTTTAATCCCTTTGATTCTGTTGTGATCAAAAAGATCATTGCTACAGCTCCAAATATTACACCCTTATACCAATATCTGAAAAAGTGGGAGGCAAAAAGAAATTTCTTCTTACTCAGCTCATGCCATTTTTATTAGAGAAAAAAATCTTCCCCAGAAAGCCCCATCAGACTTTTATTTGCAAGAATTAAGTAACATGCCTAGACATAGACCATTTACTAACAAAGCAAAGGATAACAGTACAATCATGAATCATTCACTGGAGCTGAGAATGAAGTTAGGAGGTCTGTGCTGTCAATTAATTGGAAAATGCCTGCCACAAGGCAGCCAAAATGATTTGCCACAATGTGACTGGTCCCGGAAAGACTTAATAGTTCTTAACAACTCTGAACATAGTACTGACTTCCCGCCCTGTTATAAGAAACTCTATGTTGTTTAAGGAAACAAAATTTCTCTACATAGAGGACCCAAATATTTGAAAAATAAAACTGATTTCTTTCCATTAAAATGACTGGTAATTTTCCCTGATTATTCCAATTTTTATTGGTCTCTCCTATGATATATTTTAACATGCATGCATGTGTGCCAAGTCGCTTCAGTTGTGTCTGACCCTTTGTGACCCTATAGACTGTAGCCCGCCAGGCTCCTCTGTCCATGGGATTCTCCAAGCAAGAATGCTGGAATAGGTGGCAATCCTCTCCTCCAGGAGATCTTGCCAACCCAGGGATCGAACCCGAGGTTCTTACATCTCCTGCATTGGCAGGCAGGTTCTTTACCACTAGCACCATCTGGGAAACCTATATCTGGGGACAGATCCAAAGTTTGCAGAGACTGAAATTATATACAATTTGGGAACACTCTTTAAGTAAAATAGTGTACAATTAGGTTCAAAAGTGAAAATTTGTTTAAAATTAGGAAATAAAACAAATTACTCATTTCAATGCTGACAGATACCACAAACAACACAGAAATCAATAAAATATAACCTGCCTGACACTCATTGACTTCTTTGAATGCATACTCTTGATCACCTTTTAATATGACCATTATTTTGTAAATTTCATTGTCTATAGAGAGAATAGAAAGATAACTTAGTCTTTCACAAGATCAAAATTAGTGCCTTTTCTACTATTGCTAATAAGTATGCATGTAACTTCATATAGACATGTTCATTTTTTATAATACTGCTATAGATAAGTGACCTACAAACAGAAATTTTGATAAATTATATTTCATATAATTTCCATGAAAAGTAAAAAGAGCCATATGGTCCTTTTATAGTCACATTATCAAGAATATTGCTGATAGGAGACAATATTTAACTAGGGTCTAGTGAGAACCAATCTTTGCCTATAACTTTATACATTTAATATTTGGAAGACTTTTGCATAGATAGGCTTCTGACTTTATATATTTCAAATCTTGCTTATCTTTCATTGCCTTCATATTTTGGGTGCCAGCAGCTATAGATCATATTTGTATCACTACACAGCTTTAACTTTGCATATTCATGTTGTAGGCACAGAGGTAACAGGAGTATTCCTGGAAGCCACTCCTACCCTGGGGCAGCTAGTAATAACTATACAGAAAAGTGACTATGTACCACACAGATAAATCCTACTAATGCCAAACTATATGATTTTTCCCTTAGCCAGATCTCTATTGTACCTATGGCTATATCAGTCCCAATCTACACAAGGCAAAGGGGTGGGAAGAAAAAAGTGAAATGTAGAAATGGAACTGGGTAATGGGTAGAGACTGGAAGAGTTTTGAGTTGCATATTAGAAAAAGCCTCAGTTGCCTTACACAGAGTGTTGATAGAAACATGGACATTAAAGACAACTCTGATGATGACTTAGGAAGAAAAGAGAAGAGCTGTGAATAAAGTTTCTATAATCTGAGAGGTACACATATATCATCATGAACAAAATGTTGGTAGAAATATGAATGTTAAAGGTACTTCTGTTGAGGTGTTGGATATGAGAAACATATTACTGGAAACTGGAGGAAATACAATCTACGTTATATTGGCAAAAATTTGGCCAAACTGTGTTCTAGTGTTTTGTTGAAAATAGAGGTTGCAAGTGATCAATGTGGATATTTAGCTGGGGTGATTGGTAAACAAAGTGTTGAAAGCACAGCTTGGTTTCTCCTTGCTGCTTACAGTAAAATGCAAGAAGAGAGAGAGAAAATTTGAAGAAGAAATTGTTAAGCAAAGGGAACCTGAACTTGGAGATTTGGAAAATTCTATCCTATGCCTACCCAACTATTGTATTTTGGAAGCAGACAACTTGCCGTTTACATAGGTTCACAGCTGGAGAGAAACTTTTCCTCAGGATGAATCAAACCTGGAATCTTTTCCATATCTGATTTAGATGAGACTTTGAACTTAGAGTTCATGCTGGAATGAGTTAAGACTTTTGTGGTTGTTGAGATGGAATGAATGTAACATATATGTGGCAAAGACATGAATTTGAGGGGTCCAGGGCGTAGAGTATTATGGGCTGTATTTTCTCCCCTGCAAATTCATATGTTGAATTCCTAACCTCCAGTAACTGAGAATGTGACTGTATTTGAATATAAGGCTTTTAAAGACGTAATTAAGTAAAAATGAGGTTATATAGGTGGACCCTAATCCAATATGATTGATATACTTATTAAAAGAGGATATTAGGACACAGATACAGACTATATGAAGACACAGGGAGAAGGTGGCCATATACAAGCCAGGGAGAGAGGCCTCAGAAACGACCAAACCAGGGACTTCCATGGTGGTCTGCCTTGCTTTGATTATCATCATCAATATATAAAAGGGTAGGTAACAAATGTTTTTTTCTAATTCGAGTTCCATGATGTGAAGTGCTGAAATAATACATTATATTTTCATAGAGTCATAAAAAAAAATAGATAGGTGTTGCCACTGTTCTCTTCTATTTGTGGTTATTGACTAGGGTCCTATTTGGGCTTCCCAGGTGGCACAGTGATAAAGAATCCACCTGCCAATGCAGGATATGCAAGATACAAGGGTTCAATCCCTGTTATCAGGAAGATCGCCTGGAGTAGGAAATGACAACCCATTCCAGTATTCTTGACTGGAAAATTCCATGCACAGAGGAGTCTGGCAGGCTGCAGTCTATGAGGTCACAAAGAGTTGGACATGACTGAGAGACTGAGCATGCGCACACAGGCACCCATTAAACAAATGTGTTTCCTGGCTATTAAAATAATATATGCTTATCATAGAAAATTGGGAAAACAAGAAAGTTTCAAGCTGATACCCTATATACAATTGTATCCCACTTTCTTTTTTTTCTCATACGTTGCATGTCTTATGCATTTTCCAAGTACTTTATAATTCTTTGTAAACATCATTTTCAGAGTTTCTTTTTAATAGTAACTTACAATAATGGGCTAAATAAAAGGTTACACTTCAAAGTATATTAGACATATATAAAATGATGCTACTATTTTGAGAAAAAATATATGTAACCAGAGACTGTTATTTGTTGTTTGTTGGACAATAATACATTTTAAAACACTTATACTTTCTACTGTTGTTCATTTAATTGAATTTTCATTTATGGAAATGAATAACTTGTATCTGTGAATAAATGTGTCTAAAGCATATAAACAGAAGCATGTCATTAATGCTTCTTCAGAAATATTTTAGCTGTGGTGGAAGTGGGAGTAGACTTTTAATTCGGACTTCTTATAACTCATAATTATAGCTTCTAGCTAAATTGATGTAAACATACAATAACTCAAATATTCAGCCACATGACTTTTTAGGACTTTAATTATATCTTCCCTAATTAAGGAACTCATTAAGCTAAAGTTTCAGATAACATATTCTCAGCACTTCACTGAACTTAGGTCACTTCCTAGGTTTTATTTTAGGTAGTGTCTATTCTGAGATTTTCCAGACCATTCTTTCAAATGTTATGGCAAGGACCATAACAAATTAGTAAACTGTCTGTCCATGAACCTTTCCAAAGTCTTACTAATAATTAAGAAGAATATCTTGCTTTCCTCTTGATGTGGTTTCCTTAGAATAGAGAATAATCAGAATCTTGAGATTATATTTAACAAAACCATTCTTAAAGAGAGAGAGAACAGGTGGCTTAAATAGGAAAGAATTTTAACTTTTGAAAGTGACTAAATCTTTCTAAATCTATAAATAGTATTCCAGTCCTCCAGTTGTTCAATTCTTAAAATTCAAGTGCTTTTGGCTATAAAAATATTACATCTAATAATTTTGAAGTATGCTTTCAGTAATGCATTTTTATTTAAAAATGTCTTAACATTGAGAATGTCATTGTGAATTATGAAACTTTTCTATATTTAATTTTATTTAGTGCCATGGGCTATGAGGAAAAGATTTTAGAGAAATAGAGGCTAATAATAACTTAAATTTAACCTTAACTATTTTTATTTATTTATTTTTTCTTTTTTTATTAGCTAATCATAATTGAGTTCCCTTTAAATCAGGACACCAATGATACTTTGTTTCCAATTAACAGTGAAAACCTTCTTTGATCCTTTGAGTTTTTATGAGATGAATTTATATTTCCCAGACTAACATGCATGACAACATAATTCTCTAGACTTATTAATATTCAACTTTACTGCTTTAATGAGAGAAACCAGGAGAAATGTAATGTCATCTGCTTATCTAAGGCATTAGTATCTTTTGCTAATATGTATGTGCTCAGTCGCTCAGTCGTGTCAGATTCTTTGTGACCCTGTGGACTGACTGTAGCCTGCCAGGCTCTGTCCATGAGATTCTCCAGGCAAGAATACTGAAGTGGGTTGCCATTTCCTTCTCCAAGGGATCTTCCTGACCCAGGGAT
Source organism: Ovis canadensis (assembly GCF_042477335.2). NCBI lineage: Eukaryota > Metazoa > Chordata > Mammalia > Artiodactyla > Bovidae > Ovis > Ovis canadensis. The sequence continues at coordinate 110,988,503 of NC_091727.1, read as the reverse complement.
CAAACCCACATCTCCTGTGTCTCATAAATTGGCAGGAAGATTCTTTACCACTGAGCCACCTAGGAAAAGAGACCCAAAAAATGCTTTTAAATAATAGTGAAAATGAAAGTGAAGTCTCTCAGTCGTGTCCGACATAAACTGTAGCCTACCAGGATCCTCCGTCCAAGGGATTTTCCAGGCAAGAGTACTGGAGTGGGTTGCCATTTCCTTCTCCAGTGGATCTTCCTGACCCAGGGATCAAACCCTGGTCTCCTGCATTGTAGGCAGACACTTTACCTTCTGAGCCACCAGGGGAACTTGCTATATGCTAGACACTGTTCTAAGTGCTTAATATACATTAATCCATTTAACATTCAAAACACCCTTATGAGTTAGAAACAATTGAAAAATGAGCATAAATAAACATGCCTAACCTACTTTTAAGTGTAATATTTTATTGATTCCATGGTTCTATATTAACATTAAGATGAAACTCCTCTGAAAATGATGTTTAAAATACATATTGAACGACATGAAAAAGTGCATATGATTTCCTACTTAAACTCTATACACAGTGTTATATTAGCTCTATTTTATACAGGTGCAGATACAGGTGCACATATATATATATATATAGAAAGAGGAAGTTAACCCAATATTCATAGTGTTCTCTCCAGATAATGGAATTTTAGGTGATTTTCTTTTTACACACTCTATGTTTTGAACCCAAGCAGCATCCACAAACTTAGCATGACAATGGACTATTAACAAAAATCACATGTACAATGTGCACTGGATTGATAGAAAAATTGTTGTATGTTAGTTATTACTACTCCAAAATAGAAGGACTAGACTATAAAAATTGTTGATCCAGTTTCAACTGATGATCTAGGAGCTGTATTTAATTCATAATAACATGTGTAGGAGACAGTCAAAGCATTTTCCTTTAGTCATATATGTAATCCTTACTGATCCATTACTACTTTCTTAAAATTAGATTGAATTAGCCAATGCTAAGGATACAAAAATAGAATTCAACAGCACTTTTCAAATTTGTAGTATGTAAATTCAAAGAGGCCCATTTAATTCTGATCCATATTTAACAGGAGGGATTTGAATAAACTGTAATGAATTTGAAAGAGGTTGTTTGTTGAGAATGTGTATATTCACTAAAAATATTAGTTTCAGAATAAGGTCTTCTACTCCAGTAAAGAAAACATATTTAAGTTGATATAAAAAGCTATCTAAACCATTGTTTCTCAAAGTGTGATTATCTAGATCTCATGTATCAGAATCAACTGTTACAGAATCCTGGGTCCCCTCCTAAACTCCCAAACTAACTGAATCAAAATATCTGGGAGTGGGGACCATGTTATATGAATTTTTAACAAGCTCCTTATATGATGTTAAATGCAGTAAAGTTTGATGACTGCTGTCTTAGAGGTAAGATTTAAGTCTGTGACCATGAGATATGGTTAATATAGATCTATAAAGGAGGATTCAGTTGGACTAGAAAACTAAAATTAAGGACTCAATTGTGTCTCTCAGTTGTCACTGTCTTTAACACAGTGTTAAGGACAAATCCCTCTCGTTATGCCTCTTGTGGTAATTTAGACTGCTGTTGCTAAGTCGCTTCAGTCATGTCCAACTCTTAGCAACCCCATGGACTGCAGCCTACCAGGCTCCTCCATCCATGGGATTCTCCAGGCAAGAGTACTGGAGTGGGTTGCCATTGTGCATCTCAAATCTGGTTGAGTCTCAGAACTTCCTGGGAAGATTTTTAAAGCACAAAGTCTCAGACTCCACACCATACCTACTGAATCAGGATGTGGGAATTTGTCTGATTTTTTAACCTTTTTGGGGTTATTTTACTATTTGCCAGTTATTCTTGGAGACCTCTGGTCTAGACGACACAGTAGACCAAGGGTTTCACCCTGAACTAGTTTTCCTTTCTGCCTAGAAGTTCAGTTTTCTAGCCCCCTGAGTCTGCTGTAGAATGAACTGGATGTTTTTTGTTTTGTTTCATGTTTTAGGAAATTGATCAAAATGCTGGTTGCTATGACATCTTATAGAAACTTGCTCATGGGTGCAACAATGCATCATTAGCTCCACTAACATTGATTTCTGTTAACTGCATTGTGCAAATAAACTGTGGCAGACTGGTTTGTCTGAATACTAACAGCAAATATGAGTTATATACTGTGAGTAGGCTGTACGTATATAAAACCAAAAGGTTGAAATTGTAAGACTGATTTGACTAAATTTATTTAACACTCCATTGAGAAGTAGAATTGAGGCTCATGATCCTTGATTATAATAAAATGTTCTATGATTCTTTTATTGGTAAATGCAATTATGTGGAAACTGGCAGTTCCTTCAAATTAAGCAAAACAAAAATAATTACACAAGAAACTTTTTAAATAAATATACCTAACCTCGTTCTGGTGCTTTGTGTGTACTTTGTCCCTCAGTAGACTCTTTGCAACCCCATGGACTGTAGCCCGCCAAGCTCCTCTGTCCATGGGGATTCTCCCTGCAAGAATACTGGAGTGGGTTGCCATGCCCTCCTCCAGGGGATCGTCCCAACCCAGGCATTGAACCCAGATATCCTACATTGCAGGTGAAGTCTTTCACATAAATTTTCTTATTTTATTTGTCCCTCGGAAAAATGTGTGAGATAGGAATGTCTAATATAAATTTTTCCACTTTATAGATGTTCAAGTTAAGGTCTAGATATTGAGTAATTTGTGTGTAAGTTTGTCTAGAGCGTATACAATTATAGAACCTAAACCAGAAACCAACCTTTTTAAGTCCTAGTGTCCCCCAATCCCGCCCAACTGCATTATGCCACCTCTTTCACTGAAACCCACTCAAGATGACGAACACTAGACAAACTGATTTTCTTTCTTCTTTAGAGGAAAGAAAAGGGGAAGAAAGACATCTTTAATTGGAGATTTTTCTGAATTCTACCCTCACTGAATACTGCCTTATTAAAATCTCATTTTCAGAAGCGTTTGTTTAGTTCAACCTTCTTACAGATAAGTCAGTCACCTAAGCTACAAATCCAAGTACACAGTAGATCCACACTGGTGGATTCATTGTATAAAAAAAAGACCGTAATCTTTATTGATAAACAGAGTTTCAGACCATTAATGTATTACTTCATAAAATCATGAAAATAAAGAAAAGTGTTCAAAACTGCTCCAGATATTTTTATTAATGGGCAGTTAATAAAAAGAAACCAAACTGTCATTACTGTATTAAGCACATGAATATAAGGAGAAAAAATATCAGCAGTCAGATGGAAACTTTAAGGATAAAAGAAGCTTCTAGGAGATGTTATTAAATAAGGAATTGAAAAGTTAGGTCATAACTGGCTTCATCAAGGTATACTAGGTTACTAACAAAAACAAAAGACAAAATAAAACTAGACAAAATGGGGGCAGACAGGGAAGCCTGGTGTGCTGAGGTCCATAGGGTCTCAAAGAGTCAGACACGACTGAGCGACTGAACTGAACTGAACAACCTATGTCAGAACAGTGATGCAGAATGAAGGCAATTATTTATACTTTAGAGGATAACCCTTTAGATGCTGCCTACCTTGTTTTCAGTGACATGGAATGCTCAAATACAGACCAACCACAGACCAACCTTTCCAACCCAACAGGAAACTTACTGATATCATGTGAAGCACATTGGTAGAAACTAGAGAATTTTTTTCAGTTCAAATCAAGGATTTATACTGGACCTTAAAAAAGCATTTTTGTTGCTGAAGAATAAGCCTTTTATCTCATTCTGTAACTGTCATCTCAGCTGACAATTGTGTGGCAGAGGTTTCAAAATAGAGAAGCCAGATTGAACAAAAAAGTATAAGCAGCTTTTTAAACCTTATCAGCAAAACTTTTCTTGATCAAAACTGACTTTATCCAAACCAGATTTTTGTATAGTGTTTATGGGTGCCTAGAAGGTGATAAGCACAATAAACCCAATGAATAAAATAAATAGATTTGGCCATTTTCTCTCCTGTGCCAAAGTCTCTCTCTCTCTGGGAAGTGAGTGAGGTGGTTAAGGAGGTGCATTAATATTTTTAGGCTACTTACTCCATAACAGCTAAAGGGGTTAGTACCTTAGTGGGCTCCCTAAGCCTCTAACTTATTCCTGAGGAGAGACTTACTGGGAATATTAACCTCCAAATTACATAAAAAGCTTGATCAAGTGTTAAAGGTACAGGGGAAGTATTATTACAGTGCAGTCAGCCTTCCATATCTGCAGGTTCTGCATCCTCAGATTCAACCAACCACAGATCAGAAATATTAAAAGAAAAAATTTCTAGAAACCTCCCAAAAGAAAAACTTAAATTTGTTATGCTTCTGGCAACTATTTACATCACCTTTACATTGTATTTATACCTACTTAGATAGCATTTATATTATATTTAGTTATTATAAGTAATCTATAAATGGTTTAAAGTATAGGGAAGGATGTGCATAGGCCATATGCAATTACTATGCCATTTTATATAAGGGATGCTGCAAATACCTAAGGGTTCTGGAACCAGTTTTTAGCATTTGAGTATTGAGAAATAACTGTATTCTAGATATACAAGGGAGATAGTCAGCATGACATAACTTTTGGCCTAGCTGAAAAAATGCTCCAGAAACTGTAGTGGGCCATGGTTCCAAATTGGGAAAGGAGTACGTCAAGGCTGTATGTTGTCACCCTGCTTATTTAATTTATATGCAGAATACATCATGTGAAATGCTGGGCTGGATGAAGCACAAGTGGGAATCAAGATTGCCAAGAGAAATATCAATAACCTCAGATATGCACCCTTATGGCAGAAAGTGAAGAGGAACTAAAAAGCCTCTTGATGAAAATGAAAGAGGAGAATGAAAAAGCTGGCTTAAAATTCAGCATTCAAAAAACTAAGATCATGCATCTGGTCCCATCATTTCATGGCAAATAGATGGGTAAACAATGGAAACAGTGTCAGACTTTATTTTTGGGGGCTCCAAAATCACTGCAGGTGGTGACTGCAGCCATGACATTAAAAGACACTTGCTCCTTGAAAGAAAAGTCAGGATGATTAACCCATAGAGCATCTTAAAAAGCAGAGATATTACTTTCCTAACAAAGGTCCATCTAGTCAAAGCTATGGTTTCTCCAGTAGTCATGCATGGATGTGAGAGTTGGACCATGAAGAAAGCTGAGTGCCGAAGAATTGATGCTTTTGAACTGTGGTGTTGAAGAATACTTGTGAGGGTACCTTGGACTGCAAGGAGATCCAACCAGTCAATCCTAAAGGAAATCAGTCCTGAATATTCGTTGGAAGGACTGATGCTAAAGCTGAAGCTCCAATACTTTGCCCACCTAATGCAAAGAAATGACTCACTGGAAAAGACCATGATGCTGGGAAAGATTGAAGGCAGGAAGAAAAGGGGACGACAGAGGATGAGATGGTTGGATGGCATCACCGACTCAATGGACATGAGTTTGAGCAAGCTCTAGGACTTGGTGATGGACAGGGAAGCCTGGAGTGCTGCAGTCCATAGGGTCGCGAAGAATTAGATATGATTGAGCAACTGAACTGAATTGATGTTTCCCAAAGGAAGAAACAGGAGCTAATCTACCTGGAATTTTCTCTTACATGGAGAGTTATTTAAAAGCCCAGCAAGGGGGTGGTTCTCCATTGCTTCGTCATATGATCATATGAAGAAAAATCAATTATTACAAGGATACTAAACGCTGACCTGGGAAGAAGATGGACATATATGTGATTACGACTAAGGGAGAGCCAGTTTAGCAGGGAGATATATATATCTCCCGGGTCAGTTATTGATAGTTTTATTATATTTCTTTTTTTCTTACATTTTTAATATTTATAGCATTGTCATCTAATTGTTTTAAAATAGAAGTACTATGTTTTTAAGTAAATTTTGTTGTGTTCTTGGCTTTTTAATTTTCTTATTGAAATAGCAATCTTTCTCCTCTTTAGAAAACTAGGAAAGGAAAAAGAAAAATAATAACTCTTCAAATCCTGCTGCCTAGTAGCAACTACTATTAACATTTAGTGTTCTTAACATTCACTCATCAGTATAGAAATATTTCATGTTAAAAATGCAAGTTTTATTGATTGGATCACTTCCTTCTACCTTGGTAAATCAAATGGCTTTACATGTTATCCCTCACTTACAGACAAAAGTCATATTCTTCTTTGACATATATGGAGACTTGTTCATATAAATGTTTAAGTGGATATTAAAGTACATTTATCATCCTGTTATTTTAAATCTGGAATATGTATTGAATCTTGTATTCAAAGATTTTTACAATTATATCAGTTAATAGGTGGGTGAATTCTAAGACAAATCCATCTTAAGAAGTATAATAATGATTATAATAGTTTCTTTCAGAAAAGTCATAATTTAGTGTTCATCCTGGATTAACGTTTGAATTAGAATTATATCATGGATGTTTAAAGAATTGAGTCTTTTGATTAAAAAAAGATCAGTATTTTTACCTCTAACATGAGGAAATCCTTATTCTTTAGAATTTATAACACTATATCTTTGGCAAAATATAACATGACTGATTTACTATTTAAAAAGATTGTGAGAACAAAGCATGACATAGCAAAGCAGTGGGGCATTTGACTAAAATTTGAAAAAGATACATTTGGGTGGAAATAACTGAATATTTTTAATTAAAAGTAGAAAAATAACTAAGGCATTGGTGCTCAATGGAAAAAATACACCTAAAGCTTTGTGTTCTATAAAGTGAATTTTCAGTATGCACCAAAATACATACATTAATATTTTTTATTTACTAGGTAAGAAATTAAACACTATGGAACCAATTCTTCTACTGAGGCATGAAGAAATTATATAGGAAAGTAATTCTCAAATGAATCAATGAAAGAGTAAGCTATTTAGCACTTACAATTCTTTTTTCATTCATTCCATTTCCCAGAGGAATATGCCCCAAACCTCAGAACCAGAATCTATAAAATTATAACCTACAGTAACATACACTTTCCAGGAAGGTGCTATGTGCTAGCACTTTGTGTATCTAGATATGTTTATCTTTGATGTTTTGGAATATTTAAAATGCGTTATGCTTATAAGTATCCTTTTTGAGATACCCGCATTGAAATCATTTTTTAAAACAATACTTACACTGCACTCTACTTTCTTCAGTTATAGGCCACACTCTTCCCCAAAGTATTTTGCAGGGCTTTTACTGGCAAAGAATTTCTCACTGCTTTCATATTTCAGATATTGGTTTACAGGAAATGCATACACCCTTGGAAAGTTCTGGGAAAGGGTAGTACACATTTGTTCAAACCTTTTTCTTTTTTTTTAATATGTGTGCATGATATAGAGGAAGTTAATCTTATTGCATACAAAACCCTGCTACAAGTCAAAAGGTGTTTCAGGGATATGGGAATGCAGCTAATAAAAACATTTATAAAATTAAAAATGTCAGGTGAACTCTCAGGAGTTCTATTATAGATCCTTGCAAAGCAGAGCAAATGGAAACATTTAGATAACATATAGCTACATCAATGAGCAAAACTTCTAACACTTTTCACTGTGTGTCGGTTGCACAAAATGAGATGCTTAGGAATTCCTGATGGAGATAAAAAGCAGCAACAACTAATCAGGGAATGGGAAGTGATATGAAGAGGTTAGGGAGCCTAGTCTCAGGGTCCTAAAAGAAACTGTACTGACCTGAGATAGAACTTTTGCACCATCATCATTATCAGAAGCACTAAAACCTTATTTATCTTGAAATTCCAAATCAAAATTTCTGATGATAAAAATGGATTTGGGTTTGAAGCTTGCCTTTGTAATAACTGTGAAAGACAGATTTTCCATGTAATTAAGGGTTTGACACAGATAACTGGAGGAAATGTTCAATTTGATAGGAAATTACACTTTTCAAGCCCTCTTTAAAAATCACTTTGATGATTTTTATTTCCCTGATCATAAAATCACTATGGAAAACTTGAGGAAAATATAAAAGCAGAAAGAGAAAAATCAAAAACAAAAGTTCCAATAACGCAATAACTTAGAGATACCCACAATTAATATTTTAGGTAGCAAGGGGTTGAAATCTTTTCTGTGAAGAGCTAGATAATAAGTATTATAGTCTTTGTGAGATGTTTTGTTTTATTTGTAACAAGCCCTTCAAAATATAAAAAAACATTCTTAGCTCTAAAGTCACACAAAAACAGATCTTGAACTAGACTTGACCCATGAGCTGTACTTTGTCAAACCTTTTTTTGTGTGTATCCCTGACAGTCATTTTTCTTTTAAGATTATTGTCTTCAATGTAAAATATCTTAAACAGTTAAAAACAATATTTAAAATATTAATAGTTTACATTACCAATTTTCAGTATTAAATTTTGCTGAATTTTAACTCTTCCTTCTAAAAGAATTCCATATTACAGATGTCCCTTAAGTCTCATGCCCCTTTCCAGGAACCAAATACTAGAGATTTCATTTTCCTAAACTTCAGTTCAGTTCAGTCGCTCAGTCGTCTTCGACTCTTTGCGACCCCATGAATCGCAGCACGCCAGGCCTCCCTGTCCATCACCATTTCCTGGAGTTCACTCAGACTCACGTCCATCGAGTCCGTGATGCCATCCAGCAATCTCATCCTGGGTCGTCCCCTTCTCCTCCTGCCCCCAATCTCTCCCAGCATCAGAGTCTTTTCCAATGAGTCAAGTCTTTGCATGAGGTGGCCAAAGTACTGGAGTTTCAGCTTTAGCATCATTCCTTCCAAAGAAATCCCAGGTTGATCTCCATCAGAATGGACTGGTTGGATCTCCTTGCAGTCCAAGGGACCCTCAAGAGTCTTCTCCAACACCACAGTTCAAACGCATCAATTCTTCAGCACTCGGCCTTCTTCACAGTCCAACTCTCACATCCATACACGACCACAGGAAAAACCATAGCCTTGACTAGACGGACCTTAGTCGGCTAAGTAATGTCTCTGCTTTTGAATATACTATCTAGGTTCCTAAACTTATGTATATATTATTCCTGCACATAATTTTTAGACTTTTACTATTTCAATATGTACCCATAATGATATTTTTCGTGTGATTTTTAAATTTACATTGTTCAGTCGCCTACTCATGTCTGACTCTTTGCGATCCCATAGACTGCAGTACACCAGGCTTCACTATTCTTCACCATTTTCCGGAGTGTGTTCAGACTGAGTTGGTGATGCCATCCAATCATCTCATCCTCTGTTATCCCCTTCTCCTCCTGCCTTCAATCTTTGCCAGCATCAGAGTCTTTTCTAATGAGTCAGCTCCTCCCATCCGGTGGCCAAAGTATTGGAGCTTCAGCTTCAAAATCAGTCCTTCCAATTAATATTCAGGACTGATTCCCTTCAGGATTAACTGATTAGATCTCCTTGCAGTCCAAGGGTCTCTCAAGAGTCTTCTCCAACACCACAGTTTAAAAGCATCAATTCTTCACTGGTCAGCCTTCTTTATGGTCCAAATCTCACATCTATACACGGCTACTGGATAAACTATAGCATTGACAAGATGGACCTTTGTCGGCAAAGCAATGTCTCTGTTTTTTAATATGCTGTCTAGAGTTGACATAGCTTTCTTTATTCCAAGGAGCAAGTGTCTTTTAATTTCATGGTTGCAGTCACCATCTGCAGTGATTTTGGAGCCAAAGAAAATAAAGTCTGTCACTGTTTCCTTTGTTTCCCCAATAATTTGCCATGAAATGACGGAACTGGATGCCATGATCTTTCTTTTTTGAATGTTGAATTTTAAGCCAGCTGTTTCACTCTCCTCTTTCACTTTCATCAAGAGGCTCTTTAGTTCCTCTTTGCTTTCTGCCATAAGGGTAGTGTCATCTGCATATCTGAGGTTATCGATATTCCTCCTGACAATCTTGATTCCAATTGTGCTTCATCCAGCCTGGCATTTCACATGATGTACTCTGCTTAGAAGTTAAATAAGTAGGGTGACAATATACAACCTTGACGTATTCCTTTCCCAATTTTGAACCAGACCATTGTTCCATGTCTGGTTCTAACTGTTGCTTCTTGACATGCACACAGGTTTCTCAGGAGGCAAGTAAGATGGTCTGGTATTTCCATCTCTTTAAGAATTTTCTACAGCTTGTGATCCACACAGTCAAAGGTTTTGGCATAGTCACTGAAGCAGAAGTAGATGTTTTTCTGGATTCTCTTGCTTTTTCGATCATCCTACAGATGCTGGCAATTTGACCTCTGGTTCCTCTGCCTTTTTTAAGTCCAGCTTGAACATCTGGAAGTTCTCAGTTCATGCACTGCTGAAGCCTAGCTTGGAGAATTTTGAGCATTACTTTGATAGAATGCGAAATGAGTGCAATTTTGTGGGAGTTTGAACATTCTTTGGCATTGCCCTTTTTTTAGGTTGGAATGAAAACTGACCTTTTCCAGTTCTGTGGCCACAGCTGAGTTTTCCAAATTTCCTGGCATTTTTGAGTGCAGCACTTTCAAAGCATCATCTTTTAGGATTTGAAAGAGCTCAGCTGGAATTCCATCACCTCCACTAGCTTTGTTCATAGTAATGCTTTCTAAGGTTCACTTGACTTCACACTCAAGGATGTTTGGCTCTAGGTGAATGACTGCACCATCATGGTTATCTGAGTCATTACGATCATTTTTGTATAGTTCTTCCATGTATTCTTGCCACTTCTTCTTAATATCTTCTGCTTCTGTTAGATCCTTGCTGTTTCTGTCTTTTATTGTGCCCATCTTTGTATGAAATGTTCTCTTGGTATCTCTAATTTTCTTGACAAGATCTCTAGTCTTTCCCATTCTATTGTTTTCCTCTATTCTTTTGCACTCAAGAAGGATTTCTCTGCTATTCTTTGGAACTTGTATTAAGATGGGTATATCTTTCCATTTTTCCTTTGCCTTTAGCTTCTCTTCTTTTCTTAGCTATTTGTAAGGCCTCCTCAGACAACCATTTTGCCTTTCTTTTCCCTGGGGATGGTTTTGATCACTGCCTCCAATACAATGTTATGAACCTCCATCTATAGTTCTTCAGGTACTCTATCAGTTCTAATCCCTTGAATCTATGAGTCACTTCCACTGTATAATCCATTATTTCCCCATCTATTTGCCATGAAATGATGGGGATGAATGCCATGATCTTAGTTTTCTGAATGTTGAGTTTTAAGCCAACTTTTTCATTCTCCTTTTTCACTTTCATCAAGAGGCTCTTTAGTTCTTCACTTTCTGCCATAAGGGTGGTATCATTTGCATATCTGTTGTTGAATTTGTCCCAGCAATCTTGATTCCAGCTTGTGTTTTATCCATTCTGACATTTCATGTGATGTACTCTGCATATAAGTTAAATAAACAGGGTGACAATATACAACCTTGACATACTCCTTTCGCTATTTGGAACCATCTGTTGTTTCATGTCCAGTTCTAACTGCTGCTTCTTGACCTGCATACAGATTTCTCAGGCAGCAGGTCAGGTGGTCTGGTATTCTCATCTCTTGAAGAATTTTCCACAGATTGTTGTGATCCACACAATCAAAGACTTTGGTGTAATCAATAAAGCCAAAGTAATTGTTTTTCTGGAACTCTCTTGCTTTTTTGATGATCCATAATATGTTGGCAAATTGATCTCTGGTTCCTCTGCCTTTTCTGAATCCAGCTTGAACATCTGGAAGTTCATGGTTCACATAATTTTGAAGCCTGGCTTGGAGAACTTTGAGCATTACTTTGCTAGCATGTGAGATGAGTGCAATTGTGTGGTACTTTGAACATTCTTTGGCATTGCCTTTCTTTGGGATTGGAATGAAAACTGACCTTTCCAGTCCTGTGGCCATTGCTGGGTTTTCCAAATTTGCTGGCATATTGAGTGCAGCGCTTTCACAGCATCATCTTTTAGGATTTGAAATAGCTCAACTGGAATGAAATTGAAAGATGCTTACTCCTTGGAAGAAAAGCCATGGCCAACTTAGAGAGCATATTAAAAAGTAGAGATTTTACTTTGCCAGCAAAGGTCCATGTAGTCAAAGCTATGGTTTTTCTGGTAGTCATGTATGGATGTGAGAGTTGGACTATAAAGAAAGCTGAGTGCCAAAGAATTGATGCTTTTGAACTGTGGTGTTGGAGAAGACTCTTGAGAGTCCCTTGGACAGCAAGAAGATCCAACCAGTCAATCGTAAAGGAAATCAGTCCTGAATATTCATTGGAAGGACTGATGCTGAAGCTGAAATTCCAATACTTTGGCCACCTGATGCAAAGAACTGACTCTTTGGAAAAGACCCTGATGCTGGGAAAGATTGAAGGCAGGAGGAAAAGGGGACAACAGAGGGTGAGATGGTTGGATGGCATCACCGACTCAATGGACATAAGTTTGAGCAAGCTTCGGGAGTTGGTGATGGACAGGGAGGCCTGGCGTCCTGCAGTCCATGGGGTCGCAAAGAGTCGGACACAACTAGTGACTGAACTGAACTGAACTGTATAATCGTAAGGGATTTGATTTAGGTCATACGTGAATGGCCTAGTGGTTTCCCCTACTTTCTTCAATTTAAGTCTGAATTTGGCAATAAGGAGTTCAAGTTCATGATCTGAGCCATGGTCAACACCTGGTCTTGTCTTTTCTGACTGTATAGAGCTTCTCCATCTTAGGCTGCAAAGTACGTAGTCAATCTGATTTCAGTATTGGCCATCTGTCTCTTGTATTGTTGAAAGAGGGTGTTTGCTATGACCTATGCGTCCTCTTGACAAAACTCTGTTAGCCTTTACTCTGCTTCATTTTGTACTCCAAGGCCAAACTTGCCTGTTACTCCAGGTATCTCTTGACTTCCTACTTTTGCATTCCAATCCCCTATGATGAAAAAGACATCTTTTGGTGTTAGTTCTAGAAGGTCTTGTAGGTCTTCATAAACCATGAATTTGTATAAGTTTACGGAAAATAATCATTTACCTTGTGTTTTACATTCAATGGTTTGTTTTTAGATGTCTCCAAGTATTTCTGCCTATTTAAATCCCCTTGATAATGCTATATGCACATGTATAAACTGCTATAAGTCATTCTAACCTATTTTAGAGAGCTTGTATTTAGCAGTACCCTGTTGATGATATGTCTGTGTTATTGAATACATTATCCTTTCATCTTGTACATCATAGTTTAGACTTGAGGGTACTCAGAGACTATCTAATCCAAATCCCTCAGATGACAAATAAGTAAATAGGCCCAACAATATTAACTGGCATTGTCCAAGATCACATAGCAAGTTAGTATCATATTCAGAACCAAGATCTAGTTTTTATGTTTATACTAATAAAGTTTGTACAATCCTTGCACTCTTAATTGGGGACAATAACAATGGCAATGGACTTCCCAGGTGGCTCAGTAGGTAAAGAAGCTGCCTGCAATGCAGGAGACCTGGGTTTGATCCCTGGGTCAGGAAGATTCCCTGGAAAAGGGAATGACTATCCACTCCAGTGTTCTTGCCTGGAGAATTCCATGGACAAAGGGGCCTGGCAGGCTACAGTCCATGGGGTCTCAAAGAGGTCAACACAACTTAGCAACTAAACAACAACAGCAAGGCAACTCACAAATATTACCTTTGGCTCTTTCAAAACTGGCAGAGCTAGCTGGGGAATAAATTCTGCTCTTTTAGTAGACCTAGTTTCTTTCCATAGCTAGATTCCTTTCTTCTCCAAGGAATAGAATTTCTTTCTCCCTGTATACTTTTGAAAGTAGAAAATTCAATGTAGTACAGATATAACAGATTCTTAGTAGAGGAAAAAAAAAGATGAATCAACACTAAAGAAACATTAGCTACTTATAATTCATTGAGAAAATGCCTTTTAAGTCAGAAGAATCACAATGTGACTTCATTTAGTCACACAACTATCTCTTAAATCTTCCTAGTAAAATAGTGATAATAACAGATTGGCCTCAACCAGAATTCAGAAAGATCTTGTGATCTTATTTCATGCATTACATCCCATCTGAAGACAAGGATCCTTTTTTTTAATTGAAGTGTAGCTGATTTATAATGTGTTAATTTGTGCTGCATAGCAAAGTGATTCAGTTATATATATATACACACATTCTTTTTTCAATGTTATCATAGGATACTGAACAGAGTTCTCTGTGCTATACAGTAGTACCTTGTTTTTTAGCCATTGCATTTATAATAGCTTACATCTACTAACTTCAACCTCCCACTCCAACACTCCCCCAACCCTCTCCCCCTTGGCAACCACAAGTCTGTTCTTTATGAAGACATACCTCCTTTTTAAAACAGCAAGAGCTTAATATATAGTAGAGAGAAATGAAAGAGCAACAAAAAAATTTTAAGTGTTGTTATTAATTTGTATAGTGGATGTCATGCCTTTATTTTGATTGTAGTATTTAATGGATGAAAACTCATTGTTTTTTATTGAATATTTAGATCCTTGTACTTCATGTATTTAAATATGGCAAATCATTAAGATAGTTAAATGCTGGAAATTGATAAATGAAAGTTAGGAATGTTGTTATATTTTAAATATGGATCAGCATTTTCATACTTAGGGAGTTTCTATTCTCTCTGAGTAAAACAATATGTTCCATTGTTTAACATTCTAGAATCAGAAATATTGCATCAGCCGTGCAGATGGAGAAATCACTAGACTTCACAATGAAATTTTCAAAGAAACAGTAGTTACCAAAAAGCCATGGGGATGAATGCACACAGAACAGGCAGAATATGCCAATTTAGAACTGACAGAGTTCTAACAATAAAACTGAGTAATAGCAGTAAGACAATATTGTTTTTCAATAGTTTCTTCAATCATATTTTTATGTATAGACTTTAACATGTTATATATATTTCTAATCAAACAACATAAAAACTAGAGTCATATTTATGGTGAAATGATTGCTACAAAGCACGTTAAATCAGTCCTTGGAATGGTGGGACACTTGGAAAAGCTTACAGATACCCCAGGGACACTTGGAAAAGCTTACAGTGCATTTTTCAGAATAGGGGAAAAAAAAATGTGGATTCTCCCTAGCCACCTAGCCAACAAAAACAGTTAACTCTCTGGGGATATCCTACCTTGTTTCCTATCAGACAACTAATGTGCTCTTCTTTTGTTTTTTTATTTTTTCTGCCAATAGTTCTCAGTCCTGAGCTGGAGGACCCACCTCCTTTTTGTTTCCTTGGTTCATTAAGGAACTGTGAATGGGATTTGTGGATCCTATAGAGGTATATAGATGGCTTCAGAGGTGTAATTCTTATACCCCCTGAACCTGTCTGCAAATGTATAAGAATGTACATTTCTCTGGGAAAACGGTATATAGCTCTTATCAGATTCCTGAAGGAATATGTTACCCCCAAACTTTAAGCATCATTGTTTGAGTGTCCATATATGTCCAGTGACTCAAACTTGACTTTGAAGATACAAGGGCATAGAATTATGATGATCATAGTATTTACAATGCCTTACACATCACATATGTTACAAACTACTTGCACACGTCTGTCGATGAAGAGCTTATATCTCAGCTAGGGCAAAAATCATACATTTCAATTTTTTAAATAAATATTTAATTTTCTACTAAGTGTCAGGCTCTGTTCTAAGCACTCAAGAAACACTCATCTGTAAAACAAATATCTCTGACCTAGAAGATCATCTTACATTCTGCATTTAACAAAACATGAGAAGAGTTTGAAAGCAGTATATACTCTAAGACAAAGTGAATAGAAAATGATTATAGGCTGCAGAGTAAAGAATTTACATTTAAGGCTCTACTCTTTAAAAAGAGCACTGTCATATATCAGAAATACCTTGCCTTTCACACTGCTTCCTATTTTCAAATAATGTTAAGGAGTTAAGTTTGAAACTTGCCTGGCCCTAGACTAGCCGTGTGTGTGTGTGTGTGTGTGTGTGTGTGTGTGTGTGTGTCTGGGTGAGTGGGTGTGTGTGTGTGTATTAGTCACTTAGTTGTGACCAACCCTGCGACCCCAAGGACACTTGTAGCCCACCAGGCTCCTCTGTCCATGGGATTCTCCAGGCAGCAATACTGAAGTGGGTAGCCATTCCCTTCTCCAGCGGATGTTCCTGACCCAGGGATTGGACCCAGGTCTTCTGCATTTCAGGCAGGTTCTTTACGGTCTGAGCCACCAGGGAAGCCCAGACTAGTCTTGATAAGCTTCAATATATTTTATTTAGGCTAATTGTAGAAACAGCTGGTATATTTCAACACAAAAGCCTAGAGGTGAAAGTGACAATGATTTTTTTCTTTTTGTCTCTTTACTAGAATAATGCATTATTTCATAGTGTTACAAACTTAGACCTTGTATATTACAAAGTATCTCTTCCTGTTTGGGTTTTATGCCTTGCTGGCACTGTGGCTGGTACAAGTGGTAAACAAAGCAATATGTTTTTTTCTTTCCAAGTAATAAGAAGGTAGCAATTTATTCATAGGAGCATGGAAAATAGAAAATACGCATTTATTTAAGTTGTGAAGAACATCAAGAAAAAAGCATTTGCTGACAAAGCCTAAGAAATTTGGATGGTGATGTATACTAAACCATGCAAATGAAAGAAATTTTAGTCAAACATATTAATTATTCAATATGTAGTTTCTGTGTTCTTAAAAGAAACTCATGACTGAGAGGGAAAAGCTGATATGGTAAAATATTGTAATGTTCAATTATAAATATTACATTACTAAATATTCTGACTAGCAGACTTCCTATCTCTTGGTCTGGACTAGTTAGTCTGCCTAATGTAAGCTAGAATACAGAATTGTCAGTTTGTTCCTTTTAGAGGCTGTTTGGTAATCAGAGAGAAAATCTCTCTTCCCTTGTCACGGTTCCCCCCGCCCTCATCAGTCACTGTGCAAATGCAGGTACTTAGGGGAATGCATGGAGAAGGAAATAGCAACCCATTCCAGTATTCTTGCCTGGAGAATCCCATGGACAGAGGAGCATGGCAGGCTACAGTCTGTGGGGTCACAAGAGTCAGACACAACTTAGTGACTAAACTGCTACTACTAAAATTCACATTGGAGAAGGAAATGGCAACCCACTCCAGTATTCTTGCCTGGAGAATTCCATGGACAGAGGAGCCTGGCAGGCTGCACTCCATGGGGTCACAGATAGTGGGACACGACTGAGTGACTAACACACACACAAGGGAATGCAGAGGGCTCAGAACAGAGTATCCCTTTGTCTAGGAGAGAAACAACACTTCTCCTACTAAATGAACCACAGATGTCACCTTAATGTACAAAAGATAGTGTGTGTTGTTTTTGCATCTTGATCATGACTCCAAGATTACCAGAACTCTTATCATTTTTATTATTTCCCCCTCGCACTCCCTTCTACACAGTGTATTCATTTAGCCTGAATTCTCGATTCCTAATATCACAGAAGGTGTTAATCTTTTCTCTAAGGGTCAGAATGGGTTCTGGTAAATCATAAAACTGATGTTCTGGGAAGAATTGCTGTAATTGCTATTCTAACAGAGTTCTTTGTGCCTTTGTATCTATGGAAGGAAGGGAAATTTTTCTCTTTACTAATTATTTTTCCTTCTCCTTAGAGTGCCAATTTCATTTAGTAGGACAATTTTAAAACTATTCTTCAGAAGATGATTTCTGTCATTCTTTATAATATCTAATTCTTGTGGGACTCATTATGCAGGTTCTCCAATGCCGCTTTCTATCCAAGTGATATACAAACAATATTTTCTCTTCTCCATTTTTACATCCTTAATACATCTATACTCTCTACTATGAAAACATGTCTACGTTTGCTTTAATCCTCATTTCTTTATCTGTCATTATTTTTAGGTCTATCATAGAATCACTTTAAATCCAATAAATAAAATCTGATTTTTAAAGTGCTCAGTTTTCAGAATTGGAAGAATGCTATTACTGAGAAAGTGGCTATCAGAACTCACCCAACATGCCTTTCAGGCACTTCCCAGCCCTGAAAAAAACCAGAAGAGCCAGTAGTGAGAGCCCTCAGCTCAGTGTTTCAGATGAGCTTACCATCAGAATCAGTTAGCTCTTTGGCTCTTCTCCGGCTGCTCAGGCACATGGAAAAGTCTGCTTGGGCTGCCACAACCAAATACCATCTACTGAGGTGGCTTAAACAAAAGAAATTTATTGTCTCACAGTCTGGAGGCTAAAAGTCCAAGATCAAGGTGCTAGCAAGGTTGATGCCTGCTGAGAGCTCTTCTCCTGACTTGTAGATGCCCGTCTTCTTGCTATGTCCTCTCGTGGCCTTTGCTCTGCATGAAGAAATATCTTTAGTGTTTTCCCCCTTTTTGATTTTATACATTAATTTTTTTTTTGGCAGCACTGGGTCTTTGCTGCTGTGTGGGCTTTTCTCTAGTTGCAGCGAGCAGGGGATACTCTTTGTTGGAATCTCTATTCTGAGGATTCAGTTTCACCTTCCCTGCTTCTACAGTATAACATACCTTGGCATGTCTCTTGGGTGACCTTATTGTATCTAACTTTTCCCTCTGAAAACTGGAAGCATTAGTCACTCAGTTCTGTCTGACTCTTTGAGAGTAGACCGTAACCCTCCATAGACTGCAATCCACCAGGCTCCTCTATCCATGAGATTCTCCAGGCAAGAATACTGAAGTGGATTGCCATTTCCTTCTCCAGGGGATCATCCAGACCCAGGAATCGAACCCACGTCTCATGTGTTGCAGGCAGATTCTTTACCGACTGAACCACCGGGGAAGCCCACTTTTCACTCTAGTGTCTATTCCTGGTTCTTGGTTCCTTTGTCTCTATGTTTCAGGCACCACTTCTGTAGATCTATGTATTCAGACTATTCACTGGATTGTCTCCTCAGCTCTTTCCTCAGGAGACAAATTTTTCTAAGAAATGATAGAATGATTTTCATTTGATAGTAACATTTTAGTTGAATTCCCTTAAAGATCAGTGAGCTTTACCCATTACCTACCTCCTACACACCTACCTACTCCCGCACGAGCATATGGCCTGTTGCTCTCTCAGTCTGCTCCGCTGTCTCCACTGTCAGCCTGTCAGTTACTGTAACACTAAACTCTAGTCAGGAAGCTCTGCCCTGTCCTGCCTGACTTCTTTGAATTCCATGTAAACATGAAACAAACTGCATACCCTATAGTTTTGTTCATTCGTTTGTTTTCAATAAGAACAAAGTAGCACTGCCATTCAGGGGTAACCCATGATAGCTCAGATTTTTGAAAGATAAGTTATTTTTAACATTGAACCTGAAACTGAAGAGCTGAAGTCACTTACTGACAATGCTATCATGAGATTTGTTTTAAATTAAGTTTTTCATGCCTTTTATTAAATTTTAATGTCATTGTTCCCACCCCTCATTAATTACATTTTTTTCTAAATTGAGCCATATATATTTAACAATACATCTCTACACTCTAAATGCTAATATAACAAAATAAGTGTTTCCATGGTTTTCTGATATAGTTTCTTCCATAACAGTTTTTGGACTCTTTTCACTATCAAGTTTTATGAAAATTCCAAGTAAATGGCTTAGATTTTTGAGGGATAAGAAGGTGGCATGGGTAAAAGAGAGACTGTATTTCTAGTGAGAAAAAGAATCATCTGAAGAACTTTGTACACCAGTGAAGCCCAAAGAGAATTGAAATTGATGTCTCTGGGGCAAAACGGCTCATATAGCCATAGGCAAAATTCTACCAACCCATCTGAACACATCTAACTGATGAGAAACTATGTTGCTTGAGATTCTTCTGTTTTCCCAAATGTGCTTAGACTCCTATATTCTTTGTGCTTTCAGTGGAAATGCTCCAGGAAGAATTGCAGTGATTTAAAAATAGATACTTGCCACACTTTTCTTTTCATATTTCAGTGGCATCTGACTGCAGATTATTTGAGGAGCTCAAATTCCAAAATATCCTAAACCTGCTTTGAAAACAAACAAAAATCTATGAGTTCTGTGCATTCACTATTAATGTA
Source organism: Ovis canadensis (assembly GCF_042477335.2). Taxonomy (NCBI): domain Eukaryota; kingdom Metazoa; phylum Chordata; class Mammalia; order Artiodactyla; family Bovidae; genus Ovis; species Ovis canadensis. The sequence continues at coordinate 110,968,541 of NC_091727.1, read as the reverse complement.
CAGCTTGTGAAAACTAGAATTGCATATGTGCCTGTCACAAAAATCCAGAAAAAAGTTAGTACTTGATGCATCTGTGTCTAAAGGACTCCCTAATGCTGAAGGATGGATAAAATTTGTCTTCAGAATTATTGTTCCTTTAGAGCAAATTATTTCTTTAATTGAAAAGATTTTTAAAAATAACGTAGATGTTGCAAGAAGATTGCTGTGCCAAACCCTTTTTTAATGGATTTTTTCTTTTTGATGTTTCCACACTGATTATAAAAATAATATATAGTCATTCTGTAAATTTTGTAAAAATGTATCAAGAAAAATAAATTACCTTTTCATTAACCTACCAACTTGAAATGATCTACTAACATTTCAGCAAACATCTTTCCAAATATTTCTATACATTTTATAGAGTTGAAATATATAACTTTTACAACATTTTGCCATAAGTATCTTCTTAGATTACTAAGAGGTTTTCTAAATATAATATTAAATATCTATGTAATATTCTTTCATATGAATATTCCATAGATCTTTAAACATTCTTTTAACATGAGAATTTAGTTTGTTTTAAATTTTTCATTATTATAACTAACACTGTATAAATCTTGTGTGCAATTTCTTCATTATGTTTTCAGGGTAAATTCCCAGGTGAAGAACTATTGGATGAACAAAAAAATACTTGTGAAAATGAGAAAACTTAATGCTGGAGTTTCTAACCTCTTTGAGTGTGCAGATACCTCTAAGATTCTGATATAAGCTCTGCCCTACTTCCAGAAAATGCTAACAATTAGTTTCCTTCACATAAAGATAATATAAAATATTTTTAAGTATGTCTCCCTTACTCAAAACGCTTTGAAATTCTGAAAATAACAAAAAACAAATTTAAGTTTTACTCAAAAGTAAATTTCAACCAGAATGTCTTTGTTTCAAATGAGCTTAAATTTTGGATGACAGCACATGCAATTTGAGTCACTAGGTGAATTTCGATGGCCACAAGTGCTGAAAACTCAGAAAATTTTGTAGAATCACCAATTGAATCACAGAGCTTTACCAAATGAGTAAATTGTGTCAATGAGCCTCAGGATGCTCCAGAATTCTTCCAATTGAAATCATGTCCAAACATGTCATTAGTTCACAAATGAATAAAGCTATCTATCTTCTGTCAGAATTTGCTTTGCTGATGCTGTCCATTGTACTAAGGGAGAAATCAATACTTCAGTTTCAACATAATCTGAGCAGGAATTTTAAAAGAATTACATAATGTTTTTAAGTATGAGCAAGTTTCTGCCTGTAGAAAAATTGACCCAGTTTTGCCAGTCTGGCTCCACCCAGCAGAGGAAGTTTGTCCAAGTTTGCAAAGTTTGTAGAGTTACCTGCTTCTAATCCCCCAATAGCAAGCATGTCAAAACAAAAACAACAAAATTTTTATGTTTTTTTTTCCAAGGCAACTATAGCTGTGATTGCAGGACTTTTAGTGAAAAGATTTTTCTTAACCCTATAGCCAAAACTCCTCAAATAAACCAAACCATCATCTGGTAAGTAAGCTATACGATAATCAATCAAACGCTCTAGAATGCTTTTTTGGAAAGCCTATGTGGTTAAAATTTTCAAATTCTGTCCACTTTTCTTTATAAAGCCTCTTGAAAAAAGGGTGATTCCAGATTTAGGCTTTCAGAAAGTTGGCAAATTTTACAATATAATAGATCTAGCAAAAAATGACAGGAGGCATAAGTCTCCTGATGCCAATCTACAGGTGCACCACTAAGATGGGCAATTTAGTCTTGGGTATGACAGCATATGCAGTAGTCTCCCCTTATCTGCAGGGTATATGTTCCAAGAACCCCAGTGGATGTATATATATATGAGTGAGTGAGTGAGTGAGTGAAGTTGCTCAGTCGTGTCCGACTCTTTGCGACCCCATGGACTGTAGCCTACCAGACTCCTTCCTCCATGGGATTCTCCAGGCAAGAGTACTGGAGTGGGTTGCCATTTCCGTCTGCAGGGGATCTTCCCGACCCAGGGATTGAACCCAGGTCTCCCACATTCCAGGCAGACGCTTTAACCTCTGAGCCACCAGGGAAGCCCTATATCAGTTCAGTTCAATTCAGTTCAGTCGCTCAGTTGTGTCCGACTCTGCGACCCCATGAATCGCAGCACACCAGGCCTCCCTGTCCATCACCAACTCCCGGAGTTCACTCAAACTCACATCCATTGAGACGGTGATGCCATCCAGCCATCTCATCCTCGGTCGTCCACTTCTCCTCCTGCCCCCAATCCCTCCCAGCATCAGAGTCTTTTTCAATGAGTCAACTTTTCGCATGAGGTGGCCAAAGTACTGCAGTTTCAGCCTTAGCATCATTCCTTCCAAAGAACACCCAGGGCTGATCTCCTTTAGGATGGACTGGTTGGATCTCCTTGCAGTCCAAGGGACCCTCAAGAGTCTTCTCCAACACCACAGTTTAAAAGCATCAATTCTTCAGCACTCAGCTTTCTTCACAGTCCAATTCTCACATCCATACATGACCACTGGAAAAACCGTAGCCTTGACTAGATGGACCTTTGTTGGCAAAGTAATGTCTCTGCTTGTCAATATGCTATCTAGGTTGGTCATAACTTTCCTTCCAAGGAGTAAGCATCTTTTAATTTCATGGCTACGTGTGTATATACACACACATATATATGAATATATACTTCTGGAGAAGGCAATGGCAACCCACTCCAGTACTCTTGCCAGGCAAATCCCATGGATGGAGGAGCCTGGTAGGCTGCAGTCTATGGGGTCGCTAAGAGTCGGACACAACTTCACTTAGACTTTTCACTTTCATGCATCAGAGAAGGAAATGGCAACCCACTCCAGTGTTCTTGCCTGGAGGATCCCAGGGATGGGGGAGCCTGGTGGGCTGCCGTCTATGGGGTTGCACAGAGTCAGACACGACTGAAGCGACTTAGCAGCAGCATATATATTTGCTTTTTCATGTACATACATACATATGATGGAGAAGGAAATGGCACCCCATTCCAGTATTCTTGCCTGGAAAATCCCATAGACGGAGGAGCCTGGCTAACTACAGTCCATGGATCACAAAGAGTTAGACATGACTGAGTAACTTCTCTTTCACTTTCACATACATATGATGAAATTTAATCTATAATTAGGCAACTATTAATAAAATGGAACAATTATAAGAATATACTGTAATAAAAGTTATGTGAATGTGGCCTCTCTATCTCAAAATGTCTTTACAAATGAATGCCTTTTCCACCTTAACTAAGCGCTTATCACATACTGTGGCCGCAACTTTTGCAGTTTGAGATGTGACAGCAAAACTAGCATGAATTTCTTTTTTATTCTTCACAATTTCATGGACAGAAGATCTGTTCTTACCATGCTGCTGCTGCTGCTAAGTCGCTTCAGTTGTGTCCGACTCTGTGCAACGCCATAGACGGCAGCCCACTAGGCTCCTCTGTCTCTGGGATTCTCCAGGCAAGAATATTGGAGTGGGTTGCCATTTCCTTCTCCAATGCATGAAAGTGAAAAGTGAAAGTGAAGTCGCTCAGTCGTCCAGACTCTTCACAACCCCATAGACTGCAGCCCACCAGGCTCCTCCGTCCATGGGATTTTCCAAGCAAGAGTACTGGAGTGGGGTGCCATTGCCTTCTCCATACATCTTAGCAATTTAAAACTTATGAATTGTTTATTTCTGGAATTTTCCACTTACTGTTTTCAGATTGCTGTTAACCTCAGGTAATAGAAACTGCAAATTAGGGGGGACTAGAGTATAGGAGCCTGGTAGGCTGTGGTCCATGGGGTGGCAAAGAGTCAGACACGACTGAGCGACTTCACTTTGACTTTTCACTTTCATGCATTGGAGAAGGAAATGGCAACCCACTCCAGTGTTCTTGCCTGGAGAATCCCAGGGACGGGGGAGCCTGGTGGGCTGCTGTCTATGGGGTTGCACAGAGTCGGACACGACTGAAGCAACTTAGCTGCAGCAGCAGCAGAGTATAGAGACTGAGCTTGCTATAGAGTGAATGTAGCCCTCTAAATGTGTAAATTAAAATCTAATCTCTAATGTGAATGGTATTAGGAGCTGAAGCCTTTAGTGGGTGATTAGGTCAGAGAACAGAGCCCTCATGAATGGGATTCTTGCCCTTATAGAGCCTAGAAAACTTCTTTGCCATTTCTGCCATGGGAGGATACAACAAGAAGTTAATCTACGAAACAGGAGACAGGCTCTCACCAGACACCAAACCTCATCAGACAGAGTCTGCTGGTGACTTGATCTTGGACTTCCAGCCTCTAGAACTATGAGAAATGAATTTCTATTATTTGTAAGCCACCCAGTCTATGGTATTTTGGAAAACCAGATGTATGATCAAGCATTGCAGATATTGTATAAAAGACTACCAAGATTCTTGTCCCTATTGAAGTTTTGCTTGGCAGAAACCTTCCATTTTAAAGACATCAACATTTGAGTTTCTAAAAGGGGCTCACAAAAACAGGAATTCTGTTATGACATTAGCATGCATATAACATAGAAATACTAGATGCAGTCTGCCCTGAGAGAAGTGAGTGATGCTATAACAGCTCCAGTTCTTGCTGGAGGCAAATGTTTTAGCTGCCTATTTCTTCATGTTTCATTTCAAAATATTTGAATAAAAATCATCAATTATGAAGTTGATGGGTTTGACAGAAACACTGCCCATATTTTCTTTGGTTTCTCTAAGTCACAATCCAGTTCAGCCTTTTCCAGAATACATGGCTTCACCAAATCCTTCAAAGTGTATGTGGCTTCTTTTGACTGGCAATGTGACAAGCAATCTTACAAAAATACTAGAAAGGTTTTCTTGCTGAGGCAAATTTAAGAACTGGTTATTTCCTTGCCTTTTCAAACTGAGCTATCTTTTTAAAAATCGGCTAACAAACACATGAAAAGATGCTCAACATCACTCATTATTAGAGAAATGCACATCAAAACCACAATGAGGTACCACTTCACACCAGTCAGAATGTCTGCGATCCAAAAATCTGCAAGCAATAAATGCTGGAGAGGGTGTGGAGAAAAGGAAACCCTCTGACCCTGTTGGTGGGAATGCAAACTAGTACAGCCACTATGGAGAACAGTGTGGAGATTCCTTAAAAAATTGCAAATAGAACTGCCATATGACCCAGCAATCCCACTTCTGGGCATACACATTGAGGAAACCAGAATTGAAAGAGACACATGTACCCCAGTGTTCATCGCAGCACTGTTTATAATAGCCAGGACATGGAAACAACCTAGATGTCCATCAGCAGATGAATGGATAAGAAAGCTGTGGTACATATACACAATGGAGCATTACTCAGCCATTAAAAAGAATACATTTGAATCAGTTCTGATGAGATGGATGAAACTGGAGCCAATTATACAGAGCGAAGTAAGCCAGAAAGAAAAACACCAATACAGTATACTAACACATATATATGGAATTTAGAAAGATGGCAATGATGACCCTGTATGCAAGACAGCAAAAAAGACACAGATGTGTATAGTGGACTTTTGGACTCAGAGAGAGAGGGAGAGGTTGGGATGATTTGGGAGAATGGCATTGAAACTTGTATACTATCATGTAAGAATCGAATCGCCAGTCTATGTCCGATGCAGGATACAGCATGCTTGGGGCTGGTACACAGGGATGACCCAGAGGGATGTTGTGGGGAGGGAGGTGGGAGGGGGGTTCATGTTTGGGAACGCATGTACACCCATGGTGGATTCATGTCAATGTATGGCAAAACCAATACAGTATTGTAAAGTAAAATAAAGTAAAAATAAAAATTAAAAAAAAATCCACACTCTTTGTTTCATGTTTTCATTGACAAAATCTTTGACACATAGGAAATATTAAGGTTTTGTATCACATTATATTCAGTAATGAAAGTGAAACCAAAGTATACCTTAAGTATTTTAACAAATGATTTTAAGTTTTGTGTTTTCCAGCTTAGATTTGGACAGATATGAACAGCAATAGTACATCCTTTATTGTGAAATATGTTTGCTTTAATTTAAATTAACATAAATTATATGAAAAGTCAAAGCATTGTGATATTACCTGATGTGAGCTTTCATTCTACCCCATGGTCAATAACAGAGTTAGGATAAAATATTTCAACACAATTTTCAAAATGAAGGGGGAAATAAATTCACAAACATCTATAGACACATCTGTAGATGTGCATATATATTGCATACTTCAGCACACTTAGCAACATTATTTGAATACATTTTTTTCATACAACTTCTAAAGTAATGGGAAAAACACTGAAGTCATATTTATAATCACATTATCTGAATTGGAATTACATCCATAGACTATAAATTCAAAGGCTGAGTAATCCTTTCTGTAAACACTTTCATCAAAAATAAGGGAATTTTCAAAATGTGCAGATGTCTTTTACTTTCCATTGGCGAGAACTGTGTCACATTAGAAGGGTCACAGTCTTTATATTCTATCATGTACAACAATGAAAGGAAATCAATGTATGCTTAGACATTGTTGTACTTTCTTACTTTGGAAGTTTTCTAACTTAAGCTAGGTTCATTGTAAACAAAAGTGATTATCCATGATTATAATAGCTGGATATATTTTCTTTAATTCCTAACAAGAGATATAATTCTAGATGTCATAATATGGAGATAGTAAGGATCATATACTGATGGTGCTCATTTAGCATACCAAGTCACCTATATTAATCAGAATAGGCTAGGTTGATGAAGCATTAACAATCAACCTTAACTTAATTGGAGGAGGGCATGGCAACCCACTCTAGTATTCTTGCCTGGAGAATCCCCATGGACAGAGGAGCCTGGTGGGCTGCAGTCCATGGGGTCACAGAGATGGATATGACTGAGTGACCAAGCACATATCTTAATGGCCTAACACAGAAAATACTTAGTTTTCATCCCCACAAAATCCCAAAAGATGATGCTGATAAAGTACTACACTCATTTGTCAGCAAATTTGGAAAATTCAGCAGTGGCCACAGGACTGGAGAAGGTCAGTATTCATTCAGATCCCAAAGAAGGGCAATGCCAAAGAATGTTCAAACTACTAGACAATTGTGCTCATTCCACATGCTAGTAACCTTATGCTTAAAATCCTTCAAGCAAGCTTCAACAGTCCTTGAACTGAGAACTTTCAGATGTACAAGCTAGGTTTAGAAAAGGCAGAGGAACTAGAAATCAAATTGTCACCATTTGTTGGATCATGGAGAGAGCAAGGAAATTCCTGATAAACATCTACTTCTTCTTCATTGACTATGCTAATGTCTTTGACTGTGTGGATCATAACAAACTGTGGAAAATTCTTAAAGAGATTGGGAGTACCTGACCACCTTACCTGTCTCCTGAGAAACCTGTATGTAGGTTAAGAAACAATCATTAGAAATGGACATGGAACAAATGACTGATTCAAAATTGGGAAAGGAGTATGACAAGCCTGTATATTGTCACTCAACTTCTATGCAGAGTACATCATGTGAAATGCCCAGCTGGATGAATCACAAGCTGGAATCAAGATTGATGGGAGAAATATCAACAACCTCAGATATGCAAATGATACCACTCTAATGGCAGAAAGTGAAGAGGAACTAAACAGCCTTTTGAGGGTGAAAGATGAGAGTGAAGTTTTAAGCTGGCTTAAAACTCAACATTCAAAAAAACTAAGATCACAGCATCTCGTCCCATCACTTCATGGCAAATAGAAGTGGAAACAGTGGAAACAATGACAGATTTTATTTTATTGGGCTCCAAAATCATTATGGATGGTGAGTGCGGCCATAAAATTAAAAGACGCTTGCTCCTTGGAAGAAAAGTTATAACAAACCTAGACAGCATATTAAAAAGCAGAGTCATCACTTTGCCAACAAACGTCTGTCTAGTCAAATCTATGGTTTTTCCAGTAGTCATGTACAGATGTGAGGGTTTGACCATAAAGAAAACTGAGCATTGAAGAATTGATGCCTTTTAATTATGGTGCTGGAGAAGACTCTTGAGAGTCCCTTGGACAGTAAGGAGATCAAACCAGCCAATCTTAAAGGAAAATAACTCTGAGCATTCATTGGAAGGACTGAAGCTTCAATACTTTGGCCACCAGATGCGGAGAGCCAATTCACTCGAAAGGACCCTGATGCTGGATGTATTACTGATCCTGTTTCTGATGCCAGTTGTCTTGCTGTTCACGCTGTCCGCACTGTTTGCTGAATCTAGGGTAGGCAAGGTGCAGGCTAAGTGGCTGGATGGAAATGTGAGGAGCCCTAGGAATTACAGACCCTTTTATTCTCTCCTGGTTGGCATGGCAGCCATAACACAGCCTCTCTCCTGGCTGACAGAGAAGCCATTGCAGCAGCCAGAGCATAAATAATGGAGCCATAAAATAACCTCATATAACATCACCGTAATGTTGCTCCAATGTAGCTCCAATGCAGCAGCAGCCAGGGCTTTCATGGTGAAGCTCATATAGGCATATTGCACAAAGTATCTCGTGATGAAGCAAGTACCTTGTGACGCTCATGTGCGATGCTATAAATGATCTCAGCTGTTACATAGTCATTATTTACAAAACGTGGGTGAGAGAGCCTGAAGATGCCATCTTGGCTAATTTGCTCTCTCCCTACCCTGGGAAAGATTGAAAGTAAAAGGAGAAGGAGAGGGCAGAGGATGAGATGGTTAGATAGCATCACGGACTCAATGGACACAAATTTGAGCAAACTCTGGGAGATAGTGAGGGACAGAGGAGCCTGGTGTGCTACAATCTGTGGGGTCACAAAGAAATGGACATGGCCTAGTCACTTAGTGACTAAGTCAACAACCCACAAAATCCAGTGTGGGTTGAGACATCCCTCTCGGCAGTTTCCCTCCATGTGGTGGTGATTCCTACAATAAGTAGACTAGAATCCTGCAATAATTTGACTCAACCATTTAAACAGAAGTTTCCACGACTGTCAAAGAAGAGTAGTAGGAGCTGAGGAATTGTGCACTATGTCGTAAGTTTTTCAGCCCAGAAATGACACATATTATGTCTGCACAGCCCTTTGAACAGAAACACAAACATGATCCCACCTACATATGAGAAATCTGGGAAATATTTTTGTAATTACTCAGAGGAGTACAGAGCTGGATATTGGTGAGTAGTAATAATATCTACTAAGCCATTCTAGATTCCTTTAGTATGAGGGGAAATATTTTTCAAAGAAGTGAGAAGAAGGAAATCAAAGACACTGTGGTGATCTTTGGGATCTTAGTTAAGGACTCTTGATTTATTTTCTAAAAGTTATAAATCCAACTTTCACTCAACTCGTCCCAATAATAAGCAGAATCATTTAGTGAATTTAACATGCATTTTACATTCAGTTCTCAAGGTTACCATTTACCAACTCTGTGAGTGTGTGTTCTTGGACAAATGACTTAGTATCTCTTATTCTTGATTTTCTTATCCTAAGAAGGAAAAAAATAATGTCAAACTTCCATGATATTATTCATTTTGGAGAGTAAATGAGATATTATGAAAAATTAACTAGCACTGTCTCTGCCACACACTTTGTGGCTACAAGACTGAACTCTGAAAAACAAAGCTTGCATCTTAGCTGTCACTCACCAGTGCCTAATCTTAGGAAAATTACTCAAATCTCCTGACCTTCAACTTTCTTATCTATAAAATAAGAGTCAATATTGTACCTACCTCAGAGTCAGACACGACTGAAGTGACTTAGCAGCAGCAGCAGCATAGGGTTTTTAGGATTCAATTATATAATATCTATAGAATATTTGGCAATCCACTCCAGCACTCTTGCCTGGAAAATCCCATGGACAGAGGAGCCTGATAGGCTACAGTCCATGGGGTGGCATAGAGTTCGACACAACTGAGTGACTTCACTTTCACTTTCATAGAATATTTAACAAGTTTCTCAATAATTGTTGGCAATTATCATCATCATTATTATTAACACTGCTGCATGTCTGCAGATTCATGTCAGAAATTTGGCCTGCTTAAGTCAAGCTTTGGATAATGCATTAATAACTAGTTCAGTTCAGTTCAGTCACTCAGTCATGTCCGACTCTGCGACCCCATGAATCACAGCACACCAGGCCTCCCTGTCCATCACCAACTCCCGGAGTTCACTCAGACTCACATCCATCGAGTCCGTGATGCCATCCAGCCATCTCATCCTCTGTCGTCCCCTTCTCCTCCTGCCCCTAATCCCTCCCAGCATCAGAGTCTTTTCCAATGAGTCAACTCTTCGCATGAGGTGGCCAAAGTACTGGAGTTTCAGCTTTAGCATCATTCCTTCCAAAGAAATCCCAGGGCTGATCTCCTTCAGAATGGACTGGTTGGATCTCCTTGCAGTCCAAGGGACTCTCAATCAATTCTTCGGCGCTCAGCCTTCTTCACAGTCCAACTCTCACATCCATACATGACCACAGGAAAAACCATAGCCTTGACAGGACGGACCTTAGTCGGCAAAGTAATGTCTCTGCTTTTGAATATACTATCTAGGTTGGTCATAACTTTCCTTCCAAGAACTAAGTGTCTTTTAATTTCATGGCTGCAATCACCATCTGCAGTGATTTTGGAGCCCCCCAAAATAAAGTCTGACACTGTTTCCACTGTTTCCCCATCTATTTCCCATGAAGTGATGGGACAGGATGCCATGATCTTTGTTTTCTGAATGTTGAGCTTTAGGCCAACTTTTTCACTCTCCACTTTCACTTTCATCAAGAGGCTTTTTAGTTCCTCTTCACTTTCTGCCATAAGGGTGGTGTCATCTGCATATCTGCGGTTATTGAGATTTCTCTCAGCAATCTTGATTCTAGCTTCTGTTTATCCAGTCCAGTGTTTCTCATGATGTACTCTGCATAGAAGTTAAATAAGCAGGGTGACAATATACAGCCTTGACGTACTCCTTTTCCTATTTGGAACCAGTCTGTTGTTCCATGTCCAGTTCTAACTGCTGCTTCCTGACCTGCACACAGATTTCTCAAGAGGCAGGTCAGGTGGTCTGGTATTCCCATCTCTTGAAGAATTTTCCACAGTTTATTGTGATCCACACAGTCAAAGGCTTTGGCATAGTCAATAAAGCAGAAATAGATGTTTTTCTGGAACTCTCTTGCTTTTTCCATGATCCAGCAGATGTTGGCAATTTGATCAAAAGCCTTTTCTAAAACCAGCTTGAACATCAGGAAGTTCACGGTTCACATATTGCTGAAGCCTGGCTTGGAGAATTTTGAACATTACTTTACTAGCGTGTGAGATGAGTGCAATTGTGCAGTAGTTTGAGCATTCTTTGGCATTGCCTTTCTTTGGGATTGGAATGAAAACTGACCTTTTCCAGTCCTGTGGCTACTGCTGAGTTTTCCAAATTTGCTGGCATATTGAGTGCAGCACTTTCACAGCATCATCTTTCAGGATTTGAAATAGCTCAACTGGAATTCCATCACCCCCACTAGCTTTGTTCGTAGTGATGCTTTCCAAGGCCCACTTGACTTCACATTCTAGGATGTCTGGCTCTAGATGAGTGATCACACCATCATGATTATCTGGGTCGTGAAGATCTTTTTTGTACAGTTCTTCTGTGTATTCTTGCCACCTCTTCTTAATATCTTCTGCTTCTGTTAGGTCCAGACCATTTCTTTCCTTTATTGAGCCCATCTTTGCATGAAATGTTCCCTTGGTATCTCTAATTTTCTTGAAGAGATCTCTAGTCTTTCCCATTCTGTTGTTTCCCTCTATTTCTTTGCATTGATCGCTGAGGAAGGCTTTCTTATCTCTTCTTGCTATTCTCTGGAACTCTGCATTCAGATGCTTATATCTTTCCTTTTCTCCTGTGTTTTTCACCTCTCTTCTTTTCACAGCTATTTGTAAGGCCTCCCCAGACAGCCATTTTGCTTTTTTGCATTTCTTTTCCATGGGGATGGTCTTGATCCCTGTCTCCTGTACAATGTCATGAACCTCATATCAAAATATAATACATGGACCAAGAGAATTGGCATATTTTAGGAGTTTTTTTAGAAATGCAAACTCTGCCCTGAACCTACAGAATCAGAATATATAGTTTAAAGAGATTCTCAAGTGATTCTTATACATGCTGAAGTTTGAGAAGCACTACCCCACTATATTAGAAAGGGAAATTACAACCCACTCCAGTATTCTTGCCTGGAGAATTCTATGGACAGAAGAGCCTGGCAGGCTACAATCCATAGTGTCACAAAGAGTCAGACACGACTGAGCACCTATCACTTTCACACTTTCACTCTACTATATGGGATGGTTGAGTGTTTTCATGCAGTGTATATATTATCAGAGTGGTGACAAATAGGATGTCCAAGAAGGTAACACAGTGCTTTGGAAAGGGCATTGGATTGAGAGTCAGAACATCAACATTTAAATTTGAACTCTTCCACTGACAAGTTGATTGACCTTCTACAAATAATTTATTTCAGCCCTTTCCCTAATTTATGAAATGAAAGACTTAAACTCTTCCTATGGTTCTTAATCTGGAAGATACATCAGAATTAGTAGAGGGAGTCACTACAAAATATCTGACTAGCCTACAACACATGAAGATTCTAATTCATTAGATCTGGAGAAAGCTGCCTTTTAATGGTAATCTCCAGAGGTGGGAGGAGTAATAAACTGGAGAGGGGGCACCTGTAAGATAACCTTAGAAAAGAGCCGAGGGTGGGAACCTGGAAGCCAGCATGCATCATGCAATAGACATTAACAAGTGCTCCTGTGCAAGAGGACTTCCCAGGTGGTGCTAGTGGTAAAGAATCCACCTACTGATGCAGGAGACAAAGGAGATGCAGGTTCGATTCCTGGGTTGGGAAGATCCCCTGGAGTAGGAAATGGCAACCCATTCCAGTATTCTTGCCTGGAGAATCCCATGGACAGGGGAGCCTGGGCAGCTATAGTCCATAGGGTTGCAAAAGAGTTGGACATGACTAAGCAGACATGCATGCTCTAATATCTAAAATAGATAACTAATAAGGATGTATAGCACAAGGACTCTACTCGGTGCCCTTAATGTACTATATGGGAAAAGAATCTAAAAAGGAGTGGACGTATGTGTGTGTGTATATATATAACTGATTCCCTTTGCTGTACACTTGAAACTAACGCCAATAACATTTTTTTTTAAGTGTCAAGAATTTCAAGACAGTGACAGCAGAGCATTAAAACCAAATGTAGGTACCTTCTGCATGTTGGCTCTTAGAAAATGCACAGGTCACAGGCCCTACAAGATTAACGAACTCTGGACAAGACTAAAGGAATTCTGGAGGCCTGGAAAATACACTAGCTAGGCAATTATTTTGGGCAGTTGATTTGAATCCCTTCGCTTTGTTTCTCTGGCCTTAATTACCACACCTATAAGAGCAGCTCTGATATTCTATGACTCTATGGCAGACATTGGAGTTTCCTAGAAAATACATTGCTTAATTTTTCACTCCATTGAATAAATTTTTAAATGACATTGGGCTCATGAAACAAATTAATTTGGATTTTTGTTTCCTGCTCGGACCTGTCTTTTGTTTAATGTGTGCTACTCACCATGAAGCAGAGTAATATAAAGGCTAATATAACTAATAAAAAGTATTTTTCCAATATCTGAATGCAAACAATTCATATTTTCAGATAATAAGGCTTATTGGGAGTAGCCATGCAAATAGTTGCAGGTCACAGCACTCCACTGGGAGAAGGGTACAGACTTACATGGAAAAACAGTGGAGATAAACACCAAAATCTGGTGCTAACATGCATGCATTATTTGGACTTATCTCAATTATTTGAAATATTTAGTCATACCAATAGCTTTGTTCCCATTATATTCAGTTTGCTATAGTCTAAAACAGTGACTGTTTCAAAAATACAAGGCTACATGAATGTTTATCCTCCTGATTGTTATTAAAGACCTTCACTACACAGACTACACTACACTCTCTTCTCTCAAAAAGAGAATTTGGCAAAGCACCAGTGAGATACAAGCTTAGCATGTGTGACCAAGATTAACTCAAAATTACTAGAAAGGAGACAGGAAAAAAATAAATTAATCCATATTCCCTGCAAGGGATAAAAAAAAAAAACAGGCAGAAAGTTGATTAAAAAAAAATCTCCAAGTCAAAAAGACTATTTGAACAAAAGCAGCACTTGAAAAGATGAAACAGAATACCCCAGGCAGAACAGAAATGGTATCCACTGGAAAGCTAATGTTCCCTGAAGAAGGAAACTCCCCAGAAATTCAGAACAAAGATAAAGGCATAAAGAATCAAAGTGCACATTAAGAATATTAAATTCTACTAAGTGAACAAAGTGCTCAATTCATAAACAAGCACAGTAAGGAAGCTCTCTAAGGAGTATTGTGTTCTGTTTGAAAATGCAGGCAATGAGTGCAAACAGGCACACAGGCCATGAAGAGACCAACACCTTACTATGATTTCTTGTTCAGGGTTCTTGGCATAGGACCACAGTATTTATGAAATGGTGTTTTACTGGGTTGCTATGGACTGAGTGTTTGTGTCCCTCCATCTCCTAGTTCATATCTTAAAGCCCTAATCCCCAATATGCTAGTGTTTGGAGGTCGGGCTTTTGGAGGTAATTAGGTTCAGAGGAGATCATGAGAGTGGAGCCCCCATGATATGATCATAAGGCCTGACTTCTCTGTCTCTGCCTTGTGAGGACACAGCAAGCTGGAAGAGGGCTCTCGTCAGTCACCCATTACCACCAGTACCATGAGGGTAGACTTCCTGGCCTCCAGATCTATGAGAAATAAATGTTTGTGGTTTAACCCAGACAGTCTGTGGTATTTATTATAGCAGCCCATGTTGATGAGGACAAGGATTCTTTTCAGACTCTTAGAGATGATATCCACTCCCCACCCCCTGAAATCAAAAGACATCAAGATAGAGTTAACTTAAGCTGCTTTGTATAGTTTTTAAGTTTTGTTGAATATTATCACTTTTTTTGTTTGCTTTAATTTATCAAATATTTATTGAGCACTTAGTATCTGCCAGGCTCTGCACTAGGCTGTCTAGTCAAGGCTATGGTTTTTCCAGTGGTCATGTATGGATGTGAGTTGGACTGTGAAGAAAGCTGAGTGGCGAAGAATTGATGCTTTTGAACTGTGGTGTTGGAGAAGACTCTTGAGAGTCCCTTGGACTGCAAGGAGATCCAACTAGTCCATTCTAAAGGAGATCAGTCCTGGGTGTTCACTGGAAGGACTGATGCTGAAGCTGAAACTCCAATACTTTGGCCACCTGATGCAAAGAGCTGACTCATTGGGAAAGACCCTGATGCTGGGAGGGATTGGGGGCAGGAGGAGAAGGGGACGACAGGATGAGATGGTTGGATGGCATCACTGACTCGATGTGCATGAGTTTGGGTAAACTCCGGGAGTTGATGATGGACAGGGAGACCTGGCGTGCTGCGATTCATGGGATTGCAAAGAGTCGGACACGACTGAACGACTGAACTGAACTGACTGAATATTCTACTATATATTTTTGCCAGATTGGACTAATAATCATCTTCCTATTATGAGATATTTAGGCTTTCCCCTGACTTTTAGCACGTATAAGCAATAATGCATAAAACACAACTGAACACTTTATATTTTGCATATATGTCTGAATGCATGTTTAGGACAAATTATCATGCATAAATTGATTTATCAAAGCCTCTATACTTTTTAAATGTTTCAAAATTTTCTCTCAAAGGGCTTGACAACACATAGGCATAGAAATAGTATATACTTCCTCAAACTCATATAACAGATTTCAATCCTTTTTTAATATAAATTTATTTATTTTAATTGGAGGTTAATTACTTCACAATATTGTATTGGTTTTGCCATACATCAATGTGAATCCACCACAGGTATATACGTGTTCCCCATCCTGAACCCCCCTCCCTTCTCCCTCTCCGTACCATCCTTCTGAGTCTTATGATGAGTGAAATATTATATCAAAATGAGATTTGCATTTGTTTTTCACTAAAAATAAATTTCAATTATTAAAAAATACATAGTACATATGGAAAATGTAGAGGGTAGAGGTATAATACATTGACAGAAATATGAACCTTTTTTATCAACTAAGTTTGTCAGAGGGAGGCTCATACTGTTAGCAGTTTATGACCCTTTTGGCCTCTTTGACCAAAAACTCCTTTTTAACCCCAGTATCATCTTTACTAGGTAAAGATACTGCCTATGCAGACAGGATGTAAACAAAACAAACCTCTCCAAAACAACCCGGTGCCTTGGATGGGGAAACTAAAGCAATCTTATGGCCCCCAGTTAATAGCCATCAGTGGACAAGATTGACTTTAAGGAACATTGTGAAGCTAGAGAGGTTTTCTTAGGCTCCTTTTTCCCCCTCCCTTTTTTTCTTTTTCCAGAATCCACCACTCTGGACCCTCAAAACCAGCCTGTGGCTCTTGGACCCAAAAGGCAGCCTTTAATTCCTTTTCAAAACAGAAAATTATTGGAGATCATTAAAGTGACAATTAGGGCTATGGTTTATTGAGCATTTAGAAACTGTCAAACCCCATGCTTAGCGTTTCCATATGATATCTCATTTAATTTTCACAATCCTGAGAAAATATTTAATTCATTTTATGGTTAAGAAAACAAACTCAGTGAAGGTAATTCAGCTGCTATTCCATAGCTTATAAGTGGAAGAACAGGGTTTCAACCCAGATCTATGTAACTAAGTCCTGTCCTTAAAACTAATTAATGCTGAATCTATAAACAAATTCTTGTCACTGTGTTAATAATTAAGAGGAATGGAAATTATCTTCTTCCCAAGCTGTTTGTATTTCAAAAGACAGCATTGGAGAATGCAAACCATTCATACCAAAGGAATGATTGAATAACGTTGGGATGAGTTCAGTTTAGTTGCTCAGTCATGTCCAGCTCTGTGTGACCCCACGGACTGCAATATGATAAGCTTCCCTGTCCGTCAACAGCTCCCAGAGTTTACTCAAACTCATGTCCATTGAGTCGTGATACCGTCCAACCATCTCATCCTCTGTCGTCCCCTTCTCCTCCCACCTTCAGTCTTTCACAGCATGAGAGTCTTTTCAAATGAATCAGTTCTTCCCATCAGGTGGCCAAAGTATTAGAGTTTCAGCTTTAGCATCAGTCCTTCCAATGAATATTCAGGACTGATTTCCTTTAGGATGGACTTGTTGGATCTCCTTGCAGTTCAAGTGACTCTGAAGAGTTTTCTCCAACACCACAGTTCAAAAGCATCAATTCTTCTGTGCTCAGCTTTCTTTATGGTCCAACTCTCACATCCATACATGACTACTGGGAAAACCATACCCTTGACTAGACGGACCTTTGTTGGCAAAGTAATGTCTCTGCTTTTTAATACGCTGTCTAGGTTGGTCATAACTTTTCTTCCAAGGAGTAAGCATCTTAATTTCATGGCTGCAATCACCATCTGCAGTGACTTTGGAGCCCCCCCCCCAAAATAAAGTCTGCCACTGTTTCCCCATCTATTTGCCATGAAGTGCTGGGACCAGATGCCATGATCTTCGTTTTCTGAATGTTGAGTTTTAAGCCAACTTTTTGACTCCTCTTTCACTTTCATCAAGAGGCTCTTTAGTTCTTCTTCACTTTTTCCATAAGGATGGTGTCATCTGCATATCTGAGGTTATTGATATTTTCCCTGGCAGTCTTGATTCCAGCTTGTGCTTCATCCAGCCCAGTGTTTCTCATGATATACTCTGCATAGAAGTTAAATAAGGAAGGTGACAATATACAGCCTTGACGTACTCCTTTCCCTTTCTGTAACCAGTCTATTGTTCCATGTCCAGTTCTAAATGTTACTTCCTGACCTGCATACAGGTTTCTCAAGAGGCAGGTCAGGTGGTCTGTATTCTCATCTCTTTCAGAATTTTCCACAGATTTTGGTGATCCACACAGTCAAAGGCTTTGGCATCATCAATAAAGCAGAAATAGATGTTTTTCTGGAACTCTCTTGCTTTTTCCATGATCCAGCTGATGTTGGCAATTTGATCTCTGGCTCCTCTGCCTTTTCTAAAACCAGCTTGAATATCTGGAAGTTCACGGTTCATGTATTGTTGAATCCTGGCATGGAGAATTTTGAGCATTACTTTACTAGCATGTGAGATGAGTGCAATGGTGCGGTAGTATGAACATTCTTTGGCATTGACTTTCTTAGTGATTGGAATGAAAACTGACCTTTTCCAGTCCTGTGGCCACTGCTGAGTTTTCCAAATTTGCTGGCATATTGAGTGCAGCACTTGCACAGCATCATCTTTTTTTTAATATATAGTAACAGAATATATTTTTAATAGTTTAGTTTTTTCTGGTTTGTTTTTCCAAAAGTGTTTTTGCAACGTGACAAATTGAACTTGTGGAACTTGTGTCTATACTGATACTGTTGAGATCTTAACATTTTGGTTTTTTGAAGTACAAAATGAGTGGGATGCAATATATCAGGGTTTTCTTGATAATTAGGATTTGAAATAGCTCAACAGGAATTCCATCACCTCCACTAGCTTTGTTCATAGTGATGCTTCCTATGGCCCACTTGACTTGGCATTCCAGGATGTCTGGCTCTAGGTGAATGATCACATCATCATGATTATCTGGGTCATGAAGATCTTTTTCGTATAGTTTTCCTGTATATTTTTGCCACCTCTTCTTAATATCATCTACTTGTATTAGGTCCATACTATTTCTGTTCTTTATTGAGCCCATCTTTTCATGAAATGTTCTCTTGGTATCTCTGATTTTCTTGAAGAGATATCTAGTCTTTCCCATTGTATTGTTTTCCTCTATTTCTTTGCACTGATCACTGAAGAAGGCTTTCTTATCTCTCCTTGCTGTTCGTTGGAACTTGGGATGGTAAGCACTAAGAAAGAACAGGTAGGCACACATGAGACTTTTTACTGTACTTCTCTGATGTGGGGTAGGTAGGCACTTTCTCTACTTCTACAGAGGCTAACATCCAGTTCTTTAACCTGTCACATCTTTTAACCACGGCATGCATAGTTTTTGGTGGTTGTTATTTCATTCATTCATTCACTTAGTCATCCATTTAAGAAATATTAAGAGTCATATACTGATCTTCCCTGTAGCTCAGATGGTAAAGAATCTGCCTGCAATGCAGGAGACCTGGGTTCGATCCCTGGGTCAGGAAGATCCTCTGGAGAAGGGACTGGCAATCCACTCCAGTATTCTTGCCTGGAGAATCCCACGGATAGAGGGGCTTGACGGGGCTACAGTTCATGGGGTCTCAAAGAGTCAGACACGGCTAGGTGACTAATCCACCCACCCACTGTGCAAGGCACTGGAAATGCAATGGTGAATGAGATGGATATTATTATCTTTACCCTCAGGGTTATAGAATAATTAGACATGATGAGTTTCTAAGTATAGAACATACAACAATGGCTATTTCTGTCCACATATGTATTATACCAAAGATATTCTTATATGCTAGTTATAAAATAATTTAAATCACTCTGGAGAGATGCTTAGTTTTCATATGAAGAAGAAGAAATTAATTTTTTAAACCTACAAGAAAGCATTGTGAATTAGAAAGCATTCTTCTGGATGAATTACTTTTTGAATAAGGAACTTAGGAGAGCTTTCAAATCAATATGGCTTATTGGATTCTGTGAATTTAGAAAGGAAATTGACTACATTTTGTTAGAAAAGTAAGAGCACTAGCTCCCCACTTCTTGATAAACTCTGGAATACACACCTCTTTATTTAAAGATGAGCAAAGACACAGGTGTTTTCCAAGTCATTCAGCATTTAAATGGATCAGTCTCACTGAATACCTTTGAGATTCGAAGGTATTAAATGTTAAAGCAAGGATATTGTTGAATACAAAGCTTACAGTAACAGATCTGTAACAACATATTAAGACTACTTCTTTGACATATCACATTTAGCAGATGCCCTTTTCAGGAGACCACTTAACTGCCCATTTAACAATCCATTCCTTGCCTTTTGCTTTTGAAAGTGCATTGACATTTGCCCTTCTTATTTCTGTAAGCAGTGTCATAAAGCTTAATTTCCATCACAAGGTTCAGCAGCTCAGAAAATTCATACCCTTCTATTCCTCTTGTGTTGAAAAGATACTTTTTTTTTCCAGCAGGGAAAGGGGTAATGAGGTAAAGATTTAGTGTTCATGATTATGAGTGGTTTCTGTGGTTAATCAATTTGTCTTTTTAAAAAGTGTTTTTGGCTGTGTTGTAAGTATAACTCATGTTGATATAAAACATATTTTTTTTTAGTTTTTAGTTTCTGTTCATTTTAGATAAAATCTTATCATTGGTTAATTAGCATTAACAAAATACAAGTGCTACTAACTCACTTAACCATAATTGATTTTAGTTTCAAACATACTGACATTTTTTGCTTTATTTAAGTATTCTGAATGGATCATTCTTTCATCAATGTTCATTATTTTTCATACCATGTATTTTTCAGTATAAATGGAAGAATATATTTAAGGAATAAACAAATTCAACTTAAAGTTGAGTATCCTCTGTATTGGTTTCCTATGGCTGCTACAACAAATGATCAGTTCATAGTCATTTGTTAGAATAAATAACAGACATTTATTCTGTATCAGTTTGGGAGGTTAGACTTGTGAAGACAGTTTTGCTGGGCCTAAATGAAGGTATTGGCAGATCCCTCCAAGCTCTCTCCAGAGGCTCTACCCCTAGAGCCATTCCTTGCTTCTTCCAGCTTCTGGTAGTTATCCACATTCCTTGGCTTGTGAGCCCATTACTGCAGTCTCTCTCTCCATGGTCATATTGTCTTCTCCTCTTCCGTGTGTCACATTTTCTTCTGCCTCCCTCTTATGAGGGCATGTGATTACATTTAAGGTCTACCCAGATAAACCAAGATAGTCTTCTCATCTCAAGATTCTTAATCCAAGCACACGTGCAAAGTCTTTTTTTCCCACATAAGGCAACATTCACAGTTTCCAGGGATTAAGACATTGATATCTTTCTCGGGGCCACTATTCAACCTACCACTCCTTCCTGAAATACATGCCTTCTGAGAGCTATAGACACTTGTTTTTGTGGGCCTTTCCTTCAAAAGTAAATTTAAAATTATATTTTGACTGCAATAACATAAAGATAAATATTCATATATTCATTGTTATCATTAATATATTTCCATTATTATTATGTTCATTTTTTCCCTCTGATGTTAAAAGAAATGAAAATGAAAACATTTTTGTGGACCCCTAAAAAGTGTTATGGGCTCTAGGCACTCTGCCTAATGGAAAAATCATCCCTGCATATAGAAAGCATATAAGTTTTCTGGATCTCTGCAGCTGATAATATGTTTGTTTGTTTGTTAAGTGTTTTTTTATTTTTTATTTTTTTTTAAATTTTTATTTTTACTTTATTTTACTTTACAATACTGTATTGGTTTTGCCATACATTGACATGAATCCACCACGGGTGTACATGTGATCCCAAACATGAACCCCCCTCCCACCTCCCTCCCCACAACATCCCTCTGGGTCATCCCCCTGCACCAGCCCCAAGCATGTAAGAATCAAATCACCAGTCTATGTCCGACGCAGGATACAGCTGATAATATTTTAAAAGTACACAAGCTCAGGAAAGAATTCTAATACGTACACAGGTTCCTTAATTGCACTTGAGTTTTCAAAATTCACATGATTTCTGCTCCAGTTTAGATGTGTTCCATTTTCAAAACTCTATCATTCTTTTATCATACAATCATTAAAAGGAAAAGACAAAATAATGTCAATTTCTTCTATATCTCATTGATATGAAAATCAATAGAAAAATAAAGTGTAGATTTTTAATGTGATAAAATGGTTTTATCCTATATCATCTCACTGCACATTCTGCATGTAACAATACATAGCCCACTGTGTATGTTTCCTTTTTAAATTTTCAAGATTGAATATAAGAGAGAAGTAGCACTAATAACATTGAACTAAATCATACAGCTTCAATGTGGCCTGTTTGGACATCACTCAATTTACACCTTGTCCAAATTAGGTTTCTCAACAATAATGTTGTTCAACTATCAAACAGTTCATAATTGTTGACACATTTCATTTGCGGTGCAGAACTACATTTCCTTTGGCAATACAAGGAGAGTGAGAAATCATACAAATTTTGATTTTCACTGTGTTATGAAAGATTATGCTAATCAAAGAAATCACAGCTTGGGTATCTAACAGCAAATCAAAGTTTGTTTTTTCTCCTTTAGTAGGAAAATGCTATTATTATTGTATACAGCTTTTCAAATAGGAATTCAAAAATCATACATTTTTTAACATGTAAACTTTGTTTGAGTTTAACAAACTCTTCTGATTTACATAATGCAACAGATGATATTTTATATTATATTTTAATACCTCCAGGACAGTTTTAGGTACACCTTTTATATTTTTTCATTGCTTTCTTTGGGAGAACAGAATGAATTCTATATGAAAAGGATAGATGAATGTATCATACATACTTATTAAAGATTATTCCTATGTTTATTTTCAAATTGAATTAATTTTTTATGCTATTGTATAGTTTACAACATTCTAAGTCTCACATAGTTATGAAATTGCAGTAATAATAACAATAGTTAAACTTTTGGCTTCA
The DNA here is from genome assembly GCF_042477335.2 of Ovis canadensis. Taxonomy (NCBI): domain Eukaryota; kingdom Metazoa; phylum Chordata; class Mammalia; order Artiodactyla; family Bovidae; genus Ovis; species Ovis canadensis. The sequence goes on along the minus strand of NC_091727.1, from coordinate 110,945,882 downwards.
CATATATTGTTTCATTCATCACTCATAACAAAATCTGAAACAGTTTCTTTTATTATTCCATTTTATTGGTGAGGATACTGAGGCACAGAGAAATTAAATAAGTTATAAAGATCACAAAGTCAGATCTGTCTGCCTACAGAGCCTATACATTTAATCACTATATTATACTGTTTCTACATAGACTATCTTCCCATGTTATTATAATATTTTAGTACTCTTTGTTGAAAATGCCAACAATCATACAAAGTTTTGGATGACTGCAAAGTAATAGCCAAATTTGACTAGTAAGACCCATGAATCAAATGCAGAATACATTCAGAAAGTTAACTAGAGTTTGCACTGGATAGTGTGTGTGCAGTTTAGTGGACTGAAGAATGGGATTAAAAATCAATATTTTGATAGCCTTATAGATAAAGCTGTTTGTTTTACTTTTTAACAAAGTAACAGACTAGACTGGTAAACACAGTCAGTTTTATAAATATATGGAATACACAAAGAAGATTTGGGCAGAGAAGATGAATTGTTGTTGGTGGTCTATGACCATTGTTGTTGTTATTTAGTAGTTCAGTCATGTCTGAATCCTTGCGACACCATGGACTGCAGCACTGCAGGCCTCCCTGTCCTCCACCATCTCCCAGAGATTGCTCAAATTCATGTCCATTGAGTCAGTGATGCCATCCAACCATCTCATCCTCTGTCATCCCCTTCTCTTCTTACCTTCTATCTTTCCCAGCATCAGGGTCTTTTCCAATGAGTTAGCTCTTCACATCAGGTGGCCAAAGTACTGGAGCTTCAGCTTCAGCATCAGTCCTTCCAATGAATATTCAGGGTTAATTTCCTTTAGGATTGACTGGTTTGATCTTGCAGTCCAAAAAGAGTCTTCTTCAACACCACAGTTTGAAAGCATCAGTTCTTCGGCACTCAGCCTTTTGTATGGTCCAACTCTCACATCCATACATAACTACTGAAAAAACCATAGCTTTGACTATACAGACCTTGGTCAGCAAAGTAATGTCTTTGCTTTTTAATACACTGTCTAGGTTTGTCATAGCTTTTCTTCCAAGGAGAAAGCATTTTTTAATTTCATGGCTGCAGTCACCATCCACAGTGATTTTGGAGCCCAAGAAAATAAGAAGATTAATAACTCATAAGATACGTTGTTTTGAATAAAAAGAAAATCAAAGATGAGTCTCACTGAGGAGGTAACAGTAGTGCCACATTACAATCAGAGAACAACATTAAAATATAAAGGAGCCAAAGGCTTTAATTGAAAGCATTGTGTGCTATCCATTGCTGTTTTAAAAATGGGGGTATCTCTATTACAGCATGATATCAAAAGAAGTAAAATAATAATAATACATGTATGAATGTTTGAAGAATAGTAGAGCACTCTTTGACTCACCCCGTCATGCTGTTCAAATCCACAAATCATTTTGATGCCACAGAATCTAAGAGCTGGAAGAGACTGTAAGAGTTCCTGAAAATAGCTTATGAGCTCTGCAGGGTTTCCCTCTACACCTATGCCTAGTAGATAGATAACCAGTCTCAGCATAACACTGTCAGTGATGAGCAGCATGAAAAGTTGTCCATTCCATCATTGTACAGTGATAAATTTTAGATTTTGTTGTTTCAGCAGACTGTATGTACTTCCATTTATTAGGCCTGGTTGGCTTTTTGTAAAGGGCAAGATTAGACTTAACCTGTTCTCCATATGACAGTATTTTAAGGTATTATAAAAACAAAAAATTGTGTTTTTTTTTCTTTTCCTTTGGCTAATCACTGAAGATTATGGTAACCACTCTTCATATGGAATGTTTTCATAGAAAGAACATGCAACTCTTAATTTCCTACCTCCTGTATTTTGGGCCAAAGATCACAAGATGAATCTTGTAAGTTTCAAGTAAGAAACAGTAACCTACTGTGTATCTGCAGCTTTTCCTCAATTCTGAAGTTATCTAACTGTTTTTATTTTTCCTGAAGCAAATCTCCTAAGAAAAACATATTCCTCTGATATTTCAGTATGCATGTTCTTAAGCAATCAGAAAGGAGAATGTCTTTGCCAAAATGGTTTCTTGATTCAGAGGCATTTGAATTTGTTGTATCAGATCACGCATCCATGCAGTTAAAAGGTTTTTCACATCATGGATCAGCCCAGCACACTTTATTTTGACTGTTGATTATATTGGCTTTGTGCCTGCTTTACAGTTTTATCTTCATGTGGGCATCAGTTGCAGTCAGTCCTTAGGATACCATAAACATGAATTTGCGTTTTCATTGTGTGGATCTGAGTCAAGATGAGGTGAGAAGAAGGCTTTACTTTCAAGCCTTCTAAAATGAAGGATAGTTTATATTTTATGCCCTGAGACATTCTATTCATAAACTTGAGGCCATTTAACCTTACTTGTCTCTAATCATTTCCTCACACATGCTTTCCCAAACTCTCAAGCCTCTATTGCCTTGAACGTCTTTCTCCCATTCTTCTGATGGGAATACGATTCCCCTCTCTACCCTTCCAACATTTTCCTCGTTTATAATGCTTTCCACTATGTCACTCTTTTTCATGATAAACAACATACCTCTTCTTTGTTCTTGTCCTCTGTTCTCTCCCCAAGACAAGGAAGCTTGTCTAAAAAGTCCTCTGGAGGAAAAGCTACTCATCCTCATGCTTTGAGTAAGGGGAGAGGAGGGGATATTCCTGGAAATAAGTATTAGCTAGCTCTCCTTTGGGCTTCCCTAGTGACTCAGATGGTAAAGAATCTGCCCGCAATGCAGGAGACCTGATTCAATCTTTGGGTTAGGAAGATCCCCTGGAGAAGGTAATGGCAACCCACTCCAGTGGTATTGTCTGAAGAATCCATGGACAGAGGAGCCTGACAGACTATAGGCCATGGGGTCACAACAGCATGACTGAGCAACTAACGCTAGAGAGAGCTCTCCTTTACTTCTTTTAAAACTTTATCTCACCTTCCCGCTAAAATATCTTGTTGTTGAAAATGACTTTACCATTGTCTAACTTACTCCATTACTATAATTTACAGATTTCCTAGTCAGTTTTCCACTGTTTAGTTTTTAGAAGCTCAATCAGCTTCAGTCAGCTCAGTTCAGTTGCTCAGTAGTGTCTGACTCTTTGCGACCCCATGGACTGCAGCACGCCAGGCTTCCCTGTCCATCACCAACTCCTGGAGCTTGCTCAAACTCATGTCCATTGAGTCGGTGATGCCATCCAACCACCTCATCCTCTGTTGTCCCCTTCTCCTCCTGCCTTCAATCTTTCCCAGCATCAGGGTCTTTTCCAATAAGTCAGTTCTTTGCATCAGATAGACAAAGTATCGGAGTCTCAGCTTCAATCAGCTTACAGATGTTTTTTCTGGGATAGAAGACAGTTATAGGGCTTCCCAGATGGTGCTAGTGGTAAAGAACATGACTGCCAATGCAGGAGACATATGAGATGCAGGTTCGATCCCTGGGTGGGGACGATCCCTTGGAGGAGGAAATGGCAACCCACTCAAGTATTCTTGCCTGGAGAATCCCATGGACAGGGGAGCCTGGTGGGCTACCGTCCATAGGGATGCAAAGAATCGGACACGACTGAAGTGACTTAGCACATATATCTGGAAATTAGGATGAAACAGACAAAAATTTGTAGGACTGAGTCTGGAGTCTGTTGCCACATGCCACTGCCTCTCCTAATATCTAGAGCATATTCACCCATTATCTTCATTTATGCTTCCTGCCTCCTCTTGCTAAATCACCCTAGACAACAATAAGTGTTTGCTCTACCACTGCAAGCAAATTGTTCTTGCCAAGGTCTTCAATGTCTCCTTGTTGATAAATCTAGTTGATACAGTTTTTTTGACATACCAGTTAAAAGCTATAGGCCACTCTTAATTGATCTCTTACTTTGGCTCTTATGACACTACATGGTATTTTTCTCTAGGTTCTCCTCTTATCTCTTTTATCTCTGACCATCCCTTACATGTTGATTTCCCTCCCACTCTATCCTAGGATCGCTTCTGTTTTTACTTTATACTCTCTCCTGTGGAAACAGAATCCCTTGCTTCTTATCTCACTCCATTCACCACCATTACCCTGACTGAGCAGTGAGCACAGCAGCAAAGCACAGATGTTAGGAAGCCAGATATGCTCAGTCGCTCAGTTCAGTTCAGTTCAGTCACTCAGTCGTGTCCGACTCCCGCTTGCACTGAGTGCCGCTCAGTCGCTCAGTCATGTCCAAATCTTTATGACGCTACGGACCCTGACTCTGGACCTGTCTAATTCTCTCTGATCCTTCGAGATTCAGCTCAGAAATTCTTTCCTCTAAAGCCTCTTTCTTGACTCATTTTCCCTCCTACCTCTTAGAGCCTCCTACATTTCTTGCTTTTAGAATATATATATATATATATATATTCGTTAGATCTTACCTTTATTTTGTCTTAACTTTTTGAATGTTACTTTCTTTAAGGCCTATGGTATTTAATGGTCTACAGGTTTTTTTTCTTGTTTATTACAGTTTAAAAGAGGTCATTCTCTTTGAATGCTTCTATTGCTATCATTTCCTCAATTAGTTCTGCACTGTTAGTAAATATAAAGTGTTTCCCATTGTTTCTTTCTCCTTCTTTCCTTCTGAGGAATTAAATTGTCAGCAACATTAAGACAGGAATATATAAGTGTTTCTAATTTTAGCATAACTAACTCTAAAATATGTATATAGGTGAAGCTTTTATCCCTATGATGTCTTGCCTATGTAAGAATTGGGGCATTTCAAAGCAGATATCTACCACAGTCTCTAATCTATTTGGGTAGTGCATATATGCTTTAAAAATTCATATAATTTGTCCCTCCTTCTCCTTTAACCTAATAAAATATCTGCACTGCCTTTCTACACTAAGATTCTTGGATTTTTTATAAGGGTGCCCATTTCAATAAATTGTGTCATAACACAATTCTTATTTTTTATTTCCATCATTGCCTCCTAAGTTTGAATCACATTTGTAGTAGGCAGTATTCTAAGATGGCCACAAAGATCCGCCCCCCTCCCACTCTGGTGTACAGGCCTTACATAATCTCCTCCTCTTAAATATGATCAAATCTATGAATATCATGAGATATACTACTCCAGTTAAGTTACTAATCAGTTGACTCTGAGGTGATCAAAAGCAAATGGGCTTGGCATAATCAAGTGAGCCACGAAAGAAGCCAATCACCTTCTTTAAAAGAAGGTCATCAGGGAGACACTTCTGCTGGTCCAGAAAATTCACTTTCTCCATTTTTCTGAACCTATCACTACTACAGTTTAACCATGTTTCCCAAATTTCCCTAATGATAAAAATTCATGTTGTGAACTGCCATTAGCAATAGATCACATGACAAGGAAATATGGGCAGCTTGAAGAATCACCTGGGTGCTTGATTCCACACCCAGTGATAAGGATCTTCAGGAGGAGGGGCTTGGTTATCTGCTTTGTCAATAATTGCTTCTGGTGAATCTTATCCAGAAAACTGGGGAAATGCTGGTTTATGCCATGGTTCAGAAAACCAGCTTATCTTATTTGACATTAGTTATGGAACCACCTGATAAATCACTGTATTCCTTAATGCTTCCAAAATCATGATATTCAACTGAAAAAAAAAACAAAAACAAAACAAAACTCCACCGTGTCCCAACACGCTCCATTTCCTACCCCAAACTAAAAAATTACTGGAGATTTTATCATTATTTATTCTGGCAATAAAACATATGCTCCTGGGCCTCACTGTGTTTGGATTTCACCCTCTTCACCCAGGACAGGACAGATGAGATTAAAAACAGTTTATTAACTACATATACTCAGTCTGGGGCAGGAGACACCACATGCCATGCAATATCATAGAGCGGGGGGTGGGGTTGTATTCAGGAACCAAGTGAAGAACCAGGGTCTGCAGGAAGCAGGCTTTTTAGTGTCAGAAGGGAGGGGTGACCCATGGTACTCTTGGAGGATGTAATTGGTTTGTTTTAATAATTCCACAGATGGACAAAGAACTGAAACTTGCTAGTCAGGGATAAGCAGGAACTGTGTCTAGTCTTCTGGATGAGGATGGTTGTTAGACAAGGGGACCTTATCCACGGAGCCAGAGTGATGAGGAAAACTTATGGCTAGGCTATTTGAGGCTCTCCTGGTTTCACTGAATGCCAAAGCATCACATAATTTGGGGCCTTAATTTTAGGCCTTACACGCACAATCTCGAATGAACAGAGGCAGGCAAGACCCTCAGTATATCCTTAATATGTGTACCTGGAAGGGTTGATGCCCTACTTAACCATGCTGGATGAGCAAATCGTTAATGTATATTTACATGTAACCATTTTTTGTTTGTAATATTTATAACAACAAAAAAATTAGGTTCTTGGATTTCTAGCTGAGTGCATGTCATGGATTTATTTCCCATTAAAATAACAAATTTTCAAAATTATTAATGGAAGAGAGATATTAAACTATGTTCAGTTCAGTGCAGTTCAGTTGCTCAGTAGTGTCCGACTCTTTGCAACCCCATGGACTGCAGCATACCAGGCCTCCCCGTCCTTCACCAATTCCCAGAGTTTACTCAAGCTCATGTCCACTGAATCGGTTACCATGAAGTTAAAGTCCTCTTTAAAAAATAATTCATTTCAAATGTACTTAAAATATCTCACAGAATAGAAACACTGAGAAGATCACAGTGCATTAAATAAAATAAATGTGTGTTTTTCTTAGTTCTAGGAAGTTGTTCAAAGGACATATTGGTCTAAATATACTTACCACTGGCTCCAAGTTCAGAAACAAAGACCAGAAAGTCATTAGGGCTGCTATTTCATTTTTCTAATAAGGGGAAACTAGACAATTATTCCCTATATGGCTCAGACGGTAAAGAATCTGCCTGCAGTGCGGAAGACCTGGGTTCAATCCTTGGGGTAGGAAGATCCTTTAAGAAACACCAATACAGTAGACTAACACATATATATGGAATTTAGAAAGATGGTAACGATAACCCTGTATGCGAGACAGCAAAAGAGACACAGATGTATAGAACAGTCTTTTGGACTCTGTGGGAGAGGGAGAGGGTGGGATGATTTGGGAGAATGGCACTGAAACATGTACAAGATCATATAAGAAACGAGTCACCAGTCTAGGTTCGATGCAGGATACAGGATGCTTGAGGCTGGTGCACTGGGATGACCCAGAGAGATTGTATGGGGAGGGAGGTGGAAGGGGGGTTCAGGATTGGGAACATGTGTACACCCGTGGCGGATTCATATTGATATATGGCAAAACCAATACAGTATTGTGAAGTAAAATAATAATAATAATAAGTTAAAATAAATAAATAAAATAAATTTAAAAAATGAACAACAACAACAAAAAGAAATGGCAACCTTCTCCAGTGTTCTTGCCTGGGGAATCCCATGGACAGAGGAGCCTGGTGGGCTACAGTCCATTGGGTCGCAAAGAGTCAGATACAACTGAGCAACACTTTCACTTCACTTTCAGATAATTCTTCTATATGAAAAAAAATTTAGCTGTAGAACTTTTTTCTGTTGTTTTTTCACTTTAAAAGCAGAGACATTACTTTGCCAACAAAGGTCCGTCTAGTCAAGGCTATGGTTTTTCCAGGGCTCATGTATGGATGTGCCGGCGACGGAATGACACACCAACACTGCAGAGTGGTTTAAATCTTTATATTTTAACCCTTGCTTCTTACAGCTGCTTAATTTTATATCTTTTGCACAACCCCCTACAGGGCAAGCTGCCAAGCACTATGATTCAGAGACTATACAGTGCGCAGGCGCAGGGCGAGATAACCTTTACCTTGGCTTATTTAGTGCAGCTAAGACTTTGTTTTGGGGAACTTCCTTATCAACTTAGAATCCGTTTTGTCCCAAGGTCTGTTCCTTTTGAGGAATCAGAGAAACATCCTTGTGTGCAAGCAATGTTCTTTTCCCATGGGAACAAACAGGATTTTTAGCTGAACATCTCGTTTGCAAGAATGCTCAGCCCTGGTTGACAGTCTCGTTTGCAAGCACTTCTCAACCTTCTTTAAACCTAGTTCCCTACATGGATGTGAGAGTTGGACTATAAAGAAAGCTGAGCGCTGAAGAATTGATGCTTTTGAATTGTGGTGTTAGTGAAGACTCTTGAGAATCCCTTGGACTGCAAGGATATACAACAAGTCCATCCTAAAGGAGATCAGTCCTGGGTGTTTATTGGAAGGACTGATGTTGAAGCTGAAATTCCAATACTTTGGCCACCTCGTGCGAAGAGCTGACTTATTTGAAAAGACCCTGATGCTGGGAAAGATTGAGGGCAGGAGGAGAAGGGGACGACAGAGGATGAGATGTTTGGATGGCATCACCGACTCAATGGACATGAGTTTGGGTGGACTCTGGGAGTTGGTGATGGACAGGGAGGCCTGGAGTGCTGCGGTTCTTGGGGTCACAGAGTCGGATACAACTGAGCAACTGAGCTGAACTGAAAACTGAACTGAACTGAGAAAAACGGAACTAAACCTAGAAAACTTTTCAAACCTGGACACATAGGCCTTCTTCTTTTCCTCCTTTTCTGTTCCACCATATGATGTTATCTGCTAAGGGAGGATGTTTCATTGGTACAGAATCAGTGCTGTATCCTCAGGATCACCATGAGTGTGATTAGAGGCAGAGCAGTTGATAACCACTGTGCAATAGTACAGTATTTCCCCTCCTTTTCACTTCCTTCTCTTCCCCTTTCTTTCTCCTTTTTCTCTCCCCTCTTTTTGCCTTACTGCTGTTGCAAGTTAATTGAAACTTTAAAAAAGGACTTCAGCTGTGTGTTATGAAAGAAGGCAATAACATAAATGAGTCTTGAAACCAAAGTTCTCATGGCCTATATTTGCAAGAGACTTAAAAGTCTGAAGTCTTAGAGCTGTACAACCTCTCTGGGGTGGATATAATTCTAAAACATAATTCAGGGTGATCTAGTGAGTAGTATCATCAAAACAATCAAAGTGAGGATTAAGAAGAGGATTAAAGTGTTGCTCCTATTGAGAATTTCTGGAATATTCAGGGAATTTTTTCCCCAAAAGCTTACTCTGTAAGCATGATCTGTAAATATTTTATATTTTTAAAGTGTATCTATACATAGCTTATAAAGAAGAAAAATAAAGATAAATCTATTTGAGACTCGGGGAAACCATTATTGTTTGGACCCAGTATTCCTATTCATAGTACCTTTGCCAACTGGGAGTAGTGATCATATTTGCAATAAAAGCAACTAAATGAAAAAATACCCCTAACTCTAGTTAGCTGAACTTACAAACCTCAAGTTAGGCAATAATTGCAAACATCATGTATGTCAATATAATAGTTGCAAATGTGAAACATGATCTAGTTTAAATCCTAATTAATCACAGATGGGCAGTAGTTCAGAAATGTAATGTTTCCATTTAAAAGATGTTAAATTTCATTACTATATTAGCTTCATGTTTTTTAAACTTTTTGGACACTGGGTTTAGGCCCAGAGGAATTTCAAAAATCAAAATTGACAGTACATATTTAACTATCATAACCACTCAGCAATTATGCTTAGCTGCTATATTCTCATCCAACTAACTCAACAATCTAGGAACTTTTGTGCATATTGAGATTCCTATGGAAGTTATAGCATTAATGAAATTGAGTTTTAAATTTCCCTAGGCTCAACCTAGACATTAAGAATATAAATGTAAATTAACAGAGAAGAACTAGCAGCCATGAATACTAACACTCAAATCATATTCATTTTCATTTAAATTTTACACAGACATCAGGGAAACAATTTCTCCTCCTTCCCTCCAAAGAAATTTTATTCATAATTTTGGCAGTCTTCCTGTGAAGGAACAATGTGTAACATCTTTACATTACTTAGAAAATAGCATATTGTAAACTAACACTTGATGGATCACTTTGTTTTTGCTTCTGGGACAATTTTGGAGACTATACTTAAATAGGCTACTCCTGACTTTAAGGCGAATCTACATTTTAAAAGTATGAGTTGAATATGCTACTAACCAATAGTTTATTAATGGTATACAATACTACCAAGTATACCAAAAATAAGAATATAATGTGATCCAGTGTAGGTAAGGAAAATGCATTTGAATATACTTATATACATAAATGTCTAGAACCAGGACTAAAGAAATGCATATCAAATTGTTGACAGGGTGAAAGTAGGAGCAAGACTAAGGTGAGTTATAGCAGAGTTAAGTGCTGGGGACACAGAATTCAGTGGCCTGCTACTTAATAAGCTATGTGATCTTGGCAAGTTAGACCTGTAAGTTAAGCTCTCTGTGCCTCAGTTTCTTTATCTATAAAATGAAAGTGAAATCGCTCAGTTCTGTCTGACTCTTTGCGACCCTGTGGACTGTAGCCCACCAGGCTCCTCCATCCATGGGATTCTCCAGGCAAGAATACTGGAGTGGGGTGCCATTTCCTTCTCCAGGGGATCTTCCCGACCCAGGGATCGAACCCAGGTCTCCTGCATTGCAGGCAGACGCTTTAACCTCTGAGCCACCAGGGAAAATGGTGATGATTATATTGCTTACCTCAAAGACTTGCAAGGATTAACTGAGGTGCTGTAAGATAAAGCACTTAAAATGAAGCCTGGTCATTGTATAAGCTCACTGTGTAGGAGTTCACTATTATTTATCCCTTGAATATTTTGCAATAAGAATGCATTTATGGATTTCCTATGTAACAAAAAAGAAAAAACAAAAAGACAATGGGACAGAAATGCTTCTAAATAAAAAAGGGAAAAAATGACATCACCTGCACTGGAATTTTAACTATACCACAATCCAGTAGAACATTGAATTTATAATAATTCATATCTGAAATTGTGCCTATGATACAAAGAAAAACATGGCCACAGTATTTACAGCTCCTCATATCAAGAGATGAACAGTCTGTTTCTCCCATCCTGTGATCTCTTTTGAATAATAGAACCCAGCAGAAGTAACATTGTGTGTGTTCTAGAGCCTAGCCTTTCCAAGCCTTGTAGCTTCTATATCTGCCATCATGGGGTGCTTGTCCTGACACCAGCATCTGAGGCAGCTGGTGTAGCCAACTCTAGAAAGAGAGACCATGTGGAGAACTGACAAGTAAGGCATACAGACAGGACCTGGTTCCTATTGAGGCCACCTTGTACCTCTGAGCCCAGCCAACCTTCTTCAGCTGAATGTAGCCACGTGAATGTGTCAAGGAAAAATCAGCAGAGCAAATGTGTAGCTAACCTACAGAACCATGAGAAATACAAATTGCTCTCGTTTTAAGCCACTAAGTTTCAGGGTCACTTGTTATGCAACAATAGTTAACTGATACAGAGGATATGGCATCTCATGGCCAGACTGCACAGAGAGAGATTAAGGCACCTCAATTGTTCCCACTGGCCCAGCTGAGTCACCAGACACATGAGGCCATGTGGGATGAAGACAGTTCCATGTGACCTGCTAACTGAGTACAGCTACTTCATGAGACCAGGCAAGACCAGGAGAAAACATTCCCCTCTAGTTCACAAAATTGTGAGAAATGGTAAAATGTTGTTTTAAGCTAAGAAGTTTTCAGGTAATTTGTTATGCAGTAGAAGATAATTGATACCTTATCCAAAAAGCTTAATTTATTAGATACATAGAATTTCTTTCAAACACAATTTTACTTCTTAGACATTCCCATGGCATGGACTAAGGATTGTGTTAAACCAAGGCACCAGATTTTAAAGAAAATTACTTGCATGAGGTAGGAAATTTGATTTACAATTACAATTTACAATTTAATTTAAATTGCAATTAAATTTGATCAAACAGAACATATTAGAAGTTTCTCAATTCTCAATATTTTTATCCTTTGCTTTAGAAATAAAATTGCTAAATTAAAAATTTATCCCCAGTTATTTCTTAAGGACCTACTATGTATAACTAAGATATATAGAAGGACATGTCAAGAAATAAAAGTACAATGGGAGAAACAAGCATCTAAATAGCTACTTCTAATACAAAGGAGAATGGAATAAGGGCCAAGAAAGGAAAAGCAGTTTAGCAATTCAGAGAGAAAGCATTTCAGGATGAAGTCCAGGGAAGGCTTCTTGGAAGAGGCAGTAATGGATATACGTCTGATAAATATGAATAGACAACTAAAGGTGGAGGACAGATGCAGAAGTGTTCTAAAGTATAGAATTTTTAGATTTTATTCATAATTGTATTTGAACAGAAGGATAGACTGCCCCACTGTAACCAAGTGTCCATTTGATGGTCTGTGGGATAAACTATACTTCATACAATTTCAAGACAGAGAGAGCTGCAGAAGCATGTAGCATCTAGAACTTCAACCAATGTATTGGGTATCCTAGAAAACTGATGAACTGTCTTTGTGGTGGTAGTGACTCCTGCCTATACCCATCCTGCAATTAGAATTCCTTTGGTGATAAAGTGGTCCTGGAGAAATTTGCATTATTAACATGATTATTACTGAAAAAAATGTGTTTAAAGCAAATCTTGAGATAAATAGAATCATACCTTTAAAATGAAAGGCATGAAGACATGTAGGACGTGTAAGGAAGACTAGTGCTGTTTAATAGTCAGTCAGTTCAGTCCCTCAGTCGTGTCCGACTCTTTGCGACCCCATGAACTGCAGCATGTCAGGCCTCCCTGTCCATCACCAACTCCAGGAGTTCACTCAGACTCACATCCATTGAGTCAGTGATGCCATCCAGCCATCTCATCCTCTGTTGTCCCCTTCTCCTCCTGACCCCAATCCCTCCCAGCATCAGAGTCTTTTCCAATGAGTCAACTCTTCGCATGAGGTGGCCAAAGTACTGGAGTTTCAGCTTTAGCATCAGTCCTTCCAAAGAAATCCCAGGGTTGATCTCCTCCAGAATGGACTGGTTGGATCTCCTTGCAGTCCAAGGGACTCTCAAGAGTCTTCTCCAACACCACAGTCCAAAAGCATCAATTCTTCGGCACTCAGCTTTCTGATTATGAATTAGTACAAACTTACTTTAGAAAAGTAAATATCAGAAAAATGTAAAAAAGAAAATGAAAACTAACAATTAAAATTAACAATCCCATTAATCACTATACTATTGTGATTTTTTTCCTAGTCCTTTCTCCATGCACATATTTTAGTTTTAGTCAGTTCATATAAATCTCAGATTACGTGCTTTTATAATCGCCTGTATTTCTTATTTAAGAATATTTGAGGGATGAGTTCAATTTTAAACAAGTTAAGTTTGAGGAAACTACTCTGTGGGAGAGGGAGAGGGTGGGATGATTTGGGAGAATGGCATTGAAACATGTATAATATCATATATGAAACGAATCGCCAGTCCAAGTTCAATGCATGATACTGGATGCTTGGGGCTGGTGCACTGAAACGACCCAGAGGGATGGTACGGGGAGGGAGGAGGGAGGGGGGTTCAGGATGGGGAACACGTGTATACCTGTGACAGATTCATGTTGATGTATGGCAAAACCAATACAATATTGTAAAGTAATAAACCTCCAATTAAAATAAATATAAATATTGTAAAGTAATAAACCTCCAATTAAAATAAATTAATATATATATATATAAAAAGAAATGTTCAGCCAGCTAGCTGTTAGAGGTGGCACCTGAGAGGAATGCTGAGACAGGAAATATGGTCTCAAAGGTATCAAACTAGAAGTAATTATTGAAACCTAGAAATGGAGTGAGATCATTCATGCTTTTTCTAAGTGTGGGTTACTGGGTTAAGAAAGCAATTGATTTGGTTGGAATGGATTAGATAATTTCAAAATGCATCATATAGTAGTTGTAAGTAATCATTCTGGATTGCAATGTAAAAATCAATTTCTTTTTGTGAATCTGAGGACTGAGCTTTTAGGAACAGAAAAAGACTCTGATAGGAGGGAAACCACAACCAGTTTTAAGAAAATAAGATTGGTGCTTGGCATTGGTTTCTGGATCTCTTTATGCTCTTAAAAAATTTTTGAAGAACCCCAAATTGGTGTCATCTTTGTGAGTTATCTCTATTGATATTTATGCATCATAAAATAAAATAATAAAAAAAGAAGTTAAAGCAGGCAGAAATCAACTATTTATGTACTGATGCACCTAAAATAACAGTAATAAACTTAATATATATTAATATAAATAAGAGTTTCATGAAAAAGTGCCATCTTTTCCCAAACAATTATTGAGGAGAGTTGTATTCTTATCTTTTAACACCTAGCTTAATCCCTGGTGGCTCAGATGATAAAGACACCTGTAGACACCTGTAGTGCAGGTGTCGGGAATATCCCCTGGAGAAGGAAATGGCAACCCACTCCAGTATTCTTGCTTGGAGAATCCCATGGACAGAGGAACCTGTCAGGTTATATAACCTGGCAGGCTATAGTCCATGGGGTTGCAAAGAGCTGGACACGACTATGCGACTAACACTAATAGAACACAGCTAAATTCTCATAGTTGCTTTTGCATTCAATTAATTGTACATTTGTAAGAGAATGTGAGTGAAAGGCAAACATTATCTTGATATTATTGTGAAAATAATCTAGACTACACAGACACCCTACAAGTCTCTAAGTAGCTCCCAGGAGTCTCTGGACCAGATAGGTCAGGAAGAATAAGAATAGAAGAAGTGTTGTTATTTGAGAGTTGGCAAGTGTCAGAATCTGATTGATGCAGGTAAAGAGCCATTAGTAAATCAGATCATAGCACATCCTCTCATTGTCCTGAGGACAAAATCTAAAATCCTTATTAAGGCCCCTAAACCCTTGTATGATTTGACTCCTTCTTGCCTCTTCTTCCTCGTGTATGTCACTCTCTGCCACCCCCCACCCCAATACACTACTCATGTTCGCCACACTGCAGATGCACAGGCTGTCTTTCAGCACCTTGACATTGCACATTTCTCACGTCAAATACCATACATTCTTTACTCTGTGCCTGGAATGCTAACTACTACTCATTCATGCCTCAGATTAGTAGCTGCTGTCTCAGGGACGCCTACCTCACTGCTTCAACCTCAATCTAAATTGAGTCTCCTCTGTTCTCTTGCCAATACTGTGTTCTTTTCTTTCAGAGTGCTCCTCATGGGATTGGTTATATCCATCTCTTGCCAGTGGACTCTAATTTACACAAAGGCTGGAACAGATATGTTTTCTTTACCATTCTCTTTCCAGTACGTAGCACTGAATAGGCACATAGTGGGTATTCTATAAATCTTTGCCTAATGAAAGCATGAATAAGAGAATGAAAATATGTATTGGGAGCCTGTTTCCTTAATCTGAGAGGAAATTTTTGTGCTCATTGTGTTGCATGGAAAATGACAGCATCTTAGTTCCTGATTTTCATACAAAATGCATTTAAATTCTGTTTACGATAGACTATCCTAATAATTGTTAGCATCTAGTAGCAATTATTAATGTATGTAGCTATAAAAATACTCTTATGGCCATTATTAAGTGTGCGTTTTTGAAGTACAAAATGCTGTAGTTATTTCAATACAAATTAATAGTTAACTGTAAGTCAATCGTGATAATTCACTTAAAGGGTTATGACAACGAGGTCAAAAGTTAGAAGTTCAAATGCACATAAATGCCAACAGACCAATCCTAATTGTTCTATACTCTTTTCAAATTCTTTTTCAGGAGTGTAATTTCATCTCTCAAACAGAAATCATGGTACATTTTGAAATCAATATCTCCCCTTTTCAACAACTGTGATAGTTAAAAAGTGCCAGAAAGTAATATTCTTAAAAGTATTTCCAATAAAAAGACAAACACTAGCATAAAGTCAGCTTTCAGATCTGCAAGGGAAGGCACTATGTCATCTTTATGAGGGAACAAATTATTGTTATTGCCATATTTTTATGTGTATGCATATCAAGCATAAGTGAATTTCATATAAATTAAAGCCCAAGGTGTCATTCTTTACATGGTCCATAATTTTAAATTTAAGCAAATATTTGAATTCATTACAGCAATAATACAAATGAATTGTCACTACACCCTACTGAGAAGTCTTAGTTTCTGAAGGTTATGATTAATCTGTAATAAGGATACATTTTATTTTGAGAGTAAGGTGCAGCAACATTGATGGAACCCTTCCAGTGAGGGATATTCTTTATAAATGTACACTTCTATGAGCAGGGCTTGCTATAATGGAATGCAAAGTGACTTGCTAAAGCCCAAAGTTAAAAAAAAAATGTATTTTTCTTCTCCTTGGAACTCTAGCCAGAGAAGTGGATCCAAAGGATCCATCTGGATACTAAATAGGTATAGGTAGTGAAATTGTCAGTCACTCAATCGTGTCCGACTCTTTGTGACTCCATAGACTGTAACCCGCTGGGCTCCTCTCTGCATGGATATCTCCAGGCCAGAATACTGGAGTGGTTGCCATTCCCTTCTCCAGGGGATCTTCCTGACCCAGGGGTCAATCCGGTCTCCCACATTGCAGGCAGACTCTCTACTGACTGAGCCATCAGGGAAGACCTGGTGGGGTTAGGTAGGCAGAAGACTTTAACTGGGGATAGGAATAGACAGAAGACTTTAACTGGCTTTTCTGTTGTTCTCCCGAGCCTTACTTGGGCATGTGAAAAATGTGTCTGGCTATCTGTTCTGAACATACGGATGCAGAATCATGGCCACAACCTGTTCACATCAAGCTCAAGTGAACTTCCTCTAATGTGGCTGCTTTTCTCAGAGGGGCCCCTGACTAACTGGAAATGGGCACTCCCTAGCAGCAAACTGGTGACTGCAATTTTATAGCTGTTTATGAAAACTGATTGGGTACAAAATCATTAAGCTACCTTTCCCTGCTTCCAATCATAGTCGTCAAAAGCTGTGGTCCTGGCACCATACATAATCTCTGGTAGTTGATCTCCAGATACCATTGTTACCAGTTGCAATAGGAAATAATGGTTCACTACAACCAGGATGTACTGAAGCTGTGCCTTTGAAATCATCTTACCATTAGACAAGCACCCCAATAACCTTCATTTCAGATGCTTCACGTTGATTTCCTTTATGTAATTGTTATTGACTTCAGTCTTCTAATATTATTGTACTTACACTTTTACTTATGAGGGTACTTAGAAACAAGATTGAAATAAGTGATATTTTCCATTATGCATTCTTTGCAAAGAATGCAAGCTATGGATTAAACAAATTAACAAAAATCAAATCTAACTATTGTTCTTTAGGACTGAATTGCTCTAGGAACATGGTAACAGCCATTCATTTTATGCTTGTTGATTAGTAAGTTGTTCACAAATCTTTGAACATATTTTAGCCTCTGCAATTTCTTTACTATTCTAAGATCTGGCACAGTTCCTGAAACAAGGTAGATGCTCCATATGCAACAGCTGAATTGAACTTATGTGATTACATTAATTCTGGGTATAAATGTGTGTATGCATGCATGTGTGTGGTCTTTGTTAACGAAAAAGGTATCTCTTTTAAAATTCCTAGCAAATTATTTGAATATTAATAACATAACCCAGGCAACTGGGTAACTGTCTTATACAGATTGCATGCTCCATTACAACTGGTTATATTTTCCTTCACATTGACCATTCTAAAATGGGCAATTTAGCGTGGCTTCTTTCTGATATCCACATTCAAAATAGAAATTCCTAGTCCCCTGAGCAAAACACTTAAAAATTCTTCAATTTCCTGTTACTTAAATGTGTCTAGGGAATCTCTGAAGTTGAATAAATGTTTTACGAAATCCACCTACAGTATCAAGCTATGGACCTCCAGAAGCAGTAAATCAGTTCTGCAGAAATGGAGAAAGGTGAGAGCCCCCTGTACTTTGGAATTAGAAAAGGAAACAATGTTTTTGAAGGAACTAAAGGGAGACAGGTGCAGACCAAATGAATTAAGGACTCCAGGGAGCTGTGCAAGACTGGTAAGGAAAATGAGAGGGAAGAATATGAGAGAAAACAGAAGGAGGAGGCGGTAGAGGAGAGTTTCTTTTTTTAAAAAAGATGATTAAACAGACTGCCAAATTGCCAGGAGAGAAACAAGCTGAGTTTCCTTTCATGAAATCCCTGGGTATCAACCGTCCCTTCCCCTCTGTGTCTTCGAAATGACTAACAAAGAGGTAGCAAGCGTGAGAGTGAGATGATCATGGTTTTAAATCGTACATTTCATTTCCATGGCCGTTATGATTTGTCCAAGTCTCATTCTGCCAAAATTCCCTTTTCATTAACGAGGAACTCCCTTTAATCATTATTTACAGAATTCCTTAGACTCAGAGAGTGATTTGAATCACTGGAGAAGTAACTGATCAGATGTTTCTATTTCCTCCTTCCAGAACTCTTAGATGGGAATTGAGGAGGTATGCTGAAAGTCTTTTCCCTCCACAGTTTGTTGGCCAGGTAGTTCTTAATGAGAAATCTTTTCTTTATTTAGGAGATATATACACACATCTCCTTAATATATATGTTTTCACATATACAGGTATTGGTTTTGTTTTTGGAGGAGGGTAGTGGGTTTTAGGAATGTTCGTTTACATACCAGTGGCTAGACACAGGTTTTATAGCCATCCCTTCCCCATTGCTTTTTCAACTGCCAACGGAGAGATGGTTCTGGAAGCAGTTGCTATCCCCCTACAGAGTCGGGTTGTCATCTTTTGTTTCTTTGTTGGCAGAGCGAGGGGTGATGGTGAGCGGCAGTGATCCAAACGATTCCTGCCCGAAGCTGAAGGCAGTGTTTAAAAAGGGACGATGGAAATAAACGTTCTCTCGATTCTCTGATTCTTACCCTGAGAGTGTTCAGCTCCCTGTAGTTCCTCCCCTCGTTGGTGTGCAGGGCTTACACTGTTCCCTCTTTGCAAATACCTGTATCAAAACCTGCGAAGATGGGAACACACGGTTCCGAGATCTCCACTGGCGTCATCCTGTACTATCTCTGTTTAGGAAACCGAATCCGGTCTCCCTGCTCAGGAGTGCAGGGACCGTCCAGCCCGGAAGCCATGCTCGTGCAGCTGCCACCACCCAGGGAGAAGAACAGCTGGAAGCTTTGGTGCGCACCCGCCGAGCCGCGAGCAACTCTTCCTGTTAATTAGCGCCAGCCAAGGCTCCAAATGTGCCTTATTGCAACCCCTAGCGGACTCTCAACTCGCCAATAGTTTCTCGCTTTCCTGTCCCTGCTCTTGCGGGGAAAAATTACAAACGTGCGTGCCCACATACACATTCACACACGCCCTTCTTTCTTCACTCAAGAAAACCATCGGTAACGTGTCTCCTAAAGAAAATTCAACTCTTCGCGCTCTCTTTCTTTACCTAGAGGCTAGCAGTCCCGGCAAACACTCACTGGGCTCTCTCCGCTGCTTTGCGCGCCCCCTACCTGCCTACGGCGGGGGTGGCGCTGGGGGAAGGGGGTCTGGAGTACGCTAGACTCGTTTCTCCAGTTGGTGCCGCTCCCCTGGCTCGGCACTTGGTATCTCCCACCGTCTTGCTCTCGCCGGGAAGCCGGGAAGGAGGAGGCGACTGTGGGCGTCGCCGCCGCCCTTCCCGGAACCGGAGCCAAACCCTGATCCGGGGTCGACGTCTCCTACTTCAGACTCACATCTGGCCCAGCCAGGCAGATATTGGCGGCTGGAGAGTTACTCCACGCGAGGCGCCCCAAGTCCTGAGCATGCCCAGTAGGACTCCTTAGGTTCCCAAAGCGAGTTTCTGAGCGTGCAGATTCCGCTTTTCCGCTTTTTCGTGGAAGCTCAAAAGGGTGGAAAAGGAGGGATCCAGGGCTTGGGGCACGGACCGAACCTGGGTGAGGGGCGGAGCCGGTTGGGGAGCCCAGGGAGCTGGGCGACCAGGCCGGGCAGCGGCTGGAGCGCAGGGCCCGACTCCGGGGGTGGGGTGGGGGTGGGGTGGGGGTGGGGTGGGGGGGGGGGGAAGAGTGTCAGCGCTGACCCGACGCGCCGCCAGGAGGCTGCGTGTGGCCGGCCTTCGCTCACTGAGGTCATGCTGTCAGCGGGAGGCAGTCAGCGGTTCTCTCACGTGGACCGACACTAAGAAAGCTTGCGGGTCTTTTTCGCACCGCACTCACGGGCTGGGCTTTTCTAGAAGGCGGGGTAGAGGGGAAAAGGAGGAACCCAAACATTTCTCTTTCTCTCCGCCACCTCGCTTTTTTCTTTTTTCGCTAAAGTTATCCTGGCAAGAGACTTTGCATTCTCAGTCAGTCCTCAGGCTTTACACATCGCGGTCGTGATCACGCTTCTGTGTATGTGTCTGTGTGGTGTGTGCAACAGTGCGTGCGTTTGTGTATGTCTTGACTATAAAACACTCTCCCAGGTTGATTTGGGGATGACAAACACTCCGCCGGACCCCACCTCCCACCCCACCTAACCCTTTGGAGAAAATAGAAGCTGGTCATGAGAGTACTCTGGCCGGGAACTCATCGTGGTACGAAATCTAAATTTTGTTGATCCATATTTCCTTCCTCTGCTCCCCCACCCCCAGCTTTCTCCTTCCCTCCCTCCACCTTCTAACACCGTGATCTTTCTCATTTTGATTTCCCTTTCCTTTGCCCGCTACCTGCTCCCTCAGCCCTCCTCTTCTGCTCCTCCTCCGGAGCTCCCCCTTCCTCCCCACCCCATCTCAGCTGCGGCTAAAACCTGGAGTCTTGGTGGAAAAGGGAGGAAAAAAAAAAAAAAAAACCCTTGGCTGTGGAACTGTCAAACCGGGCATGCTCAGTAGACAGGGCAGGTTTTTTGGTCTCGAGTAGCGGAGAAACATTTTTTGCACCACCGCGACCAGCCTTAGAGCGCGGCGGCGGCGGCCACAGCAACATCAGCACAGCCATCAGCGGTGCAGACGCCCCGCACCCGGGAGCGCGGCGGGCTCCGGCTTAGCCCGGAGTTCACCTCCGAGTGCCCCGGGGTCTGAGCTCATCCCTTCTGCTCGCACACACACGCACACTCTCTTTCACGGACACACACGCGTATACACACTCTCGCACCCACAAACGACCCCGGGCGCTAGCACCCTCCAGGCAGCGATCGTCCGCTGGCGCGGTAGTAGCCAGGTTCGGTACCTGCCCCCGGCGGCTGCCGGCTCAGAGCACCGTCGCGACGGACCGGAGGAGAGCGATGATGGGGCCCGAGCGGCAGCTCGAACAGTAATGTGGATTTACAGTCGTTTCCCGCAGGAACCGGCTGAGACGCCTGAGGTCCCGGGCTCCGGCAGCGCCCGGCGGGGCTGAGCACCTGGCGAGGGGGCGGGGGACCGCACCTGGGGACGCCACTGAAACTTGCGCCTGGACTAGGTAGGTGCGTTGCTCCCGGCTCCCACCTCCTTCCCTTTGGTTCGCGGCCCCTACCCTCCCACCTCCCACCCCGAGGACTCCCGGCTAACTTCGCCCCGAGGCTGCAGGCGACGGATGGCGGCTCCCAGCCCTGAGTGGCGGGCAGCGTCCGCTCAGAGAGCCCTGCCCGAGGTGGCAGAACCTCGGTTCCTTCTTCTCTAGGTCTTCGCCCGGCTCGGGGCTCTAGACCACCCGGGGCATATGGGAGGTCGGCCTTGTCCGCAGTTCAAGCTTTCAGCGGGCCCTGGGGGCGCTGCCCTTCGAGGGCTCCCTAGGCTTCTTAGGCGACACTTTTGCCAACCAACTCCTCTGGTTCTGAAAGGCGGGGGCGGGGGAGTGGGGCTCGCCTCAGCTGGCGCGCAGAGCCCCGGCGCTCTAACAAGTGGACCTGGACGTTGGGGACGGGGGCGGGCTCGGTCCGAGAAGAGACAAGGGGGCGCCTCTCCTCCAGCATTTTTCCCACCTGGAGCGTCCGCCAGGGGCTCGGCCACTCGGTTCCCGCTCCTGTCTCTCTGAGAGAAGATGCCTAGGGTCTAGGACGCACTTGAGTACCTGTTTGCTTTCGAATTTCTCTTTGAACCACACTCGGGGAGTCCAGGTTCCGGGGGAAACTCCAGGACCTCCTTCTAACCCACACCGTCTGGGGCCCTACCCAGTGCGTCCTTCCTACACTCCAACCTTTGTCAAGAGACAGTCATTACGCAGCAGTCGGTGCTCTGGGAGCCGTCGGTGTTGGCTTTTACCACGCGCTCAGCTGCGCAGGTTTGTGTGTTTTCGCATTTTATCCTGAGATGTGGTTCGGGCAATATAGCAGCGGCCAGCACATTTGCGGAGTGCCAGGTACCCTCTAGGCATACCTGGGGAAATGTAACCTCACTTTCTACTCTACAACGGGCAGGGTGCCAGTTCAATTTTAGGAGGTGGAGAAGGGGAGACAGCGCGACTTGGTGAGTGGATGTGTTTGCAGTCAGGAGTATATTTAAACATTTCAGCAAACCGAGTGCGGTCGGTTGTTTACAATTGCGGAGACGGACGATCTCACTCCACTCGTAGATGTTGTCTCGACATCTGTTTCGCCACCGGGAGAGTAAGGGCGGGGGCGGGGGCTGGTTTGCAGCTCTTGCTAGCCGTCGGCAGCTTTGGGGCTTAGCGGATCTGCATCACTGCTACTGGCGATATGATAATATGGGTAGGTCTCCAAAATGAAGCAATTGGTCGGGAGATGTCCTGAACTTTCCTTTTTTTTTTTTTTTTAATTTACCTGGAATGTTAATTCGGAGGAGTATTTGAGGTGGCCGGAGAAAATACAAAAAGAAGTTCCTAGTGCCATAGTAGGGAAATTAGTAGCCACTCGGTTTTACAAACCGAAAGGAAACGAAACACCCCAGTGGATCCTATTAGGTACTGTTAGATTAGCACTTAATTGATTGCGTTTGTGCTAAGGGTCACAGGCAGCTTCCTTGAATTTCAGATTGTTGTTCTGTGATCATAATTAACAAACCAGGTACACTATACTATGAGCATCAATCGCTACTCTCAACCTGTTTGGGGAAAACATTGCAAATGTCTGCTTTATCTTTTGATTGAAATATCCTTGTCTGTCTTCTTAGTCCGAAGACTTCCGATTTGGAGCATAGGGCACCCCTGTACTGCTAAGAAAGAGCACAGTCTAAGGAGGAAAGGCTTTATTATTATTAAAAGGAGATCCACAGCCTTACATTCTGCTCCCTGGTTACCCAGCATTTACTTGCTTGCTTACCACCCCCCTGCAACGTGGGGGGAAAATGAATTTTCATAAGGCATTTGTATGACCCTTTAAGTAGATAACTGGAAAAGCAGAATCTTAATTTTGCCATTTTTGTCTAAGTTCATAAGACGTTTTATGTGTGTGTGATGTGTTAAATAATTTACTGTTGGAAAGTTTTTTTTTTTAGAGTAGTGTGTAAGTATGTCAAAGTAATGTTGGAATATTTTATTGATAATAAAAGAAAGTCCCAAAATGCATTCGGAAAGGGATTCAGGTAATTTCTAAAATGAATCCATGCTCTAAATGTTATTTAAAAGTTTTCAGATCGTCCCCCAGAATGTTTTTGAAAAACAGGTGTTTCTGGAAAACAGCTCAATGAACAAATGTTAACATTTGTATAATAAAACCAATAGAGTCTAGTCCCTAGAACCATGCCAGACACATAGTACAAACCGAGTATTTTTTGAATACATGAATTTGTATTTACCATTGGTTCTAGGTCCCCATTATGAATTAAGAATAGTCATGTCATTTGACAAAATATACAGTGGAACTGAAGGAAAGAATGCTTTGTGGAGTCATTGTGCTATAAGATTAAGTGAGATTCCAAATATTGAAATAAATAGCTGTGTTAAAAAGTAAAATCAGATTGTATATTAACTACCATCTCATTCAAAGGCCTAATTCAAAAATCTAAATACTCTAAAGGTTTTGGTGTTTCACTTCACTGTCATCTGTGTAAATAATGCTGACATGATCATAGTTTCCCTTATAGTCATTGTACCTTTCTGATGCCTTTAATACTAAGATTCTTGCTGAAACAGAGCAGTCTAACATTCAAGTTTATTCTGTACAATACGATTTTAAATTCTCAAACTGCAAAGTATTCTTTTGATATGTTGCCTCTGAAAACAGAAAGCTTATTTTCCATGACAGTCTTAAAACTTGGAAATGGTTAGAAGGTTCAGTATTAACATAAAGGTTTTTTTTTTCCATTTTATGTTAGAAATAGCAATTAGAATCCATGTAATTTTTACTTGAAGCTTGCTTTTCCTGAAAGTCCATCAGTTTCAGTTTTCAGTATAGTTGTCAAGTACTTGGTATAGATTATGGTTAATAAATTTCCTAAGGCTTCTCAAACAAGTGATTTACTTATCTATTTACTTACTTACTTACTGACCTGAGGTCAAAAGAAGAGCAGTACTTTGAATACTTGATGCAAAGATTAATTAATGAAAGCAAATTTTCTTATAATATTCACATATTCTAGCATTCTCACACACACACATACACACACACACTTTTAGAAACAATCTCATGAGAATGCTGTGCATCAGATATGAAACATGTATGATAATTTTATTAATATTATATATGTTTCTTTAAGCTCCTGTATGTAGATTTACCCTTGAAAGTAGTAATCTATGCAGCTTTTTTTTTTTTTTTTAATAAGAAGCTTCCCTTCGTTTACCACTTGGAAGAATGGCTTGAATTGGATTACTAGCACAACTACAGGCAGATTAAATGATAAAGAATATTGTGAAGGATAGTATTTATTAATAGCAATTGTGATCAATAGAATATATCAATGACTGGAAATAAAGCTGCTGATTATAAAAAATTAAAAGGAATCAGCTTTCAAAACTGTTTCCATGTACAAAAACTGCTTTAAATCATCTGCAGATTCTGAGTATTAGATTAAATTACTGTTTTGAATTGAAATTACTCCATTTCCTTTCCCTAGATGGTAAAACATTCTGATTCCTGGCTTAATATATAATTTCTTTTTTCTATTTTCCATTGATTTTTTTTTAAGAACTGAGGAAAGTAAATATCATATAGAACCAGCTAGAACTGTGCTTAGTTTGAGCAGGTGAATGCTATAAAAGGTTTCACACAGCTTTAGATTATTCCAAACAACCTTGATGGTCCAGCCATATGTGTCTACCGTATGTGGTACCCTGTAATGACAGTTAATATAATGTATAGAGATTTTATAGTTTTCTAGATGTACTGTGGTACAATTTAGCAAGACCAATGAAATTGCTTACATTTGGAACTCATGAAAAATAGGGCTGAGTGAATTGGAGTATGATGGCATAAACTGAAAATTGTTTTGTAACAATATTTGTACTGAATTGTACTGTATTTCTATATATAATCAAAGCAAACTAGTTTTAATTGGAGATAGTAAATATTTTTACAGTTGATGTTGAATCACTAATGCTTTAAAAATAATCATTTAGAGTCTAATAAATAAAGCCTGTTAAATTCTTATGTAACTTTGGGACTCATTTCTAGACCTGGAAGTATAATCTTGGATAATTTACAGCTTAAAAAAAATTCTGACTTTTACTTCCTGTCCAGGCCTCCACTTTAGGTAAACAATAGCATATGGTGAAACATGCATATATGCCAACTAACCACTATCTCTTGGATGATGTTTTCAATGTGATGTAATGATTCTGAAATATTGGGTTCTCCATTCCCACCTACTTAAAATGGAGTGGAGAAGGGAATTGGAAAATGGACACAGGAAAATGTGTTAAATCATCTCTTTTTATATCACTGAATCATGCCCTGAGAAGCTCTTACTCAGATCCTTCATCTCTGTGTTTATGGTAGATATGTGCTGAGATTAATATTTTTTTTCCTGGGTACTTATGACAGGTCTCTATGGCTGTATCTAGGTGACACCTAAATATGTGAGTGAAAAGTTCCGTCAACCATCCAGCTGTTTGAGGTGATGCAAACAAACATCTGGTTGGTTGAGAGAATTTTTCACTTGGTCTCTGGATATTTTGGAGTCATTTAACAAGCTGATGAATCTTAATACCTATGTCAAAACAGAAAGACATAAAGTGAAACCCTTTAAAATACATGTAGAGTACCTTAAACACTCTTGGGTTACTATAACATATAATGAGCCAAATGCTACCCTGAATCTACAGCCTTCTATGAAATGTTTAAGGAGATGCAGTGACAAAGCAGTGACAAAAACAGAAACACACTGGCCTTTTCAAAAAGCCAGGAAATAAAACACTTTAACTTCAATTCTATCTCCCCCACCTCCACCCCCGGTACTGATTCATCAGTTTAAAGAATCAACTTAAAGAGTTTTGATATGTTGGCTTCTTACGATTTCCTGCACCTCACTTTTCACCGATTCTTCCACTGCCATGGAAACTAGACGGGACAGACAGCTGGGAGTCACTAATTCAGGATGGGAACCTGCTTGTTAATTTAATTTCATGCCAGCCTGTTGGTCCCTGAGAGTAACTATAAAAGGCTAGGGGATTGAATTTGTGAGCAATAAACAATTAAGCAGAACAAAAATCAGTGCCATCACTGTCATTTTCCTGAAGATCTTACTGCAACCCCACTTATCCCTAATCAAGCAGTTCTTTAAAACTAGTCACAAAAAAAGAAATTTGATTTGTGCATTCCTATTGATATTTGTGTGTATGCTACAGAGTTTTTTGTTCTATGAGGACTTCACAGCTGTAAAATAGTTTCATATTAGCTATCACATTGAAAAAATATGTTCAGTCAAATTATGATTTTGTAGACTTTTAAGAAGCCTAGTTAGAGATCATAGTAAAGTTAAATATAAATGATGCTTGAATTTTCTGGTAAGATTGGTTATTTTCCCTTTTCAAGTATAAAAACAATTTTATTAAAATATCTATGCCTCACATTTTTTTTATTACAGAGACCAAATGGATTTGAATACATTTGTTTGAAATCTGTAAAACACTCATTTTACCCATCACCATAAAGCATACTGATTGTTTTAACTTTAATTGACTAAGTTGTCAGTTGATAAGTAGTCAACAATGAGGAAATTGCCTTTTAATGTTTCTCATATTCTTTTGTAATATTTTTGTGGCTGATTATGACTAACAAAATTGAATTTGGGGATCACAAACTCTAATATGAGCTGAATTGTGATCCATGTTAAGACTTTTGCAATATTATCAGCTATGGGTTCTGATAAACTAAAATTTTTCCCCCTGAATTTATAGCTGTAAACAAATTTCTATATTATGGCTAAGAAAGAGTGATTCTCAAAAAGGATTTTGGTGAGAAAAAAAAGAATGGAGATATAAATCTATATCTATATTTATATGTCATCAGGTAATTTCCTGTTTCAAAGTGACTAGAACTTCAAAATACAAATGTCTCAGATAGAATTATTAAAGATAGAATGAAGTAGTGATTTAAAAGTTCAGGAAAAATAATATTTTCATTTTTACATTTTAAGGAATATTTTTGATATCATTATCCAGTTTTCAGGTATTGAATTGCATATATTTTGTTAACTGGTTTATTTTTGTTACTTGAGCCATGTCTGAGTAAAATTACCAGAATATCTGAGTAAAACATGAAAATTTCAATCATCATTGTTGATCATGTAGATTTCCTAGTATCTATCTGTGTCATGTTGATTTCCTCTAACTTTTCAGCAGATGCTTGACTTTTGGATGCATAGTGAAAAAAATAATCATATGAATAGTTCCAAATATATAATCAGTTAATTTTAACTCTTCATCTAAATGATATTATGAAGATACAACCTCAGTTTCCCTTTAGAAATTAATGCATGCATGCTAAGTTGCTTCAATCATGTCTGACTCTTTGCGACACCACGGACTGTAGTCCAGCGGGCTCCTCTGTCCATGGAATTCTCCAGGCAAGAATACTGGAGTGGGTTGCCATCTCCTTTTCCAGGGGAATTTTCCAGACCTAGGGCTCGAACCTGTATCTCTTGGGTCTCTTGCATTGGCAGGAGGGTTATTTACCATTAGAGCCACCTGGGAAGCCCAGAAATTAATGTTTTCCTATTTAGATGAAAGATACTGTAAATATTCAGAATGCTGATTGAATATATGTATTAATATGTGTATGCATGTATATGTGTGTGACTTTAAGAAGAACCCCTATATGGTTTTATCAAAGGAAATCCAGTTTCATTTTAATGTTTGGAATCACAGCTTAGTGTTTTTAACTGCATGTGTGAATGAGAGTTTTTAAAGCAGCCAAAATAAAAAGT
The DNA here is from genome assembly GCF_042477335.2 of Ovis canadensis. Lineage (NCBI taxonomy): Eukaryota > Metazoa > Chordata > Mammalia > Artiodactyla > Bovidae > Ovis > Ovis canadensis. The sequence continues at coordinate 110,917,768 of NC_091727.1, read as the reverse complement.
ACATTGCTATCAGTTTGCATACTTCAGGGAAAGTCTGATCACAAGCTAAGGTCAAGGAGAAAATTTCCCAGTTTCAAGGTCTTGTATAATTGGTGGATTCTAAGTGTTTATATTAATTCTAATGCCTCTATCTGGTTGAGACACCTGTCAAAGAGAAAGTGCCAGATTAGCTAGGCACTTGGTATATTAGACATTGCAATCCCTGTGTCCCAGCAGTGGATAGACATTTTAAGAAAATTCTTCAGTTGTTCAGAGAAATCAGAAAAAAGATACCACAGATGCCCTATCCCAATAATCCAGGTTTTTTTCAGGTACATTTAAAATTAAATGTCCTAAGAGATGATTAATTCAAGAAAGTTATTGATAATGAACTCATCTTATGTTACACATCCTTTGCACCTATGATGATGCCTTATTAAAGGTGTCTCAATCTTGCTAATTACCACCTGTGTTTAAATATAGAGTTGTATAAATACACTATAACCACACAGTGACTGGAAGCTTTCTAAACCTGAAATGTTCCTAGCTAACTCAATTGCTATCAACAAAATGTTTCTGATCAACATTTTGAATTTATACGCTGTGCATTACCCCCCTTTAGCATTAATGATTTTCTTTTTTTAAAGCTGCTCTGCTTAATTGCAAGCATTTGAGTGATATTGATGTGTGTTCTCCAGCTCTATTAACTAGCCCCCAAATATATTTGTATTTATGTGTGTGGATGGAATTTTTTCTAAAGTTATATTTATTAAAAATTAAGTGTACATTTTGATGTGGATTTAAGCATCATTTATAGAAACATATAAGTACATCACCTATTTGCTTGCTGCATGCTTGAAATGCATATATTTTTGTGACTAGCTCATATCTTTAGAGCTTTAAGGAATGTAGGGAAACATTGACAGAATTGCTGTGCAAGTCAAGTAAGAAACTCCTTTTATTAATTTCACTAATGAGATCTAGTGACTTCTAAGGGAGAAGATTGTGCTGTTGATTGGCCAGTTGATACCTATTTAACTTGAGAAGACTCTTGTACCTTTAAATACCAATATCATCACTCTCATTTCTTCCTTCCTCCTTTCCTTCCTTTCTTTTTCTTTCTTTCTTTCAGCTGTTTCCAAGAGTTGAGGTCGTAGATACAGACTTGTGAGAAAAGAAGCTCTGGGACATTCACTAAAGTTTTGGGAATGATTAATCTTTTTATTCTACTTCTAAATCTGACCTATTCTTTAAGTATATACTAGAAAAATATAAATATAATGTGAAATATTATTTGTATATTGTTTTTGGCTCATACATTCTTTCAGTTATCTTGGATAGGAGCTAAAATAGCACGCTAATATTCTGGGTTGGTACCTTTTATTACAGATTTACTCTGTGCATTTCTATATGTTAGTGCACTTGTGATTGATTTTTCTTGTTTATTCTAATAAAATGTCAACCTTTAGGTGTGACACCATTTATTTTTGGTTTCAATAAAGTGTTAACACAAGAGTGCTACATTTTTCATTTGTTTTGTTCTTATCCTGTTTGAGATATTGCCTTAATGAAACATTGGACAACTTGTAAAAGTGAGGTAATCTTAACATAATTAGAATTCAGTGCAAGGGAAATATTTTAAGATGTAATTTAATACGGAATGGAGAAAAATTTAACAATATATTTCTGTTAAGCATGGAATAAAACATGTTTAAGAAAATATAAAATACCACTAGACTAAGTAAGAAGGGAACACTGGTCCTAGACATTTAACAAAATACTTGGGACTGCTTTGTTGTTAAGAAAGCAGAAGAATCAGTGTTTACACAGAGCTCTGGGACAATAGGTCTTGAAATCTCAAGTGTTTTCCATAGACTCTCCAAGTCTCATGGACTGGCTTCTTTTTACTGAAGATTTCAGTATTACAGAGTTTTGGTTATACTTCATAAAACCATCTTCATGAAGAAAAAACTTCATCTGTTCAGTCATTCATCAAAACTTTGTAAATGCCTGTTTATCCAGTAATACAGAGATATTAAAAAAAAAACTTACCATATAATGGGAGAGACAGACATTTGAATTGACTTTTAAATAATAGGGAAGAATTTTTCTAGAGAATACAGAGACCCACAGTCCACATGGCTAAAGGATTGTGAAAGGGTACAAGTCTAAATTAGCAATGCGGAATATCAACCCAGGAAAATAGAATATTGTTTTATTTCCTGTCTGGGTTTGGGGAACAGAAGTCAAGGCTAATGTCTTATTTCCTTCTGTGTGCCTGACACACAGAGGAGGCTTAGTACATATTTGTCGAATGACTGAGTGTGGTAGGATTTTCTTGCATGGAAAGAAAATCCTGGAGAATTGTGGTTTTTATGATTTTTATCCAGAATCACACAGTGTACTGCATTGTAGCAGAATCTACTGAATTAGATGAGAGGCTTTAAAGTGAGGGGGGCAGGTCACCAACTTTGAGTTTTAGAAAGACGGCAGCCAGTATGAAGGATGGATTGAAGTCCATGAAGAGTACATTAAGGGACTGTGTTGCAATTATGAGGGTGTGAACCATGGCAGGGACAGCAAAGATGGAGAGGAGAGGGAAAATTTGAAAGCTACTCGTAAGGTAACAGCATTTGGGACATGGAAATCGATTACCTTTAAAGGCTAAGGAAAAGGGAGGAATGACACTGAGGCTTTTGGCTTGGAAAATTGTGTAATGCTGTTAAGCCATACAGGGAACATAGAAGAAAAAGCCAGTTTTGATGGGGATAATCAGGTTACGTTTGGATTTACTTAATAAGAGACACTATCTAGACTTCCTGATAGAGATGATTTGTCACATATGGAAATTGCAGATCTGAAGATCAGGTCTGGAAAAAGATTTGTGTGTCATCAGTCAATGTAGTAGTTGAAATTGTGGGAAGGTGAGTTCACCTAGAGAGTATATGTAGAGTAAGAAGAGAAGTAAGGATGGAATCTCCAGACACACTAAACTTAAAACGTTGGTGAAATACGAGGAACATTCAAGAGAGAACATGTCAAGAAAGAATAAAGTCAGAGAGGTAGAAGGCAAACCAGGAAATAATGAAATAAAAGCTTAGGGAGGAAAGGGTTTTATAAGTGCCATCTGAGTAAAGACTTGGGAAACTAATTCATTAAAGGAAATTCAAATGGCTAGTAAGCATGAAAAAAGCTCAATCTCCAATAATCAAAATAAATGCAGACTACAAAAAATGAATACAAGGAGTTTTGTTTTGTAAGATGACACTTAGTGTAATTGCTCAAGTCCCAAATTTCAGAGTTTTCTTGATTCTTCTTTTTTCACACCTGACATTACTGTACCTTCAAGCCATATCCTTTGAATTATTTTCCTCTCATTCACCATTAGTGTTTTAGTCTAAGCCACTGTCTCTCACCTAGACTACTGAAATGGCCTTCTAATTTATGCCCTTATATACATTTTTGACCCTACATGGTTTTCCACACAGCAACTATGTTGATCCTTTAAAAAAATAAGATCTTGTGATTTTCCCACTCTCTACCCTCTGATGGCTGGCTTGTTATCACACAAAAAATTTTACACATCTTTACCATGTCCTACACAGTAGTACAGGATTTAGTCCTTGTATATCTGATTTCATATTGTTCTATTCTTCCCGCCAAATTTTGCTCATAATATTCTAGCCACCCTACCTTCCATTCTGTTCCTTAAACATGCCATGCATTTTTGTCTCCCAGGGCCTTTGCGCTTGCTATTCCCTCTGCCCGAAGTGAATTTTCTTACTTTGAACAAGTTTTCCTTTATCATAGAGATATTCCATGGCCATCCTATGTAGTGAGTCCTCTCTATGCCTTTATCTGCTTCTGTTTTTCCCTCATATTGCTCATCACTATTTGGTATCACTCTGTATGTTTATTTATATTTATCAAATCTACTAATATATAAGATCCCTGAGGGCATGGACTTGGTGTCTGTTTTGCTCACTGCATGGACTGAGTATCTGTTTTGGATTCATGTCACCTAGCACAGAGCCTGGTACATAGTAGATGTTTAATAGGAATTGGTAGAATAAATGAATGAATAATAAGGACATGATGAAATGTTAGTTGGTATGGATTTGGCAGCTTGCAGCCAAAAGCCTTAAAAATGCTCATACCATTTGACCCAGTAATTCCACCTCTGGGGATTTGTCCTAAAGAAATACTGCAAAAAGCAGAAAAAGCTTTATTTGGCAAAGATTTTCACCAAGCGTTATTTATAAGAGTGAAAAAAATGAAGAAACTTAAATATTCAGCAAGGGAATTGCTAAGTGATTTATGGTAAGTTTAGACAATGTTATTTTATGATAAAAGGAGAACTTTTAATGTTATACTATCAAATAATGAAGCAGAATACACAATTATGTATGCCCAATATGTAAGAAAAAAAGACTGGAAAAGATTAAATATCCAAAATAATTATCTCTGTTTAGAGGAGGTGGGTAATAGGTAATGTTTTTCCTTTTGTGTTTTTAAGATTTTCTAAATTAAGTCTATATAATTTTCATTACAGAAAAAATACGTTTATGAAACAAGGAGGAAGCAAAAACACAAATATAAATTATATTTCCAAATTAGAAGTGAAGTTTAGGTAATAAATAACAAGGAGAATAAACCTGTTGTCCTTGAGGAATATACCAATTGTAATTGGGGCCAACTTTTGTGTGGCTGCTTTATTTTGAAGAGTTCTACAGCCAGGGAAAATAATTGAGATCCACTGATCCAATCTAGTCTTCATTCACTGGAGAATCAAGGAGGGTTGAGTTTATCATGTTAGGATTTAAACAGGGTGTTCGAGGGAGATTAGGCAAGTTAAGGCTTCTTCATATTGCTGTGGAAAGCACTAGCAATTTACTTCATGTAAAACAGAAGTGATTACTCACTATATTTCTTCATGTCATGTAGTAAAAACAATTAAGTGTAGTTAGACTATAGATTACTTGGCTATTCAGCCCCAGTCACCTCTAATGGAAAAGAAGAAAAATAGCATTGACAAGTTTTGGCAGGTCTCATCATTAGAGGTTCCCATATTGCCAGAAAAAGAGAAGCTGAAGCCAATAATGGAAGCCTAGAAGTTCTCCTGGCCCTGGGGAAGAAAGTGACAATACAGAGTGCTGCAGCGTTCATTGTCTGAGAACACTGATCATTGTAATGGGGAAACTGTCTCTGTTTTTAACACAATTATTTTCTACAAGGTTTTTGAGTAAATGTCCCATTAGAAAAAAAGCATTAGGGTTTTCAAAGCATGTGTAGCAATATGTAAAAGATATTCTTATCAGTAAAATAAAGTGTGACTTCTATGCATCCCAAAGTCCTTTGAAAGTATAGTGTTAATATAGGTGTTTTGGTGTTTTAGTTATAATTGGTTTGTAATTGAGTAATTATTGAAAAACAAGTTTTAAAAGCCCCATTTTCTAAATGAGTAGGAGTTATACTTTTTAAATGCATCTGGGAAAGAGATCTAGCCATACACCCATATAAACATGTTCAAATTAATACATATGAGTACAAACGATCTTCCCAACCCAGGGATTGAACCTGGGTCTTCTCCCACATTGCGGGTGGATTCTTTACCAGCTGAGCCACCAGGGAAGTCCTTTTTTTTGAACCAGATTTTTAGACCTTTCTTCTGCTCACCTCCAATTTATGCATTTTATATCCTTAGTCAATCTCAGATGGTAGTTTCATTTTAAGAAGCTGAGAACTGAAGGATGTAGAATATTATTCTCTAAGTGGGCCCAAACAAGAGGCAGTGGCACTAATGAAAGCTTAGGTTAGATGATCTCTTAATGAGCTTTTCAGATTTGGATTTAGTACTCTTCTTATGGGCTCTAGCCTACCTCCAAAACCAATAGTTCTGTAAGACGCATTTCTAACATTTGTGGCTCCTGCTGTTTTTGCCTCTGTTATGCATCATCTGGTTGTGTTCAATGATGGCCCTGTCAAACATTCTTCTTTCCGCCCCCCGCCCCCCCCCCCCCCCCCGCCAAGGGTAGCTAGCCTTCATGCAGTATTAAGACAGTCAGCAGGTTTTTTGTGGTAATGAATTATTGAGTTGAACAAAGAGGTAAAAGGTAAGGGAAGTGGTACATGTTGGGAACTGGTAAGTGATGGCAAGTGACTTGGGGTATCTTACATAGATTGTGTGAACTGGCCTTCTCTAATCATAAGGGGGGAGATAGGCTGCTAAGGGCTCAGTCAGAAGGCAGTTGATAAGTGAGCAGAGAAGAGCTATCTGATTTTAAAGCCCTCTTTCTTCCCAGTCCTCTGTGTATCTCACCCAGGCAAAATGCTGCATATAGGACAGTCCGATTTTTAAAGCAATTTTGCTAGCTGCCTTGCAGAATCAGCCTGATGAGTATGAAGCCAATTTCTACAGACTGGCTCTGGTATATGTGGCAGAAGAGCCAGAAATACTTTTTGTAGTTTAGATCTAAGTACTTTCTGAAATGTCTTTCCATAAAAGATTCTAACTTAGCACTATTATGGAACTACATGAACACTTGAGCAAAAGCATGTCTTTTTTGAGCAACATGAACAGTGATGAAAAATGCACATTGGGCAATTAGACTGCAGCCAATCAAGAGCACCACTCTAGTCTATTATGAATGATTTATATATATGGTGTATTGGATATGGAGATCATTACTAATAATACTATACTCTATTATCATTGCAAGGTCACCTTGGCGATCTTTGTCAAAGGTGACAATGATGTTATCGACCTACGTTTTTAAAAAAATTGCTTTTAGATATTGTCTTCTGACTTGATTTACTGTGTAGAAAATTTAAATTGTTTTCCCTTATTACTGAGACTTTTGCCTCAAATATTAAAAAAGATGGGTTTGGGAATTAATTGATTTATTGGGGCCATCAGGTTAATGAAGTGCCAATCATAAAGCACTAAAATGTTAATATTTTCCTTTCCTTTTTCTTTTGCTTTAATATACCACAATGCATTTTCTAAAATGGATTTTTGAAGGATTTAAAACATATAGCTTTTTATTATATGGGTCATATAAGTTCATTTTAGAAAAATTAGAAAATAATGTTTTTTATTTATCAATATATTATTAATATATGTCTATTTCAGTAAAGTATGTTATATATGTATACACACAGAAATGAAGATACAGAGAGAGACAGCTGAAAAAGCAATCAAGAATGTAAGAAAAAAAATGTACTTCTCTTCTTCCTCAATTCTTCCAGAGTATGATTTAAAAGCAGCAAATTAAAGCCATAGGTAGAGATGATATGGAATGATAATTAATATCCTAACAGTTCTCATATCATATGTAATGGCTTCTTAGTAAAACATATAGTTGTTCCGTGATATATTTCACCAAACTCTAATTATTGGGCATTAGGTAATTTCTAATATTTATATTAAAAAATCATGACAAAATTCTTATATATACTTCTTTGTATATACATCTCTGATAATTGCCTTATAAATATATAAACATGGAGTAAATGGATTGAAGGGAGTGTGTATTTTTTAGGCTTTTGGTACCTATTGCCAAGTTGCCCTCCAAAAATACTGTACCAATTTACATTACTACTGAAGGAGAAATATCGTATGATATCCTTCCATGTCAGAGAAGGCAATGGCATCCCACTCCAGTACTCTTGCCTGGAAAATCCCATGGATGGAAGAGCCTGGTGGCTACAGTCCATGGTGTCGCTAAGAGTCGGACACGACTGAACGACTTCACTTTCACTTTTCACTTTCATGCATTGGAGAAGGAAATGGCACCCCACTCCAGTGTTCTTGCCTTGAGAATCCCAGGGACGGGGGAGCCTGGTGGGCTGCCATCTATGGGGTCGCACAGAGTTGGACACGACTGAAGCGACTTAGCAGCAGCAACAGCAGCAGCATCCTTATATGTGAAATTTAAAAAGAAATGATACAAATGAACTTACAGAACAGAAAGAAACTCACAGACTTAGAGAATGAACTTATGGTTGCTGAGGGGAGGTAAGGATTGGGGAAGATCCGGATAGTTAAGGAGTTTGAGATGGACATGTGCTATGTTTAAAATGGATAACCAACAAGGACCTACTATATAACACAGGGAACTCTGCTTAATGTTATATGGCAGCCTGGATGGGAGGGGAGTTTGGAAGAGAATGGATACATGTATACATATGGCTGAGTCCCTTCACTGTCCACCTGAAACTATCATAACATTGTTAATTGGCTATAACCCAACACAAAATAAAATGCTAAAAAAAAGATACAGTTCTTATGTTAAACATCTATGTGACTTATCAATTAGAGGGAGAGGTCTGTCAAGTGGAGTAAATTAATGGGGTTCATTATAGGGTACACTTCCTACCCTATTCCCCAGTACCAAGTGTGCACATTTGTGGGCTTCCCAGATGGCGCTAGTCTTAAAGAATCTGCCTGCAATGCAGGAGACGCAAGCGATGCAGGTTCAATCCCTGGGTGGGGAAGATCCCCTGAAAGAGGAAATGGCAACCTACTCTAGTATTCTTGCCTGGGAAATCCCATGGACAGAGGAGTCTGGCAGGCAGCACAGTCCATGGGGTTGCAGAGTTAGACATGACTTAGCACACATGCTCACAAGTGTGCACATGGGGACATATACTCTATCTTATAACTTGAATAAGGAAAGTTGTGTGGAACTTGGGAAACCAAAGTGAGGGGACACGGGTTCTAGTCCTGGCTCTGCCACCTACCACATTATGTGACTTTACACAGGCCATTTCACCTCTCCGGGCCTCACTTTCCTAATCCTATAACAAGGTTGTTCTGAGAATTAAATGAAATGTGTATATGAAAGTTTTCTGTAAATTGTAAAGGACTATCTTAATATAAGAAATTGCGATTGTTATAAATTGTCTACATTGGTGAAAAGGTCTTGAAATTGTGGGTATTTCATCTCAAAATGAGTGGTATGTTGAGTGAAAATTAAATTGTATTAATTTGGGAGAGTCTTTGTGGGTGAGAATTCCATAGCCCTTCATGTATACTCATTCATAATTAAGAAATTATTAGCAGCATAGTTAATATAATTGTTTGGTGTTTCAAGCAGATCTTTTAAGAAACTGACCCCTTTATCCTTTGTGAATTACAAAATGAAGCCTTATATTCACAACTCCCGTGCCCACTCCCACCCCCACCCTACACGTCTCTCTCCTTTCCCTCATGTAAGGACTACTTTGGACCTGCTTGTACATATGTTTGAAGGATAATTTGGCCTAATTTGTTTACAGGAATTACAAGGGTGACCTTTATTCAGCTGTCTGCTTTTCGATTCTCATAACTTCTGGATCTATCAAGGTATGTACATTCTACACTGAAACTTTCTTTGGAAATTAAACACACACATATATGATGTGAAAAGAACAGAATGTTCCACCTTAATAATGTTATTTTTATTGAGTACCATGTAAATGAAATGCATTGTTTTAAACTTAAAATTTGGCTATTGTATAGATAATCTGTGTCTGTACTCCACAATTGTTTGAGTCTTTGCAAATCCAAATGTATGGGCTGCCCTCTGTGTTTGAATGATTCTGTGACCTTTTCCACACACAACTGCTAAAACCAGGAGACTCCTTAACTAATGGTGGCATCTGCAGAGTACAAGAGAATAACAGTGGCCTTTGAGGATGTATACTAAACCATTTAGTAGTTACCACTGACTGCAAATAAACATGGCCTTTCTCCATAATAATGGCAAAAATAGTTCCATTCAGATAATACTGCTTTAATGACAAAATAAATAGTTGCCTCCTGAAATGAATGTTTTAATTTTTTAGGAAAGTTCAAAGTAAAATGTCTGTATTGTCATGGTATTGCATTAATTTATTTACTCTTCCATCTTTCCTTCCTTTCATCTATCCATCTATGAAACCATACTGGTTAGAAGTCATTGTGTCTTTTCATTTGGTAAATATGCCAACATAGATAGAATTCACCTAGAATATTGAGAAAGCGTGGGAGGGGGGTTCATGTGTGGGAACGCATGTAAGAATTAAAGATTTTAAAATTTAAAAAATAAAGAAAAAGAGAAAGTGATTGGTTCTATATGAAGTCCTGTGTTAGAAGGAATATGTGAGAAAATGTGGCAAGATGAGAGAGATTTTCAGATTAATCAAAATCTTTGGTTACTTAAAAGATTTCCCTCATTGGGCTTCATTCTTATTAAAAATATTAATCAATGTTAAGTTTTTAGTAAGTACAGAATAGGAAGCAGTGACTTTTTTTCTTTAATACCTGTATCTGGCAGTGCTGTGCATCGTGATTCAAATATTAATTCTCACCCCACTTATAAAAAAAATCAAAAGAATGATCTGTATTTGTGATATTTTTGGAATCACTTCATACTTTATTTAAAGAACATTAAATAATGAAATTACATAAAAATGAAATCTTTAAAATCTTGGAATTTGCATTGTCCTTCGAAAAACATAGTACAAGTGCATTAAGAGTTTTTAAATTGGGTTTCAGTTAATTGAAATTAGTCTGTTATGGGAATTTAAGATAGACTTGTCAGTTTTAACTACGCATGTAGTCCTATTTGCCATTCTTCTAGAGGTACTGTCTTTAAGGGAATACCTTTGCCAAAAAACTCATTTCACTGTGGGATAAAAAGTAAGATCAGAAAATAAAATGACATTAAAAGAGAAACTTACTGGGAAGGAAGATATGTCATTCAATCCAGAAAATAATTTTCTTAATTTGGGAATTGTGAGTCTGCTAGTTGTGTAATATTAACTGAAAAGTATTTTTTTCATACTAAAAAAGTTTAAATGTATGAAAAATTATAGTCTTGCAAAGCTAATGTGAATGAATAGATCCAAATGGAGGAAAAATGCCTAGCAGGCCAAAAGAATGCACACTTATGGAAATAATTGACACTAAATATTTAAAAGGTTCAGAGAGCAGCTGCTTTTCCTTCCTTAGAGAGACAACATGGTATAGTAGAAAAGCCCTTGCCTGTCAATCAGAAAACATAAGATCTATTCCCAGTCTTATAAGAGTGATATGGTCCTCCTAGGTCACCTATCTGCTCTGAGCCTTGGTTTTATCACATCTATAACAAAACCTTTCTCATGCTAAAGCAGTCGATGACTTTTTATAAAATTAAGGGCTCTTCTCAAGTATGCAAAGTGAAGTCAAGATTAGCCATTAACTTGAAATATACACACCAGTTGTTAAAAAGATTGCTGCTTGTTTAAGTGCTTTAGTGCATTGGTAATAGGGCATTTATTTACTTTTTATCTAAAAGCAATTGTGTATGCTAACAGCACTAGCCACTTCCCCCTACCCCCCACCATGCACACCAGTATTGGCGTTATACTAAATTGATTCAAGTAGAAGTTCAGTTAGTTAGTAGTCTCTTTTTCCTTTTTGATAAAATGCTTAACTTTGGGATGTTGTTGTGCTTCTCCTCTGTCTCTTGAAGTTCAGCAGAACTGTATGTTTTCTCCCTCTTGCAAGATAGTCATTCAAAGTTAAGTATCTCTCTGAAACTTGGAACCAGTCAAGTGCATAACCCGATGACTTCAGACTCCAGTGTTTTGATCGGGCACCCTTCATGAGCATTGAGTTCATATTAAAGCACTTAAAATATATGCTCCATCATGTACATATCACAGCAGTAACACCCTGGGCACAGGACAGTGCCTGGGAGTAAAAAACCACTTGGAGTTAATGATCTGAGAGGCAGCTGAAGGACCATTGACTCTTCCTAGTCAGTCCTTCATCTCTGCTGCTGCTGCTAAGTCGCTTCAGTCGTGTCCAACTCTATGCGACCCCATAGACAGCAAGCCACCAGGCTCCGCTGTCCCTGGGATTCTCCAGGCAAGAAAACTTCATCTCTATAAAATGCCTATTCCTGAGATGCCAATCCTTCAATAATTTTTCTGTCTCACATCAGATTAAGGAGTAGCCATAAATAATAGCATTTAATACATAATAATGAGATATGATAATGCAATAAAATGTCAACAATTCTAATACTATATAAAGATGTCTATTCTGATCAAACCAAGAGAAGTAGTGGTAGATGAAGTTCATGAATCATAGTATTTTAGAAGTGACTTTCCTCTTATTGATTTGAAATGAAGTATAAGTAAGAATTCTTATGGTTTAGGGGAACAGTTCCCTTTCTTTTGCTCCTTATTCCACTGATGAATGATCCATTGTAGAAATAATTTTAAAATACCTCTGATATCTATTTTAAATAGATTTTTAAAAATTGTATATGTTCAGCTTCCTTCTTCCTTTTTAGCACTAGATTCAGTTTTCGAGATATGTACAGCTCTAAAATATGTAACAAATGCAACCCTATGATTTCTTTCCCAGAGAAGCATTTTTCATTTATTACTGTGATAAACTATAAGGTTTTACAATGTGCCAGGCATGGTGCTAGTTGCTGGGGAAACAAAAATCAATGAGGGACATGGTCCCCAATCACAAACTATTGGTAGAGACATGAGGACTGACCTATATAGAAAGAAGTAAAATAATCAAGTATTATATATGTGTATTGCATATGAATTTATTTGCTCATGGCATTCATATTCTTTTTCTAAATTTAAAGAGCTTCATATATCAGAAACCTAATCAAATAGGGCAAGGAGATATATAATCTCAAATAGCTCCCACTCAAAAAATCTGTAAGACTCACTGGTCCTGGTAGGCAGAATACCCCCAAAGATGTCCATGTTCTAATCCCTGGAACTTGTGAATATGTTGCATCACATGGCAAAGGGAATGAAGATTGCAGCTGGGTAAGGTTGTTATTCAGCTGAGCTTATAGTAAAGGAGATTATCCTGGTTAACTGGTAAACTCAATGTAATAGCAAGGATCCTTAAAAGTGGAAGAGGGAGGAGGCAGAAGAGAGAGAACCAGAGAAATGGCAGCATGAGAAGACAGTGGCCATGAGCCAAAGAATGGGGCAAAGTCTCTAGAAACTGAAAAGGTTAAGGAAAAGTGTTATCTACAAGAGAGTCTAGAAGGGAATGTAGCCATGCTGACACCTTGATTTTAGCCCATCCAAACCCATTTCAGACTTCTGACTTAGAGATCTGTAAGATGAACCGGTGTTGTTTTATGCCACCAAGTCTGTGGTTATTTATTACAATGGCAATAGAAAACTAGTGTGTTGAGATTTTCCCAGTACAGAAAATTTGGGGAGTATTCTCTAGTTGTTAGCAATTGCTGTGGCTAAAAGATATGGTTCATGCTGATTTTGGTACACAAAGGTATTTGTCTAGTGATTATTTTTCCTAGATATCCATATCAGGCCCCTCTCTTGTTGAAGTACAATCACTTATGATATCCCTGAGACACCTGACAATTCTCTGTTGCTCCCACCATGAGTCTCAGGGAGAATGTAGCCCTCTTGCCCTCTCCTTCTATAGAACACTGATGCCTCTTCCTCCCATCCCCTTATCTGTCATCCTCCTGCCTTGAAGTCTAGGATGCAAGACTGTGGATAGGTGATGAGTAGAAAATTCTTTCTTTCATGGGGTACCTACAGCAGTGAGAAAGACATAGGCACTACTATCGTAATAAATTATCCTGGTAGGGGCTTTATGACAAGCATAAAGTTGGAAATTGAATGCAGTATGGAATAGGAGTCTCAAGCTAGTGGATCAATCCTCAGACATATTTTGTTTGCAACTTGGGACTCTTCTTCTCCTCTCCTCTCCCTTTCCTTTTTAAAATGTTTATAGCTTGAGTGCTCTGTTCAATTCCATAGTGTCTGCCATCCACTGTTGTCTTATTCCTTGCTTACTTGACTTGTGTGATATGATCCTGGTCCCGTGCTGTAGTAGTTAAGAGCAAATACTTTGGAGTTTAAATGGTGAGATGATCCAATTCTGCCATATATTGGCTGTACACCTTGGGTAAGTAGAATAAGCATAATCTTTCTAACTTCAGTCTTCTCTCCTCTAAAATGAAATAATAATTAGACTTAATTCCTCATAGACTTGTGAAGTTTAAAATCGCCTGCACACGACACATAAAGCACTCTACATGGTGGCTGGTATACAAAATTGTACATCCTCTATAAATACTATCACTCCAACTACCACTCTTAGGGCACAAAGCAGGAGGGTTAATCAAGTCCATCTAGCACAAGGATAAGAAGCAGGCATCTGAAAAGTTTTAATGAAGAAAGTAATGCTAGTACTAGAGATATTCTGTAAATATACACTAAAGTGGGTAGGGATTAGCAGTTTGGTTTCATCTGATGAACAAATGGTGGGGATGGGCAGATGTTCTATGCGGAAGAAGCAGTGGCACAAAAACATGAAATAGCCTGGTCTCTTAGAGGAACAGCAATCATCCTCTTCAGCGGAAGGGTGATGTAGAAGGCAGACATGAGAGATGAGGCTGCAGAGGTAGGCTAGGGACAGATGAAGAGGGACTTACCTGGCTTAAGAACATCTCCTTTTTCCAGGAAGCCAGTGGTTTTCTAACTCTACTTATGAACTTTGAAGTTTGTTGTACTACCCACTGAGCTTTTCTCTTGTCTGATAGGCAACCCTGGAAACCAGTTTACCTAGGAACATGGCTTAAAAGCTGCTTCTATAGTCATAGAGGAACGAGGGAAGGACTTTAATAACCATATTTGTGATATAGAGGGTTCACCCAGGTGATAGTATGAAGAATGGATTGGAGGGGGCAGAACTTCTGATGGCCAGGAAATCATTTAGGAAACTGTTAAAATAGGTCAGATGAGAGATGACAAGGGCCAGATAGCCACTACCAGTGGGAGCAATGATAAAGGAATAGGTTGAAAACAGTGGTTCTCAAACTTGAGGGTGTGTTGTGGGGCTTGTTAAATTGCAAATTGCTAGACCCTGCTCTTGAGTTTCTGCTTCAGTTAGTATGACGTAGGGCCCAATAATTTGCATTTCTAGCAAGTTCTCAGTGGATGCTGATGCCATGGGTCCAGGGACTACAGTTTGAGGATCTTGAGATTTGAATATACTAACTTTGTAGAGCTGATAGGCATGAATCACTCACTAGATATGGGGAGTAAGGGGAAGGTTTCTGACTTGGGAGACTGAATGGAAGGTAATGCCATTCACTGTTACTGAGATCAAGTTTAGGCTGAGTTGAAAATTTTTTTTCATGACCCAAGGGAAGGTCTTTAAGTAGGATTTGTAGTCAGGTCCTGGGCCCGCTTTTAGATATCTTGACCCTGTACTTTTGCACTGTGTTTTTCCAACCATACCCCACCCACCCTAATCCCATTTATCTGCCTTGGTGATGGAAGTGAAAGTAGGAGTCTAGCTGAGGGAGGTTAAGGAGTTCCATTTTATACTTACTTGTTTTTGAAGGCTATAGAACATCCAAATGAGAGAATCTCAAAAAATTGAAAGCTTTAGGGTTTTTAGTGTTTTTTTTTTTTTAATTTAAAATAAGTCTATCTCCTTATATCAGTTTGGCCATCTTTCTTTGTATAAAATCAAAATAGTCATGATACAGGTCCAGATGTAGTTACATTGAACTTTCATCTAGTTACTTCCTGTATATTTGCAGTCAATCCTATAAGGATTTCTTAGTTTTAAATTTGCTCATAGCTGACAGTCATCCTTTTTATAGTATAGATCAGTGAATCCAAAACATGTTCATTTTTAAATTCCCCTTGAACATTCCTATGACCTAGCTCTCTCTAAATTGCCGCTTCACCAAAAAGAAAAATCAAAGTATGGCAGAATATCCATGCTGTTAAGTAGGGAAGAGTAAGAGAGTATCATGTAGGTTGCTCTTTTTTCTTCTTTTCTTTTTTGTGTGGCCTATTTCAGTAATGGTCAGATTTTTCACCAAAGCTACAAGCTCTCTCTCTAAGTTTGAAAGTAGGCAAAGAAAAGTCTTGCAATAGAATGAAGTACCTACATTCAGTGGTGAGATGAGGAATAAAGCAGAGCCCATGAGACCTTAGAGAAGCAGAAGAAGCAGATACTAAGCAAGAAGAAATAAACTGACTTGATTTTGTTGCAAGGGGGCAGTTGTACAAGTAAGTTGATCTTTTCTGGCATAGAATATATCCTTACAGAGACAGACCGATAAAGTAGATAGAGATATATAGATGTATAGATTCCCAATTCACTTGTTAGCTTAGAGTTCCATGAAACTGTAGAATCACCTTAATATGGAGGCAGAAATACTTGGTTTGTAGATTCAATTCATTTTCTTGCAGCATTTAGTGCCAGTCTTTTAAGGAAAATGGAAGCATTGGGTGGTTGGTACTTATTCCTCTACTCCAGGAAACACACACACACACACACA
Source organism: Ovis canadensis (assembly GCF_042477335.2). Lineage (NCBI taxonomy): Eukaryota > Metazoa > Chordata > Mammalia > Artiodactyla > Bovidae > Ovis > Ovis canadensis. The sequence goes on along the minus strand of NC_091727.1, from coordinate 110,901,464 downwards.
CACACACACACACACAATCACAAAGCTGAAAAGAAAGCCTTGGGCTTTCCCTAAGTATTTATAGATAAGCCATAATCTGAAATGCATCCATTATTTCCCAACAAAAAGTCCAAAACTGGATGTTTAGGAAATGGAATCAGAGTTAATAGAAATTGCTCTTAGGGTTTCTGGAAAATCTCTGTGAGCAGATCTTCTTTAGGAGTGTTATTTCAGTCCCATAATATTGTTAAACTGACAGCTGAATGCAGCAAAGTACCTTTTGGGTGAGACAAAGTCCAGCACTCCATCTTAGCTTAATAAATTTGAAATCACTATTTCTTCAACCTAACATACTTCCAAAGTATATGGAGAATCACTGTATATTATTTTTTAAGGTAAAAAAAAAATCAGTGACAAAAATTCTAAAATAAGTACAAAGGGACCATGTAATCCCTTGCTGTGTGGTGTACTGTCTGAAGTGGTCAGGGTCTTTTCTATAGGATAGACACTGAATTTGTGACCTTCAAGTATTGTCCTACTTTTACTAGATGCCTGACATATGTCAGATGAAACTATCCGACTTATATGATTTTAAATGGCTGTTTTCTGAGAATACATCAGCTACCTATTTTCTCCCAGACTCATCTGTATGATGACTGCATGTGAACTTTAATTTTAAAAGATACACTTTCAGTGACATGGCTGACTATCACTGTGTGTAATAGATGGCTTATTTGTTCTCTTCCTGTTTGCAAAATTCGCACCTGGTTAAATTGGATGGATATAATTCACAGTGCATGATGTAAACCTTCAGTGATAAATTCATGTAAAGTATACAAGTTTTCAATGCCCTTCTTAATTTTATTTATTTTTATACAGTGCTTTGTTCAAAAGCACTCTGATTGATGTTCGACTCTTTTGTATACTGTGTATGAACACAAAATACAAGATGCATTTATTTGCATGCCCTGGTGTAAGCTTGCATCTACATATTGTATGATGTGAATACCACCTAAGAGTACTAATTTGCATCGAGCTTATAGTTTTAATCACAAGAAAGCACACGAAGTTACTACTCATTTTATTGTTGACAGTAGTTTGAGGAGGCGGAGAAAAGAGTGGAAAGAAGACTGTTTGGTAATTCTAAGAAAGGCTGATTTTCAGTTAAGTACATTTTTGTAAGTCATTTTGTCATTTGGTAAACACACAATGATTATTCCTTCAGACAGATGAAATATTCATTAGAAGAAGTGAGGAAATGGCAGTACTATTAAAGAATAGCAAGGGAGTGGGAGGCCTGTCAAGAATATTCTGACCCCAGGAAAAAGAAATCAGAATTCCCATAGAGAGGGACTACAGAATGCAAACTTTTTAAACAGTTATTTCCATAAAGTCTGAGGAAATCTTGGCCTCCATTAAGATTTTTGTCCCTGAGAGCCTAAACTGTAAGTACGGTATCTGCTTTGTCTGCAGAATAAAAAAGGAGATCTTCGCTTAATCATTATCCTGGGAGCTGAACATCCTGCTACATTTGAATAAAAATGCCTACTTCATTACTGATGGGAACACAGAGTTCATCGTACCAAATGATTTACAGTAGAACTTACTGACAGGGCTACCTGATAAATGAATGGCCTCTTTAAAGAATACTAGCGGTTAATGTGTTTAGTATTAGATGAAGTATCTAAGGCCCACAAATTCTAGGAAATCTACCAAATGAGTGCTGTCTATAAACAAACAAAAAGAAATAGTTCTAGTATACCCTTAGGTAAAATAGAAACTGATGACATAGAAAATAGGATTCTGATGCATCAACAAATACCCTCAGTTAATTTCTCTGGTGAAACCTCTCAAAATTATGGGAAATATAGAGCTGTGAAATAATTGAGCTGCAGGAGATCTTGAAAAATCATTTGCTCTAGGCTTCTGCTTTCAAACATGTGAATGACTGTACAAAGGGTAAGGGAGTCCTGTTGTCAGTGTTATGAGTATAGAATTCTTTATTTAGCAAATATATATACACCACCTGACCTGCCTCTTGAGAAATCTGTATGCAGGTCAGGAAGCAACATTTAGAACTGGACATGGAACAACAGACTGGTTCCAAATAGGAAAAGGAGTATGTCAAGGCTGTGTATTGTCACCCTGATATTTAACTTCTATGCAGAGTACATCATGAGAAACGCTGGGCTGGAGGAAGCACAAGCTGGAATCAAGATTGCCAGGAGAAATATCAATAACCTCAGATACGTAGATGACACCATCCTTATGGCAGAAAGCAAAGAAGAACTAAAGAGCCTCTTGATGAAAGTGAAAGAGGAGAGTGAAAAAGTTGGCTTAAAGCTCAACATTCAGAAAACGAAGATCATGGCATCCAGTTGCATCACTTCATGGCAATTAGATGGGGAAACAGTGTCAGACTTTATTTTGGGGGCCTCCAAAATCACTGCAGATGGTGATTGCAACCATGAAATTAAAAGATGCTTACTGCTCGAATGAAAGTTATGACCAACCTAGAAAGCATATTAAAAAGCAGAGACATTACTTTGCCAACAAAGGTCCATCTAGTCAAGGCTATGGTTTTTCCAGTGGTCATGTATGGATGTTAGAGTTGGACTGTAAAGAAAGCTGAGCACCGAGGAATTGATACTTTTGAACTGTGGTGTTGGAAAAGACTCTTGCGAGTCCCTTGAACTGCAAGGAGATCCAGCCTGTCCATCGTAAAGATCAGTCCTGAATATTCATTGAAAGGACTGATGTTGAAGCTGAAACTCCAATACACTGGCCACCTGATGTGAAGAACTGACTCATTGGAAAAACCCTGATGCTGGGAAAGATTGAAGGCAGGAGGAGAAGGGGATGACAGAGGATGAGATGGTTGGATGGATCACGGACTCAATGGACATGTGTTAGAGTAAACTCCGAGAGTTGGTGATGGACAGGGAGGCCTGGCCTGCTGTGGTCCATGGGGTCACAAAGAATTGGACACGATTGAGCGCCTGAACTGATTGACTGATCTATATATATATATATATATATATATATATATATATATATATATATATATATCTTTTGTGGGTCAGGCACTGTTCTGAGCACTTTACAAATATTAACTGGGTACCTTTGTCATGGCATTGCTTTTCCCTCCTTCTATTCTTTCTTTTTTGTCAATACATCTTTTTCTGTTTCCCTTGCTCACTACTCGTTTCTTAGTTTCACCATAGGCCCTCCTTAGCACTCCTCCAGGTTTGTTGCGGCCATCCAGCATAATGAGGTTACTGAACACTAGTGTAATCCTCTTTTTTTCTCGTTGTTTTAAGGATGCCATGTAATTTAGGTCAAATTTCTTATAGAAATAAAAATAGATTTTTTTATCATTTTGCCTTCTGTGACTTTTCATTTTATCACTGAAATAAATAAAATTGTGCAAGAATAATTTAATATCTGTGTAGCATTGATAGTTACTTCCAGTGTCTTAAGATCATTTCTTCAATAATAATACTTTTGGATAAGACTCAAATTGGAAAAGGGGCTGCACATAGACTATTCCTTAAATAGTGATTTCCCATCTTAAAATTCCAGTTTGCCAAAACACATTGAATCTTTTTTTCTCATTCTTGGCATTTGGCAAAAGAGGGTGAATGTACTTTCTTCATTTTATATTTTGTCTTCTCATTCTCAAGTTTCTGTTTTTTACTTTGTAAGTAAGTGGTATGGCCAGTATACGAATATGGTTTCAGCTACTATTTTGTCTCTAAAAGTTAAAGTGTTAGTCGCTCAGTTGTGTCTGACCCTTTGTGACCCCATGGACTGTAGCCATCCAGGCTCCTCTGTCCATGTGATTCTCCAGGCAAGAATACTGGAGTGGGTTGCCATGCCTTCCTCCAGGGGATCTTCCTGGCTCAAGGATCAAACCTGGGTCTCCCACATTGCAGGCAGACTCTTTACCATTCCACTCACCAGGGAAGCACCACTTATATCTCTATTTGTTACTAAATCAACTAAGAAAATAAATCAAGTTTTAAAAAATCTGACTTGTTTTTCTTGTTTGGGTGCTCACATTTTGGATCTCCTGAGTTAAGGCATCTGAATCTTGGACTGGCCCTTTGCATGATAGATGAATTTCAGACACGTGCACAGAGTGCTTTTATTGTGTGCGTGGTAAGTCTCTTCAGTTGTGTCTGACTTTGCAAACCTATGGACTGTAGCCCGCCAGGCTCCTCTGTCCATGTGATTCTCAAGGCAAGAATACTGGAGTGGGTTGCCATGCCCTTCTTCAGGGGACCTTCCCGACCCAGGGATCAAACCCATGTCTCTTAAGTCTCCTGCATTGGCAGATGGATTCTTTACCACTGGCGCTATCTACTAAAGGAGCCCAATGTTGCCCCTCTAAAGGATGATTCTAGCAGGTATATTCTGAAATAAGTCTTTAAAATGTTTGTAGTAGCCTGAGTAGAAAGAAAGAAAAAAATGAATCAGAGTAACTTGGTTTTCTTGTGTCCTCTAATCCTTTGCCTACTTGTTTCACCATTCTAGAACTTGTCTTCTCTTTGCCTGATGTCAGTATTGTTCATTTCCTGTGAAGTTTCCTTGAGTAAAGAAAATGGAGATTTTAGTACTTCCGTGGTGGCCCAGTGGTTGGGACTCCATGCTTACACTGCAGGGGGTAAGGGAGTTTGCTGCCTGGTTGGAGAACTAAGATCCCACAAGCTGCATGGCATGGCCAATAAGAAAAAAGAAAGAAAGAAAATGGATATTTCTTCCTGGATTATTTTCTGTTTCTTATAATCAAACTGTGGATATACCCAAGATCCATTATTATTTTTTCCCTCTGCCTTTTCTTTCTTGGAGATTTTGTCTACCTTTATGAATCTAACTACCATTTCTTATGTAACTGATTTTTAAATATCTATTTCCTGTACTGTGGTCCCATATCTCCAACTTCCTGCCACACCTGTATACTTGAATAGTCTACAGATATCAGAAACGAATTGTGTTTCTAATGATGAAGTCATAATCTTTCTGAGGTGGGATCCCCTATTCACCTTCTCACGTTCTGTCAGTACTTTATTAATTCTTCCAGCTGCCCAGGCTTAAAATCTTGAAGTTTTCTTTGCCCCGTTCTTGTATTGATACTTTGCTTTCTGTATATAATCAACCAGTGTGTCCCATTGGTGCTTCATAATGTCTTTCACTTCCCTCCTTTCTTTTTTGTGTCACTGTGATGAGGTTTACCTCTAGTTTAGACAGTTTAGCATCTTGCTCATTAGTCCCCTACTAAAGCTTAGTATGTAGCTCTGTCCATAGCAGGAACTCAGTGTATTTTGGTTTTGTGATTGACTGAGGCATGAGTTCCCTCCTACCTCTAGCAACAGTGAGCAAGTCACTTTTGGAACCAGATATTTGGAGTCCTTCTTTTCCTGCATGTGTGCACTGTTCCTTTTGTAGCCAAGTGTATATATTTTATCAGAGCAAGTATTATATATCTTTCGTGAGCTACTAGGGGGAAAGGGATTTAAATTGATCCTGAATTAATGAGTTCCAATGCTTTAGAAGGACAATCAGTACATTTTATCTGGTGATGGTGAGATAATAATCTTCATGATGGTGGAGACTATATAAACTTTATTCACTGCAAGACCCCAGCATCTAGCATCTAGTAAGTATTTACAAATGTATTTTGGATGACTTAATCGATAAATGACAATGATACTGATAACTATGCTGTCCCCAAATGGGAGAACAAAAATCTCCTGATGTCTTGCCTCATTCATTCTAATATGTTAGGCTGAGGGGATTGTACCAAACACACTGAGATTTTTCCACATAGTCATATATTTAATGTAATAATTGAATCTTTAAGTAAAATTTATGTCCCTTCTAAATTATGCTTCTTATGGGATATCATGGCATGATTTTACTTAGGCACTACAAATTATATTGATGGAGTGAAATGTGTTTTCATGTCTGTCTGTGAAATGTGGAATGGTATTGAATTGCTTTAAGTGTCATGTTTGAGATGAGTTTAGGCTGGTTTCTTTGAGTTTGACACATTTCAGTCTGTCATCCTGTCCTTAGAGATGCTGGAAATTAAATGGGGATACTTAAATAATTTAATTTATAAACTTGCTTACAGCTATGTGGTTTATCAAGCCAGATGTTGGTAGCCTCAGTTTCTTGTGGCTCAGATGCTGCCAGAACATAAATTAAAACTGTTTCTGTATGTCAGGGATTAGCATGTAAAAACAGAAGAAACTATCTTTCAGAGGACCAGTCTCAGTATAGTCTCTGATGGGCAGTGCCATTTTTGTTAAACATTGGCTAATTTTGAAAAAAGAAAGAAAAGATAATTCACTTATAAAACAAGTTCAATGATACTTCTGGGGAAATCTTGCTCCCTGGGTATAGGATGACGTAACTCATTTCTATAACACAAAGTCTATAATAGAAATGGTATTCTGGTTTTATGCCTCTCCCTCCTCAGAAGTCATTTTCTGTTGTCATCTAACGCAATAGATTTACCCAACTTTGTATGGTTATATTGTCAACATTTCCAGGTTTTCTTTTAGAAATTGGTCTGGACAGTGTTTTAACAGGGTGTTCTTTCCTGGGAAAGATGTATACCTCTGAGCACATCTTCCCCCATGCAAATAGAAACCTAGTAGTCTCTATATAATTTAAGTGAGGCTGTAGGAGACAACTTGAAGTGAGAGGAGCAATGAAGATTCTCTCCCAGCACTGCATACACGCATGCACTGTGGGACCTTGGGTAGGTCAGTTTCTCATCTGGGTTTATTTCTTACGTAAAATGAGTTTAGGTTGAATCATCTTTTAGTTTCCTTGAATGATCTAGAATTCTTTAAGATGTTTTAAAATCTTAGGCAGCCTTTATTTCAGTTCTCTCTGTATTATTGAATTCTTCTCATCCTTTCAGGTCCATGAAATATTCTAAGGTGCATGACTCTAACCTGACTTCCCCATGTTTTGAATTCCTACAACGTTTATATAGTCAACATGCAGAATTTTACATGTTTATATAGTCCTCTATTTTATCTAATTCTCTTTTGTGCATTAAAATGATCTCCCTCACTATAGTGCAAGTGTTTAATGTAAGAATATGTCTTATCTTTCTGCTGTTTCCTTCATTAAATCTGTTACATTATGAAGAGATAGAATTATTAATTGATTTGGATGAGAGGTGAATCACTTATCACCTGTATTGAAAGAATTTAGAGTGTAAACAAAGATAGCCTCTTTTCATGGGTGGTTGCGTCTTTGGTAGCTAAAAAAGAGTATAGAGGTTGCCTCTGAAATGACTACTCTATGCATGCTTGCATATTCAGTGGTGTCTGACTCTGCAACCCCATGGACTGTAGCCTGCCAGACTCCTCTGTCCATGGGATTTCCCAGGCATGAATACTGGAGTGGGGTGCCATTTCCTCCTCCAGGGGATCTTCCTGACCCAAAGATCAAACCCCCATCTCCTGTGTCTCCTGCATTGTAGGTGTATTCTTTACCACTTGAGCTATCAGGAAAGCCCCGAAACGACTACTCTCAAGCCCTTAAATTGAAGTCACATTCCAAACAAAAAGAGTGTTTCTGGTTCTTTAGATCTGGATTCCATTTGTAAGAAACAAACCCTTATTTGGCAGGAAAGAGCTATTTTGGTTATTTTTCTTCTCTGGACCTCTAATATAAATTTTCTAATCCTGTCCTGCCAACATAAATTGAGCACACACTACGATCATGTTCTGTGATTAGTTTGGAGGAAGATGGGTGTGTGTAAAGACTGATGATCCTTTTTGCCCTCACGGGGTTCCTAGCGTGGATGTTGAGGTATATTCAACATAAAAACAAGCAAACAAACCCCTTCTACAATATTATGTAATATGAACAGTAATAGATGTATATATGAAGTGATTTGGAATCACAGAGAAGGAAGCTTCTGTCAGTACCTCATGTTTTATATCTGGAATATACTATAGAAAAGTGACATTTATTTGGAGTTTAGAAAATGAATAGGAACTTGGCTGTTAGAAAAGGTAGGAAAGTGAATCTAAGTTGGGTATATTATAATAAGAAGCATAAAGGCATGCAATCTATGGTATGTCTGAGCGACCATCTGGTATGACTAAATTATAGGGTGTTTAGGGAAAACGTTTCAGAAGAATGGACTGGAGTAGTAAGCCCGCTTCCTAGTTTATCACAGATCTTCCAAGTACATTTCATTCCCTAGAGGATATATATCATTGAGCATTTTCTAAAAGTGATGAAGACCACGCGATGGGGGAGATAGTACACAAGAAGTCCTTGGTGTGGAAATATATTCCCTTCTGCTATGAATTTTTCAGAGTCAACTTCTTCAATTGTCTATATATTCAGTGCAGTAATATTTCTGTCCTTTTCCCTTGCATGTGTATTAGGAATGATGAAACTTAATTCATTTTCATGACTAATTAAAATGGAAAAACACCAAGTTTGCATCTGAAACTAAAATCTTACAACTTGTAGCAGTAGACAAGCACACAGACAGCTGACACTACATCACATTCAGGCTTGAATACAAGAAAATTCTTCTGCCAGTTTCGAATGAGGATCTCACTTTCTTGTGTACTTTTTCAAGTCTCTGGTGGATGTCTCCTAGTCCCTCAGGCAACCAGGGAATTTAAGTTTACCCTCTTCCTTTGTGTCTACTCCCTGAAAAACATAAAACCTACTTTAAGAAAAGAAGCTGATAAACTTAGTCATTTGGAACCCTAAAGTGACTTAAGGCTCTAAGGGATGGTCTCTCAGTGCTGTTTGCATTTTAACAAGGGGATAAAGGCCTTGCTTAAATTAAATAACAGACTTTAGAATTCCCTGCTAGCTGCTACCTCAGCATTAACAAGAAGTCACTGATAGCATTTTATGTTCTTTCATCTTGTCCAATAATATTAAGCTACTTGAAGTCTGATATTTCTAGCAACTGAAATGAGAATATATATCTAGATTTTATAATAAAAACTGTATGAAGGATTTGATTTTTTCATACTATCTCTCACGCTTACTGTTTCCCTTTATAGTAATGAATAAACAATATTTTAGCTGGAGAGAAAGAGAGTGAGAACAAAAGAAGAAAAAGACAGAATGAAGAAAGGACTCTGTCAAAGAGTCAAAGAAAGTTGACTCTGAAAAATTCATAGCAGAAAGGAATATATTTCTATACCGGAAAGATTGTCTGCTCCTTGAGTTCTTTCCTCTGAGACCTGTACTTTGGCTTCTCCTACATGTTGCTGAGTTTAAGAAATCGATCTTTGATTGGCAAGGAGAATGTTAAGGCTTTGTTTAGAAACTTAGCTATTAAGAGAGCTGGATTTTATGTAAGGAAATTAGCACGGTCTTGGGCTGTTTAGTTTTAAGATAAAACTAAATCTATTAAAAATTATCTGAAGGTCAGATAGGAAACAGATACCTCCGTTACTTTAAAAGCAAAGCTGTAGCCTGACTGAGAAGCAAATTAAGAAAGAGGAAAATAATTCTGATTTATACCAGCCATGTGTGGCCACCATAGCCAGTTTGTTAGTCAGTTCATTGTAATTGGATTTCTGAATTATTTTTTTTCATCTTACATTATTGCCATCTTTAAAAGGAATGTGGTCATTTTTCAGCTTCATGCATTGATAAGTAGGTACACAACTCTCACTCTTTCTCATGTGTGTCTAATTTTTGCCACTCTGCTGAAAAATATGTGACAAAACAGAAGTCAGTATATTGCATTTTACTTCCTCAGTAGAAAGCAGTTTCAGCAGGAAGTACAGTATAATACCTACTGTTCACAAGTAGAAACAATTTATTCTAGCCTGCAAGTATGCCTGTGCTGTGTACTTAGCTGAGCCCTTGACACTGAGACAGAGGGAAAGCAGATGTGCTTACTTCCCTCAAAGTGCTTAGCCTCTAGAATGAGAAATATGATCTGTACACACACAGAGTGTATTGGTTTTCTTTGGCCCTCGAGCAAATGACATCAATTTATTAGCTCACAATTTCTGTAAGTCAGACAGCTGGGGATGGCTTCCATGATTTCTCCGCTTTGAGTCTCACAAGGCTGCAATCAGGGTGTTGACTGGGCTTGTTCTCATCTGGAGGCTAGACTGGAGAGAAAAATCCACCCCCAACTTCCTTTTATTGTTGTCAGAATTCGTTTCTTCCCAGCTATAAAATTCATGGTGGGTTGGTTCTTCAAAGCTAGCAAGAGAGCGAGAGAGAGGAAGAATGTCTGCTACTTATAATCTCTAACTTCAGAGACAGCCTTAACAGTCTTTTAAAGGGCTCTTCTGTTCACGTTTGGAGAAGGAAATGGCAACCCACTCCAGTACTCTTGCCTGGAGAATCCCACGGAGGGAGGAGCCTGGTAAGCTACAGTCCATGGGGTCACAAACAGTCGGACAAGACTGAGTGACTTCACTTTCATTTTCACTTTCTGTTCACGTTAGGTCTACCAAGGATAATCTATCTCTTGATTAAAGTCAACTTATTCAGTTCAGTTCAGTTCAGTTGCTCAGTCGTGTCCGACTCTTTGTGACCCCATGAATCGCAGCACACCAGGCCTCCCTGTCCATCACCAACTCCCGGAGTTCACTCAGACTCATGTCCTTCAAGTCCATGATGCCAGCCAGCCATCTCATCCTCTGTTGTCCCCTTCTCCTCCTGCCCCCAATCCGTCCCAGCATCAGAGTCTTTTCCAATGAGTCAACTCTTCGCATGGGGTGGCCAAAGTACTGCAGCTTCAGCTTTAGCATCATTCCTTCCAAAGAAATCCCAGGGCTGATCTCCTTAGGGTATCCTAATTATAACTGAAAAATCCCTTTGCCTTTTTCATATTCTGTTGATTAGAAGCAAGTGACAGATTCTGTCCACAAACAAGGGGAGAGGATTACATAAGAGCATAACTTATTGAGTGTTATCCTAGGATATGTTTGCCATGTACAGCAAACACCAAATACAAGCAAGGACAATACATGTACCTTGATCCAGACAACAAATTTAAGTATAAAGTGTGCATAGGAACTGAGGGAACACAAAACAACTGGGTAAACCCTGCATGAGAGTAACTCATTTATTCAGCAAAAGTTTATTGTATACTTACCATAAAGATGCTTGCTCCTTGGAAGAAAAGCTATGACCAACCTAGATAGCATATTAAAAGGCAGAGACATTACTTCACCATCAAAGGTCCATCTAGTCAAAGCTATGGTTTTTCCAGTAGTCATGTATGATGTGAGAGCTGGACTATAAAGAAAGCTAAGGGCTAAAGAATTGATGCTTTTGAACTGTGGTATTGGCGAAGACTCTTGAGAGTCCCGTGGACTGCAAGGAGATCCAACCAATCAATCCTAAAGGAAATCAGTCTTGAATATTCACTGGAAGGACAGATGCTGAAGGTGAAACTTCAATACTTTGGCCACCTGATGCAAAGAACTGACTCACTGGAAAAGACCCTGATGCTGGGAAAGATTGAAGGCAGGAGGAGAAGGGGACGAAAGAGGATGAGATGGTTGGATGAAATCACTGACTCAATGGACATGAGTTTGAGCAAGCTTCAGGAGTTGGTGATGGACAGGGAAACCTGGCATGCTGCAGTCCATGGTGTTGCAAAGAGTCAGACACGACTGAGTAACTGAACTGAACTACCATATACCAGGCCCTGTGTTAAGATTGGAGGCTGAAGTAAATGCTGAAAGGCAAGTGCCTTAGGTTACTCTTGAAAACAAACAATGCTCAATTCCAGAATACTCTAGAACCCTATTAAAGTGTATCTGTCTGAAAAAGAGATGTTGAATAAATAGATTATAGAAATATGTTTACTTATAGCCATGAATGGGCTTTCCTAGTGGCTTAGTAGTATAGAATTCTCCTGCAATGCAGGAGATGTGGGTTTGATTCCTGGGTCAGGAAGATTCCCTGGGAAAGGAAATGGCAACCCACTCCAGCATTCTTGCCTAGAAAATCCCATGGACAGAGGAGCCTGGCAAGCTTCAGTCCACAGGGTCACAAAAGAGTTAGACACGACTTAGTGACTAAACCACCACCAATGTAGTTATGAATTCTTTTTATCTTGCTGTGGAGGTACAATACAGACACACAGAGACACACAAGCATATTAGCAAAGCAACATCAATGCGTTTGCCTGAATATAACAATCTGCAAATATGTCCCCAGCCAGAAAATTGTGATTGCTTTATTCTGGCCTCTTTATTTACCTTGTGAAGAAGGTGGGGAATTGCAATGATCAAGGCCAGGGTTTGAAGATCTCACTGTTGAGGCTATTCAGGTAAGGATTGTTCATTTTAAAGCCCTGAAATAGGAGTTTGGAGTTGTTTTTTTTTTTTAATGGAATCAAAATATTTACATTAAAGAGTTTATGAAAGTAAAAGTCATTGTTCCTAAAAAGTGCCCTCGGACACACCTAGAGGGACCACTTCCTGCCATTAGATTCTCCATGCTCCACAAGTTTCTTGATCTTTCTACTGAGAGTATAAACAAGCATACCATTTTCACAGTGATTGTAGTGATGTGAATATCTGCCCCGTTGGGAATGAGACTGAAATCATCAAATCATTTTGTATAGGCTATTGCACAATTGACAGCGATGATAATAAATTTCAGGACACGGAGTCGGACATGACTGAAGCGACTTAGCAGCAGCAGCAGCAGCAGCAGCAGCTGTCTGCTTTTTCAAATCCACTTTGGGATGTTTGCAGTTCATGCAATTTTGCCTCAGATTTTATTTTCTAAATATTTTTCAGGCTACTTTAAGCCAAATGCTTAGTCGGTTTTGAATTTTGTATCCTTACTATCTGCATTCAGGCTCTACATAGTATACTGGAGATACTGCTTAGTCACCTAGAATTGCCGCATCTTGTCAGTGGGAGAGTGCGTTGGGCACTAAATCCTGAGAGGAATGGGCTCTTGTTTCATATAGGTATCTCGCAAGTTAATTGCAAAGGCCTTCTCAGGATTCTATTGCAGTGTTTGTTTTCTGCAGGTGAAACTCAAAGATTAAGGAACAGTGTCATATCTGGCTGAAGCTAACAGCCACAGACCAAACTAGTTATGGGGATATGATTATGGGGAAATGGAATTTATGACTCCATAGTCATTTAGATGCCACCTAATATACAGTTTTATCTGTCTTCAATTATTTGTATCTCATTTCACAGACACATTAAAGTTATACCAACCCTTACATCCAACCATTTTTGATACTCTGTTTCTCTAAAAATCTCTTTAATAAGAATAAATGTCAATGTTTCTAGTATCAATATTTAATATTTTATAGTATAAGCATAATAAGCCTTTCATTTTTGCATTGTAAGTATAAGATTAGTAATTTGGGTCCTTTCATTTTAATTGTTGACTTTATTACTAACTAGCTGTGTGTCACTGAATAAGTCACATAACCTCTCTAGGCCTTGGTTTTCTAGTTTATATCCCAAGGCTACTGTGATAAAAAATCAAGATAGTGTATGCAAAAATACTCTACGGAAAATGAAGTACAGTGGACAGAGTAGCTATTAATAATAATAGCAAATGTTGGTAACTTGGTTAGGGTTACTATTTAAATTCATATGGTAAATTTATATGGTAACACATTTGTAAATGGTGTTTATGGGCATCCTTAATGTTGCTTCATTTGAACTTCAGAGTTATTTTCTGATGTGTTTATGAGTTTTTAAAGTTACCAGGTATTAATGAAATAAGCCAAGTTTCTCAAAGATTCCTAATAATGTGTTTTCTTTAAAAAGTAAGATATTATATGTTACTAGAGTCTACTCCCTAACAAGTAGGGCACAGAATGAGAAACAGATACAGGTTTGTTTTGCTTGCAATGCTGTTGTGCATCCATATGCATTTTCAAAACATGCTCTATGTCAACATGTATCACATGTGCAAAACTTGAATGTCATGAGTACCAAGTCATTTGATTCATTCTTTATTAAAAATTCTTTTCTCTCTAATGACAAGAACTGTGGCTCTTGAAGTACCCAGAATGTAACTCAGGCCAACCACAATGGCTTAAAAATGTGACTACTTTGTTCATTATAGTAGTGATAAAATATATGGAGAACAAGGAGAAGACAAAATTTTTTCTGCCCAAAAAGTTCATGTAATTTTCACTACCTGTGTCCTCTGTGGAGACAAGATTAAGGAGTTAGCATAATGCTCTTCTTGAATCGTGTACCTAGTGCCACTGGTCTCTCAAAAGTTGAAAAGAAAAGTAGCTCAGCTTTGTCTTCCTACAGTCATTAAAAACATCCCTGCTTCTCTTCCCTCTACCTGTATCCATGGGAGTCTCAACACATCAAGGAACATTACCTGCCACTGTGATGCCTTTATGATGCAGGTGTCTAAATTCTCCTTTTTCCACTTTTTATTTCATGCAGCGTAGTAAAGTAAATTTAGGCTTCCTATGGAGAGGATGTCTTATAAATAAAATAATGTCTCAGATCTGCATGCACATTTCTCCATGTTAGTGCCTAATAATTTTGTTTTGAACCATGGGTGTATTGGCTATTAATAGAGCCAGAGAATATGGCAAAAATCCAACTTCTTCCACATTTCTGTTTAATATGCAAAACCAATCCTTCTCCATCCTGTTCTTTCCCGCCTTCTCCTCCTGTGTCTCTTCCAGCCTCATAATGGTGTTAAGAATTGGTATAATTTCATTAACTAGAGGTTATGCAAATTAACATAGAAGGTTTCTTTTGATGGTCCAGATAATGTGAATGAGAATCACTTTCTCACTGTAAACTAATCTGTAATGACAGACAATATCATTTGTGTCACTGACAGCTTTTTATGCCAGCTTTAGCAATCCTTGTCCTACTGAATCGAGTTTGTTTTCTAGGCATAAACACAGTCTTGAATACCTCTTTGGTAGTTGAATGGAGGAGGTGGTTGGTATTGGAAGTTAGCCCTAACTCCCTCTCCAGAAACTTACTGCCCATTGCAGGTTGACCCACTCTGTTATGTCTTTAGTGATAGAACATTGCCTACAACTATGGTATACTTATACAAATTAACATTGATTCAGTGGAGAATTAAAGGCACACAGGAAAAGAGCTTTTATCTTGTTATTTACTAAATGAAGTATAATTTAGAAGGTTGTTATCACACCTTAGGTACATTTTTATTCCATTGGAAGAAGTCAGTGAAGCAAGTTTACAAATGTCCATGGAGTGTCTACCAAGTGCTAGGTAGTCTGCCAGGTACAAAGCAATAATTTTGACATTTCAAGTGTTACCTTTAAGTTCTTTAAATTTTAAGTGCAATACATATTAAGAGAAGAGAAATTCAGTGCATACTGTAGTAGTTACCGATGCTTTTGTAGAGGAGTTGAGACCCTGGAACTTGAGGGAAATCTACCATCTGGAGAGATGAGGAGTGAAAATATTCCGTTTGGACAGAATGACATAATCAAAAGCTAAGACTTTATTTTCTAGGCAAGAAAAAATGATTTGAGGATTTTAAGCAGGTATGTGGCATGATAAATGATAGTATTGGAGGGATTGAAAGTGCCTTGGGAGGATAGGGGTTTATCTTTTAAAAGGTTACCACATGATACTGGATGCTTGGGGCTGGTGCGCTGAGACGACCCAGAGGGATGGTACGGGGAGGGAGGAGGGAGAGGGGTTCAGGATGGGGAACACGTGTATACCTGTGGCAGATACATGTTGATGTATGGCGAAACCAATACAATATTGTAAAGTAATTAACCTCTAATTAAAATAAATAAATTTATATTAAAAGTAAATAAAATAAAATAAAAATGGATTAAAGGTAAAAAGTAAAACTAGCAAGCTGAAGTAATGAATCTGATCATAAAAGAAATAGTAACAACCTTCTCTCAGAATATGCACAATGTTTACCCTAGATATTAATGCTTTGATGATATATATGATTATTCATCTGTAACTGGTAATGTTTTCGGCCTTTTCAATGTTTTACTTCATTTAATTCTAAATGCATTTTATATCAAATATTATTCTTTGTTTAAGTAGAGTAGACAGAGGAATGGTGGATATAGGATAATAAAGACCCATAGTCCAGCCTTAGAGTCTGGGCTTCTCAATCACTCTCTTTAATATATCTAAGGGGGAAAAAAAAAAAATATATATATATATATATATATAAGGGATTGGTTATTGTTGAGAACCCAAATCTGCCCCTGTGAATGCATGGCTCACTCCGCAAAAATCCAGAGCCTCACAAAATCGCTTGAACCGACACACAAAGATAGGTGGAATTTTTGGTATATGTGTTCACCAAATTATGTTTAAGTTATTTTCTAATTTTTTCATATATTACTACAGGTTTTTAAGATCCAATTGGATCCTTAAAATAGACAGATTGAATCAATTCTGCCTTATATAACAAACATCTAATGTTTTGCTATAAATTATTTTAATCAACAAAATAAATAAATAAAAGGTTACCACAGTAAGTTATGTCTGTGCTACTCAGTTGCTTCAGTCGTGTCTGACTCTTTGCGCCTCAATTACTATAGCCCACCGGGCTCCTCTGTCCATGGGATTTTTCAGGCAAGAATATTGAAGAAGTATGTTTCCATGTCCTACTCCAGGGGATCTTCCCAACCCAGAGACTGAACCCACATCTTTTGAACTGCAGGCGGATTCTTTACCACTGAGCCACTGGGGGAGCCCCAAGCTATGTCTGTACATTACTTAAATAAATGGCCATTTCAGGTTTTGTGTACACACATGAGTGCAGTAAATCAAAGACCTAGTTGTTTTGAAATTAACTGACTTGGAACTGTTGTGAAAATATTCAGTTTGATTGAATTCACTTGTTTCTCTCCAAATCAGCTCATTATTATAGAAGCACTATGTGTTAATTACACTCAGAAAAAAAAAAATTACTTAAGCTTGTTGTTTCATGGCTTACAGGCAAACCAGCTTGTAGATAACCTAAAAATTTGGCTTTTCAGCTAAAAGTTTCAGTGTTGTGTCAATACAGCCTTTTAAGAGTTGCATAAGATATTGGCAGGCAGTACTAAGATATGTTAGAATTACTAGGTGTTAGGAAACAGACTTAAGTTATCACCCATAGCAAAATAAATCCTTGAGCAAAGAAATGACAAAAACCCATATAGTATACTTTTAAATTTATTTTCAGTGTTTTAGAATTTGATAACTTAAAGTTTATAGAATGGAGACTGGTTGAGAATAAAAAGTGACTAAAAGGTCCTTTATTTTATATATCATGTTGAAAATAATCCATATTGAAGAATATGATATTGTTAGGAAATAGTCTTTTCTGAAGAGAAATAGTTCATTTGTCAAAACCATATTCCAAAAGTTACTGCCATGCTAAACATTAAGCAGAGGTCATGAATATTTTTAAGCACTTATTTTCTCATATATGAATGATGTTTCAAACTACTCTTCCTAAAGGAATACCAACCAACTGCTCTATCCTTAATAATATCCTGGGACATCTTTATTTTTGCTTCTTGTAGCCAACCTATGTAGAATTGTTGTTGTTCAGTTGTTAAGTCATCTCCGATTCTTTGCAATCTCATGCAGCATTTGCAGCATGCTAGGCTTCCCTGTCCTTCACTATCTCCCGGAGTTTGCTCAAACTCATATCCCTTGAGTCGATGATGTCATTCAACCATTTCATCCTCTGTCACCCGCTTCTCCTCTTGCCCCCAATCTTTCCCAGCATCGGGGTCTCTTCTGATGAGTCAGCTCTTCGCATCAGGTGGCCAAAGTATTGGAGCTTCAGCTTCAGCATCAGTCTTTCCAATGAATATTCAGGTCTGATTTCCTTTAGGATTGACTGGTTAGATCACCTTGCAGTCCAAGGGACTCTCAAGAGTCTTCTCCAGCACCATAGTTCAAAATCATCAGTTCTTCAGTGCTCAGCCTTCTATATGGTCCGACTCTCACATCTGTATGTGACTACTGGAAAAACAATAGTTTTGACTACATGGACCTTTGTCGGTAAAGTAATGTCTCTGCTTTTTAATATGCTGTCTAGGTTTGTCATAGCTTTTCTTCCAAGGAGCAACTGTCTTTTAATTTCGTGGCTGCAGTCACCATCTGCAGTGATATTGGAGCCCAAGAAAATAAAATCTGTCACTGTTTCCACTTTTTCCAATTCTGTTTCCCATGAAGTGATAAGATCAGATGCCATGATCTTAGTTTTTTTAATGTTGAGCTTTAAGCCAGCTTTTTCACTCTCGTCTTTCACCCTCAAAAGGCTCTTCAGTTCCTCTTCACTTTCTGCCATTAGACTGGTGTCATCTGAGGTTGTTGATATTTCTCCCAGCAGTCTTGATTCCAGCTTGTGATTCATCCAGCTGGACATTTTGCATGATGTACTCTGCATATAAGTTAAATAAGCAGGATGACAATATACAGCCTTAACGTACACCTTTCCCTATTTTGAACCAGTTCATTGTTTCATATCTGGTTCTAACTGTTGCTCCTTGACCTACATACTTGTTTTGCAGGAAGCAGGTAAGGTGGTCTGATACTCCATCTCTTTAAGAATTTTCCACAGTTTGTTGTGATCCACACAGTCAAAGGCTTTAGCATAGTCAATGAAGCAGAAGTAGATGTTTTTCTGGAATTCTCTTGCTTTTACTGTGATCCAGTGGATGTTGACAATTTGATCTCTGGTTCCTCTGCCTTTTCTAAATCCAGTTTGTACATCTGGAAGTTTTTGGTTCATGTACTGTTGAAGCCTAGCTTTTGAAGAATTTTTGAGCATTACCTTACTAGCATGTGAAATGAGTGCAATTGTGCGGTAGTTTGAACATTCTTTGGCATTGCCCTTCTTCGGGATTTGAATGAAAACGGACCTTTTCCAGTCCTGTGGCCATTGCTGAGTTTTCTAAATATGCTGGCATATTGAGTGCAGCACTTTTATACCATCATCTTTTAGGATTTGAAATAGCTCAACTGGAATTCCATCACATCCACTAGCTTTGTTCATAGTAATGCTTTCTAAGGCCCACTTGCCTTCACATTCCAGAATATCTGGCTTTAGGTGAGTGATCACATCATTGTGGTTATGCAGGTCATTAAGACCTTTTAGTACAGTGCTTCTGTGTATTTTTATCACCTCTTCTTAATCTCTTTGGCTTCTGTTAGGTCCTTACCATTTGTGTCCTTTATCACATTCATCTTTCCATGAAGTGTTCCCTTGGTATCTCTAATTTTCTTGAAGTCATCTCTAGTCTTTCCTATTCTATTGGTTTTGTCTATTTCTTTGCATTGTTCATTTAGGAAGGCTTTCTTCTCTCTCCTTGCTATTCTGTGGAACTCTGCATTCAGATGGGTATATCTTTCCCTTTCTCCTTTGCCTTTCACTTCTCTTATTTTCTCAGCTATTTGTAAGGCCTCCTCAGACAACCATTTTGCCTTCTTGCATTTCTTTTTCTTTGGGATGGTTTTGGTTACTGCCTCTGGTACAATGTTATGAACCTCTGTTCCCAGTTCTTTAGGCACTCTGTCTACCAGGTCTAAGCCCTTGAATCTATTCATCACCTCCACTGTATGATCATAAGGGATTTAAGTCATGAATGGTCTAGTGGTTTTCCCTACGTTTTCCAATTTAAGTCTGAATTTTGCAATAAGAAAGTCATGATGTAAACCAAAGTCAGCTCCAGGTCTTTTTATTGTTGACTGTATAGAGCTTCTCCATCTTTGGCTTCAAAGAATGTAATCACTCTGATTTCAGTATTGACCATCTGGTGATGTCCATGTGTAGAGTCATCTCTTTTGTTGTTGGAAGAGAGTGTTTGCTGTGACTAGAGTATTGGCAAAACTCTGTTAGCCTTTGTCCTGCTTCATTTTGTACTCCAAGGCCAAACTTGCCTGTTACTCCAGGTGTATCTCTTGACTTCCTACTCTTACATTCCAGTCTCTATAATGAAGAGGACATGTGTTTTTGGTATTAGTTCTAGAAGGTCTTGTAGGTCTTCATAGAAATGTTTGACTTCAACTTCTTCAGTATTAGTGATTGGGGCATAGACTTGGATTACGGTGATGTTGAATGGGTTGCCTTGGAAATCATTCTGTCATTTTTGAGATTGCACCCAAAGTACTGCATTTTGGATGCTTTTGTTGACTATGATGGCTACTGTATTTCTTCTAAGGGATTCTTGCCCACTGTAGTAGAAATAATGGTCATTTGAATTAAATTTGCCCATTCCGGTCCATTTTAGTTTACTGATTCCTAAAATATCGATGTTCACTCTTGCCATCTCCTGCTTGATCATGTCCAATTTATCTTGATTCATGGATCTAACATTCCAGGTTCTTATGCAAGATTGTTCCTATGCAATATTGTTCTTTACAGCATCAGACTTGACTTTCACTGCCAGACACATCCACAGCTGAGCACCATTTCTGCTTTGGCACAGCCTCTTCATTCTTTCTGGAGCTATTTCTCTACTCTTCTGCAGTAGCATATTGGACACCTACCAACCTAGGGGTGGGGGTTTATCTTCTGCTTTCATATCATTTTGACTTTTCATATTGTTCATGGGGTTCTTGAGGCATAGAATAGTTAAAAGAGTCTCTCTTGAAAATTAGCTATTGATGCTTTCTAGGTAGCTATTATGATGATATTGTCAATGTCGAGTAAGTTTTCCAGTTGTGACAACATATGGCAAAGGTTAGTCACTGGCTAATGGCTATTGCCCCTAGGGTACATGGGGCAATATGAAGCAAGAGAGTCCCTTTGAGTAAAGAACCACTTCTCTGTTGGAGTCATTGACACATACTGCCACTACTAATTTATTTCCAGCTTCCTCTAGGGACTAGAGGCAGGCATACCATTTAAGAGGTCATTAGCACAGCCCAGGAAAGAGTTAATGGTTGTCTAAATTAAAGTATTGGCAATGGGTACAGTAAGCAATGGGTATATGGTTGAGACATTATGACAACTGAATTTTAAGGCATTGAAAACTCATGCAAGATGCAGTGTTAAGACTGAAAGGGAAGGTAAAATGACTCCAAGGTTTCATCCTTTGGCAACTGGGAATTTGGGTACTATTAAATGAAATTGCATATTTAGGAGGTGGAGTAGATTTGTGATGGGGAAAAATGTTATGTTCTAGACATGGTGTCCTTGAGGTGCTTAATGTAGTAAAAGTCAACTGACTATTGTGATTGTGAGATTGGGATTTAGGTAAGAGATTAGGGTTGAAGTAGTAGACATGTAAGTCACCAGTATATTCAGAGTTTGAGTGTCAACTGAATCTGCAGCAATGGGTACAGTTGCCCATGGAGAGAATATGAAGAGCAAACAAAACACAGCATATAAAATGGACTGAGGAAGAGACCTGAGATGCTGGTGGAAGAAGAGTAGCCAATCAAGAACTTAGTGAAGGGGCAGTCAAAGAGAGAGAATGAGAACCATGATAATGTAATATTTTGAAGTCTAAGGGAAAAGAGGGAATCAAGAGGTATGAGGGTGGTCAGCACTGTGATATGTTGGAGAAAAGCTGAAGAGACTGAAGATTGAAAGAGGCACTTGGCACTTTGACACTTTGGAGACCTTTATTTAAGGAGCAACTTCAGTGGAGTAGAAAGAGCAGATATCAGATTGCAATGAGTTATTGAAGAAGTAGAAGTAGGAAATATAAGCTGGGACACATATCATCAGTGATAGGAACTATGGTGATAAAGTAAAAAGAAATATGAGAATTACCTTAAGGTTATGGATTTTAATTCTAACAGTGCACAGATACTTCATTAGGTATATCCCCAAGTCCATATGCTTATCCCTAATGAATCCAGCATAGCATGGTGAAATTCTATCAATAGCCATTCTAAATTTTACAGCCAAAACAGAGAGCAACAGAGATGAAGTCAAGGAATTCATTCTCTTACTGAAACCTTTTCTGAGTTCCTCTGAGTCTCCCAGCACCAGCACATAGTAGGCACTCAACAATTGTTAGCTGAATTGAAATAGAATCCCTTGAGAATCTCTATAAAACGCTGATTGCCTGAGGCAAAAACAACCAGATAAAAGCTTTTCTGCCGGCAAGGGCCCACAGTTCAGTTCAGTCCCTCAGCCGTATCTGACTCTTTGCGACCCCATGAATTGCAGCATGCCAGGTCTCCCTGTCCATCACCAACTCCCAGAGTTCACCCAAACTCATGTCCATCGAGTCAGTGATGCCATCCAGCCATCTCATCCTCTGTCGTCCCCTTCTCCTCCTGCCCCCAATCCTTCCCAGCGTCAGAGTCTTTTCCAGTGAGTCAACTCTTCGCATGAGGTGGCCAAAGTACTGGAGTTTCAGCTTTAGCATCAGTCCTTCCAAAGAACACCCAGGACTGATCTTTAGAATGTACTGGTTGGATCTCCTCGCAGTCCAGGGGACTCTCAGGAGTCTTCTCCAACACCACAGTTCAAAAGCATTAATTCTTCAGTGCTCAGCTTTCTTCACAGTCCAACTCTCACATCCATACATGACCACTGGAAAAACCATAGCCATGACTAGATGGACCTTTGTTGGCAAAGTAATGTCTCTGCTTTTGAATATGCTATCTAGGTTGGTCATAACTTTCCTTTCAAGGAGTAAGCGTCTTTTAATTTCATGGCTGCAGTTACCATCTGCAGTGATTTTGGAGCCCCCCAAAATAAAGTCTGACACTATTTCCACTGTTTCCCCATCTATTTCCCATGAAGTGATGGGACCAGATGCCATGATCTTTGTTTTCTGAATGTTGAGCTTTAAACCCACTTTTTCACTCTCCTCTTTCACTTTCATCAAGAGGCTTTTGAGTTCCTCTTCACTTTCTGCCATAAGGGTGGTGTCATCTGCATATCTGAGGTTATTGATATTTCTCCAGGCAATCTTGATTCCAACTTGTGCTTCTTCCAGTCCAGCGTTTCTCATGATGTACTCTGCATATAAGTTAAATAAGCAGGGTGACAATATACAGCCTTGACGTACTCCTTTTCCTATTTGGAACCAGTCTGTTGTTCCATGTCCAGTTCTAACTGTTGCTTCCTGATCTGCATATAGGTTTCTCAAGAGGCAGGTCAGGTGGTGTGGTATTCCCATATCTCTCAGAATTTTCCACAGTTCATTGTGATCCACACAGTCAAAGGATTTGGCATAGTCAATAAAGCAGAAATAGATGTTTTTCTGGAACTCTCTTGCTTTTTCCATGATCCAGTAGATGTTGGCAATTTGATCTCTGGTTCTTCTGCCTTTTCTAAAACCAGCTTGAACATCTGGAAGTTCACAGTTTATGAATTGCTGAAGTCTGGCTTGGAGAATTTTGAGCATTAATTTACTAGCATGTGAGATGAGTGCAATTGTGTGGTAGTTTGAGCATTCTATGGCATTGCCTTTCTTTGGGATTGGAATGAAAACTGACCTTTTCCATTCCGGTGGCCACTCCTGAGTTTTCCAAATTTGCTGACATATTGAGTGCAGCACTTTCACAGTATCATCTTTCAGGATTTGAAATAGCTCAACTGGAATTCCATCACCTCCACCACAGATGCTCCCTTATCTTTTGAAAAAGGAGGGGCTGACATTTTTATTCTTCAGTGCCAGTATTTGGTGCTGGGCCTGTTGTGAAATGCTCTCAGTTTCTTTGTTTTACAAAGCAAGTTTAATTAGTAGTGAATTGATTTATATTAGCAAATGCTCTTAACAGAAACTAGAAATTCCCTCACCTAAATATACAGGCACAAACACTGCCTTAAAATCTATTGTGAAGTGGAGAATTTTCTATCTGGAACTGAGAATGATTTAGAGTTTTGTTTCATTAAATATTTGTCATGATTTCTCAGGCAAAACATTGCTGACATCCTTTCATCTAATTGATTTGTCATCCAGACTTAAGTATCTGCATCAAATCTACGTAATCTGGTTTTTATGATTAGAACTACTTGTTAACTTACAAATTTTAAACATTTATAGTGCCTAAAATTTGTGCTACTGATGGTTTTGCATGTTTCTATATCATGTTAAGATTTTTCACATCAGGTTATATACAAGGAAGAACTTTCTAAGATATGTTAAACACTGGAAAGTAATGAAGAGAGAAGAATGTGTTCATTCTCTAAAGTCTATTAATGATTTAAATAATTGTCTCTTAGATAATGAGGTGCAGAGGTTCATTGTCAGAGAGGACTGAGAGCCATGGTAATATGACCTCATAAGGACTTTTTCTTAATTTTAAATAATTATTTAGCCACCTCAAGTCATTTTTGGTATAAGATGGAATGTAAGTAAATACATTTTATTATTTAGGATGTTCTTAACTACAAATTGAAAAAATAAAACTCAGAGTGGCTTTAAGAATGAAGAGATTTATTATCTCACATAACAAGCACTCCAAAGGTAGTGTTTTCCACCTCTGTAGCATAAACAGAGTTTATTTTGCTGTTCTTCCATCCACAATGTATAATTTGTCCCTCATATTTTCAATATGGCTACAATAGCTCCAGGTATCACATCCTCACACAACAATGCAGAAAGCAGCAGAAAAAGAATTACTTTCTTCTTGTAAGTCTCTAAGTGCTAAGAAATCTTTCTCTTCCTTATACCACCAGGAAACCATTCCCTCACATACTATTGGCTAAGATTGGGTCACATGAGTTTTCCTTAACCAATCATTGACCAAAGAGAGTGGAATTACCATAATCCACATATACTTATCTAGAGAGACTCTGTGACTGAGTCTGGGCTTGCAGCTTTAGCTGGGACTGGGGATGCAGCTGTGGATGGAGCATTTTTTCAACAGCTTTATTAAGATATAACAAAATACAATTCACGCATTTAATGTGTACAATTCAGTGGTTTTTGGTCTATTCACAGAGTAGTGCAACCAACACCACAATCAACTGTAGAACATTTATATCACCCCTAAAGGAAATCCTATACCCTTTAAGTAGTCACTCTCTAGTCCTCCTTCAACTTTATATTCTATGCATTTTTTGAACTCTTAGAGTTTCTCAATTACTGACTCAAGAAAGATTCAGTATAATCAAACATAATCATTCTTTTTTAAAACTGAAGTCTAGTTGATTTACAATGTTATATTAATTTCATGTATATAACAGTGATTCAGTGTTTTTGTAGATTATATTCCATTTAAAGTTACTAAAAAGTATTGGTTATATTGCCTGTTTTATACATTATATCTTTATATCTTATTTATTTTCTGTCTAGTAGTTTGTACCTCTTAATCCCCTTCCCCAGTCTTGCCTCTCTCCTCACTCCCTCCTCATGGGTAACCACTAGATTGTTCTCTGTATCTATGAGTCTACTTCTGTTTTGTTATATTCATTCATTTGTTTTATTTTTTAGATTCCACATATAAGTGATAACACACAGTATTTGTCTTTCTCTGACTTACTTCACTAAGCATAATGCCTTCTAGGCCCATTCATGTTGTTGCTGCTGCTGCTGCTAAGTCACTTCAGTCGTGTTTGACTCTGTGTGACCCCATAGATGGCAGCCCACCAGGCTCCCCCGTCTCTGGGATTCTCCAGGCAAGAGCACTGGAGTGGGTTGCCATTTCCTTTTCCAATGCATGAAAGTGAAAAGTGAAAGGGAAGTTGCTCAGTCATGTCCTACTCTTCACGACCCCATGGACTGCAGCCTACCAGGCTCCTCTGTCCATGGGATTTTCCAGGCAAGAGTACTGGAGTGGGGTGCCATCTCCTTCTCTGATTCATATTGTTACAAATGGCAAAATTTCATACTTTTCTATATAATAATAATGAACTACCAGGAAGTGAAAGGAAGAAAACAATATAATTGTGTCAAAAGCATAATATACCTAGGGATAAACTTAACTAAGGAGGTGAAAGACCTACACTCTGAAAACTAGAAGACATTGATGAAGGAAATTGAAGATGATAAAAATAAATGGAAAGATATACCATGCTCATGGATTGAAAGGATTGATATTGTTAAAATGTCCATATTATCCAAGGCAATCTACAGATTTAGTGCAATTCCTATCAAAATACCCAAGACATTTTTCACAGAACCAGAACAAATAATCCTAAAATTTATGTATTATCACAAAAGATCCCAAATAGCTGAAGCAATCTTAAGAAAAAAGAACAGAACTAGAGGTATCAAGCTCCCTGACTTCAGACTATATTACAAAGCTATAGAAATCAAAACAGCATGGTTCTGTTACAAAAACAGACACATAGGCCAATGGAACAGAATAGAGCCTAAAAATAAACCCACACACATATGGTCAACTAATCTACGACAAAGGAAGCAAAAATATACAATGGGGAAAAGACAATCCCTTCAAAAAGTAGTGTTATTAAAACTGAATGGCTAAAAAAAAAAAAAAAAACAAAAACAAACAAACAAAAAAAACTGAATGGCTATATGTAGAAGAATGTGATTAGAACTTTTTCTTACATTTATAGCAATAAAGTCAGACCTAAATGTAAGACCATAAATAATAAATTTTAAATTAAAATATGGCATGGATAATATAACTCTTGAAATTCATTTGGGCTGATGTGTTAATTACCCCCAACAGATGGTATGCAAGAGATGATTAATGTTATAACATCAATTCCTAGAAGACCACAATACTTGTCAGGTCCATATATCCCAAGACTTGGAGTTGGGTTTGGTGAAGAATGGCAAAGTAAAAATTTTTAGAAACATGATCATGCACATAGGAAGACTTATTTAGGAGATGGGTGTGTGGTAAAATCATAAGCCAAAGCTAAATTCAATTTGAGAAATTCAAAGGGGCTAATATGAGAAGTTAAGGACCTTAAAACCAAAAGAGTCTTAGCTTCTTTTTTTTCCCCTTTGATTAGCAATTATATGCCCATAGTGATTTATGTATACCTGTATACCTTCCTGATCATTTATGGGTCATTGTACCCAATTTCTTTTTTGACTGAACTCAGTTTCCTACTGGTTAGTTGTGTCCTTTTTGGATCTCAAAAATCACACCTCTTCATGTGTTTATGAACTATTTCTTCCTTTGTTCTCCTACACAGTTTGGATCTCTAGAGCTGACTCTAACCCTCCTTGTTTAAATAACCACATTTATTTGTGATTAGATACTGCTACTTGCCTATCCAACAACCATTTGCTCTTCCTTCTTTGTTAACATAATATCAGATATTTTTCAAGAATCCTAGAGTCATAATCATATTTGATATTTTATACATGAAAGGGAACATAAAAGTCATTTAGTCCTCATTTTCTAACTGTAGGAACTACATTCAAACCTATACCCTCCAGTTGGTCCTGTCATTTCAAACACTAACCTCTATTAGTAGTCATGTTCTTAATTATACAGTGGTTCCTTGACACCAGTCTGAGCATCACATTTTGCTTACTAATACCACATGGGCCCTTGCTCTCTCTTGGGAACCTATTAAATCAGAATCTCTTGGAGTGGAACCCAAAATTGGAACTTTATGAGCTCCCAAGAGTGATAAAAATGTGCATCTAGTGTTGAGATTTGCCGGTTAGTCTAACTTTCTAAAAAACTGCTTTGAGAAGTATGGATATTAATGCCATAAAGGGCTATGCTCGGATATAGTCCTAAATTTTTCTGGTTGATAGCATGTAGACACTCATGACCCTTCATCCCTACTCCGAAATGCTCCTTGATACCATTGTAACTGGGAAGGACCATAATCGATTCAGTTTGGTATTTTCTGTGATTTTTAAAAAACAAATATTATCCATGTCAGGATGTAGGTAAGAACACATCCAAAAAATAATTCTCCCCTTCCATAAATTCAAAATCTTTTTGGTTTAGGGATGTATATCACAGAAAGTTCAGTTTCTTCCCATTTGTGGGATATATGCTATATATATTCAGTTTAAAAGATGGGTTTTATGAATACTGGAGCATATTGAGTATTCTGCTCTTTTACTTTTTATCAGCTAGTGAATTTGTTCAAATGATGACCCTTTTCTCCTGATTTAACGAGGTTATTACCCAGATATATGTTCTAGTGAAGCATTCTAGGAAACATATTTTGGCATTTCTAGGTTTTCTTTTATGAACTGTAATCGAATTAAGTTCTGAATAACATATGATTTTATTTTTATACCTTGGTTTTGGACTCTTTTCACTTTAGAAATGCATTCCAAACACAGCTATCAGTGTTGAATCCATAATGCAAAGTTATTTGGAAATTGCGACATGTTAGTTTGTTCACACCAAATAGACTTATTGGGAGGTCAGCCATTCTTGGAAATTACTCCCAGAGAAACCAATCATCATCAATTTTTATTACATGTGTATACTGTAAAGTGCCCCAAAATCCATAATAGCAACAAAAACTGTAATGATACAGAAGTATATGCTGAGTACTTGGATTGTGACCTGGTGCTGACATTTATATTTTCAAACTGCATTGTATATTGGGGTGATTGCTATAACAAGCTGGTTAAATGGAAGCAGAACATTATCCCAGAGCTTCTAATATAAGGCAAACAGCCTATGCCTACATGTATGACTACCTCAACTCTGCCTGCATGTTAAGATCAGCTAGGGAAATTAAAAAAAATAAATAATGACACCCAATCTCCACTCTCGCCAATTCTGATTTAATTGGTCTGGAGTGGGGCCCAGGCATCAGTATTTTTTTAAGTCCCCAAGATGATTCTCATGTACAACCAAAGCTAAGATTGCTGGACTTAACTATATGCCTTTTCCTTGTGAGAACAGGCCAGTGTCTGATATAATAAATATTCATTTCATGCAAAGTTATCAGCAGTTGATTTAGTAGAAAGCTGAACATCTAGATTCAATTTTTAGGCAATTCAAATAAGAACATTTGCTAAATGTTTAGAGGAATCAGAGAGCTGCATATGGTTACAAAAAATATAATCTCAGAAAAGCCCCCATTAAGAGGGTTTCGTAACTAATGGTCCATTATGTTTGTGTCTTGCCTAAAATGCAGAAGTGTGAAAAACAAAAAATATACAGGCTTTGACCTCAAGGTGTTGGTAATCAACATAGTTTTACTAATTTTCCATGTTCTCCATTTTGTGTGATCTCCTTCCTGGTCTTTAATCCCCTAAGAAATGGAAACAAATACTACTTCAGGTGGATGTGCTTTTTCTTTTCATAATAATATAAAGAGGAGGAAGGTGAAAATAGGTTGAGTAAACAGACCAAGAGACTTCTGTAGAATTTTCAAGTTAGTTTCCAAGTCTGGTAGCACAGTAATGTCTTTGGTTTATACTCTTTCTGTAACTTCCTACATTTGAGATCTAGGTTACTCTTAATTGCATCTCAGAAACTTTTCCAAACAAAATTTTCAAGCTAGTTTCCATCTCTTACTCTTTGTCATAACTTCGATGACTTCAGAATCTTAATCGCATATCCCAGGGTTATGACTCCAATTAAAATATGTAAACTTAAGAAGTGTAACACCAGTACCCTTTCTATTCAGTGTAGATTGGCTTCAAATGCTGGCATAGCTGGGATTTGATAATTACTTTGGCCTATAGTAAATCTAGTTGGGTAGTGAATCAAGTAACATTTAACTAATTGATTGTATTTTCTTTTTATTAATTCCATGTTTGCAATTGAGTTATGTGTGAAGCAGTAAAAACATCCCACTGTTCTTTGAAAATGGTGTTATATTTTATCACACAGTGTCTTAAACATACTGTTTAAGGAGATGATGTGAGGATTAAAATGCAGCTTTAACCAACAGTATTTTTTACAGAGCTAGAACAAATAATTTCACAATTTGTGTGGAAATACAAAAAACCTCGAATAGCCAAAGGAATCTTAGGACAGAAGAATGGACCTGGAGGAATCAACCTGCCTGACTTCAGGCTCTACTACAAAGTCACAGTCATCAAGACAGTATGGTACTGCCACAAAGACAGAAATATAGATCAGTGGAACAAAATAGAAAGCCCAGAGATAAATTCACGCACCTATGGACACCTTATCTTTGACAAAGGAGGCAAAAATATACAATGGAGCAAAGACAATCTCTTTAACAAGTGGTGCTGAGAAAACTGGCCAACCACTTGTAAAAGAATGAAACTAGAACACTTTCTAACACCATACACAAAAATAAACTCAAAATGGATTCAAGATCTAAACATAAGACCAGAAACTATAAAACTCCTAGAGGAGAACATAGGCAAAACACTTTCCGACATAAATCAAACCAGGATCCTCTATGACCCACCTCTCAGAATACTGGAAATAAAAGCAAAAATGAACAAATGGGACCTAATTAAACTTAAAAGTTTCTGCACAACAAAGGAAACTATAAGCAAGGTGACAAGACAGCCTTCAGAATGGGAGAAAATAATAGTAAATGAAGCAACTGACAAAGAACTAATCTCAAAAATACACAAGCAGCTCCTGCAGCTTAATTCCAGAAAAATAAACGACCCAGTCAAAAAATGGGCCAAAGAATGGCATTGAAACATGTATAATATCATATAAGAAATGAATCGCCAGTCCAGGTTCGATGCATGATACAGGATGCTCGGGGCTGGTGCACTGGGATGACCCAGAGGGATGGTACGGGGAGGGAGGTGGGAGGGGGTCGGAGGGGGGTTCAGGATGGGGAACACGTGTACACCCGTGGTAGATTCATGTTGATGTATGGCAAAACCAATACAATATTGTAAAGTAATTAGCCTCCAATTAAAATAAATTAAAATAAATTTAAATAAATAAATAAAATGCAGCTTTAGTTTATGGAAGAAATACCGTTCAACAATAGTCAGTACAACTTACATGCAGTGAAAATGACAATCAGCCGATTTATTAAGTGTGGAGACAGATGTCTTGTGTAAAAGATTTCTGTGTCTTTGCTGGAAGACGTGAGTGTGCATTATTCATCTCTGCTCAGGCACTACATTCAAATCCTTTCCAAGTGTTCCCTTTTAAAGCACTTTCATGCTGAATTGCTGTCTGTGAATTTGTGCCTTATATTTAACACCCAATTTGACTTGTAGCAGAATCACAGTAGCAAAGTAGGGTAGAAACTAAGGGTCAAAGAATAGCTTAATCTGAAAATCCCAGCTTTATGTAGATACAGTGGGTATAAGAGGACTCCAGTGCCGAAGTGTTTTGTGAAAATGAAAGCTTCACCATGTTAGATGGGATTATTGTACTCAAGTATGCTTGGCATTAAAACATCCTCTTTTTTTCTGATTAGCAAACCTTCTCTAATTACCCATCAAGAAACGGGGGGAAAGAAAGAAATACCTTTCACTTCTGTTTTAGTAAACTCACCTGAGGAATTTAAGCCTCACGTGAGGCTTTTTACTATTTTTTTTTTTACTCAGGAAATTCACTTTACATCTAAAATAGGAAAAGACTTTTTTCTCCAAAGGGTTGAACTAGTGTTGAAAGGCTTATAATTAATGCAATAAGTGATTCTGGAAATTGTGTTTGAATAGAATCCCTGTCCCCCCAATCAGATACCCCAAGGGCGTTCTAACAGTTGAAACTCAGAGAACTCAGCTTGTTTTACCTTTCCTGTGTTAAAAAAGAACACATGGTGGCAGTCCTTAAGCACCATATTTCCTTGATTTAGTTCTTTCTTGGGGGAAACAAGAGTCTCCCTCAAGCTTTTCTAGGGCTCCTGACAGATTCTTTTCTCCTTTAAGTGGTAACTGAATTACTAAGACATTTCCTCTACTGAGGAAAGAACAGTTGGGGGACTCTAGCCTTGTGATTTGCTTTCTCACTTGAGATTCAACCTGGTCAGGAAGGAATTGTTTCTTTGAAATTTTAAGACACACCTCCAGTTTTTGCATTATCACTGCCTTAATGGGTCTCTCCGGAGAAGGCAATGGCACCCCACTCCAGTGTTCTTGCCTGGAGAATCCCAGGGATGGGGGAGCCTGGTGGGCTGCCCTCTATGGGGTCGCACAGAGTCAGACACGACTGAAGCGACTTAGCAGCAGCAGCAGCAGCAATGGTTCTCTCTTCCTTCTCTTTTCTCACTTTTCTGAAGCAACTTTTCTAGTGAGTATACTTTGGATTAGCCTTGTCATAGAGTTGGACTGTGAAGAAAGCTGAGCACTGAAGAATTGACGCTTTTGAACTGTGGTATTGGAGAAGACTCTTGACAGTCCCTTGGACTGCAAGGAGATCAGTCCTGGGGTTTCTTTGGAGGGAATGATGCTAAAGCTGAAACTGCAGTACTTTGGCCACCTCATGCGAAGAGTTGACTCACTGGAAAAGACTTTGATGCTGGGAGGGATTGGGGGCAGGAGGAGAAGGGGACGACTGAGGATGAGATGGCTGGATGGCATTACTGGCTCGATGGACATCAGTCTGAGTGAACTCCGGGAGTTGGTGATGGACAGGGAGGCCTGGCGGAGAAGGCAATGGCACCCCACTCCAGCACTCTTGCCTGGAAAATCCCATGGATGGAGGAGCCTGGTGGGCCGCAGTCCATGGGTCGCTAAGAGTCGGACACGACTGAGCGACTTCACTTTCACTTTTCACTTTCATGCATTGGAGAAGGAAATGGCAACCCACTCCACTGTTCTTGCCTGGATAATCCCAGGGACGGGGGAGCCTGGTGGGCTCCTGTCTGTGGTGTCGCACAGAGTTGGACACGACTAAAGCGATGCAGCTGCAGCAGCAGCAGCAGCAGCAGCAGCAGCAGCAGCAGCAGCAGCAGGGAGGCCTGGCGTGCTGTGATTTATGGGTCGCAAAGAGTCGGACATGACTAACTGAACTGAACTATGGGGTTGCACAGGGTTGGACACGACTGAAGCGACTTAGCAGCAGCAGCAGCATCTTAAATAGACAAAAGAAGATTTGGTTGGGAGGCAGTTATGCAAGGTTACCAGGAAAAACACAATAAACAAGAATAAAGTTGTTATGCAGATTTAAGTCCTTGCTTTCTCCATCGAGAAGAGTTTCTGGAGATTTAGAGTCATATTTCGGGTAAAGCATCTGCCTACAATGCAGGAGACCCAGGTTTGATCCCTGGGTTGGGAAGATCCTCTGGAGAAGGAAATGGCAACCCACTCTAGTACTCTTGCCTGGAAAATCTCATGGACGGAGGAGCGTTGTAGGCTACAGTCCATGGGTTCGCAAAGAGTCAGACACGACTGAGCGACTTCACTTTCTTTCTTTCTCTTTCTTATACAAAGAGGGAGTGCCAGGTCTGCTAAGTTGCTTCAGTTCAGTTCAGTTCAGTTCAGTTGCGTCAGACTCTTTGCGACCCCATGAATCGCAGCACGCCAAGCCTCCCTGTCCATCACCATCTCCCGGAGTTCACTCAGACTTGCGTCCATCGAGTCAGTGATGCCATCCAGCCATCTCATTCTCATGTCCTCTTTGTGACCCTGTGGACTATTGCCCACCAGTCTCCTTTTGTCCATGGAATTCTCCAAGCAAGAATACTGGAGTGGGTTGCATGCCTTCCTCCAGGGGATCTTCCTCACCCAGGGATGGATCCCACCTCACTCTCTTGCATCTCCAGTATTGCAGGTGGATTTTTTTTTTTTTAACTTCTGAGCCACCAGGAAAACCTACAGAGAGAAGACATCCTTACAAATGGAGATTTCACTTATAAATATCTATTACAAAAGCTTTCCCTTCATATGCTATTTCATTTATTTAATTATTTACTAAAAGTTCTATTAAAGTATAATTATCTTACAGTATTATTTTAGTTTCAGATGTACAGCATAGTGATTTGATAGTTTTATACATTACAGAATGATTACAATAGTTACTATCTATTATCATAAAAATTATTACAGTATTATAGATTATATTCACTGTGCTGATATCACATCCTGAAGACTTATTTATCTATATCTGAAAGTTTGTACCTCTTAATTTCCCTCACCTGTTTCACTTATCGCCTCCCCTCTGGCAACTACCTGTTTGTTCTCTATGAGTCTGTTTCTGTTTTGTTTTTTAGATTCCACATGTAAGTGAAATCATACACTATTTGTTTTTCTCTGTTTGACTTATTTCACTTAGCACAATACTCTGTAGGTCCATCCATTTTATCACACAAGACAAGATTTTTTTTTTATGGCTGAGTAATATTTCTGTGTGTGTGCACAGAAATATATATATGTATATGTATATATATATATATATATATGTGTATATGCTTCAGTGGACATAAGGGTACATATTTCTTTTCGAATTGGTGTCTTTGTTTTTTTAGGGAAAATACCCAAAAGTGTTCCGTTTTTCATTTTTGAGGAAACTCCATATTGTTTTCCATAGTGGCTGTACCAGTTGCAATCCTACTAACAATGCACAAGTGTTCTCTTGTCTCCATATCCTCCCCAGCACTTGTTATTTGTTGTCTTTTTGATGATAGCCATTATGACAGGTGTGGTGATATCTCATTTTGATTTTGATTTGCATTTCCCTGATGAGTGCTGTTGAGCATCTTTTCATGTGCCTTGTTGGCTGTCTGTATGTCTTCTTTGGAAAAATATCTGTTCAGGTCCTCTGCCCATTTTTTAGTTGGGTTGTTTGTTTTTCTGATGTTCATTTGTATGTGTTCTTTGTATATTTTCACTATCACTCCCTTATCAGATGTATTGCTTTCAAATATCTTCTCGCATTTAGTCGGCTGCCTTGTTGTTCTGTTAATAGTTTCCTTTACTGTGCAGAAGCTTTTTAGTTTGATGTAGCCTCATTTGCTTGTTTCTGTTTCCCATGCCTGAAGTGCCTATATCTGCTGTTTCTTAAAAATAATCAGCCTAGATTAATTCTTATACCAAAGAGGTGTATTTTGGGGTGCTATATTCCATTCCCCTTCAATTGGTCAAGTCATCTCTTATTTTCTTAAACCCGCTGACATTCACACTATTTCTAATTCTTCACCGTCTTCCATGGAGTATACTGCCCTACTAGATGAATACTCAGAGCAGTTTTATTATAATGCTTTCTAGGCAAACAGATAAATTGAAAGTAAAGTCAATTCCTAGGTAAAAATATCTTTTATTATGTTTGGTACAGTGCTTGGACCTGAGATACATGATGGTATTCTTGGGACCCCTTTGGTGGTCCAGTGGTTAGGGCTCTGTGCTTCTAATGCAGCGGGCATGGGTTCAATCCCTGGTTGGGGAACTAAGGTCCCACATGTTGCATTGTGTGGCCAAAATAATAAATACAAATAAAAATAAGTAATTAAAAAAAATGATATTCTGTAAGACAAATCTCAGCTGACATTAGCTAAGGTTTGTGAGCTAAGGCTTCCCAGGTGGTGCTAGTGGTAAAGAACCTGTCTACCAATGCAGGAGACTTAAGAGATGTGAGTTTGATCCCTGAGTTGGAAAGATCCCCTGGAGGAGGGCACGGCAATGCACAATGCACTCAAGTATTCTTGCCTGGATAATCCCATGGACAGAAAAACCTGGAGGGCTACAGTCTATGGGGTCACAAAGAGTTGGACACTACTGAAGCGAATCAGCACGCAAGTTTTGTGAAGTCTCAACATAGTCACTAAAGCCAGGGTTTCTCCACAGAAGTACTATTGATATTTAGGGTTGGCAAGTGTTTGTTGTGAGGAGGTTAGGGTTGTAGGATGTTTTGCAGTGTCCTGGCCTCTACTTGCTACATGCCAGTAGCATATTCCCCACCAACTGTGACAATCAGAAATGTCTCCAGACACTGTCAGATGTCCCCAGGGTGGGGGTGGGGTGAGGACAAAATTGCCCCCGGTTGATACATCCTGGATTAGAGTATTTTGGGCCTGGCCTTTCATTAAAAAGATAGTTACTTTTCAATAGAAACCATATATACAATTATCAATTAATGCCCATTATACTATTTGTTTGTACCACCCTCCTGACTTTCAGTATGCTTCCTGTATTTGAAGAGTTAAAAATAGCTTCATCTCTTTTCTATGACTGTGACATATGATTATGCAAGTAATTTATAATATCCTTACCCAAACCCCATTTTCAAGCATTTTCTCTTACAAAGCAATAATCTATAATATACCACAAACAGTTCATCTGTGTCGTTTTCTGCATTGGTCTCTGATCAGTGTATTATGCTGACTTGCCATTATTTTTAAAGCAGTGATGCTAAACTATTTTGGATAAATACTTTCATTGCTTTGTAACTTTGCTGGAAAGATTAAAGACACTTTCTTTTAATATTTTGGGGGATTTCTTTTCTACCAAAGATTTTTAGCCAGCATTGCTTTTTAAGATATCATGCTCTGATGATTTATTTGTTAAGTTTACCCTTTCAGCATAACTGCTGCTATAAGCTTGAGATGCATCATACATTTTCAAAACCAGTCAGCCCACTAGAATTTCGATTTTTTCCCCATCACATTTGCAGGAACTTTATACAGACAGATTTCCTATTTAAAGATAACTTTGATTTTGTATAAACCTCACCGTGCCATTTAAGTAATAAATATTGGTTCATGAACTGGTTTAACTTTCTGCTGAGAACTGCTAAAAGCCTTTTAATAGAAAACAATAGGGAATGTCAAACATTGAATCACGATCTCACTGAAGCAATTTTTCTTAGACTTTCATCACACAGAAGTTTTCTCTGTGCTCAAATTTTGCTAGAAATTTTGTCGGTTCAAATCTGTTGTGATGCTTTGTGCCACTTGTCTACCCAAATTTTATGCATAAAAAGCATAATTTTAATATGTTGCTCACTTTAAAGTTATTTAATTTTTATCTATAGATACAGTTATAGACAAAGTGAGATCATGACTTTATTTTAGGTTAAATATTCACTAGGAGATGTGGCAGAATAGCCACACGTATGTTTAATAGTATATGACTTGTTACTTTGAAGCAAATAAGCTAGAATTCTCCCAAATGAGCTACTTATTTTCACTCTGTCTTCTTGCCAGTCTGTGCCCTCTAACCCAGGCCAGCTGTCTCACAACATAGACCAGGTGAAAGGAATGTAGACTTGGCAGAGTTCACTTGTCATATAGAAAATTTGCTAGAATAGTATAAGCTACTAGGTTTATTTATTTCAGTATTTTTCAGCTACAATACGCTTTCTGTGGGTTTTGACTAGATCCTAATTTTTACAACTCATATAGATCTATTGAGAACAGTTGAGAGGGGAAAATATATAAATGAAAACAAAACAATAACTCAGATTATTCATTCTGGCTTCATGTAAACAGAGTCTGCATGTATGCTATGTGAAAAGTCCTTTTTCCAGCTAGCCACCATTTTGGACTTTTCCTTATCTTTCTCCTTCTCTTCCTTTCTTCCATTTCTTATAGAAATGTTTAGCAGTGATGATCCTTATTAAATGTTTTGCAAACATGTGTCCATTGCTGAAATAGTGGTTTGATTAGGCTAGAAAATAAGAATGTTGGACCCTAGAGGAGGTGGGTCTTCAGACACCTAAAAGATGTAAGTCATGATTGAAAGTGAAGTTGCTCGGTTGTGTTCGACTCTTTGTGACCCCATGGATTGTAGCCCATGGGATTTTCCAGGGAAGAGTACTGGAGTGGGTTGCCATTTCCTTCTCCAGGAGATCTTCCTGACCCAGGGATCAAACCCAGGTCTCCTGCATTGCAGGCAGAGGCTTTACCTCTGAGCCACCAGTGAAGCCCCTAAGTCATGATTAGGTTGTATTTTATATTCCCTCATTGTGGACTTCCATCCATTTTAATGCCTCGCATATGAAAGGTACTTTTTTCCCCTTTGATCAGTGTATCCTTACATTAGAAATGAAAAATGATCCTATTTTCTTTTCCATTTACTTTCCTCAGTGACCACAGTTAACTCCTCTTCCAAGATGAGGCTAGAAAAACATTTTATACAGCTTACAATACAATATGTTAAGTATGCTCGATTCCATGGCACTTGAGGTATATTGGAATTTATCTTTTGTTGCATGGAAGTACATGACTTGTTTAACTTGTGTGTCATATATTCCAGTGTGGTTGGAGCATAAGTTGCATTGGGACAGTTTAAAGGATATGATACTAGAAAGATAGGACCTTAAATGCCAGTTAATGAATTTGGACTTTATTCTGTATGCATAGTCATGGGAAGTGTTTTAAAGGATTCTGGCATAATCTGGTTTCCATTTTGCTGAGAGAATTTTGGTAGTAGTATTAAAGATGAATTAAAGGGAAAGGATGTAGGATGTAAACAGTTCAGTTAAGAGTTCACTACAGTTATTCAGATGAGAGATAACGAGTATATGAAATTAGTTCATGGTCAGTGTAAATGGAAAGGAACAAATATTTTGTAAATATGATAGACAGAAATTAGTGACTAATTACATATAAGGCATCAGGAGCAATAAAGAAGAATGACCCAAAAACTTCAGCTATGACCTAGGGGAATACAGGAGGAGGACAAGGAGGAGCAGGTTTGATTTGGAAAGGTGAGGTTGCATGTGTTTCTTATGAGATTACTGTAGAACACTAGGCATTCAGAACATTCAGAACAATGAAACTAGAGTTCAGGAGAGAACTCAGAGTAAGAGATATAGATCTGACAGCCATCAGCATATATGGAATAGTTTAAACTATGACCTGAGCAACATTGCTCAGCGAGAGCATATAGAATTGAGAAGAGAACAGGGAAGAGGACATAATGCAGGGGAAAGATGGGTTTTAAGAAGCTGGTAAAGAAAAGAAGCAGATAAAGGGACCACGTAGTTGGGCTATGGATGTCTTGATCAGACTAAAGGAAAATTAGGATATAGTGCTGCTGAGGAACTGAAAAAAGAGAATGTGAAGAAACAAAAGGAATGAGAAGAGAGAAATTAAGAAAGATTGAGAGAGAAATTGAGAGACTTAAGAGTGACTGAGAAACAGATTGCTAGGGAGATCAAGAGAATGAGCAAGAGAGGAATATATGTATGCGTAAATACAGAGTGAGAGACAGAACTTTGAGAGGAAATAAAACTGAGAGAGCAGATTTTCAGAAGAGACCATACAGGGGAGATGGAGTTAAAAGCATATATGAGGGAAGATTCTTAGAAAATTAGGAGGACATTTCTTCCTCTGGTGCAGAAGAGAGTAAGAATAGAGAAAATACTTTTTGAAGGATATATAGGTAAGGGAAGTTGAGAGTTCAGATCTGATGATCTTGATTTCTGTAAGAATAAGGGGAAAAGTCCCCCATGACCAAGAGCTGGCCTGAGTGAAGCAGGGCTGAGTAAAAGCATCAATGTTAGATTTTTAAAGACTAAGAGTTGTTAAAAAAAATTGATAACTCTAAAGTGGAACCAATTAGCAAGAATGTGTGGGTTTTCTCTTGCTTTCAGCTGCCTGTGATTTTGAAGAGTTAAATAAAAAAATAAGGGATGGTTGTAGGGTTATGAATTGGCAGATCCAATGTGGTAACAGGTCGGAGGCCTTTTAGGCCTGTGATTACTGATGAGGGTCAGGTAGGCATGTCAGGGTAGTCAGGAAGTGGCTGATCAAGTAAGATGTGATTGGAGGTCTCATTGAGATTGAAAAGCAGATTTAGTGGGAGTGAAAAAGTATATTTTAAAGCCTAATTATAAGGTTAGAGTCTTGCAGATTTAAAGAGAGAGTCTATTATGGCTTAACTAATTTTTATAACTAAAAAGTAATGTTGAGTAAAACATGAAAAGAATCCTTAAATGCCCATGAAGTGTGTGTGCCCATGAAGAGTTGAAAAATCTTTTAAGGACTTTTAAGGAATAAAATCAGAAAAACTGAAGCTGAAATGAAATGTTCTTTCTCTCTCGTGTATGTATGTATATGCATGTGTGTGCATGTTAGTCTCTCAATCATGTCCAACTCTTTGTGACCCATTGGACTGTAGCCCGCCAGGCTCCTCTGTCCATGGAATTCTCCAGGCAATAATACTTGAGTGGATTGCCATTCCCTTCTCCAGTATGTATGTATGTATATGTGTGTGTGTATATAGTGTTCATATATGTACAAACTTATATACATATTGTTATATGTATTAATGGGCTTCCCAGGTGGTGCTAGTGGTAAGGAAGACATAAGGGACGTGGGTTTGATTCCTGAGTCAAGAAGATCCCCTGGAGGAGGGCGTGGCAACCCACTGCAGTATTCTTGCCTGGACAGTCCCATGGACAGAGGAGCTACAGTCCATAGGGTTACAAAGAGTCAGACATGACTGAAATGACTTAGCATATATGCATATATTAATATTTATTATATGTGGTATATATTATATATTTTTCTTTCAGCCTTTTTGAAACAAGAAAAGCTTGAAAAAATGGATGAATCCATGTTTAACTGCAAAGGAAAACCATGTTTAACTGCAAAGGAAAAGATTGAATGAGGAAGGTCTGGCTTGCTAATCATGAACCCTTTAACTTTTTTATACCTCACTAAATGCTGCATTCAGAGAAGGTGATGGCACCCTACTCCAGTACTCTTGCCTGGAAAATCCCATGGATGGAGGAGCCTGGTAGGCTGCAGTCCATGGGGTCGCGAAGAGTTGGATACGACTGAGCGACTTCCCTTTCACTTTTCACTTTCATGCATTAGAGAAGGAAATAGCAACCCACTCCAGTGCTCTTGCCTGGAGAATCCCAGGGACAGGGGAGCCTGGTGGGCTGCCGTCTGTGGGGTCACACAGATTCAGACATGACTGAAGTGACTTAGCAGCAGCATCAAATGCTGCATTAACTTAAAATGTGAATAAATTTTCCTTATCAATATGAAAAACCTGCCATTAACTCTACCCTTTATTCTATTTACTATTAACTCTCTATCTCTCATCCTCTATCCAGTCCCTAATTTTGACTGGTTCTACATCAGAAATATCTTCTTGAATTGATCTTTATACCTCTCTGTTGACATGTTGACTTCATGTTCACATAAAATTCACATATGTTGCCTTTTGAATTTTGCTGATCTTTTCTGCATATTAAAAGGTATAAAAGTTCTCTGTGAAAAGGGATAGTGTTATAGTTAGGATTGCTATCATAGTTTCCATAATTCAGAAAGTTAGAAAGCATGTTGTAAAGAGTTAACTTTGTCCTATGCCAGTGAACCCAACTTTGATCAAACTAAACTAGAGTCTTCAGCTCTGAGAGGGCATTTGTTCTCAGTGTTTTCTGCTTGATTTCCCTCAGTTGAAATGAAATGGATGAATAATTTTAATTTGTCTTTTTTGCATTCAAATATAAAAAGTCATTGAGTGTTAGTTGAAAATTTATGAAGTGACAGTCTTGTTAATAAAGATAAATGAGATGGCTTGTTTTATTAATATTAATGTTGCACAAAATATAGCTTTGCTAAATAAATATAGGGTTACATTTTACAAATTTTGCAAACTAAAAAAAAAATCTATAGCAATTGTAGAGCTTAAGGCCAAGTTGTAATCTTCAGGTGCATTTTATTTGTGGGTAAATTAAAAAAATTGGAGAATCACTCGAATTTATTTTAAATGTTTCTAAGAAAATCTGGTTACAGATTTAATGATTTCCAGTATTTGTAGTGATGTCTCAATCATCATACTTAAACAATGAGGACTAATGTAAAACATACAGATGTCTGGTAAATGAAAGGCAGAATCCTCCATGCTCTAATATAAGTCAGTCCCATCATTATGAACTCCATAGGGGAGTCACATGTTCTGGCTACGGTGAAATGCTTATAGCCTCAAAGAAAAAGTCAGGCCCAGATTTTCTGTTAAAGATGGGGATTGAATTAATAGTTAGGGGAAAATGGGGAAGGAAAAAGTCTTGGGAATGTTTTCATTTCAATCATTTATTCTTTAAATATTTGTGAGTGCCTATTATGAGATGGTTGGTCCATTACCAACTCAATGGACATGAATTTGAGCAAACTTTGGAACACACTGAAGGACAAGAAAGCCTGGCGTGCTACAGTCCATGGTGTTGCAAAGAGGTGGACACGACTTAATGACTGAGCAGCAACAACAACAAAAATTATGTACCAGGTCTATGATGGGTCCTGTGAATGAGACAATTCTTGCCCTCATGGCTGTTCATCCCTTTACTTCTCAGATGGGGTGTTCATGTGGTTCAATGGTATTTTTGCTTGTCTTGGAATTTGGCTGAATCCTTCTGGTCAAAGACATAACTTAGTAAAGATGATTAAGATGTTGAGGTAGAGAGAAGGGAGGCAAGTTATTGCTGAACAAAATTGATGTGACGAGCTTAGGTATTTTCTCCTTAACCTCTTTCCCTTTTGACTGCATGCCTAAGCTTTCACAGTGGATTAGCAAGTGGAATGTGTGATGTAGGCAACACAGGACTCGATTTCAAGTTTTTTCATGATTATTTTGGAAAGTGATAGAAATTAGAAGCCCAGTTTGCCTACACCAGAGATAGTTCAGTTCAGTTCAGTTGCTCAGTCATGTCCGACTCTTTCCGACCCCATGAATTGCAGCATGCCAGGCCTCCCTGTCCATCACCAACTCCCGGAGTTCACCCAAACTCATGTCCATAGTGTCGGTGATGCCATCCAGCCATCTCATCCTCTGTCGTCCCCTTCTCCTCCTGCCCCCAATCCCTCCCAGCATCAGGGTCTTTTCCAATGAGTCAACTCTTTGCATGAGGTGGCTAAAGTATTGGAGTTTCAGCTTTAGCATCAGTCCTTCCAATGAACACCCGAGACTGATCTCCTTTAGGATGGACTGGTTGGATCTCCTTGCAGTCCAAGGGACTCTCAAGAGTCTTCTCCAACACCACAGTTCAAAAGCATCAATTCTCTGGTACTCAGCTTTCTTCACAGTCCAACTCTCACATCCATACATGACCACAGGAAAAACCATAGCCTTGACTAGACGGACCTTTGTTGGCAAAGTAATGTCTCTGCTTTTGAATATGCTATCTAGGTTGGTCATAACTTTCCTTCCAAAGAGTAAGTGTCTTTTAATTTCATGGCTGCAATCACCACCTGCAGTGATTTTGGAACCCCCCAAAATAAGGTCTGACACTGTTTCCCCATCTATTTCCCATGAAGTGATGGGACCAGATGCCATGATCTTAGTTTTCTGAATGTTGAGCTTTAAGCCAACTTTTTCACTCTCCTCTTTCACTTTCATCAAGAGGCTTTTTAGTTCTTCTTCACTTTCTGCCATAAGGGTGGTGTCATCTGCATATCTGAGGTTATTGATATTTCTCTCAGCAATCTTGACTCCAGCTTGTGTTTCTTCCAGCCCAGCGTTTCTCATGATGTACTCTGCATAGAAGTTAAATAAGCAGGGTGACAATATACAGCCTTGATGTACTCTTTTTCCTATTTGAATCCAGTCTGTTGTTCCATGTGCAGTTCTAACTGTTACTTCCTGATCTGCATATAGGTTTCTCAAGAGGCAGGTCAGGTGGTGTGGTATTCCCATATCTCTCAGAATTTTCCACAGTTTATTGTGATCCACACAGTCAAAGGCTTTGGCATAGTCAATAAAGCAGAAATAGATGTTTTTCTGGAACTCTCTTGCTTTTTCCATGATCCAGCAGATGTTGGCAATTTGATCTCTGGTTCTTCTGCCTTTTCTAAAACCAGCTTGACACCAGAGGTAGAGGTGACATTTATTCCAGACTATTTTTTTTTTCTCATTTTAGTTTTATGGTGTAAGCTGTGATTATGAATGTAACTGTATTATTCAGTGTTTACACTTTACATATCAAAACAAGTATTAATGTATTGAATATAAGAGGGGGAAATGTAAAAATTGAGCTACATCTTTAGGTTTATTGGAAGGTTAGTTTTCCTAACTTTGATTCAGGATCACTAACAATGCTAATGACTTTGACCAAAAGTTATCATCTGAATGATCCTCAGACATCATGTACATTTGGATTTAGTATCATACTTTTCTGTACTTCAGTAGGGATCAAAAATATTTCAAAATCATTCTGTTTTGAGAAATTTAGTTACTTCTTGCTGTTTTAAATGAAAGGATTTGCATTATGACTCAGAATTACTTGGTGTCAATAAGACATCAGAAATGTCTCTGACGAACTTATGGTTACAAGCAGGGAAGGTTGGGGGGAAAGGATAGATTGGGAGATGGGGCTTGACATATACACGCTGCTGCTGCTGCCGCTGCTAAGTCGCTTCAGTCATGTCCGACTTTGTGTGACCCCATAGATGGCAGCCCACCAGGCTCCCCCGTCCCTGGGATTCTCCAGGCAAGAACACTGGAGTGGGTTGCCATTTCCTTCTCCAATGCAAAAAGTGAAAAGTGAGAGTGAAGTCGCTCAGTTGTGTCTGAGTCTTAGTGACCCCGTGGACTGCAGCCCACCAGGCTCCTCCGTCCATGGGATTTTCCAGGCAAGAGTACTGGAGTGGGGTGCCATTGAAGGACCTACTGGATAGCATGGGGAACTCTACTCATTATTCTGTAATAACCTAAATGTTAAAAGAATCTGAAAAAGAATAGATACATATATATGTATAACAAAATCACTTTGCTGGACACCAAGAACTAACACAACATTGTTAATCAGCTATGCTTCAATATAAAATTAAAAAAAAAATTAAAGATCTCTGAAAAATAAAAATATGTTATCCATATGTTTTTTTTGAGACATCTAGGTGTTTAATTTCATGGTCTAGGAAAATTAACCTCTAGATTGACTATTTTTCCCAAATCTGCAATTGATATTTTAGATAATGTAAAGGGAGAAGATGTAAATGGTATTTTAGTCTCTTTTCCAAGAAGATTTATGCCTTTGTTTCTTGTTGTTTTTCTTCATGGAATTAATCATCACAGTATTAGAAGAATTCTTATTTAACAATGTTACATGCCTTTGCTTTGTGTGGAGAATAGTTAATTTCTCTTTGACAGAATTTCA
Source organism: Ovis canadensis (assembly GCF_042477335.2). NCBI lineage: Eukaryota > Metazoa > Chordata > Mammalia > Artiodactyla > Bovidae > Ovis > Ovis canadensis. Next base: position 110,856,723 of record NC_091727.1, on the reverse strand, counting down.
GATTTCTAATATGCCTATGTTAGCATGTAGGTATTTTGGTGATAGGTACTTTAAAGAAAGTTACAAATGGTTGCACTACATTTACCTAGTAGCTAACATTAGTTTCTATGGCAGAAGATATATAAGCTGTTTTCAGTCTTGACAATATAGAAATAAGATCAGCTTTGTTCAAGAAAGTTTTCATTTACATTAATAATATTAGAGTAAAATCCCAGTTGAGTCTATATCAGGAAATCTTTCATGCTCTAATATCATTATATATTCAGAAATAACAACCTTTCCTTTAAATAAAATTAGAGAGAATCTGTTTGAGACTGAATAAAAAAATATATTGGAATACTGTGTACGGTGGAGATACGTACTCTTGCTCTGTTGGGAATCCATTTATCTCTGACTCTGAAACTAATCATATTATTAATAGTCATACACACTCTGGGAAACTTGAAAAACAATCAGTTTGTTCAGTTCCAGAAGGACCCTCTGAGATAGCTTCTCTTGCCTGAAAAACCCCATTTGACTCCCTTTCTGAGATTATTATTTTCTACATTTTTTGCATGTGTATGTATCCCAGGATGGTGCTTCATACTTGAACTATCTTCAGTATTCATATTCTTTTATCTAATTTTTTTTCTCCTTTGGTAGACCCTGTCAAGTATTATTGATCCTTAGCAGATATTTCCTTGGTGAGCCAGTTCGGGGACCTACATATTTCTAAAGGGCTCTAGCATACCGTTGGTCTGGAGAATCCAAATTGCTACTGCTATTTCCTTTATATAAGTTTGTTCATGACTTGTGTTTGGGCACCATACACTTATACCAGTATACTTAAAAGAGGTTAGATTTTCAGATAGCACTTCTGACCCATGTTAGAGTGACCTGAAGCCTTATGGTTATAGCTATACCAAATGAGGTGGCTGCTACTGCTGCTGCTAAGTCACTTCAGTCGTGTCCGACTCTGTGAGACCCCATAGACGGCAGCCCACCAGGCTCCCCCGTCCCGGGGATTCTCCAGGCAAGAACACTGGAGTGGGTTGCCATTTCCTTCTCCAATGCGTGAAAGTGAAGTCACTCAGTCGTGTCCGACTGTTTGCGACCCCGTGGGCTGCAGCCTACCAGGCCGTCCATGGGATTTTCCAGGCAAGAGGACTGGAGTGGGGTGCCATTGCCTTCTCCAATGAGGTGGCTAGAAATGTGGAAAAGTCACACTCAAGTAGAACTGCAGACCAGGCTTGACTGTCCATGCCAAGGGAAAGAGGCCATGTTGTATAGGAGTGGGGTTTTACAGTGTTTTTTTTCTTGAAGAAGTGCAACCATCTTTTTAACTAAAATCCTATGTGGAACTCTAATATCTAAAATAATTAAGAAAATGCACTTGCCCCGATTAGAGTAGTCTTTCATCTACTCTGTCTTCTGCCTGGCTTCCTCGTCATCCCATACCTCTCTGGAGTCCTATGTGCTCTGAGAAATGAGACTGAAATCCACTGGAACAATAATAACTTTTTAAAATATTTATTTTTATTTATTTGGTTGTACCAGGCCCTAGTTATGGCATGCAGACCCTTAGTTGTGGCATATGAGATCTAGTTTCTTGACCAGGGACCAAACCTGGGCCCCCTGCATTGGAAGCATGGAGTCTTAACCACTGGACCACCAGGGAAGTCCCAATAAAATTTTTTTGAAATGCGTTGATCATTGACTTTTGAATATTTATTTATTTATTTATTTATTTTTACATTTTAAAATTGGAGTGTTGACCATTTAGGGATGTCATATTAAGTCACATAAGAATTATAGTCCTACTATACAAATTGGCCCCAGAGACCTGAAGAGGAACTAAAAAGCCTCTTGATAAAAGTGAAAGAGGAGAGTGAAAAAGTTGGCTTAAAGCTCAACATTCCCAAAACAAAGATCATGGCATCCGGTCCCATCACTCCATGGGAAATAGATGGGGAAACAGTGGAAACAGTGTCAGACTTTATTTTGGGGGGCTCCAAAGTCACTGCAGATGGTGGTTGCAGCCATGAAATTAAGAGATGCTTACTCCTTGGAAGGAAAGTTATGACCAACCTAGATAGCATATTCAAAAGCAGAGACATTACTTTGCCAACAAAGGTCCATCTAGTCAAGGCTATGGTTTTTCCTGTGGTCATGTATGGATGTGAGAGTTGGACTGTGAAGAAAGCTGAGTGCCAGAGAATTGATGCTTTTGAACTGTGGTGTTGGAGAAGACTCTTGAGAGTCCCTTGGACTGCAAGGAGATCCAACCAGTCCATTCTAAAGGAGATTGGTCCTGGGTGTTCATTGGAAGGACTGATGCTAAAGCTGAAATTCCAGTACTTTGGCCACCTCATGCAAAGAGTTGACTCATCGGAAAAGACTCTGATGCTGGGAGGGATTGGGGGCAGGAGGAGAAGGGGACGACAGAGGATGAGATGGCTGGATGGCCTCACTGACTCGATGGACATGAGTCTGAGTGAACTCCGGGAGATGGTGATGGACACGGAGGCCTGGCGTGCTGTGATTCATGGGGTCGCAAAGAGTCAGACACTACTGAGCAACTGAACTGATATAAATTAGAATCAGGAAGAATTGCAAATCTGTCCATCTTTACCATCTTAACAAAAGACTAAGTAAATATATGATATATAATGACATTTCATGTAATTTGAAAGCTGAATTCCATACCTACCTCCATATCCACCCACTGACAGGAGGGAAACTGATTTGTTGAGTATCTCCTGTCTGGCAGGTACCCTGCCATGTGTATGGTATTCTCTAATTTAATTCTCACAACAACTCTAGGAGATAGCAATTATTCCTATTTTACAAATAATGAAAATTTGGCTTGTAGAGATAAAGAAACTATCTAAGGTTGCACAGCTAGGAAGAGAAGAATCTGAATTCTGAACCCTAAACTGGCTGGCTTACACCACGCCTGTACCATTTCCCCAGTGTTATGTTACCTTCCCAATTAATACAATAAGGGGAGGCAGTGATATCATGAGAGGTAAATTCAAGAGAGTTAGGAAAATCTGCATAAAGATGCCTCTGACCACAAATGCGGTCTTTTTCATTTACTACTTGTATTTTACTATGTTAGTACCTCTTCCTTTCATTTGCAATATATTTAGTATCTTCCACCTACACCCATCTTGTTCTCCCATGCCTCTCTCCTCCTTTCTCGTTTACCTTCTGTCTGTAGAGAGAGAATTGCACAGTCTTAAGAGGGCCAGGTCCTCCTTTCCTCTAATCAAGGTTCTTTTTGGTTACAAAAAGATGGAAATTCACTTAAGATAGTAAAATTGGGAGGTTATTGAGAAAACATACAGATAGCTCACAGAATGCAACAGCAAGACATGACTACTATTATCAGAAACTTAGGTGTCTATTTCTACCTCTCTGTGAGTGTATAGTTGTTCTTATGCCTGCTTCTTTCTCTTGGATTCCAACTAAATATCTGCTCTTTCCCCCTTCATACCTATACTCCCCTTAATTGGCTACCTCTTCTTAGTTATCTGAAGTGTTGGTCACTCTGGATGTCCAGACTAACTTGGACCTTTCATCCACGTGTCTAAGTTTAACCTCCTGATGGCTTATGATTAGCTTGGCCCAGCTCAGGAAAAATCTCTTTCTAGCATTAGGCATTCATCAGTGGTCCAATCAGCTATATTGGTGTAGCAGCCCACAGGTTCAGATATAGTCCCTTCAGTAGAGGTTCTAAGAAGGGCCTGAACCCCAAGACTTGTCAAGTATACTTTCCTCTATATTTTACTTTGCTCCCAGATGTACTCTCCTCCCTTGTAGCCTCTGGCCTAGCAAAGAGGGACCCTGGTAGCTAGCCAGACTTTGTTGTACAAAGGAGATTAGATTGTTCCACCCAGGACTTGTAGTGGGAGACGTGTTTAGTTCAGCTGGACTTGGGCATCCCAGAGTGTGGCAAAGGGCTCAGAAACCTTTGTAGGAAAATAAATGGAAAAATGTTCTTGGGTATTTATTTTTGCATGGAGTAAATCCTTACAAAATGACTTTTTGAATTAGAATGAATAACATAAAAAGCCTTTACCATGTGGAAGAGTTAGTATACACATGGGTAAGAAACATGAATGCAATCTACCTTGCCTGAGGTTTTCCTACCTGTGTAAATAGTAGGAAACATATTTCTATATATAAATTGTACTGGATGCTTTGTTTCTCATAGGTTCACCCATACTTGAAAAGAGGAGTATATATGATGTTGCTGCCATTTAAGGCCCAGGACTTCAAAGAGCATCATCAAACTACACTGCAACCCTTTTATACTCATGTGTGTGTGTGTGTATCTGTGTTGAGAATGGAGAATTACAGTGTGAGGTGGGAGTAATGCTTACAATATAGGCTAATAAGGTTATAGGAAAGTTTGGCCTTTAGGAGTTATGATTTGAGTAGGTGATAACAGTTGTGATATATAAGGACTTGGTTAAGAGAATTCTAGGGCCATGAGTCTAGTCTTGATGTATCATATTGTGACGTTGCAACTCTGATTTTCTAAAAAGACTAACAAAGGTTTCCTTGGTACTCCTCAGGCATCTTTCATTATGAATATTTAACTGGGGAGGTGAAGAAGGAGGTCATAATCAACAACTCCTCAAACTTGGCTGCATATCACTTTCAGATTTGAGAGTTTTTCCTGGAAGTGCTTTGCTTCTACCACTTGCCTCTCCCCAGTGTCAGCAGGTTTAGCAGCAGCTTAGGGAGGGCTCCCCTGGTGGCTCAGACAGTAAAGCATCTGTCTACAATGCAGGAGACCTGGGTTCGATCCCTGGGTGGGGAAGACTCCCTAGAAAAGGAAATGGCAACCCACTCCAGTACTCTTGCCTGGAAAATCCCATGGACAGAGGAGCTGGGTGCAGGCTACTATCCATGGGGTCGCAAAGAGTCAGGCACGACTGAGCAACTTCACTTTCAGGGAGGGCTCACCACTTTCTGGTTGCCCAAGCTTTTCTTCCTCAGGGCCTTTGCATATGATGAGTCTCCTAAACTTCATGGATAATGATGACCTGTCACTTCAGGGAGGCCCTCCCCAACTATCCTGTCTAAAATATCTCTCCTATTATCTCACTTAACACTCTTTTATTTTCTGCATTTTACTAATCACAACCTACACTTATTTTGTTTATTCATGTTATGCTTTAGTGAATGTTTCCCATCAGACTCTATCTATGTCAGTCACCATTGGTATCCCCAGTGCTTTACACAGCGTTTTGCACATAGGTGTTCAGTAAGTATTTGATGGATGAATAAATGAAGAAAGCAGTGGAACATTATCACCCATGATTACAAAGGAGCCACATAAGCCATTGTTTCACTTTAGAAAACATGTAAGAAATGTATTGCCACACTGGCTGTGTCTCTAATATTCACTTGGTTAGCATTAGTATAATCAATGCAGAAAGGGATGAGGGATTTGAGCAAATCATATATATGGAAAGTCCTCACATCTGCCTTTTAAAAATGGTATTTATCAAAGTTTATTATAAATATAGAAAAGCTCCCTTACTATAACTGTGCAGGCCAATGATTTTTCAAACATTGAACATACCCATGTAGTCAATGCACAGATCAAGAAACTGAATACCCCTAATACCCTGGAAGCTCCCTTCATGCCTTCTTCCAGTTACCATCCCTTCAAGGTTAGCCACCATCTTGTCTTCTAACATCATACATTAGTTTTATCATAGTTTGTACTCTTTCAATATTGTGTTTGTGAGATTCATCCATCAGCCATATTCTTGCATGTCCACAGTTAACCTTTTTAAATGAGTAGAGATGAATCCCAAGACACAATGAGAAGCCAAGATAATGGGAGAAGGAGGTTACTCATATAGAGTGAAGATTGGAGATTTATGTGCTAAAGTGAGCCATGTTCCAGTCAATTCATTTTGCCTTCTTTGCTTCCTCTAGCCTTGCTTCCCAAATCTTGAACATGTAGCTTACAGATATTTTCCCTCGGGAAAAACACTTACTGATCCACTGAAATCCATCTCTGCTACTGCAAAATAAAGAAATAAAAAATCTTTTGAGCCCATTCTTTCTCCCTGAGGTGTGTCCCTAGTGCCATTTTTTATATCAGGGGCAGCATTTAATTATTGATTCTTAATGCATATGTCTTGAAGGTGTTTATTAAATTGAGTTTAGGAGCATTGTTCTTTCCATCTCAATGCATGAGATTATGAGAAGATCTACTGGAGGATTGGCAATGAAAAAAACTGATTGAGTTTCTGGACTTTAACACAGAGACAGATAAAAATAGGATACTATGTGTGATTTAAAATTGGCAAGGACAGGCTTTCAGCATGAAGAAATCTCTTTGAGCTATTAATCATGAGTTATATGTTTTTGTGACAGTGAAAGGTAGAAGAAGCTTTAATTAAACACACCTTAATAACCTTCTCTTAGAAAATGTCTTTAAAAAAATAAATGTGGCATCAAATAATCTATGGAAGGTGGGGAGTAACTCTTCTAGAGTCCAATATAATGAGGAAGCACTCCCTGACAGAGAAGGTTGCCAAACACTTGCACAAATTACTAAAGAAAGCTGGGGAATCAGTGGCCATCTGTTCAGCGTGATTCTCAGGCAAATGTGCCTAGAGGCAGGGGGCTGGTTGACATGACCTTAGAAGGGAAAGGCCTTTTGCTTTACATTTGATGATTATCGAAGATTTTTCAAGCCTTAAAAATGCCTTAAAACTTAAGGAATGAAATAAGATGTGCCTTTGGCTCATGTGGTATATGTGTCTCCCTCTCGAACATTTTTAGACTTTATGCCAGAGACTACTTGGAGGCAAAAGACACCATTTATTTTCCTTTTTCTACTCTTAGTACCACACATTAAAAAAAGTTATTGTGCTGTTGCTTGGGTAAAGAGCTATTATTTACTGGGCCTCATTTTGAAATGTTTTTATTGCTTTTTAAAGTGGTCAAAATGATACTTTTAAAACCCACAATTTTGTGTGACCTGCGTATTGAACCAGCCCAGACACCACTTGAAAGGTCTTTGCAGGCCACTATGGCTCCATACACAATAATAATCAATACCACTTAGACTACTTATTGGGTGTATACTAGGTGCCAGGAACTGGTAGGCACTTTACATATGTTATCTCATTTAATTCTCTCAATGATCTGGCAAGGCAGGTATCATTATTATTTCACTTATAATGAGGGAAATATGTCTTGGCCAAGTCAGATAACTAGCCCTCAGTGACATAGCTAGTTGTTCTAAACACTGAATTATGAACTCAGGTCTCTTTGACTCCAAAGCCCACAGTTCTTTTCTGTATTACACTTTCCTAATACTTTGAGAACCCTGGTGTATTTAAAATAAGGCTCTGAAACAAATACAACTTCTGATTTGGACATATTTCTAGGTTCAACTGATTTGTTTCCTAGTCGTTTTTGACATATTGGTAAGATTGAGTTTCAGAATTGGAGAGTCCTAGGTTTGATGTTTGAAGTCTTCCTCTTCTACCCATCACCTATGTGACCTGTAGCAAGTTAATTAACCTCTCTGAACTTCAGGTTCCTCTTCTGTGAAGTAAATCAAATTAAAGAACCAACCTCACAGAGCTATTTTAAGGATTAAATGAAGTGGTATAAGTGAAAGTATATATCAAAATAATAAAGAGCAGGTAGTGAATTTTCTAGAAATATTAATAATAATGATGCAAGAATGGATTTTGAACTTATGGGACCTTGACAGTCTCTCTTCCCCTGCTCAGTAGTTAACTTGATTACCTCCCTCAGAAGGCTTTCCAGTTCTAACAGGGCAAGAAAATGTTGCCTACCATTGAGAATTTAGGTTTATCAATTGAATGGAGGCTGTCATAACAAAAGAATCTTGTTTCTCAAACTTAAACTTCGCAGCAGCCTATCTTCCCATTCTTAAGGTCTGAAGAATAACTACAAAAATATAAACTAACCTCAATCAAATTAAATCATAGTGTTCTAGCACCATAAACCTTTAAAATGTTTTATGAGTAGAATTCATGCCTATTTACCTGACCTTTTCCCTGGTGGCTCAGTGGTAAAGAATCTGCCTGCCAATGCAGGAGACGCAGGTTTGACCCCTGGGTCAGGAAGATGCCCTGGAGAAGGAAGTGGTAACCTACTCTAGTATTCTTACAAGGGAAATCCCATGGACATAGGAGCCTGGAGGGCTATAGTCCATGGGGTCACAAAAAAGAGTTGGACATGACTGAGCGACTAAACAACAACAACATGAGTCTCATATATTGCAAAATAAAGATTGGGACACATGGCCTAAGCAAGAATTTATTTTTTTCTGATTTATAGTCTTATTTATAGGCTAAGATTTATGGAGACATACAAATTAAACTGCATTTTTGTATTTTATGCATCACTTTTATGGGGAAAAGTATAGGAATTCCATAGAGTTGAACTCTCCCAAAAATCAGGTGCTGCTCCACCTCCCTCTTTGGGGTGAAAGCTCATCAATGATCTTTTGAATCTCCTTGAAAAGTAGAAGGTGATTAACATCTATTACAATATTAATAACTTCATTCTAGAGTTTCCTTGGGTTTCTCGTATATACCTTCACTTGTAGAACTCTTAATAATGCAATGCTCAGTTTACAGAAACAAATGTTTTCCCTAATTTTTAGTGTTGGTAAAAGTAATGCATATTCAGGGAAGGAAAAAAGATAATTAGCCCAGGGTTAGATAGACATTATTTAGTAGTTATCCAGGTAACCTAAAATCCTGCATATAATCAATTAATTAGCAGTATAATGAGAACTTTAATTTTTAAACTTCCTATCCAGTGTCTTTCAGTCATTGCTGCAAAACATTTGAGAGCCAACAATGCAGAAGTTGCTTTATAGGCCTATGTTAGAAATGGTCAGATCTCCAGTAACCTAAAACAAATCACACACGTAGAATGATCTTTTTACTCTGAACACTATATAATTTAGGCTTTGAAAAAATTGTATTAAGGAGTAAATCTAGCAACTTTCAGTGATTGAAAAAAAAAATTATTGCAAAAACAATTTGCAATCCTGTTCATAGAATACTCACCCAATGCCATGTTTTCTCCTGAGTTTTGCAAGGAAATTGTACTAACAAGTGAATCTAGATAAAGGATGTTGAAGGCCGTGGGGGTTAGTAAGAGTCTTGTTTGTTTTCTGTAGGTCTCTATGTGGCTTTTGCTATTTAGGGTCTTCTCTGCTTCTCCTCCCTCATCCTCTTTTCTCTTCTACCTTGTTCTTAAAGAGATTGCCCTATTAGTTGAGGGTGATTCATTTCTACTAGTGGTGAAAAGGCATTTTCTTCCACCACTCTGAGGCAGTATTAATCTGTTAGGCCTTCATAAATTTCATTGTGAAGGGACTTAATTTGTTTCCATTATGAGAACTTTTGAGCACATTCAGTTATCATAATCAAAAAGCACTTAACTGCATGTGTGCTACGCCAAGAGAATTACAGAGACACATTTTCTGCCCTCTGAGTGTTCAAGTTTGAAAGTAAGTGCCAGGTTTTGTGGATCACTGTACAAAAGGACAAGATGATGCCTGATCTTATTGAGCAAACTTCAGGTCAGAGTGTCTGTCCAGACCAGAGGACCTGTCTCACAACTGGGAATTTCAGGGTAGCTGGGAGGCAATATAAGAAGTCCAGCCATGATAAGGACACAAATGGAAGCATAGTTAGTTTGTGTAGATGGGAGAAAGAACTGTATCCAGAAAATCAAGCACAGCCAAAGGGTATAGGCAGGAGTGGAATCCAAGCGTATTCATGTCAGACAAGAAAAAACAGGTGATAGAGCTTTGGCCCAGACTCAAAACAGATAGGCCTGTCTACTTAATAACACAGCCATAGTGGGAATCTATTTTCCTTCCTTTGCCTTAATTTTAAACAACTTTTCTGATATATTTGGTTTAAGAATACTGGTTTGGGCTACTTCCTCAGGTGAAGCAGTTAACTATTGATGCTAGAATTGCAACACAGACTGGAATCCTGGAGTGAGCTCTTATTATTTTCCCTTTGAGGCCATATAAATATGAATAATCATTCATTTGAAGATCAGATGATATCTAGCGTCTCTGAGCTTCAGTGTTTCTGGACCTTTTCTTAGAATTCCTTCTTTCTTGGCAATGAAATACAGAATATAGACTGACTTCCATAAAAACAGCTTTTAACATTGAAAACAGAGGAAAACAATTGGTGTCTGAATAGAACTTTTTCTCCATTTCTTAGTCCCTAAGGACAGTAGATTTCCCAGAAAGGGATCTTAGATTATGGTAAATTCCAGTGAATCTGGTAAATACAATGTTAAGTACCAAATTAGTCCCTGTTTGCAACTTTTTAAAAAAAATTTTTATTTATTTTAAAATATTTACCTTGTACCTCTAGTCATCATTTAGATGCACATTGACTACTACACTGGTTTCAACTCAGGCAGTGGTATTCTTTCTTTATAGTGTCGACTGTGATTTGGTAAAGAGATACTAGTGCCCTTTCTGGAATAAAGGCAAACATAAGCCCTTGGGCGGGTAAGAGAGGAAGGAGTCAAGGTCCTAAAGGGATTCTTGACAAGCTGCTAATTACTTTCGTTAGCATTATGCCATTGTACTGAACGACTGAGCAACAAATGCCACTGTACATGCATTAAGGATTATCTTGATGTGGATCAATGAACCAGAGAGTATCACTTGGAACCCTGACGGCAGGAGTAAGGGGTTGAAAAAACTGTCCTAAAGAATTCTGGAGCAGTAAGTCCAAGAAAGAAGAGGGCTCTGTTTAAGTCTGACAAAAAGAAGTTCTCATAATTCTTGGCTCTATAATGAAAGCTCCATGGGGGCAAGGACTTTGTTTTTTCCACTATTGCATCCCCACCACCCAGAATAGTGACTGGTACATATGGATGCTCAACATATATTTACTGAATGAATGGATCAATGACCATAAACAAATGAATATAGTCACTCTTAAAACTTGAATTTGAATGACCTTTTTAGAAAAATATTTCAATTAAGTATGATCAAGGTAAATATTTTGTAGTATACATGTTCTATTTTAATTTTCCAGAATAATAAAAATACATAATACTATCTCACCTAAGGAGAATGATCTTCATGTTGACACTTGATGGTATCTAAAGTAATTAATTTTAAAGTAGTTATGCCAGATTTGTTAGCTTATTCCTGTATCATTAATGAAGATAATGAACCTTGTCATTGATGACACTACAGTTTACTAGCATTTTGTTATTTGATTTCAGTTTTTCTGTTTTGAGCAGTTGTGTAATATTTTCTGGTGTCTCTGCTTATAATGACATCAGTTGTATTGAATCAGGACCCAGCCTTATGATCTTATTTAACCTTAATTATTTCCTTATCTCTAAATATAGCTAAATATAACTAAGATTAGGGCTTCAACATAAGAATCTAGGGGGACACAAACATTGAGTCTATAACACACTCCAAGAGCATCACCACAATAATGCTTAGAATAACTAACATTTTTTAAAATTTATTTTAATTGAAGGATAATTGCTTTTCACTATTGTATTGGTTTCTACCAAATATAGACATGAGTCAGCCATAGGTTTACCCATGTCCCCTTCTACTTGTACATCTCTCCCACTCCCTCCCCAACCCATCCCTCTAGATTGTTACCGAGCCCTGGTTTGAGTTCCCTAAGTCATGGAGTCATGCAGCAAATTCCCATTGGCTATCTATTTTACGTATGGTAATGTATGTTTCCATGTTACTCTCTCCATACATCCCACCCTCTCCTTCCTCCCCACTAGCCGTGTCCATAAATCTGTTCTCTATGACTGTGTTTCCAATGGTATTCTGCAAATAGGTTCATCAGTAGCAACTAAGATTTATTAAGCACTTTTTTGGATATACCAGGCACTGTAATAGACACTTTAAATGAATTATCTCATTTTAGTCATCAAATATTTTGGTGTCTTCTCACAATATTTATTTGGAATTCACATCATAATTCCATGAGGGTCAGTGAAAGGAACTCTTTTTCCATGTAATTATTCAAAACACAGACTCTTCCCATCTTGTGGCTCTCATTTCCTCTGAGTCCTAGGAGTCTAGCCAGTAGATGATTAAAAAGAGTGAAGGTTGCAAAAGGGAGGTTTTTAGGGCCTATGCATGAAAGTGGTACTTCACCACATTTCAGTATCATGAACCTAATCACATGGCTATACCTAACAGTTGAGAAATAGTCTACCTGTGTTTTGAGGAAGAGGACAACAAAGAAATATAGATCTTGGTGAGCTTCAGCAGTCTCTAGCACACTCATTTGATTTTCCTGGTAACCCACTGAGGTCAGTATCATCATTGTCCTTATTTTACCAATAAAGAAAGGAGAAGTAATTTGCTCAGAGTAACACAACTAGTAATTTGGAGTTGAACTCAGTCCAACTTCAGTGGTTTGCTTTTAAACACTATGCTGTTCTTTCTGAACTAGAAATAAAAGTATTATTTCATTTCTATAGTGAATGTTTAAAATGTTTAAACCATCTATCAAAAATGTTTTAGTAAATTGCTATGTTTGCATAATAGATCAGTTTATTTAGTGTTAATTTGTTTTGCTAAGGAAGGAAAGATGGAATAAAAGGAATGAAGGAAGGAAATAAAGGAAAGAGAGAGAGAAAGAACAAACAAGAATAACAAGCATTTGGTGAAGATCTTGGATGCTGTTTGTTGTATTCAATGTGTATTTATTAACAGGAGTTTATTCACTATCAGGGTCTCTTCTTCATTGGCATAAATTTTAGAGTTACTTTGAATGTGTTTAGGGTGTGATTGTGATAACAAAGTGCATGGAGTCTTTTGTCTGCTCTCCCCTCATAACTACCTCTTCCACAAAGGAGGTTGTACTGTCCAGAAAGACAATGCAAACTCATCTCAGAATTTAAATCCATTTGTCCACATTGACCGCAAATTGAAAGGTCAAGGACTAGGATCCTGCTTCCCATTGAACTAAGTGGTTCCTGAAGTGATCCAACACAGGCAGGATAGAGATTCCCCCTTCCCTTTTATCTAAATGAATACAGTACTGAATATAAATGACAATAGGCTGTCACTTATCTTCTGTATCTGGAGTGACTTGTAGCCACTTGGATTGGACTTCCTTTCCTTTGTACCACATTAAATGGTGCGTTGGTTAATTTGTGCTGTGCTGTGTGCTGTGCTTAGTCGGGTCCGATTCTTTGTGACCCCACCAGGCTCCTCTGTCCATGGAATTTTCCATGTAAGAATACTGAAGTGGGTTGCCATTTCCTACTCCAGGGGATCTTCCCGACCCAGCGTCAAACCCACATCTGTGTCTCTTTCACTGGCAGGCAGATTCTTTACCACTGTGCCACAATTTGTAATATTCAACAAACATCCATTTTTTTTCCTATTCTTATATTATAGTTGAGAGTTTTAAAATGTTTTATTGAAATATAGTTGATTTGCAGCATTATGTTAATTTCACTTGTCTATTTTAATTTCAGTTGTACAACATAGTGATTCAAAACTTTTATATTCTCCATTTAAAGTTATTATAAAATATTGTCTGTATTCCCTGTGCTATACAATATATTCTTGTGGCTTATTTACTTCATACATAGTAATTTATACTTGTTAATCCCCTACTCTATCTTGCCTCTCCCCACTTCCCTCTTCTCACTTGTAACAATTAATTTGTTCTCTATATCTGTGAGTCTATTTCTGTTTTTTAAATTCATTCGTTTCCTTTTTTATATTTCAAACATAAGTGAAAACACAGTATTTGTCTTTCTCTATCTTATTTCACTAAGCATAATACCCTCCAAGTCCATCCATGTTGTTGCAAATGGCAAAATTTCATTCTTTTTGAATAATGAATAGTTTTCCACTTTATATTTATCTGCTAATGTACTTTATCAATTCATCTGTTGATGGACACTTGGATTGCTTCCATATGTTGGCTATTGTAAATAATACTGCTGTGAACATTTGGGTGCATCTATCTTTTTGAATAAGTGTTTTCCTTTTTTCCAGATATATACCCAGGAGTGGAACTGCTGGATTGTATAGTAGTTCTATTTTTAGTTTTTTGAGGGACTTCCATACTGTTTTCCGTAGTGGCTAGACAAGTTTACATTTCTGTCTACAGTGTATGAGGGCTCCCTTTTCTCCACATCTTTGCCAGTATTTGTTATTTGTAGTCTTCTTAATGATAACCATTCTGACAGGTATGAGGTGATATCTTATTGTGGTTTTGATATACATCTCCCTGATAACTATCAATTTTGAGCATCTTTTCATGTGCCTGTTGGTCATCTGTATGTCTTCTTTTGAAAAATATCTATTCAGATATTCTGCCTATTTTTTAATCACATTGTTTATTTTTTATATCGAGTTGCATACAGTGTTAATAAATTTTGAATATCAATCCCTATCAGTCATATTATTTGCAAATGTTTTCTCCCATTCAGTTGGTTGTCTTTTCATTTTGTTGATGGTTTCTTTTTCTGTGCAAAAGCTTCTAAGTTTAATTAGATCTCATTTATTCTTGCTTTTATTTCTTTTGCCGTAGGAAACAGATTCAAAAATATATTGCTGTAATTCATGTCAAAGAATGTTCTGACTATGTTCTCTTCTGGAAGTTTTATGGTTTCATTTAGGTCTGTAATCCATTTTGAGTTTATTTTTGTACATGGTGTAAGAAAACGCTCTAATTTCATTCTTTTACATGTAGCTGTCCAATTTTCCCAACACCACTTATTAAAGAGAGTGTCTTTTCCTCCATTGTATATTCTTATTTCCTTTATGATAGATTAAGTCACCATAACCCACCCATAAAGTATGTGGGTTTATTCTTGGCTCTCTATTCTATTCCATTGACATATGTGTCTGTTTTCGTGCCAGTGCTAAAGTGATTTGATTACTGTAGTTTTGCAATATAGTCTGAGGTCAGGAAGCATGATACCTACAGCTCTTTTCTTTCTCAAGATCACTGTTTTCATATAAGTTTTAGAATTATTGGTTCTAGTTCTGTGAAAAAATGCCATTGGTGTTTCGATAGGGATTGAACTGGATCCAAATAGGAAAAGGAGTACGTCAAGGTTTATATTGTCACCCTGCTTATTTAACTTATATGCAGAGTACATCACGAGAAACGCTGGGCTGGAAGAAACACAAGCTGGAATCAAGATTGCTGGGAGAAAAATAACCTCAGATATGGAGATGAAACCACCCTTATGGCAGAAAGTGAAGAGGGACTAAAAAGCCTCTTGATAAAAGTGAAAGAGGAGAGTGAAAAAGTTGGCTTAAAGATCAACATTCAGAAAACGAAGATCATGGCATCTGGTCCCATCACTTCATAGGAAATAGATGGGGAAACAGCAGAAACAGTGTCAGACTTTATTTTTGGGGGCTCCAAAATCACTGCAGATGGTGATGGCAGCCATGAAATTAAAAGACACTTACTCCTTGAAAGGAAAGTTATGACCAACCTAGATAGCATATTCAAAAGCTGAGACATTACTTTGCCAACAAAGGTCCATCTAGTCAAGTCTATGGTTTTTCCTGTGGTCATGTATAGATGTGAGAGTTGGACTGTGAAGAAGGCTGAGCATCAAAGAATTGATGCTTTTGAACTGTGGTGTTGGAGAAGACTCTGGAGAGTCCCTTGGACTGCAAGGAGATCCAACCAGTCCATCCTAAAGGAGATTAGTCCTGGGTGTTCATTGGAAGGACTGATGCTAAAGCTGAAACTCCAGTACTTTGGCCACCTCGTGAGAAGAGTTGACTCATTGGAAAAGACTCTGATGCTGGGAGGGATTGGGGGCAGGAGGAGAAGGGGACGACAGAGGATGAGATGGCTGGATGGCATCACCGACTCGATGTGCATGAGTTTGGGTGAACTCTGGGAGTTGGTGATGGACAGGGAGGCCTGGCATGCTGCGATTCACAGGGTCGCAAAGAGTCAGACACGACTGAGTAACTGAACTGAACTGAATTGGTTATGTAGATTGCCTTGGGTAGTATGGTCATTTTCACAATATTAATTCTTTGAATCTACATTGAGGGTTCATTTTCTTTTGATAGATGGTACAATACTGTCCTAATTCTAGCTAAGTTGCACTAACAAAGTACAGAATATGAAATTCTAAGCTTCTAAAAGTTATTTTCCTACCATTCAGATGGTATGTTTCTTAAAATGCCAACATATCTCAAACATCTTATTTCAGCCTTCTTGAAGCACAAGAAGGAAGTATTTCTCTAGCAAAGCTGTTCTCCTACCATATTAAGTGAAATTTATCCAATACTATAATAGTTCTGGTAGCTTTTGAAGGTGGAGGGAGATAAACTGTTTAGACAGTGTGTGAAAGAGCTTAAATGTTTCCTTCCTATATTAAGGAGAGTAGCTCACAGGGATAGTTTCATCTTAAAATAAATTTATGTTCTCTGGTTGTTGGTAAAGAGATAAGGAAGTACACTGGACTGACCTGTTCTGTTATTAAAAGCTAAGTCCAGATTGTTGCCTGTGCATATATATGTGGTCAAATGAGAGTTCATAGACAATGACATTACAACATTAGGCTTTCATCTGGTGCTGTTGATAGTGACAATAATATGGATTAGGCCTGTTTTACCAATTCTGAAGCACTCTATAATCTGAGAAGACATTGAAGTCAGACTTGTAGAACTGAATTAGAGATGTGTGGGTATTAAAATACTCCATCCACCCCATTTCAACATGTACCATCTGTTGTTTCCAGATGTACTGCTTCCTAGAGGTGGTATTCATGGGCATGGTATTATAACAACAACAAATCGGCATTCCTAGTTCTGAGAACTAATTCCCAGAAATACAAGTTTTCATTGGCTGCACTTCAGGGAATTAGACTCCTCTGTGGCTAGGGACATGCCATTACAACCATGGTAATGGAAATAGACCAATTCAGAGCTTATAAGGCATTAGGGAGCCTTCAAGCTGGGAGCAGTACAAAGTTTCTCTTATGTGTCTGTAACTCAAGGTAAGTTGAGCAACACTTATTAATGCTCCCCCCCACCCTTGGTGATTAGATATGCCTAGCTCATTGTAGATAATGTGTCAGAAGTATCTCTTCTATGTTAATTTTGATAAGGAAAGTTATAAAACACTCCAAAGGTTCTAGAGTTTATGCTTAAAGCCTCGTATATTGTCCAGCACCTTAATCTGGTGCTGTCTGTAAAGCAATGGGCTGTCACCTCCCTCAAGACCACTGCTTGCCTCATTAATACCGCTGGAACAAATTATCACTTCACAGCCCAGAAATCTTCTATAGCAGTTGTGGTGATTGATGTAACAAGGCTAAAAAATAATGATGAAATGCATGTTCCAGAAGACAGATTCAAATGGCAGGAGCTTCAAAGGCAATTAAATGTGACACAGAAGGAGTCTTCCTGGAATAAAGTATTTTCAAATAAATGGTAAGATAAGTGTGATAATCTCCTAGATTCACATTACACATAAATTAGTTTTCAATGAATAATTATTTCTGAAGGCTTAGTATGCAATAAAATAGAAGTTTAGAAACAGCCAGTTTGAACTATTTAAAAAATGTATTTTGGGGTTTAAAATGGGAAAAAAGCAATGCTTTGGGACTGGCATATAGGCTCATAGTCTCATAAAGGGATTCATTTATTTGTAGCCATAATATTTGAATGACACCTTTTGATATGCTTTAAAGATTGCTGTTGGTTGGAAAGTAATCGTGACTACAGATGTCAGGTTTAACTGCCTTCCTCCAAAGTGAGTCAAACGATCCTTATGATGTATTGATTCTATACCACTAGTTACTAACTATGCTGTTACAGGAACCTGCCTACTCAAGAGAGTGTTCCTGTGCATTAGACAGGCACATCAAGGTCACCATGAAGGGGAAATTTAAGACATGTGGAAGTAATTGAAACAGCTGGGCAATGTTAAAGCACTCTGGCATCTAAAGTCTTGGATAAGGTAAACCTCAAACTGCCTTTTTGGCCCTGTAAGTGCCCTTGTTTTCTTGAAATTTGGGCATAGGACAGATAAGATGAGCACTGGCTCAGATGTAGCAAGAGAGGTTATTTTTATAGGAATTCTCCACTAAAAAGTTAATCAGAGGACTGTACTTCCAAAGAGACTTTTTAAATAACTTCTAAATAGTAATTTTAAAAAATCATGTTTTTGAGTTTGGTGTAAAATTGTCAGGGGTTGTATTGGATACTTGTTTAAAGTTATTTCTTCACTAGTCTATTATTAGCCAAACCTGATGAGGTCATTTTGTTGATTTCTTGGCATAATCAAGGGAACATATTTATTTAAGGTAGATTATGTGTCTCTCTTACTCAGAATTATTGAGATATAAGTCAATGAAAGTAAAAAATCATGCATTGCACTTCAATAATCAGTTTGACATTTTTTTTTACAATATCTCAACCATCCTTTTTAATAACATGATTGAATTATTCTGAAATGTTTTATAATTGTACAGGTCATCATTAACAGTATTATTTGCCCTGAGTGGGAGTTTGAAGTGTCCTTTTGAAAGAAAAATTAAAGATTATTTTGACCTAGTTCTTTAAAATAAGTAATATTTTATGTCAAGACACTGGTTAATATGTAGAACACAGACAGAAATATTCACCAACTGTCAAAAGAGGCTGAGGAATTATTTCCACTTTAAGATGTCTACAATTCACTAGGTTAGACTAAGAGACATAAACATGAATCAAGTGACTTTTTATTACTTAAATGAACTTTAAAAAATTGCATTAGCCTCTTAAAAACTTTGAGTTTGGACTTAGAAAATTCTGCCTTTTTCTTTCCTGGCCTGTTAATTGGTTGGAAATACTGAAAATACACAGTTATGTATCATGGATGGCAGAAAACACATATGACTAAAATGACAGCTGCTTAAAATAGAAAAAGCAATAAAATGACTGTACTTTTATGACACATTTATAGGCTGGTAATAAAGCTCCTTCCTAATCTCATTCTCTCATCATAGCACCCAAGTGATTTGTGTAATAATTGTTTATCTATCTTTTTAAACCATGGAAAAGCCAGAAGATGGACCTAACGACCCAGCATTCCTTTTTTTATTGTTACCATCCTTCAACTGCATGCACATTCATAGTCATTTTGAAGAAAACCCTGGGTATTTTAGTCCAGTCCCCAAAGCATGTCACTAAATTCTTGTGACAATTGACAAAGAATAGCTAACATGTATTTTTTTCACTAACTGCTTTTAAACAATGTTGAGAACTGGTTGCTTATATAGCATAGTTAAATTAAAACACAGATGGTACGAGGAGGGAGGAGGGTGGGGGGTTCAGGATGGGGAACACCTGTATACCTGTGGCAGATACATGTTGATGTATGGCAAAACCAATACAATATTGTAAAGTAATTAACCTCCAATTAAAAGAAATAAATTTTTTAAAAAAGAAATAAGCCATTTTAAATGAATACTTGGAACCACCCCACTCCTAATTAGTCATGTAATATTTTGAGAAATAAAGTATACTTACATCCACTGAGTGCCTGCTCTGGGCCAAACACTGTCGTGTATGTAAACTTATTTAACAGCAATTTCACAACAACATTGTGCGGTAGTTATTTTTATCCCTATTTTTATAGAGGAAGAAACTCAACCTTAGAGATGTTAAGGAGCTTCTCCAGTGACATAACAGCTACTCCATGGCAGAGCCAATATTCAAATGTTCATCTGCCTTGTTCTAACTGTTACATTGCATAGCTTTGAAATAAATGTGGAGAATATGTTTGATAATAATGGTTATATTGTAATACATTGGAGTAGATCTTTGTAACACTATTCATCAAGATAAAGTATGTGTTTAGTTTGTTAAATTGCTTGATTTAACATGCTGGAATAAATTAAATGCATGAGCAATATCAGAATGTACAGAATTGTGTTGATTATATTAATGCTATTTTATAAATTATAGTAATGATTTTCATATAGGGACAATCTATACAAGTATTTAATGGAAAAAATAAAGTTATTTACACCCACACATTCATAAAATTATGGGTTTTAAAGCTACAATTTCTGTTTTTCATAACCTCATATATAAAATAATTCAACTACCAAAATTGAAAAATGATATTGCTTCACATTTGAACTATCTGTTGCTAGGTGTAGAGACTGGTAAAGATATTCAGGTGCAAATTACGCTTTAAAAAGAGGACTTAAATATATTTAATTGTATAATATACTTTTAGCTTTAGGTTGTAATACAATCAATTACTTCACTGTGATTTAATATTGACATATTTCTGCTGGAAAAAAAAAGGCCAGTGACTATGGAAAGCAATTGTATCATTCTACATGTGTAGAAATCTTGCAATATAATTATATTCCTGTTATGTTCCTACTAATCGTTTATGAATGTTTAAGGCTTTTTATTTTTTTTCACTTTCAATTTAAATGATACTTTTTTTTGCAGTATTACAGAAAGAATAGGCTAAACCTAGAAATGTATTTATAAGATATAGTGACTATATGAGAAAGTACATCAAAATAAGTTCCTTTTTTTTTACAAGGTGAATCAGCGCTATGTACCTATGATAGCCCTTTAATTCCATATAACCTTGTAGTTCAGGGCTTCCCAGGTGGTGCTGTGCACTGTGCTTAATCACTCAGTTGTGTCCGACTCTTTCTGACCCCATGGACTGTAGCCCACCAGTCTGCTGTCTGCTCTGTCCATGGGGAGTCTCCAGGCAAGAGCACTGGAGTGGGTTGCCATGCCCTCCTCCAGGGGATCTTTCCAACCAATGGGTCGAACCAAGTCTTCCACATTGCAGGCAGATTGTTTACCATCTGAGCCACCAGGGAAGCCCACCCCCCACCCCCTCAGGTGGCATTAGTGGTAAAGAACCTGTTTGCCAATACAGGAGACATAAGAGATGGGATTCTATCCCTGGGTCAGGAAGATCCTCTGCAGGAGGGCATGGCAATCCATTCGAGTATTCTTGCCTGGAGAACCCCATGGACAGAGTAGCCTGGCAGTCCATAGTGTCACAAAGAGTCAGGCACAACTAAAGTGACTTAGCATGCATGCATGACCTTGTAATTCTGTAACCTCTCTGAGCCCATAGTTTTCCTTTATTAACTGTTAAATGGGATAGTAACTACTACTCTGGGCTCCTATGATAATTGCATGATGTAATATACATAAAGAGTAATGAACAGTGCCTAGCAATGAGTTGTTATCAGTTTGTTATAAAATCAATTAATATTTTTGCATATAATTCAATATTTTGAAATAAGATTTATGAATGTTTTAAAATCTGATGCAAAATTTGATTTTTAAAATGAATGAAATCTCAATTACATTGCAGCTGCTTATCATATCCTTTTGCTAGCTTCACCAACATTGATCAAAATGACATAGACCTCTCAAGAACATGCCTCCTTTACCATGTCTTACCCAGACTTTCCCTCTTGTGTTTCACTAGTTTCCATCTCAAAGCAGAATGTTTTGATATGACTGCCTGACATGACTATTTTGATGGAAGCATATTGACATAACCATATCCAAATAATCCCTTCAAATATAAAATCACTGTTTTTTCCTTCCATGGGTTGTATATCATATCAGATTTTTTTTAAACTATGGCTCTTTATTTTCATATGGACAGTTCAAAGGAAATATCAATAGCTTTTTTTAATGTAAAAAAAAAAAAAAAGAAAAAAAGCACCACCCCTACACAAACACCTTCCTTGAGAACTTAACATCTGTTATTAGAAGCCTGGGTAAAGGATTCCATAGTTTAGAAGGGAAATACAGTGCAGATTTCTCTAGAGAGCAGTTATTAAAGAAGTTTGGGGGTAAGAAGTTTAAAGCTAGCTTTGTGGGCTAGCTTGGAGGGTGGGCTTATTTCCCAGGCTCAATGTGCTTTGGGAGAGGTGTCATAGGGCTGGGTATAGGGTATTGGGACAGTGGTCACTACCCAGAGCCTTGGAACAGATTTTGCTGTCACACAATTCAGGCAACAGAGACTGAGATAACTAAAAATAATCAAGGCACCAACCAACGTTTTAGGATCGTGCATTCATCAGAGGTCCAAAAGGTGTAGGCGTAGGCCATGTCGGGGTAGAGGTGCCGGAAACTGTCATTGAGTGGCACAGCCTGCAGCAGTTTCCCGAAGCCTTGCTGCTCTTGTGGAGTGAAGCCAGCATTCTTTCTATTTCCCTTTGGGTTGTGAAGGGCAATTTCTTCATGAGCCATGTTGAGGTCCCCACAGAGTACAAGGGGCTTGCAGGATGCCAAACCCTTCAGGAATTTGCAAAAGGCTTCATCCCAGTGCTGGTGGTACTTCAGGTGCACCAGACCTCCTCCTGCATTAGGCACATAGGCTGTCATGAGCACAAATGCATCATATTCAGCCACAATCACTCGGCCTTCCTGATCATGTTCTTCCTCACCAATGCCATAGGAGATTTTGAGTGGGCACTGACAGGAGAGGAGGCCCACACCACTGTACCCTTCCTTGTCTGAAGGAGCTGACCAATACTGATGGGATAACCCAGACAGCTCTTGAAGTTCAACTGGTAGTTTGTTCTCTGAACATTTGGTCTCTTGGAGGCACAGGATATCTGGGGCTTCTTCCTTTACCCAATCTAAACATTTCTTCTTAATCCAGGTTTGAAGCCCATCCACATTCCACGAGCAGAACTTGAGTGTGGCTGATTTGCCACTGGGTGAGGTTTTCTGATCTGGGGGGTCTTCATACAGAACTGCGCCCTCTCCTGCCGCCTCTTTTTCGCTCCTGCCTTACCCTTCTTGGCCTCTGGCTCAGTCTTGGGCTCTTCCCCGTCTTCGACCACCACTCCCTTTGTCCTATGTTTCAGGCATCACTGTAACGAACGCCCTTCTGCACCAGTTCCACGTCGCCCGCTGAAGCAGTATTTTGATTGCATTGGTTGCTTCAGTCCCTGTCTGGCTCCTCCTTAACCCAGCACAAAGAATCCGTATCAGATATTCTTGAACCTAGTTGTCTCTCTACCACCCAGACTGCATGGTTCTTTCTCTCCCAGTTTTACTCATATTTAAATTGTTTGATTTTTTTCATTGAAATGCATTACTTTTATAGTCATAAAAAAGAGAACTATTTTTAAAATGCATACAATTGAGTTAGCCTCCGAGGGGATGGGTGATTTTTGTCTTCCAAAATCATCATTATAAGAGTGCATAATGTATGTATATCACTGTGGAAACTGTTAGAAGAATTATTCTCATCCATCATCCCCAGTATCTTATGGGGTTAGCAAAATCAAGAAACCTGCCAAAAACAAATAGCCATTTAAAAACCATTTTCTACTGGAAAACAGGACAAATTCTATGATAACAAGGCTAAGTCTGTATATCACTAGAGATTAAGTATGACCATTGTAACTGTAAGAGATCATATAATTTGAAATGGTGGCCAGCAAACAAAATGAATTATGACTGATACTCCTGAGAAAAGCATGTGTGATAACCATGTGGCTCCTAGTTTTATGTCATGTGGATGCCAGATGGTGCCTAAGGCCAACCTCATCTTTTACTCCATTTCCAAGCTTCTTGTCATCTCATACACCTGGGATATAGATCAAGGGTGGGGTGAGGCTCAAAGATAGGCTGAGGATGACTGCTTTATATAACCCGAATATTTAATAATTTTGTTGCTTAGTCCTTGTCACATTATTAAAGTATAATGTACCCTCTTCCTTTCTTTTTAGTATACTTGTCTCCTCTCTCTACCAAAATATCAAGTGTTAGATAGTTGTGCTATAGATTGGGATTTTGTCTGTATGTGTGTATGTTCGTGAGTAGGGATAGAGTAGAGAATGATGTATAAGATGCTGAGAATCATTTTCCTTGATTTTTTAGAAATTTTGATTTCCTGTTTCTGCGAAATAATAAAGAATATTAAAATGTGCTTTCAAACTAAAAATTAATCTCTATTCAAAGAGAATTTCTTAGAAAATGCAGTGGAAAGGCCAGAACATTGGGAAGAGATACAGCGATTCGGAGAGATATTTGTGTTTAAAAAAGAAAAAAAAACAGGCCCTTTTTTTGCAAGCAGCCTGCCTGACTTTAGTTATATAGTAATAGACAAAGATTTGAGTGAGTGGAATGACAATAGGAAATATTAATATGTATATATATATAACTGAATCACTCTGCTGTACACCTGAAACTAACGCAACATTGTAAATCAGTACTTAAATACTTTAATAAAGAGAAAAGAAAATACCAATATGGAACAGGCTCTACTTTATAAGGCCACATTGGTCTGGCCTATCCCATACAACAGGCAGATGTTCAGATAGTGTCAGTAATTAAGCATTTGATGAGGATCTATGAGCAGTGTGTTTTTATAATATAATGGATGCAGGCATTTTGATTCCTGTCTTTGATGGCTTTCAATCTAGAGGGAACCATAAGACATGCTGACATACAACTTATTGTAAAGAAGAAAAAAATTTTAATATTGCTTAGACTGATATTTAAATAGTGTTAGTGCATAGAACTCATATTATCTGGATCAGTCCAAAAAAGTTCTCTGAACCAAATGAACCTTAAGATGAAATTTCTAGTAAAGAGTTTTGTTACTCTTACTTTTGAACCAGACTTATTAAAGACTGCTCAAGGAACTCTGCAATCTGTATTATCTTCTAAGCCCAGAGAGGAAGATTGCTGTCATAAGAAAAAGTTCATGAAGAGAGACTGTTGGAGGCTTTGGTTGGGTTTAGTACATGCTGATTTTATGGCAGCAGTATTTCATCAACTGATACTATAAAGACTATTACACACTACTCACACGATTAGAAGATAACAACCATTCATTTCCATTTTGATCATCTTCATTATTTCTAGGATATTTGTAACTTATAGGATAACCTGATTAAATTTAGTCCCTTGAATCAAAAGGAATTCTAGATTATTTCCTTTTTAATTCTGGGAGAATTTAAGCCATCTGTTGCCTTGAAGCAGAGAGATTTAGCAATCAGGCACAGCAGTAAGAAGATATTTGTCTAGGGATGCTATTAATTAACAAACTTGGAAAGCATTCTGCATTTCTTACCTTAAAGTCAAAGCACCCTAACAAGTACATTGGACACTTAGATGATTAAACTTGTCTTGGATCAGATGCTCTTTATGTTCTGCTTTGGATATACAGAATAAAATGTGAATAGAATGTATTAGATCCATTACCATAAAAAAAGGTACTAAATGATAAAATTGTTGATTCTGAGATACCAAATAAGTGTGCATTTATAAAATCTGAATATTTCTAAATAAATATGATGATATTTTCACATAATCCTTTTTCTCTTAAAAGTAACTCTCCTGGCATTTCTTCTAATGAACTACTAAATTTAAATTTGAAAATTTGTGCAACAAATTTTGAGGGAACTGAAAGACATTTTTTGTTTCTTCTTAAATCAACTTTATTTAGGTATTATTACATACAATAAAATTCACCCATTTTAAGTACATGCATTAGTGACTTTTCACAAATACATAAACCATAAGAATCACCACCACTAATCAAGACTGAGGATGTTTCCATAACCCCTTAAGATAGATTTTTTTTTTTTTTTTTGCCCATTCCTGGTCAATTCTGTCCTATCCCCAATCTCATTGATCTGGGAACCATTGATCTGCTTTCTGTCACCATAGATTAAATTTACCTTTTGTAGAATTTCATGTTAGTGAAATTGTATAGTATTTCAGTTCAGTTCAGTAGCCCAGTCATGTCTGACTCTTTGCGACCCCATGGACTGCAGCATACCAGGCTTCCTTGTCCATCACCAACTCCTGGAGCTTGCTCAAACTCATGTCCATCGAGTCGGTGATGTCATCCAACCATCTTATCCTCTGTCATCCCTTTCTCTTCCTGCCTTCAATCTTTCCCAGCATCAGGGTCTTTTCCAATGAGTCAGTTCTTCGCATCAGGTGGTCAAAGGATTGGAGTTTCAGCTTCAGCATCAGTCCTTTCAATGCATACTCAGTACTGATTTCCTTTAGGATTGTCTGGTTGGATCACCTTTCAGTCCAAGGGACTCTCAAGAATCTTCTCCAATACCACAGTTCAATAGCATCATTTACTCTTCTGTATATGACTTCTTTCACTTAGAATGAGGTTTTTGGAGAGTTTGCTTTGAGGGATAATTGACAAATTAAAAATTCTATATATTTAAGGTGTACACGTTGATGTTTTGATATATGCCTGCACTGTGAAATAGCATAGTCAAGTTATTTAACACACTTACCACCTCACAAAGCTGCCATTTTCCCTGTCATTCCTTGCTTTGTTCCTTCCTCCCTCCCTCTCACTTTCCCTCCCTCCCTCCCTTTCCTTCATTCCTTTCTGTGAGAATACTTAAGATCTTCCCTTTAAGCAAATTTCAAATATTCAATAGAGTAGCTATGCGCTTCCCAGGTGGCTCAGATGGTAAAGAATCTGCCTGTAATGCGGGAGACCCAGGTTTGATCCCTGGGTTGGGAAGATCCCCTGGAGAACGGAATGGCAACCCACTTCACTATTCTTGCCTGGAGTATCCCCATGGACAGAGGTGCCTACAGTCCATGGGGTCGCAGAGTCAGACACCTCTGAGTGACTTAAGCACAGAACAGAACAGGAGTGTAGACATCTCTTTGAGATCTGGATTTCTCTTCTTTGGATTTATACCCAGAAGTAGGATTGCCAGATCATAAAGTAGTTCTATTTTAATATTTTGAGGAACCTTCATACTATCTTCAAAAATGGTTGTGCCAATTTACATTCCTAGCAACAGAGTACCAGGGTTCTGTTAGTTCTCTCTGTATCCTCATCAGTACTTATCCCTTGCCGTTTTTGCTAATAGTCTTCCTAAGAAGTATGAGGTGGTATCTTAATGTGATTTAGCTTCAGATTTCCCTGATGTTTAGTGACACTGAGCTCTTTTTCATGTAACTGTCAGCCATTTGTATGTCTTCTTTGAAGAAGTGTTTATACTCAGATTTTTTTTCAGTCAGACACTTTTTGCTATTCA
Source organism: Ovis canadensis (assembly GCF_042477335.2). Classification (NCBI taxonomy): domain Eukaryota; kingdom Metazoa; phylum Chordata; class Mammalia; order Artiodactyla; family Bovidae; genus Ovis; species Ovis canadensis. The sequence goes on along the minus strand of NC_091727.1, from coordinate 110,829,654 downwards.
ATTGTATGAGTTATATATATATATAATTTTTATGTTAGATATAAATTTTATATATTTACATATATAGGTCTTCCCTGGTGGCCAAGTCAGTAAAGAGTCTGCCTGCAATGTGGGAGACCTGGGTTCAATCCCTGGATTAGGAAGACCCCCTGGAGAAGGGAATGGCAACCAACTCCAATATTCTTGCCTGGAGAATTCTGTGGACAGAGGAGCCTGGTGGGCTATAGTCCATGGGGTCGCAAAGAGTTGGACAAGACTTAGTGACTAATGCTTTCACTTTTCATATATATATATAATTTGTATGTTAAATATAAATTTTATATATTTACATATAAATATATGTAGGATACTAACCCCTTATCAAATAGATGGTTTGAAAATACCTTCTCCCATTCAATAGGTTGTTTTCTAATTTTGTTGAATTTCTGTCCTCAAGTGCTTCCAGGGTACATAAATAAGTTAAGAATATCCAGTCTAGACTTTAACATCAAGCAGACTAGAATTGGAGTCCCAGCTCTTCTATTTACCACCTTTTTACTTTTGCAAGTTCTTTTACCACCCTAAACCATTACTTCCTCAATTTAGAATTAGTGATAGTACTTTATGGTGGATTTATTATTATTGCTAGGATTGAATAAGATTTTATATATATGTATATATATATACATATATATATGAAGTGCTTTTACAATAATGACTGCCACATAGATATTTCCCTCAAATGTTGGTCCCTTTCTTCTCTTCTGTCCCTCTAAGAATTGACTTTATTCTTTAATACACTTCTGTACATCCCATCCATGAAAGTGAAAGTGAAGTCACTCAGTCATGTCCGACTCTTTGCAACCCCATGGACTGTAGCCTACCAGGTTTCTCTGTCCATGAGATTTTCCAGGCAAGAATACTGGAGGGGGTTGCCATTTCCTTCTCCTGAAATCTTCCCAACTCAGGGATTGAACCCAGGTCTCCCACATTGTAGGCAGATGCTTTACCATTTAAGCAACCAGGGAAGTCCAGGGAAGATCCCATCCATGGGAATCTCCTAAAAATACCTTTTGGACCATGGTATACCCTGCCACACAGCGTCCAATGGTGCCTTATTATCTACTGGGTGAAGTCCAAACTTCAAATTCAAAATTCAAGGTCCTCTACAATCTGAACCCAGCTGTGTCCTTCCTACCACTACATGAATATTTCACTCAAGTTCAATTAGTGTACACCAGGATTTCTTCGGTCTGTCAGAGGGCTTGTTGTTTAAGAGTAGAGAGGTTTGGTCTTGTAGGGGTGGATGGTAGTGTGATGATGGAAGTTCTGATAGCATTTCAGAGAGGAGATGACAGGATTGAGAAAAAAAATTGTCTTTTTCATTCTGCTCCCTTTTCTCATAAAATATCCTTCAATGAAGTGTGCCCAGGTTATCTCAGCTAGGAAATATTTCTTTAAAAGACCAGTTACTGCACATCAACTCTGTGTAAGATATTACCTTAGCAATGAGGACCAAAGTGACCTGAGAGTTCATCACAAATAGGAAACAGACTTGAAAACAGATAATTTTAAAAAATTGTAATATTATATAGTACTGATCATGGCATCCAGTCCCATCACTTCATGACAAATAGATGGGGAAACAGTGGAAACAGTGGCTGACTATTTTGGGGGGCACCAAAATCACTGCAGATGGTGATTGCAGCCATGAAATTAAAAGACACTTACTCCTTGGAAGGAAAGTTATGACCAACATAGATAGCATATTAAAAAGCAGAGACATTACTTTGCCAACAAAGGTCCATCTAGTCAAGGCTATGGTTTTTCCAGTGGTCATGTATGGATGTGAGAGTTGGACTGTGAAGAAAGTTGAGCACCAAAGAATTGATGCATTTGAACTGTGGTGTTGGAGAAGACTCTTGAGAGTCCCTTGGACTGCAAGGAGATCCAACCAGTCCTTCCTAAAGGAGATAAGTCCTGGGTGTTCATTGGAAGGACTGGTGTTGAATAAAGGTAAGACACGGAGAACATCTGAGACAGAGGGAACAGAAAATACAGTGGGATAGAGGATGTGAAAGGATTCCATGGGTTCAGGGAATCATACAAAGTCTGATGAGGCTTCAGTATAGAACTGGGGCAAAGATGGAGTGGAAAATGAGAAATGAGGCTCTGAAGGTAGATCACAGTCAGTCTGTGGTTCTTATATTACAATAATAATTGCAATAATAATTTATTGAACACCTACTATGTATTAGGTGCTCTGTAAAGTGCTATATATACATTGCTTTTTCCAAAGATTTCTATCAGCCATGTGACATATAAGGAATATTATTATTCCCATTTTTTCATTGAGGAAACTGAGGCAGAAAGTAAGTAGTTGCCCAAGGTCACCAACTGAAAAGGCAAAGCTAAGACTGAAATCCAGGTGTGAATAACCACCGAATTCATGAACATGAATGTACAAGGCAGTGATGGTAGCAACATAGATGTAGAGCAGAGGGAGCTGCATCCTCTGAGGCATCCTATGAGGTAGAAAGATAGTGTTTTGGGGGCCTGATGTTGAGGGATAAACCAGAGTGAGGCATAGAGGGTGATTCTAAGGTTTCTGGCTGGGGAGATATGGTTTTGGGAACATGGTTAACCCATTTGTGGACATGGAGAATTTAGGAAGGAGAAGAGTCAGAGGCGTTAATGAATTTGAATTTGGATGTTTCATAAACTTCAGGATCTTCCAGTAGATTGAAGCTGTTCACTAGAGATTTACAAATACAGATGGCGAGATCTGGACTGGATAGACAGATCTGGAATCAATCACCATGTTGACAATAATAGAAGTTGAGTCATGAATATAATTACCCAGGGAGAATGTATAAAAGTAAAAGAGCAGAGCATCAAGAATAGATTGCCCCTTCCTTGGAAAATTTTTAACATATTCCTTGTTAACTAGCATAAACTTCCTAGTGTTATATAGAGACTTTTTTTTTTTTTAATCTCTCTGATGCCTGTTGGATTATCAACTACTTGAAGACAGAGACTGTCCTGAGTAATTTCTACAAGCATTTAGCAGAAAGCCTTGTGCAGAGTGTGAATTCATTACATTGGATTGTCCTGGTACACTGGATGGTTTTAGAGACAGGACTGTGAGAAACCATAAATAAGGGGCTTTCGGTGAGAGCTGTGTATTGGGAGCAGTGGAACTGAGGAGAAGGTGTCAATATCTCCATCCATACCAAGAGTTGGGCTATTTCCCTCATTTAAAGTTGGAAATATAGTCATTTCCCAAAGTACAAATTTTGTGCTTTGTTAAGCAAAGATTCTCAGGCTTGGTGTATGATAGAACTAATTAGGGCAGAGAGAAATCTTCCAATTTGAGCTTTCACATTCTGAAGAAAACTTCTGATTGTAATAAATGACAAACAGTTCTTTTTTTAATTGAAGGAGAGTTGATTTACAATATTGTGTTAGTTTCTGATGTACAGCAAATTGATTCAGCTATATACATACATATATATATTCTTTTTTTTTTTGTTGGATATCCATTTTATTTATTTATTTATTTATTTTTTTTTTTTTAGTTTTAGTTTTTTATTTTTTACATTTTAAAATCTTTAATTCTTACATGCATTCCCAAACATGAACCCCCCTCCCACCTCCCTCCCCATAACATCATTCTGGGTCATCCCCATGCACCAGCCCCAAGCATGCTGCATCCTGCGTCAGACATAGACTGGCGATTCAATTCACATGATAGTATACATGTTAGAATGTCATTCTCCCAAATCATCCCACCCTCTCCCTCTCCCTCTGAGTCCAAAAGTCCGTTATACACATCTGTGTCTCTTTCCCTGTCTTGCATACAGGGTCGTCATTGCCATCTTCCTAAATTCCATATATATGTGTTAGTATACTGTATTGGTGTTTTTCTTTCTGGCTTACTTCACTCTGTATAATCGGCTCCAGTTTCATCCATCTCATCAGAACTGATTCAACATAGATGCAAAAATCCTCAACAAAATTCTAGCAATCAGAATCCAACAACACATTAAAAAGATCATACACCATGACCAAGTGGGCTTTATCCCAGGGATGCAAGGATTCTTCAATATCCGCAAATCAATCAATGTAATTCACCACATTAACAAATTGAAAAATAAAAACCATATGATTATCTCAATAGATGCAGAGAAGGCCTTTGACAAAATTCAACATCCATTTATGATAAAAACTCTCCAGAAAGCAGGAATAGAAGGAACATACATACATATATATATTCTTTTAAAATTATTTATCATTATAGGTTATTACAAGATATTGACCAAACTGAGTTTTTGTTTTAAAATTTAGGAATAATATTTCAACTATGCCTCACACTGCAACTGCTTAAATGAACTATTCACTGATTATTCTGGGATTTGAGAAGACTCAGGGCACCGAATAAAAGCTGACTATTGTTATTTAATTGTTGGTAAAAGACACAATCAATACTTGATTACTCTGAATTGCTACATCCAGCCATGCAAATCTTTAACCTCAGATTAATTAAATGTAGGACCATTACCCAACCTACAACAGTAATCTTTAGTAATAGAGAATTAACTGTTGTAAAGTCCATTTGTAAAGCATGTAGTTGTGCTGATGTCCAAGCTAGTTTTCTACCTATCATTCTGTCTGAACTATCAGCAGAGTTATGGCAAGCAGAGTGTTAACATTGGCATTTCAGAGCTCCTTCCCCTTCTCCCTATTCCTACTACCCGTTTTTACCACAGTTCATAAACGAGATATTTCTACACCCAGTGGTATTTTGCATCTTAGTGAAGATTGTTTCCTTCCTTAAAATCCCAAATATTTTTACAAATTGCCATTTCTCATGTCTGGAAATAATCATTAAATCATTCAAAATGTAACACTTGTGTATTGGGTACCTGCTATGTGTCAGGTACTATACTACTACACTCGGCATTAGGGATGTTGTGGGGAACAAAACTGACAAGTAACCTGACTATACCTCCTGTAATGAGACAAATACATAATAGACAAACAAAGCATAGGTAAATGAGATAATTTTAGATTAGTGTCATGTAGACAATAGAAGTGAAAAGCAAAGGAGAAAAGGAAAGATATATCCATTTGAATGCAGAGTTCCAAAGAATAGCAAGGAGAGATAAGAAAGCCTTCCTCAGTGATAAATGCAAAGAAATAGAGGAAAACCATAGGATGGGAAGGATTGGAGAGATCTTCAAGAAAATTAGAGATACCGAGGGATCTTCATGCAAAGATTGGCTCAATAAAGGACAGAAAAGGTAGGGACCTAAAAGAAGCAGAAGATATTAAGAAGAGGTGGCAAGAATACACAGAAGAACTGTACAAAAAAGATCTTCACGACCCAGATAATCATGATGGTGTGATCACTCACCTAGAACCAGATATCCTGGAATGTGAAGTCAAGTGGCCCTTAGGAAGCATCACTACGAACAAAGCTAGTGGAGGTGATGAAACTCCAGTTGAGCTATTTCAAATCCTGAAAGATGATGCTGTGAGAGTGTTGCACTCAATATGCCAGCAAATTTGGAAAATTCAGCAATGGCCACAGGACTGGAAAAGGTCAGTTTTCATTCCAGTCCCAAAGAAAGGTGATGCCAAAGAATGCTCAGACTACTGCACAATTGCACTCATCTCACATGCTAGTAAAGTAATGCTCAAAATTCTGCAAGCCAGACTTCAGCAATATGTGAACCGTGGACTTCCAGATGTTCCAGCTGGTTTTAGAGAAGGCAGAGGAACCAGAGATCAAATTGCCAACATCTACTGGATCATGGAAAAAGCAAGAGATTTCCAGAAAAACATCTATTTCTGCTTTATTGACCATGCCAAAGCCTTTGACTGTGTGGATCACACAAACTGTGGAAAATTCTTCAAGAGATGGGAATACCAGACCACCTGACCTGCCTCTTGAGAAATCTGTATGCAGGTCAGGAAGCAACAGTTAGAACTGGACATGGAACAACAGACTGGTTCCAAATAGGAAAAGGAGTATGTCAAGCCTGCATATTGTCACCCTGCTTATTTAACATTTATGCAGAGTACATCATGAGAAATGCCAGGCTGCATGAAGCACAAGCTGGAATCAAGATTGCCGGGAGAAATATCAATAACCTCAAATATGCAGATGACACCACCCTTATGGCAGAAAGTGAAGAAGAATAAAGAGCCTCTTGATGAAAGTGAAAGAGGAGAGTGAAAAAGTTGGCTTAAAACTCGACATTCAGAAAACGAAAATCATGGCATCTGGTCCCATCACTTCATGGCAAATAGATGGGGAAGCAATGGAAACAGTGACAGACTTTATTTTGGGGGGCTGCAAAATCACTGCAGATGGTGACTGCAGCCATGAAATTCAAAGATGCTTGTTCCTTGGAAGGGAAATTTATGACCAATCTAAACAGCATATTAAAAAGCAGAAACATTACTTTGCCAACGAAGTGTTGTGTAGTCAAAGCTATGGATTTTCCAGTAGTCATGTATGGATGTGAGAGTTGGACTGTAAAGAAAGGTGAGCACCAAAGAATTAATGCTTTTGAACCGTGGTGTTGGAGAAGACTCTTGAGAGTCCCTTGGACTGCCAGAAGATCCAACCAGTCTATCCTAAAGGAAATCAGTCCTGAATATTCATTGGAGGGCTGATGCTGAAGCTGAAGCTCCAATCGTTTGGCTACCTCTTGCGAAGAACTGACTCATTTGAAAAGACCCTGATGTTGGGAAAGATTGAAGGCAGGAGGAGAAGGGGACAACAGAGGATGAGATGGTTGGGTGGCATCACTGACTCAATGGACCTGAGTTTGGGTAAACTCTGGAAGTAGTTGATAGACAGGGAGGCTTGGCGTGCTGCGTCCATGGGGTTGCAAAGACTCCAACATGACTGAGTGACTGAACTGAACTGAACTGAAGACAATAGAAGATGACAGGATAGAGTGATTTGGTGGTGGTAGTATTGGAGAGTTGTGAAACATCAACTAAGATTGTCACCTCCCTGAGGTGACATTTGGGCTGAAACCTGAGTGGTAGCCAGGCAAAGATACAGGAGAAGAGGGTCCCAGATGGGAGGAAGAGCAAGTGCACAGACTCCAGGCTGGGAACAAGTTAGCGAATCTAAAAATCGTAAAGAAGGTCACTGTGGGCCGAGCTAGTGATGGGGTGGGGGTGGTGAGTGTATGAGGTGACGCTGGAGAAGCAGGTGGAGTCTGGGTCACTCGGGGCCTCATGGGCCAGGATTCACAGCTTGGATTGTGTTCCAAGAACAGTGGCAAGTCCCTGCTGGCTTTACCAGTTGGCTTCTGTGGTTTGCCTTTGGGGCCCGTGTGTCCCTCGTCCTGCTTCTTTCTAGAGTGAATGACGCCCAGTTTTCCCTGCCGCAGGGGAATGCTTGGGTCTCGGGTGGTCTAGAACCATCCATTCTGTGCTGTCACTGCCCCTCCCCAGTTTTGCCTCCCTCTGCCCCGTCTCTGAGTGAGAAATCCTCATCACTCTTAACAGAGGGCCACAGCTGGAACTGGGGGGTCAGATCAGAAAAAGACACCCCCTCCAAGATGGAAAACAAGAGTCTTCCTGGAGTGGATCAGTGCCATCTCTTGTAGCAGCATCTCAAGACAGAGACAGACCTTCGTACAACCATGGGTGCGGGTGTGTCCAGTGCCAGGTAGGGCAGTGTCCCCAGGAAGGTGTCCACCTCGGAGGGAATTCACAGCACAGACTCTGCAGACAGCATCCATCAATTCAGCCTGTGCTTCACGAGGAGACAGCAGGATGATGGAAGCTTTGGGTGTCTAAGAAGGAGTTTTGTAAAAGGTGCTAGAGACTGAGACTTCTCCATGTGTCCAAGGCACAGAGACTACGTGTGGGGCTCTGAGCCCTTAGAAAAGCTGTCTGGTGCAGTAAGGATTTGTCTTCTTTTCCACCAGAGTGGGGATCATATTGCCTACAGAACTCTCCAATTCCCCTTTCCTACACACTATAGGCACCAAACTGCCTTCTTCTTGTTAAAAGTAACTCCTTCTATTTGTACTGTGCTCACAAATGTTGCCATCTATGCAATCTAGTTTAGTCATCAAACCAACCCTACAAGGTAGGGCTTATTCTCTGTCAAAAAAGATTATCAAATTAAAGCTCATAGAAAGTGCCCCCAGGAAAATATAACTCTGTATATAAACTGTAGGGAAATGAACATCAAATGTGGTAAATATCTTGGAAATAGAGCCAAGAGGATTTTTTTTTTTTTAAGGATTCGATGTGGAAGATGAATAATATAGTTTCTTTGTCATTGTTACAGACAGATGAATTCGTTAAGGTTAGTCTGTAGTTCTTGCTAGAAAACAGCTATCAATTCTTCCAACACAGTGTTGTGTTTAGGTTTCTGACAACTAAAATAAAAACTTTTAGGAAGACTTTTCTCTTTTATTTTTTCTAGTTGTTTCATCCTTGGGATAGTTCTAGATTAGTCACCCAATTAAGTCATCCAATTGTGAGTATACTGTTTGCTTTCCTATTTACCAATGCAAAACCTCTTTTAATATGAAGAAATTGGCTGTTTCCTTTAGTGGGTTGATGTGGTTGAGATGGAGGAAATTGGACCTTTGAGGTGGGTAAAGAAGTTCTTATTGATGAAGAGCAGACTTCAGCTATACAGTGACAAATGGGGCAAAAGGAGGTCCGGGATTTTGTGAAGGACATTTGACAACATTTTAAATGAAGGATGGAGTTAGAGATAGATCTTAGTTTCCCTAGACTTCTGTAATCAGTGATGTGTTACATGTAAATCACTCCCCTTTCAGAGTTGTTGGTCGTAAGGAAAAGTTTAGGAAGTAACTGGGAAAGAGCAATTGAACTCAGATTTATAGACCTCCTACAACGTGCCAGGAATTGCTGCAAGATTTTTCCAAATATCATCCCATTTCCTTTGCACAAAAACACTGGGAGGAGGAAATATAAAGCCCTCTTTACAGATGAAAGGATGTCACTGACCCTTAAATAGTTTAACTTAGTCAAGGGACAAAGCTGCTAAGTGGCAGATTCATGATTCGAACCTAGGTGACTCCACCGCTTACCTTCTCTTTACACTTCAGCCCTTGTAAATGAACATGAATGAACTGGCTTAATTCAAATTGCTGGTTTATTTGTATTTTTTAATGTACATCTTAGGCTTCTGGCTGTAAGTCTTAATTTTACAGTAAGCAAGCAAGATTGATCTCCCTAACTCTGGAAATTTGATGGTTGAATTATGGAAAGATACTTTATAGAACCACTCTAGATGATATTTCATTTTGCTCTCAAGTTTAGAAGAGCTATTTCTCTTAAAATCACAGTTTTTTGGCAATTTGATTAGCTTTTTCTTGGGATTGTCAAAAATATCTAGAGGGTTATAATAAAAACGGAGTCCTAAAAATGTGAACAATCAGGTCGGGGGCCAAAGAGAATGTCAAACATTAGTCAGCATGGGAACCAAGATACTTGATTATATACTGAGATATCATTAAGACCTGAGATGTTAGCTCCAAATGAGAACAAAATGGGACTCGTAATGTTCACAGCTTTCATGATGAATCTATAATATTGAAACCAAATTTACTTGGGGTACCATTTTATAAGGTCTGACACTGTTTCTACTGTTTCCCCATCTATTTCCCGGGCTCCAAAATCACTGCAGATGGTGACTGCAGCCATGAAATTAAAAGACGCTTACTCCTTGGAAGAAAAGTTATGACCAATCTAGATAGTATATTCAAAAGCAGAGACATTACTTTGCCGACTAAGGTCCGTCTAGTCAAGGCTATGGTTTTTCCAGTGGTCATGTATGGATGTGAGAGTTGGACTGTGAAGAAGGCTGAGTGCTGAAGAATTGATGCTTTTGAACTGTGGTGTTGGAGAAGACTCTTAAGAGTCCCTTGGACTGCAAGGAGATCCAAAGTCCATTCTGAAGGAGATCAGCCCTGGGATTTCTTTGGAAGGACTGATACTAAAGCTGAAGCTCCGGTACTTTGGCCACCTCATGCGAAGAGCTGACTCATTGGAAAAGACTGTGATGCTGGGAGGGATTGGGGGCAGGAGGAGAAGGGGACAACAGAGGATGAGACGGCTGGATGGCATCACAGACTCGATGGACATGAGTCTGAGTGAACTCTGGGAGATGGTGATGGACAGGGAGCCCTGGTGTGCTGCAGTTCATGGGGTCGCAAAGAGTCGTACACGACTGAGCGACTGAACTGAACTGAACTAACCATTTTATAATATTTCCATCAAAAAGAAAATTACCAGAGCTGGGAGAATTTAAGAAAAGCCCATAAGAACTAAAAAGGAAAATCCTTATAATTGGATTTTTAAAAATTGGGCTTCCCTGGTGGTTCAACTGGTAAAGAATCTGCCTGCAATGCGGGAGACCTGGGTTCAATCCTTGGGTTGGGAAGATATCCTGGGGAAGGGAATGCCTACTCACTCCAGTATTCTGGCCTGGAGAATTCCATGAACTGTATAGTGCGTGGGGTCACAAAGAGTTGGACACAACTGAAAGACTTTCACTTTTTTTCAAGTTCAACACACACACAACTTTTGCATTAGAGTTGTAAACATTTTTGATTACATAGGAAAATATGTGTGCAATGTCAAGTCTGCTGCCTCAACAAGAATAATTTATTGAGAGTCCAAATATGGGATTTAAAAGTCACTTCAGATTAGAACTATTTTCACCATGACTATTCTTAGTTTGTTTCCTATACTCCAGCAGAAATTTCCTCACTATTTTGGCTTCATTTTCCATCTCCAGGACATAATCTTGCAAGATCACCTCTCACCCTTATCTCTTGGTGACTGGGCACTGAGATGGGACATTATGAACTTGATCTGACAACTTAATAAGGTGTAATAAGACCTGAAATAGGGGCTAAGACCTGAAATAGGGGCAGTGCCCTCTCGACTGAGAAGATCTAGACAGGTGTAGAATCTTTTCAAGGGTATGTCTAACCAAATTCCCTTTAAGACTTCCCTTTAAAACATTAAATGTCTTTTCCTGTTTCATACTAAAATGTGATCAGTTGGAATATTGGCAAAGAACAGGTCATTAGCAAAAACTCCAATGAAGACAATTTGCTTTGGGTTTGATTTTCCTGTTTTTGTGGTTAGCTTAGCACCAGATGGTGCCCTAGTGAGTTCTGTATAAATAATACAATCATAGGGTTGAGTGATTCTCTACCAGTCACAGAATCAAGCAGAAAATAGCACTTGTCTTTCTGCACAAGCCCATGTAGATTATCTTATTGCAGATTTGTTCTTATGCAGCTCAAACTCTCAAATTCTTGTTATGGTTGGTGGGTTTTTTTTTTTTTTTGTCCTATTTCTTTATTGGGCAAGCCAGCAGCCAACTCATTGTGACCCAGAGGGAAGGACTACTGACTTGAGGCTCTTTAGATGATACATCCATCCATTGCAGAGAGGAGAAGAGGTGAAGAAGCAAAAATCTCTGCATTCCCTCTCTTGTTCCTGAAAAGGAAGAGTGGCCCCAACACTCCCTTGACAGTTGGTGCACATTAGGGGGTGAGGGAACTGGCTTTGCCCACAGAAGCCCTGTGGCAACCCCTTACAGGCTTTCAAGGTCCAGCTCAAGTGCCAACTCCAGCCCGTGATGCTCAGTGATCTTTCCTCTTTCTCCAGGTTCAGATGACAGTTAGTTTGTTCCTTAAGATCTAGCTCTTCATTAGGTTCTGTTTGATATTATAGTTTCCCCACACCTCTCCCTTTGGATGAAAGTCTTCTCTCACCCATGGGATTCTAAGTTGCTCAAATCTATTTTCTTACAACCTAAATGACTTAGCACAGAATCGGGCATTCAATAACTGCTGTTGAATTGATAACACATATGTGGGTCACAGCTCCCACACACTGGAGCACAGATTTAATGGTCAGTACCCCATTCAATGAGCAGAGTTTATCTGTGGTGACACAAAGGATTCTCATTTCTTAAGAGTGATAGAGAAAGAATGAAAAACTTCCCCCGCTTTTCCGCTTTCATTTTACTGTCCTGAAGATGACCCATATAGTAGCAAACCACAGAAAAGGTGATGTAGCCCATTGAAGGAAAATAGGTGGAATCACTGAGAACCTTTCTTCTTTTGAAAGCTGCCTGTATTTTTACTCTGGAAGCACAGATGACCATACGCTATGTCTAGCATTCACATAGACCTATAATAAAATTGAGCCACTCAAGTATTTTTCTGAGCTTGGGGCTCTGTTTACAAGTCTTTGCTTTAATAGTTCCTATGTATTAGATGTTTTGGGGTGACCTCAAAAAGGCACTTAGGAATTTAGATCAGACTATTTAAACCAGTAATTTACTAATTATAAAGAACTAATTTCTAAAGAATTTATTTCACGTATTTCCCAAAACATCTTATGGTCTGTGACAGAGTTCTTAAAGTGTGTCCTATAGAATATTAGTATTTCATGACATGTGAATAGATGCTTCCTGGAAAAATAATTGGTTGCTTGGTTGTTGGGAGAAATGTTACGTATCCTGTTTGCTTCTTGGAGCATTACATAGTATATTAAAGGCTCCAAAGTGTCTTATAGCAAAAAAGTCCATTTGACTTGTTTATCTTGGCATTTAGCAAACATATTTGATCTCAGGAAGAGAATAATATTTAGTGAGTATTCTGTGCCAGGTATATATTAGCTTATCAAATTTTCACAATAAAATTCTAAAATTCCCTTGTGGCTCAGATGATAAAGAAGCTGCCTACAATGCAAGAGACCCAGGTTCAATCCCTAGATCAGGAAGATCCCCTGGAGAAGGAGAATAGCAACCCACTCCAGTATTCTTGCCTGGAGAATTGCATGGACAGAGGAGCCTAACAGGCTATATATATATATATAGTCCATGGCGTCAAAAAGAGTCGGACACGTCTGAGCGACTAACACTTCACTTTCACCCATATTTAAAGATAGGGAACTGAGCTTCTGCTGTATTAAATGATTTGTTCCACATCAAACAGTGGCAGAGTCTTATATAGTGAATTTTCATGTGGACTCTGCCACCAAGTAGCTATGTACAACTGGTTTGGACAAATAAGTCAATCTTAATTTCCTTATCTTTAAGTCACATGAAAATAATAATGGTTTAAAGATGAAAGGAGTTGAATTTATATTACCATGTTTTTTTTTATTTTTATTTTATTTTTTATTTTTTTAAATTTTAGTTTTTTATTTTTTAAATTTTAAAATCTTTAATTCTTACATGCATTCCCAAACATGAACCCCCCTCCCACCTCCCTCCCCAGAACATCTTTCTGGGTCATCCCCATGCACCAGCCCCAAGCATGCTGCATCCTGCGTCAGACATAGACTGGCGATTCAATTCACATGATAGTATACATGTTAGAATGTCATTCTCCCAAATCATCCCACCCTCTCCCTCTCCCTCTGAGTCCAAAAGTCCGTTATACACATCTGTGTCTCTTTCCCTGTCTTGCATACAGGGTCGTCATTGCCATCTTCCTAAATTCCATATATATGTGTTAGTATACTGTATTGGTGTTTTTCTTTCTGGCTTACTTCACTCTGTATAATCGGCTCCCCATGTTTTGACAGAAAAGTGCCATACAGGTAGCATTTGTACTTTTCAAAAATAGGAGGAGGAAGTGGGGAGGAGGAGGTCAACAACTAGTTCTAGGAAACATGTTCACTCAAAACATACAAGGTTAAGTGCTAAACTTGTAAGAAAGTGAAAGTGTTAGTCGCTCAGTGTCCAACTCTTTGCAACCCCATGGACTGGAACCCACCAGGCTCCTCTGTCCCTGGGATTTCCCAGGCAAGAATATTGGAGTGGGTTGCCATTTCCTCTTCCAGGGGATCTTCCTAACCTAGGGATCGAACCTGTGTCTCCTGCATTGCAGGCAGATTCTTCACTGCCTGAGCCACCAGGGTAGCACTGCTGCTAAGTCACTTAAGTTGTGTCTGACTCTGTGCACCCCCATAGACAGCAGCCCACCAGGCTCCCATCCCTAGGATTCTCCAGGCAAGAACACTGGAGTGGGTTGCCATTTCCTTCTCCAATGCATGAAAGTGAAAAGTGAAAGTGAAGTCATTCAGTCATGTCTGACCCTCAGTGACCCCATGGACTGCAGCCTTCCAGGCTCCTCCATCCATGGGATTTTCCAGGCAAGAGTACTGGAGTGGGGTGTCATTGCCTTCTCCACCAGGGTAGCACAGGTAAGAGCAAATGTAAAAAAAAAAAAAAAAAAAAAGTTACAGCTACCCTGAATGTTCACCAGAACACATATTTTCATTTCATAACTGCTTTGTATTTTTGGTATAGTTAGATTCTCAGATTCATGGATTGATCAAATTGGGCAGTACAGCATTAAAGCACTCAGTGGTACTGTTTTGAAATGTTAAGACTAGAAATACATTATCACTAGATATTGGAACTTTGACTCTTAACAGCAACTTTCTTTGCTTCTATGGCTTTAAGCCAGAAGCTAAGCTTCTTTCTGTTTATTTTTGTATCATTCATTAAGTAGGCATTGCAAAGAGCTGATGGTCTTAGAGAGTGGCTCTGCCTCACTCTACCAATTCTAAGGTATGGTACTTGATTCTCAGGACTCTATCATCTCTCTCAATTTGTCAAGTTTACCATATGAGCTAACCCATTTTTACTTGGCCCCTTGCAAGCTTGAGTGAGTTGGATGTAGATACATTTTCCCCCTAAATTTTGAGAGTCTTTGTAAATTTGTTCTACCTGTAAATTTAACAGATAAATAACACAGTGTATAATATAACACTCTGGAACTTATTCCACATACTGACCTGAATGTGGTGATAGGTGTATGACAAAGGGGAAGAAGACTGCTAATTAGACATCTACTTTGCCAAACTGGAAACTGATTTCCTTGTTACCTAAGTTGAACTGAATTCCATTTCCAGTCTCGAAGTCATTATGAAGGCAGTGCACAACTGAACTGAGACATACTGCATTTTGCATTCTGTATCCCTGAACTATCATTAGCTGATATCATAAATATTGATAGATAGTATAATATTCCACCAAGTTTATTAAAAGAATAATTTAGAAGCCCATGGTGGTTTTATCATCTGGGGTTCTACCATTCTCTAAAGTGTGATGACTGTTTCTGTGGTTTTCCTAGATTTGGTATTTATGAGTTGTTTATGGGTCTGACATTATTTTATGCTAGAATTCATTAACCTTTAAAATGTTTCTGATATGGTTACTCACTATTGTCACCTCTGGTTTCTAGACACACAGAATGCATCCTAAAAAGAGGAGATGAAACTGATAGCATTCAGATTCACCAGAAGTTGCTTTCTTTGGCTACTTGGTTTCTGAGGTGTAGTGCCAGCTGTTCTGGAGAGAGCAGAACTGCCCTTAATGTGATGACATTCCGGTTCCTTTGATAGATCCTCAAATTACAAGCTTCACTGTCTGATAACTGTGATTTCTTAAAAGACGTGCATCTATATCTTTGTCGTAAAGAATAGAAGAGAAATAATGGCACTATTTAAAGGATAGTTTCAATATATAAAAAAGGGTAATTGCTGTGAAATCTGTGCATAGCCTAAACGAGCTTATACTCTGATAAAAGCATTTCTCTAAAGGCAACTGCCTGGGTAGATTAATGCTGCCGTCTGGGTTCTGCTCAATAGAGCTTATGGGACTGAATGGGATGGACAGTAAAAACAGACAGACATAAAACCCCAAACTTCTTTCACTCTTTTCTAAACCCTTTGGTCTTTATGTAGCTCAAAAGATGAAGTAAGTATCAGAAGTACTTCTTAACACGCATTAAATACTGAGCCTTCTGCTGCTAAGAAGTGACTTAGGAAGGATTGAGGCTGAAGTAAGATATATTCTAATATTGATTCTGGCCTGAAATAAATGCTTATGTCCTTGAAATAATTTGCTGGTAGCTGTTTATTTATTATTTTTAAATATATATTAAATAAAAGTCCTTTGTTCTCCTTCAAGTTCTGGATGGGCTAATTAGCCATTTTGTAAACCAACATAGTACAGTATTTCATCTGGATAAATTAATTTATAGTCTTGCATTGAAATGTAATTAAAATGTTGTTGCAACTAGTTTTTAGTCCCTAACCAGCAATTGCTGTTACTCTTTACATGAATTGGATGGTAGATTTCATTAGCTTGTTTTCCTGGGCAAAAGATAGTGTCTAATTGCAGTCTCTGATCCACAGAGCTACAGAACAAACCCCCTTAGCTTCAGCTTGCTAAGCAAAAGTTTTCCATGCCCTGTAAAGATATAGAGATGAAGATGCTCCTTTTGCTTTGATAACATGTTTTTCATTTCCTTGAAGCTGTCTTTCGGGTTGCTAATCCCAATTTATGAACTTGCTAATCCCAATTTATGAACTTGAAGTGAGGCTATTTTTGGCTACAGTTTAAGCCAAAATTTGCTTATTTTGTTCTTCCTACATAAATGTCAAGTATAGTTACAATCAATCCATCAGTTTGTCTGCCAATGGTATTTAAAAGTAAATTTCAACACTGAAACATGTACGTTCATTCATTTATTCTGTCACTCAACAAATATTTATGTCTGACTATGTTGTTCAAGGCATTGTGCTAAATATACCCTATGATGCTTTTTGTGAACATAGCAGGACAATTTCTTAAGTTTAAAATTTGAAGTTGAAAAAATAAAAAATTTTGAATTATCAGATTTTTAGTAGAACCAGGCCAAATTGGTGGCATTATCTATCAGTAAGCATGGTGTATTTTCACAACTTTAATACTTAGTAACTGTGTAAAGAGCAACATATTTGCTGAATTAGTGATTTTTTTGGAAATTTAAATTGTTTGACTGGTAGTCTTTTAAGAAAACACTGACAGATTTTTCTGTAATGGTCTGTGTAATCATGTGATTTACATTGCTAAGCTTTTTTCCTGGGAAGGCACATTGCTGAAGGATTAAAATAAAAATACTGTACTGTGTTTGTGTCACAGACCTCAGTTTTTAACACATTTAGTAAATTAAATTGAGGAAATTAAAAATCAGTGAGGCTTTTGGGTTGTGAGAAGGTTATTTGGAATTTGGGGTAACAGCTCATTGCACCTTAGGTGAGATTTTTAAAAATGCTTAATGTTGCTTTACAGCATCGCTTGAATTTGTAGAAATGGGGCTTTATGGTTGTTTCTACACACACACCCACCCACACCCCCACACCCCCACACCCCCACACACCCACCCCCCCCACACCCCCACACACCCACCCCCACACACCCACACACCCACACCCACACACACACCCACACACACACACACACACCCTCGTTGAGAACCCAGTTGAGGAAAGAAGATTGGATCTAGTCAAAACTAGTAGATACAACATAGTTAATGAATTCGCTTGTTTAATTCAAGGTATACTTCCTGATTGATTACAGTATAGGCCAGCAAAATATTCTGGTGTTTGAGCTAGTTTACATTATCCTTAAAGGGGTAAAGAAGGAACAGGAAATACCTTCTCATCTCAGCTTGTCCTCAGGCATCAGGTCACAACTACCACTCAGTACCAGAAACCCAGTCTTCAGGAGGTAGGTCCAGACAGGAAGCCAGCTTTCTAACATGAAGGTTGCGTAGTAATGCTTGGTGAATGTGGAGATTGACACCCTGGAGCACAGAGCAACACTCTGATGGAGGCTGAGCACACCACACAAGGTGCCACTCTTTGACTAGCTTTTCTGTGTCCTACCAGGCTCTTGTTTCCACACTGCTAGCTCATCTTTTCACCAATCTTTCTTTTAATGTTTTACCATTATGATAGTTGAAAAGAGAGCCTTTCTGAAGCAAGTGCTTGTTGAAGAAACTTTTTCCCATCACTCTGCTGCTGTGGTAGTTCTCCAGAGAAGTTTCCTCACTAGATGTCTGATCCAGGTATCATAGGGAATTAGTGGTATTTGTCAAGTCTAGTTGGGCTTCCCAGGTGGCTCAATGGTAAAGAATCCACCTGCCACTGCAGGAGATGTAGGAGAGTTGAGTTTGATCCCTGGGTTGGGAAGATCCCCTGGAGGAGAAAATGGCAGCCCACTCCAGTATTCTTGCCTAGGAAATCTCATGGACAGAGGAGACTGTAGTCCATGGGGTCCCAAAGAGTTGGACATAATCGGGCAACTGAGCACTCACACACACACACCTTATGTCTGGTTAATCATGTATCACGGACTTCCAGGGTAGGGGGAAACCTTCTGTTCATTTAGGCCGACATTCAGCTGATGTTTGGGTCTGTTGCTTTTAAAAAGAATCTCACAAGGAACTCATTGCCTCCCAAGACAGCCCTTATTCAGTATTTCCCCAAGGGTATCCTCTTTAATGGCAGTCCCACAAGGTACTTTACAAAAAGAAGTGTTCCACGGTCAAGTAAGTTTGAGAAGTAATAGTCAACATTTAAGCTCTGAATATTCCTACAGAAAGTAGACTTGTTTAACCTGCAGCTTCCCTTAACTAATTTGTTCATGAAAACTCTTTCTCCCATATAACACATTTTAATATTCATTCTACAGAAAATATTTCAGTATATGTTTTTTTCCAGATAATACATGTTTGTTAAAGCAACTTAAAATTGCATTGGCTTTTTGGATGCGTATCAAGGTGACCTTTTGACTCCTTGAGTCTCATTCTCTAGTACTACTTGCTGTTTAGTCACATCTTCCTGTTTTGCTGTGGTTGGCTTTTTGGATTCAAGTATTGGTCTTCTTTTTCACATTTCATCTTATTGGATCTAGTCCACCTCTTCAGCTTGCCTTTTTGGATCCTGACTGTGTCATCCTGAACATTCATTAGCAGCCTGAGATCTGTGCTACTCACTGATGTCATGAACATGCCATCTAATATCTTTATTCAATTTGTTGATTAGAAGTGATGAATAGGACTGGGCAAGGTTGGTATTGAATAGGAAAAGTTAAAATTAGGCCTAACCTCCTGCTCATTCTGCCTCTGTAACTCAGCTTGCTTCTTGCAATATCTGGATCACGTAGGTCACGTAGTCTCAGAAAGTGGGGACTTAAAATACTAGGAACTGGAGCTTATCTCATTAACCCTTGTCCTGCTCTTTGCAACTGCCCAGCCTTGCAATCCTGCTTAATCATGCCTGTCCATGTAGAGGTCAGGCATCCCCCTCCCAGTCTTGACCACTATTCCCCCATGCATGAAACCCCTTAGTTTAAACCAGCCTATTAGCAGCTAGTGTTGCCCACTATAGTCTGTCTATAAAAACTCTGTAACCCCTTTGTTCTGGGCTCAGAGCTTGGAGAGTTTACTCCTCTGGGCCCGCTGGGGTAATAAACCTGAGTTCTCCAACTTTCCCAGTGTGGTGCTTGGTTTCTCGATTACTGGTTTCTGCAACAGTATCATTCCATAAGCCATCACCCTTTGGTTCCAGTTGCTAATCTCTCTAGTTAGTAACAAATCCTTCAGAAGAGAGTTTCCAGTTTCCCTGGCCTCTAGCCTCTAGTCTTTGTAGTTTGCAAACCTATTTTTTTTTAAGAGGCAAATCATCTTTTCCTATTATTAGCTCTTCCAATTTTTCCAAAGCAAAACGTAATAATTTTGTTTCTAAATATAGTGGCTCATCAACTCTTCATAAATCTAATGCCACATCTTTTCAGGAAGTAATGCTGGTCAAAATCCTGCTATATTTTTGCAGAAAATATTTTGGGGAGATGTCTTAGAACACCAGGGTGTCTTTCTGTGCCTAGATAATTTAGTTGGCGTGGTTTCAGTATATTTGTATTGTAATTTTCTATCTGGAGGGATAGTCTTTTGAAATTGTATGCACTAATTAGTGTAGTTTGCAAAATAATAGATATTTTTGTATGTGTGGGAGGTAAGGCTTTCAAATGCAGCATTTAAACATAATTGCTCTTTAAACATCATTTCACTCAAAAGACATGTATTAATTTTTCTTATAACTGCAGGTTTGAGGTGGCCTATTAATTAATCTCTACATCAAGCAAAAAAACACACAAAATCCAATGATTTCTCAAATGTGTCCCAAATATCCTATTTATCTGAAATTCTGAAGGTAATCCTGTCCAACATTGCGACGCCATGGACTGTAGCCTACCGGCCTCCTCTGTCCATGGAATTTTCCAGGCAAGAGCGCTGGAGTGGGTTGCCATTTCCTTCTCCAGGGTATCTTCCCCACCCAGGGATCGGACCTGGGTCTCTTGCATTTCAGGCAGACGCTTTACCATCTGAGCCACCAGGGAATAGTTTATTTATAATTGTGCCAGTATATTTGCCAAAGTTTAGCCCCAATTATTTATTTACACAAAAATGAATCCTAGAGAAGAATTTTTGCTTTGTTTGCAAATCCCTAGAATAATTTTATTGAGATTTTGAATCTACTTTTCAGTATCAGAGCATCTTTACATTTTTATTTTTAAAGTTGACTTAGAAGTATGTCAGAAGTTATAGAAAGGTCAAGTTCTGAGACTGAAACACATGAGTTCATAATAGGCACCATGCCTTTTTTTAGCTGAGGTACCTGGGATAAGGGCTTCCCTCTTAGCTCAGCCAGTAAAGAATCTGCCTGCAATGCAGGAGAACTGGGTTTGATCTCTGGGTTGGGAAAATCCCCTGGAGGAGGGCATGGCAACCCACTGCAGTTTCTTGCCTGGAGAATCCCATGGACAGAGGAGCCTGACAGGCTGTAGTCCATGGGTTCACAAGAGTTGGACACGACTTAGTCACTATATCCCACCCCCACCTGGAATAAGGTTATTCAATGTGTCTGAACCTCAGTTTTTCATCTGTAAGATGTGAGATAAGGATGATGATGGATACTTATCTCTTAGGATTCCTTTAACGATTACATGAGGAGTATTTAAATAAAGCATGTTCCACATTGCTTTATACACATTGAGAATTGGATAAGCGATAATCAATCTGTTAAGATTCATCTATAAGCAAAACCCTTAAAATGTCCAGAAAAATTTGGCATGTTATATCAAACTATATCAAATATTTCTACAGTGTTCTCCTAATCAAAATGGTTACATTTTTCCAAAGTCTTCAGTTTTCATGACTGTGGATTTATATTATTTGACTCACAGTCATAAAACATGGCAGCATAGTTAAAATTCAGACTGTTCCAGAAAGTCTATTTCACATAGCTACCATCCAGTAGTATCTAAAACGTTTCTCAATCACAGCACTTACCACAGTGCCTGATTCAGTCTGTAGGAAAAACAAAACAAAGCAAAACAATAGGCCCTTTCCATGGGGCATCTGACTATTCTGAATTTTTCAAAGTTTGGGCTTTTTAAGTTGAGTTTAGGACATAATTCTGGATATTTTGTGTCAGACGAGTGTAATCTCCTCGATTCTGTCTTGTCTCAACAAAAATTTGAAGTGAGGGACATGAGAGCCCTCGGTGTGTCACAGCTCACAGACAGAGCGTGTTATAGCTCTTAGACAGATCAGTGTTACAGCTCTGTGTCACAGCTCAACTTAATTTAGAAAATAGCAGGAAAATACATCCTCAAGGTGTGAGAGTATGCTGACCCAAAGATGTAAAGAGAAGAGAAGAGAGCCCCGGCTCTTTGTCTCCTCTTTTTACGTGTTTTTTCCCTTCCCACTGGGCCTGCCCTATGTAAATTGGGCTAACAAGGAGTGCTGTTTGTCCTACCTGAGGTCCTCACTCCAGTCCTCAGACCTTCCTTTGACCTTCCTTTGTTCCATTTTTGTGGGCTTTTCCCTTCCTTGTCTTTTAGCCACTGTCATTTTGGACTCCTGTTTCCTTCTCTAACTACCTAACATTTTGTTTCCCTATCAAAGTCAGATAGTTTGATTAATTTTTATTCTGGGTATTTTTCATCTTTTTGGAACACCACCCTTATGGCAGAAAGTGAAGAGGAATTCAAAAGCCTCTTGA
The DNA here is from genome assembly GCF_042477335.2 of Ovis canadensis. Lineage (NCBI taxonomy): Eukaryota > Metazoa > Chordata > Mammalia > Artiodactyla > Bovidae > Ovis > Ovis canadensis. The sequence goes on along the minus strand of NC_091727.1, from coordinate 110,807,727 downwards.
TGAAAGTGAAAGAGGAGAGTGAAAAAGTTGGCTTAAAGCTCAACATTCAGAAAACGAAGATCATGGCATCTGGTCCCATCACTTCATGGGAAATAGATGGGGAAACAGTGGAAACAGTGTCAGACTTTATTTTTGGGGGCTCCAAAATCACTGCAGATGGTGACTGCAGCCATGAAATTAAAAGCCGCTTACTCCTTGGAAGAAAAGCTATGATCAACCTAGATAGCATATTCAAAAGCAGAGACATTACTTTGCTGACTAAGGTCTGTCTAGTCAAGGCTATGGTTTTTCCAGTGGTGATGTATGGATGTGAGAGTTGGACTGTGAAGAAGGCTGAGTGCTGAAGAATTGATGCTTTTGAACTGTGGTGTTAGAGAAGACTCTGGAGAGTCCCTTGGACTGCAAGGAGATCCAACCAGTCCATTCTGAAGGAGATCAGCCCTGGGATTTCTTTGGAAGAAATGATGCTAAAGCTGAAACTCCAGTACTTTGGCCACCTCATGCGAAGAGTTGACTCATTGGAAAAGACTGTGATGCTGGGAGGGATTGGGGGCAGGAGGAGAAGGGGACGACAGAGGATGAGATGGCTGGATGGCATCACTGACTCGATGGACATGAATCTGAGTGAACTCCAGGAGTTGGTGATGGACAGGGAGGCCTGGCGTGCTGCGATTCATGGGGTCACAAAGAGTCGAACATGACTGAGCGACTGAACTGAGAACTGAGAAGTTACAAAAAGAAGGTTGTATCATGGGTAAGAGTAAAATGTCTTTGCATAGGGTATACACCTATTTAATATTAAAAGGGCAATGAAGTTTCTTGACTGAAAAAAATGCACAACCTAAAAATTGAGAATTATGTTTTATTTGGGGTATTACTGAGGACTGTGAGCCTGGGATATAGCCATGTAGATAGCTCTGAGAAACTGTTCAAAGAGGTAAAAGAGGAACTAGGATTTGTAGTTTTTGCTGAGGGAAAACAAAGCAAAACGTGTATTCAGACATCAAGAGTTTATTCCTAATCACAAAAAACAGACATCTCAAGTTAATAATTTTAGTGCTTTTTTACAAGGTGAGAAGAGTCAGGAGTCTGGGTTCATTGAAATTATTCCTTTGAAATAACTATCTAGGGCCAGTATCCTGTTGTGTTTTTTTCATCCTGAATTCCCCTTAGGGGGCATGGAGAAGAGTACAGTGGCTGATGGCTTGATGGCTACATCCTTTGTTTACTGAAATGACTGGCAGTATTCTTTGTCTACACGTTTATTCATGACTAGTCCTGTGAGGACCTAGGTGAAGACATCAGCCAGCAGCCCAAGTCCTCTGGAGTGACAGCTCCAGAGAATAAATCCAACAGATGATTTTAGGCAGTCAGCCAGAGCACACAGATTCTTGTGCAATTTGTTTTTTATACAAGGATGCCTTACAGTGAAAGTGAAGTGAAAGTCAAGTTGCTCAGTTGTGTCCAACTCTTTGCAACCCGTGGACTGTAGCCCACCAAGCTCCTCCATCCATGGGATTCTCCAGGCAAGAATACTGGAGTGGGTTGCCATTTCCTTCTCCAGGAGATCTTCCCGACCCAGGGATCGAACCCAAGTCTCCCATATTGCAGGCAGATGCTTTAACCTCTGCACCACCAGGGAAGCCCTTAAACACAAGAATACAGTCTCTCAGAAAACCTCCTATAGAGACATAGAACTTCAGATCTAAGTACTAACATCAAAGATTTCAAGGGAGAAAAGGAAGGCAGGTTGAAAGAAGAAGGGGGAGGAGGTGGGGGGTGGGTAAAAGGGGTGGCCTTACAGATGTCTCCTGCCACCTACAGTTACCCAGGCGTTATGAGACTTTTCCCTGGGCCTCCAGAGAAGGGAGGACTGGAACTTGGCCCTACCAGAAATCAGACCAGACCAGAACCAGAATTCAAGTTCTCTGCTAAGAGGAGGTGATCAGTCTCCAATCCTCAGCTCAGGCTGAGGGCCCTTCTACCAGATTCCTGCATCCAGGACTGGGGGACTAGAAAAACAGGGAAGGATAGGAAGAGTTAAGGAGAGGAAAGAGAGAGGGAAGGGGAGAGAGGTCAATACTCTTGTTCCTTACCAGTCAGGGCACTCTGGCCAGTTGTCCGCGTCAGGTGACCAGGGACAAAAGGGTCCCAGTTGCAGCCGCTGGGTCTGGTCCATTGGCAGGCAAGCTGGCCCTTGAGTACACCGAGTGGTCAGGATGTCAGTCTCAGTGAAGAAGAGTCCCGCCAGAGTCACCATTTGTTGCAGGAAGGCGGACCCCTTCCAGGGGACATGCCTTACAGAGGGGACATGAATTTGGGTTGAAATTTAGTCTGCATTATACTCAATGTAGGCTTCCCTGGTGGCTCAGTAGTAAAGAATACAGGAGATGCAGGTTCAATCCCTCGGTGGGGAAGATACCCTCAAGAAGGAACTGGCAACCCACTCCAGTATTCTTGCTTGGAGAATCCCATGGACAGAGGAGCCTGGCAGTCTATAGTCCACAGGGTTTCAGAGTCTGACACCACTGAGCACACACAGGCAGGGGCTGAGAAGGCATAACCCAGCCCCTCTAGAACCATGCTCTTGGTTTCTGTGATATTGCGATTTATAAGAAAAATATATATTTGGTCATAGTTACTATTCAGTCGAGAGGTGGACTATAAAGAAAACTGGACACTGAAGAATTAGTACTTTTGAACTGTGGTGTTGCAGAAGACTCTTCAGAGTCCCTTGGACTGCAAGGTGATCCAACCAGTCCATCCTAAAGGAAATCAGTTCTGAATATGCATTGGAAGGACTGGTGCTGAAGCTGAAACTCCAATACTCTGGCCACCTGATGTGAAGAACTGACTCATTAGAAAAGACCCTGATGCTGGGAAAGATTGAAGCCAGGAGGAGAAGGGGACAACAGAGGATGAGATGGTTGGATGGTATCACCGACTCAATGGACATGAGTTTGAGCAAGCTCCGGGAGTTGGTGATGGACAGGGAGGCCTGGTGTGCTGCATCCCATGGGGTCACAAAGAGTCAAACAACTGAGCAACTGAACTGAACTGAAGGGACTCTGGTTCTCAGCTCTCCAAACCCTTGGAATTTCAAATATATAGAGAGATTAAGGTATGTTTTGTTTTGTTAACGAATGTCCTTGGGAAAGAGCCTAAGGGTGGGGCCTGGTTGCTAGTAGAGCCTATCTAGCTGGCGCTAGAACTTTGGAACTTTGGGTTGCAACTTTCATTTCCACCCCACCCCCAAACTCCAGGGAGGGGAGGGGACCTTGAGTTTTAAATAATGGACAATAGCCAATGATTTAATTGAACATTACTATGTAATGAAGCCTCCATAAAACCCCCAAAGAGTGATCTTCTGGTTTGGTGAACTTGTGGAGATTTGGGGAGAATGGCACTCCTGGAGGGCAGGGGAGTGTTCTCGCCCTTTCCTCATACCTTCTCTTGCATCTGGCTATTCCTGAGTTATATCCTTTTATAATGAAGCAGTGATCTAGTAAGTAAAATATGTCTCTGAATTCTGTGAACAGTTCTAGCAAATTAAGCAAACCTGAGGAGGTGGTCATGGGAATCTCTTATGGATAACTGACCAATCAGGCAGAAGTACATGATAACCTGAACTAGCAACTGCCTTTTGAGTTGGGGGAGGGAGTGGAAGGGCAGACAGTCTTATGGGACTGAGGCTTTTATTTATATGTGGGGAATCTGATTCTGTCTCCAGGTGGATAGTATCAGAATTGAGTTAAATTATAGGACACCCAGCTGGTGTTCTCCCCTCCCCATTGGAAACTGAGTTTCAGAATACCAAAAGAATTCCATAATATTTCTAGAAATCATTCAAGGATCACATTAGTGATACCATAGAAAGAACTAAAAGGCAGAGGAACCAGAGATCAAATTGCCAACATCCGCTGGATCATGGAAAAAGCAACAGATTTCCAGAAAAACATCTATTCCTGCTTTATTGACTATGCCAAAGGCTTTGACTGTGTGGATCACAATAAACTGTGGAAAATTCTGAAAGAAATGGGAATACCAGATCACCTAACCTGCCTCTTGAAAAATCTGTATGCAGGTCAGGAAGCAACAGTTAGAACTGGACATGGAACAACAGACTGGTTCCAAATAGGAAAAGGAGTACGTCAAGGCTGTATATTGTCACCCTGCTTATTTAACTTATATGCAGAGTACATCATGAGAAACGCTGGACTGGAAAAAACACAAGGTGGAATCAAGATTGCCAGGAGAAATATCAATAACCTCAGATATGCAGATGACACCACCCTTATGGCAGAAAGTGAAGAGGAACTCAAAAGCCTCTTGATGAAAGTGAAAGAGGAGAGCAAAAAAGTGGGCTTAAAGCTCAACATTCAGAAAACGAAGATCATGGCATCTGGTCCCATCACTTCATGGGAAATAGATGGGGAAACAGTGTCAGACTTTATTTTATTGGGCTCCAAAATCACTGCAGATGGTGACTGCAGCCATGAAATTAAAAGCTGCTTACTCCTTGGAAGAAAAGTTATGAGCAACCTAGATAGTATATTCAAGAGCAGAGACATTACTTTGCCGACTAAGGTCCGTCTAGTCAAGGCTATGGTTTTTCCTGTGGTCATGTATGGATGTGAGAGTTGGACTGTGAAGAAGGCTGAGTGCTGAAGAATTGATGCTTTTGAACTGCGGTGTTGGAGAAGACTCTTGAGAGTCCCTTGGACTGCAAGGAGATCCAACCAGTCCATTCTGAAGGAGATCAGCCCCGGGGTTTCTTTGGAGGGAATGATGCTAAAGCTGAAACTCCAGTACTTTGGCGACCTCATGCGAAGAGTTGACTCATTGGAAAAGACTCTGATGCTGGGAGGGATTGGGGGCAGGAGGAGAAGGGGACAGAGGATGAGATGGCTGGATGGCATCACTGACTCAATGGACATGAATCTGAGTGAACTCCAGGAGTTGGTGATGGACAGGGAGGCCTGGCATGCTGCGATTCATGGGGTCGCAAAGAGTCGGACACAACTGAGCAACTGAACTGAACTGAGGGTTTGTAGTCAGAAAGCCCAGGATTTTAATCCTAATTTCAACAGTTACTGCTTCATGACCTTGGTCAAGTTAATGAAAAATTTGGGCTGTTCATCATCTCTTATATAATGTCTGCCTCTAGGATTTAGAGGGAGTGACTCCCCATGCTGTTATCTGGCCCACTGAGGTTTGAACATTTTAAATGATCATATATGCTGTGAGTTGTATTACATTTTGGTGAAATTTGGTACAGAACTAGAAGGAAATGACTTGAGACAAAGAAATGACTGTGAAAGTATGAAACTGAAAGACGCTCAGTTGTGTCCAACTCTTTTCGACCCCATGGACTATACATCCCGTGGAATTCTCCAGACCAAAATAGTAGAGTGGGTAGCCTTTCCTTCACCAGGGGATCTTTGCAACCCAGGGATCGAACTCAGGTCTTCTGCATTGCAGGCAGAATCTTTACCAGCTGAGCGACGAGGGTAGCCCAAGAAATGACTAAGTTGCTATTTTAAAGCCAACTAGTCATCCTGTCTACAGTATTTACCATAGGTAAAAATCGCTTCTGGTTCACATTGACTGATAGAATATATGTATGATATTTACAATTGTGTGAATTCTAGAATTCAGAGAACCATCTCTTATATAATGCCAGAAAATTATTTCCTTTCATGTAAATTCTTTTAGTAAACAACACTGAATCATAAAGAATGTTCTGCCTTCTGTTTGCTAGTTGTTTTTATAATTTGATCTGTGATTCACATATTTAATTCTGTTCTATACATGTAGTTCCTTATTATTTTCTGGTGGTACTTTAGTCAGAACCCATATTAACTTGTGGTTTCCTTGGTTCACAAATTACTACTTCTCTGGGGCACTTTACCCCCATATTACATCATAGAATTACACTTTACCCAAAAATTGGTTTTTGTAGCACCTACATTCTTTGAAATCACATCTGCTATTGGGTTTTACTTTCCTGAAGAATATTTTCTTTCTTATGACTAGTTTTGTTGCAGAAACCAGTAATCAAGAAACCAAGCACCACACTTGGAGAGTTGGAGAACTCAGGTTTATTACACTGGCAGGCCCAGAGGAGTTAACACTCTGAGTTCTGAGCGCCAAACAAAGGGGTTATAGAGCTTTTATAGACAGACTATAGTGGGCAACTCTAGCTGTTAATAGGCTGGTTTAAACTAAGGGATTTTACATGCACAGGAATAGCAGTCAAGATGGAGAGGGGGGTACCTGACCTTTATAAGGACAGGCATGATTAAGCAGGTTTGCAGGAGCTGGGCAGTTGCAAGAGCAGGACAAGGGTGAGTGAGACAAGCTCCCGTTCCTAGTATTGTAAGTCCCCACTTTCTGAGACTACATGACCTGTGTGATCCAACTTTGCAAGGTGTAAGCTGAGTTATAGAGGCAGAACAAGCAGGAGGTTAGGTAAAATTTTAACTTTTCCTCTTCATTTCCTCTCTTGACGCTTCTATCACTCATTGTGGAAAGCATCATCTCATGTTTTGGTAGGACATTCAGAGCTCCCCATTGTTTAGGAGGCTATATTGAGCTATTACCATTTGTAACTTTATGGATTCAATCTAAGAGGTTATGAACTGGGTAATTGCATTGAGTATTCAAGGGCCAAACAAGAGCACTGCAAAGAGCATGAAGAGAGGACCCGTTAAAGGGAAAAGCCATGATATTCAGCTCCAGATAATGTTACAGTTACCTCAGGAATTAGCTAGTTTCTCTCTCCTTTTTATGATTTGTTCCCATAGCTGCTGGGCCATGTCCCTGACTATTTCTGATTGGTTTACATAAAAGCAGCCTTCTTCATTCAAGAAAAGGCATAGTTCTTCAGCTGTCAGTAGGTCTGCTGCTGCTGCTGCTGCTAAGTCGCTTCAGTCGTGTCCGACTCTGTGCAACCCCAGAGAGGGCAGCCCACCAGGCTCCCCCGTCAGTAGGTCTAGCCCTCCCCTATTCTGTAAAACCATCTCAGCCAGCGAGTCTATTTGGTCCTATAATGAAGAACACAACAATAATATCGATTAGGAATAGAGGCCAGGGTTGACAATAAAAATCTATCAATATTTTGATAGCTGGTTCTCAAGCTCCTGCTGTGCATTGATCAGCCAGCTGCCAGAGTGTGGCTGGGGCAAGGCTGAAGAATCCTTAGGTTTCTTTTGTGCATTGACTAGTCACCGTCCAGAGTGACCAGAGCAGGACCCAGCATCCTTTGTAGGTGAGGGCCTTGTCTTTGGAACCAGACCTTGAGGATATTTTTGGGTTCCCGAACTGCTTTCCAGGTGTTCTCATCACAGGAAGTCACTGCCTTCTTGACTCTGGTGTGGTGGATCCAAGGGATGACACCTATAATTCTAACAGCAGAAGGGGTTGCCAGGATGACCGTGTGAGGGCCTGTCCAAACTGACTGAAGTGGTTGTTTTTTTTTTTTTCCTAATCTTTAACCCGTACCTCATCTCCTGGTTGATAGGGATGAACCCAATTGCCCAAAGGAATTGGTGTCCTTTCTAAGGCTATATGACTGAAGACTTTTCCCAGAGCTTGGAGGTGTTGGGACATCTCCAGGTCAACTAGTTGTTGATGGTTTCCCTTGAGCTTTTCTATCACTGGAGGTGGTCTCTGTGTAAGATCTCAAAGGGAGAATAGCCTGAGGACCTCAGGGTGCATTTACAGAGGGAGGTGAGAGTCCACAGAATGATAAGGCAGCTTATACTAGCATTGTCTTGGTGTTGGCTGGGGGATATTCTTGTTGTACTGCTGCTGCTAAGTTGCTTCAGTCGTGTCCAACTCTATGCAACCCCATAGACAGCTGCCCACCAGGCTCCCTCGTCCCTGGGATTCTCCAGGCAAGAACACTGGAGTGGGTTGCCATTTCCTTCTCCAACGCATGAAAGTGAAAAGTGAAAGTGAAGTCGCTCAGTCATGTCCGACTCTTCGCAACCCCATGGACTGCAGCCTTCCAGGCTCCTCCATCCATGGGATTTTCCAGGCAAGAGTACTGGAATGGGGTGGCATTGCCTTCTCTGCTTGTTGTACTACTACTTGGATAAACAAACTTAACAAGAAAGTTAAAGGTATATGGCCCAAAGATTAACGGAGGAAAGCTGCTGAGGGGCTAGCCAGGAGAACGAGGTCCAGACATTGATTTGTGACATGAGTGTTTCCTAGGTATGAGAAGGTGGAAGAATTTGGACTCATAAAAATATTTACGTGAAAACATCTGACTATCTGAAGGCCTGTTTTTTTGTTTTTGTTTTTCCCAGAGCACAGAGTGCTTTATTTCTTGTCTCCACCCTGAACTCCTTTCAAGGGGGTGTTGAAGGTCAGCATCTTGTAGTGCTCATGATTTAATCTTTGTAGAGACAGCTGGCAAGGGCCAACTTCCAGTCAGCAGGGCCCCTTCACAGCCACATATTTGACCATGTTTTGGCGGCATTTCATGGTAATTGTGTCCCATAGTGCTGGGAAGGCTCATTCCCAGGTCTAACAAAGATTTCATTGACAGGCCACTCAGTGTGTTTTCACTAGACCAGGCCTTGTAAATAGCAAAAGTCTTTGGACCATACCTGTCTTACTAGCCTCTTGGTCCAGGAAAATATTTCCTCTTGTTGCTTCTTCCCATATCTAGATTTACATTATTACAATTATTGATCTCATATGGGACTTTATATCAGCATTTTATCACAGGCTCAGTTACACATTCGGTAATGTAAGAAATAATCTTCTGAACAAGCTACTTAGAAAATTATATACCTAGCAGTTATTAGTAAGGTCACAAGCAAGAATTTAAGTCAAGAACTTTCATTGGGTATAGCCTGGTATACCCCAGGTCATCTGACTCAGTTAAATGATTATAGCCAGTTGTTCATCTCCTGGTTGTACATCATGGAACATCTGAGCTTTATCTAAAGATTGGTTACTGAGATAAGCTTTAGAAACAATCTTAGAGTGTCCTTTTTATAACTTAATTAAAGCTTTCAGCAATATAACATAACAAGGAACTATCTCAGAAGTGAGTCTTAGTAAGCACAGACCTTAATTAACAAAACTAGAATTTAATATTTAGTGAAGCATAAATTTTTGGGGGGTGGGGGAATTCATTGTGAGGGCATTGATGTAGCCAGGGAAGCCTTTAACCCATCAAATGAAAATGAGGTCTGTCAGGGAGCCAGGAAAGCCAAGCAGCCATCTTGGATTTCCCATAGCCTTGGCTCTTTGATTTTTAGCTGCTGTTTATCCATTTTTAATTTCCTGAGTCAGGAGCAGACTATTGCCATGTTTTAAGGACATCAGGATAGCAAAAGTCTTACTGTGAGGGGTTATTTTGTGTAGAAGCAGAATGAGCTTTGTGTACATGTGCCATGTACCATAATCTTAAATAATGATTATTTAGTTTACCAAAGTAACAAAAAGACTTTAAAAACAAATATAAATCACTTAAAGGCAAAGAAACTCATAATCTGTTACTGAAAGCTAGGTTGGTCATAACTTTCCTTCCAAGGAATAAGTGTGTTTTAATTTCTTGGCTGCAATCACCATCTGCAGTGATTTTGGAGCCCAGAAAAATAAAGTCAGCCACTGTTTCCACTGTTTCTCCATATATTTGCCATGAAGTGATGGGACCAGATGCCATGATCTTAGTTTTCTGAATGTTGAGTTTTAAGCCAACTTCTTCATTCTCCTCTTTCACTTTCATCAAGGGCTCTTTAGTTCTTCACTTTCTGCCATAAGGGTGGTGTCATCTGCATATCAGAGGTTATTGATATTTCTCATGGCAATCTTGACTCCACTTTGTGCTTTCTCCAGCCCAGTGTTTCTCATGATGTACTCTGCATATAAGTTAAATAAGCAGGGTGACAATATACAGCCTTGACGTACTCCTGGTCTTATTTTTGTTGACTGTATAGAGCTTCTCCATCTTTGGCTGCATAGAATATAATCAATCTGATTTCGGTGTTGACCATCTGGTGATGTCTTCTCTTGTGTTGTTGGAAGAGGGTGTTTGCTATGACCAGTGCATTCTCTTGGCAGAACTCTATTAGCCTTTGTCCTGATTCATTCTGTACTCCAAGGCCGAATTTGCCTGTTACTCCAGGTGTTTCTTGACTTCCTACTTTTGCATTCCAGTCCCCTATAATGAAAAGGACATCTTTTTTGAGTGTTAGTTCTAAAAGGTCTTGTAGGTCTTCATAGAACTGTTCAACTTCAGCTTCTTCAGCATTACTGGTTGGGGCATAGACTTGGATAACTGTGTAATTGAATGGTTTGCCTTGGAGACGAACAGAGATCATTCTGTCATTTTGAGGTTGCATCCAAGTACTGCATTCGGACTCTTTTGTTGACTATAATGGCTACTCCATTTCTTCTAAGGGATTCCTTCCCACAGTAGTAGGTATAATGGTCATCTGAGTTAAATTCACCCATTCCAGTCCATCTTAGTTCGCCGATTCCTAGAATGTCGATGTTCAGTCTTGCCATCTCCTGTTTGACCACTTCCAATTTGCCTTGATTCATGGACCTAACATTCCAGGTTCTTCTGCAATATTGCTGTTTACAGCATCGGACCTTGCTTCTATCACCAGTCCCATCCACAGCTGGGTGTTGTTTTTGCTTTGGCTCCATCCCTTCATTCTTTCTGGAGTTATTTCTCCACTGATCTCCAGTAGCATATTGGGCACCTACTGACCTGGGGAGTTCATCTTTCCCTGTCCTATCTTTTTGCCTTTTCATACTGTTCATAGGGTTCTCAAGGCAAGAATACTGAAGTGGCTTGCCATTCCCTTCTCCAGTGGACCACATTTTGTGAGACCTCTCTACCACAAACCATCGGTCTTGGGTGGCCCCACACGTCATGGCTTATTTTCATTGAGACAAGACAGTAGGATCATATAAGTTACTGTGAAATAATATTTATTTCCTTAGCCAAAGTTAACAAAAAATTTCAAAGGTAAATATAGAACAGATCAATTAAGAGGTAAAGAAACTTTATTATTAAAAGCAGTTCAACATCTGAGGAAAGTATGTCTTCTTAACAGAGAGAAAGGCCGAATTAAAGTTTTTCACTAGCTTACTTTAAACTCATTTACGTAAACTTAATTAAATTTATTTTAAACTTAGTCAGTCCTAACCATCCACAAAACTTTTTTCAGGGTTACTTTCCACAAACCTTCTAATCACTTTTTGTAACAGTCAACTGTAAGTCAGACCTACTTTCTTTTCCCTTTATAAAATTAATTTTATTTTTTATATCTTCTTTATTAAAAACATACATCCTACTTCCTTATTAGATTAGCAAACAAACATTAATACTAGATATTTAATATTGAATATTTCCCAGTTTATGTGAATCTTAAATTTATTCAGGTTAATTTTTCTTGTATTTATAAATGTTTGATTTGTAAGCACTTACTTTCTCTGGTCCCATCACTTCATGGCAAATAGATGGGGAACCAGTGGAAACAGTGGCTGATTTTATTTATCTGGGCCCCAAAATCACTGCAGATGGTGATTGCAGCCATGAAATTAAAAGACACTTACTCCTTGGAAGGAAAGTTATGACCACCCTAGAAAGCATATTCAAAAGCAGACATTACTTTGCCAACAAAGGTCCATCTAGTCAAGGCTAAAGTTTTTCCAGTGGTCATGTATGGATGTGAGAGTTGGACTGTGAAGAAAGCTGAGTGCCGAAGAATTGATGCTTTTGAACTGTGGTGTTGGAGAAGACTCTTAAGAGTCCCTTGGACTGCTAGGAGATCCAACCAGTCCATTCTGAAGGAGATCAGCCCTGGCATTTCTTTGGAGGGAATGATGCTGAAGCTGAAACTCCAGTACTTTGGCCACCTGATGCAAAGAGCTGACTCATTTGAAAAGACCCTGATGCTGGGAAAGATTGAGGGCAGGAGGAGAAGGGGACGACAGAGGATGAGATGGTTGGATGGCATCACCGACACAATGGACGTGGGTTTGGGTGGACTCCGGGAGTTGGTGATGGACAGGGAGGCCTGGTGTGCTGTGGTTCATGGGGTCACAATGAGTTGGACACGACTGAGCGACTGAACAGAACTGAACTTTCTTTAGGCCAATTAAATTAGAACTCATTTACAATTTTAATAATATTATCAAGAAAAACCCTGATATACATAAATACAGACAGACAGACAGAGATCTTATAGTTTTTGTTTGAGATTTAACATATCTCTTTGACCCCCTTTTTTTTTCTTTGCTTGGAGTTCTAATTTGCCCAAAGCTGAGATCTCAGGCAAAGTTGGCTATGTATTTCAAGGACATGGAAAGGGTTAACTTCAAGCTTTTTCCTAGACAGGTCTTTTAACAAGCCAGTTGTTATTAATTGCATATGCAAAAAGAATTGGTTTTGCAGTTTCCAAAAAGAAAAATTTCTCTCATTCTATTCAATCAGCAGTCATGCACTTACAGTCATTCAGAGGCTATCAAAATGTTTCCCTTCTCCCAAGAACCCAGGTTTCCTTAACTGTTGCTCCTTTCCCGGGAGCTCCAAGGAGATTATCCGTCACAATGCCTCCCTTCTCCTGAGTCCCCAGTTCTCCCTATCTGATGCTCCCTTCCTAGGAGCTCCAAGTAGGTGATCAGTCTTCTCTTCTACCAGTTGGGGTAGGACCTGACTGGGGACTGGGCCCAGGGTCTTACCTAATCCTGCGGCCATTCCTGGTCAGTTGGTCCGTCCCTCCAATGAGTCCAGTTGGGATTCGGCTGTCCATAGAGTTGGAACACTGGTCTGAAAGAGAACCTGGAATACCATCAGGTGGTTTGCCTCCTTGTTCGTCTTGGGGTTCCTTCACTCCAGCCTGGCTGAGCCACCTGTCCAGTGACTCAAGGGGCTGGTGTGGTTGGAATCTTGCTGGGGCCTCCAGAAATGTTGCAGAAACCAGTAACAGAGAAACCAATCACCACACTCGGAGAGTTGGAGAACTCAGGTTTGTTACGCCGGCAGGCCCAGAGGAGTTAACACTCTAAGCTCTGAGCCCTGAACAAAGGGGTTACAGAGTTTTTATAGACAGACTATGGTGGGCAACCCTAGCTGTTAATAGGCTGGTTTAAAGTAAAGGGTTTCATGTGCGTGGAAACAGCAGTCAAGATCGGGAGGGGAATGCCTGACCTTTACAGGCAGGCATGATTAAGCAGGTTTGCAGGGGCCAGGCAATTGCAAAGAGCAGGACAAGGGTGAGTGAGATAAGCTTCCGATGCTAGTATTTTAAGTCCCCACTTTCTGAGACTACATGACCTATGTGATCCAACTTTGCAAGGAGCAAGCTGAGTTACAGAGGCAGAACGAGCAGGAGATTATGTAAAATTTTAACTTTTCCTCTTCAGTTTTAATGTGCCTTTAGTTTTTTACTGTTGCCATTATTGACAACATTTTGGGGAGAAATGTTAAATTAGTTCTGCAACTTTTTTGGCTGCTCTAAAGTCTACAAAGCTTTACTTGCAAAGTAATATTGGCAAACATAATAATTTTATAATGCATAAAACACTTTAATTTGACCTTTCTCCTTCCTTTTCTTGATTAAATAGCTTCCTTCTGTTGGGATCCTTAGATTGACAAGCTAGTTAAGCAAGGCATGTGTTTGTTTGGTAGATTGTCACATTCTAGTTTCATTTTGATGTGTGCTTTGATTAAAAGAATTTATATACAGGGGTGGGACATGCTTTCAGCAGTTGGTAGGGATTATTCAAACATGTTTTCCCTTACTTTTATGTGGATATCTTTCTTTCCAGAACATCACTTTGGCAGATAATGGTGTAAGTATCCCAAGGTAAAGAAGGAAAAAAAGTTGTAACTGTCCTTTGTCCCAGTTACCACAAAATCATCATCCATTTGTCCCATTAAAAATACTACTCATGGTTTAAATTATCAGTCAGTCAGTTCAGTCGCTCAGTCATGTACGACTCTTTGCAACCTCATGGACTGCAGCATGGCAGGTTTCTCTGTCCTTCACCAACTCTCGGAGCTTGCTCAAAGTCATGTCCATCAAGTCAGTGATGCCATCCAACCGTCTCATCCCCTGTCATCCCCTTCTCCTCCTGCCTTCCATCTTTCCCAGTATCAGGGTCTTTTCCAATGAGTCTGTTCATTACATTAGGTTAAAATTTTAGGTCTACATTAGATGCAAAGGAAACACTTTTTTCATCTAGCTCTCCTGACCCCTAGATGACCTTCTTGGTATTCTGTTTACCTAGGGGCAGGTTTCTGGCCACCTGTCTTTATGCTCCCCCATGGATCAATTCTCCTGACATCCTGGTGTCATTTGCTTAACACACTCCACTTACATGGTCTCCTATACTACAATAGGCTATACTACAATTAAACATTTGCAAACTTAGCTGATCTCTTAGCATTTCTTTTATAAGACAATCTTTTTATCCCTCCAAAGTAAGCTTTTTTTCCCATTCCTCTGAATAGCTGTCTCCAGTCATGTCTTCCTCTCAGTAGATGGTTAGGTCTTCTAATTTCACTAAAATGCAGGTTATCAAGCATGAATGCTCTCAACTTTCCTCACCTCTGTCTTCAAAATATGCTTTAAAATAGGTTTAAAAGTACGGGGAGGGAGGAGGGAGGGGGGTTCAGGATGGGGAACATGTGTATACCTGTGGTGGATTCATGTTGATGTATGGCAAAACCAATACAATATTGTAAAGTAATTAACCTCCAATTAAAATAAATAAATTTATTTAATAAAAAAAGTATGCTTAAATCATTTTTCCTCTTTTCCTTTTGTTTGTGAATAACAAACCTGTGCCAGTGTTTTCTTTTCTGTCCTTTTGCTTTCTACTTTCTTCCTGGGTTTCCCTGGTGGCTCAGGTGGTGAAGAATCTGCCAGACTATTGTCATCTGTTATCTTCTAACTATCATTGGCTCCAGTCTTATCCCACAGCCCATTGATACTCTTCAGTATAGCCAGAGCAATTTACCAACTGAGCCATGTCACTTTTCTGTTTCCAATTCTTTGTTACCTGAAGATTAATATCTAAAATACTTGACACAGTGAACAAGATCCTTCCTAATCTGGCATGCTATAGTCTCATTTGCCACCGTTCTATTTATTACAGTCATAGTCACTGTTTCTGAACTGTAAAACATAATTTTATATCTTTGTGTTTTGCTCATGAAGCTATCTTTTATTGCATTTATCTACAATGTCTTACCCATCTTCGGGACATAGTAAGTTCCTACCCATTTTGCAAGACCAAGTTGAAATATTGCCTCTATGTGAAGTCTTTTCAAGTCTAACTCTAAGCAGCATTCAATTTTTATATATTAACATGGCCCTCTTTGCATATTTCTATACAGTGTCTCCACACTGTCTTCAATTATGTGTTTATGTGCCTTTATATCATTTATAGACTGGTGAGCATTGTGTCCTAATCATGTTTGTTTCTCAAGCTTCTAGCATAGTGCCTGGCATGCATTGGACACTCTGTATTGCTGAATGAGCAAGTAGAAGAATTACAAGTGAGCAGAACAGGTTTCATTTTGGAAAGTCTAGAATAACTTGATGCCTCAAACTCTAGAAACTTGAAAAGATAACATTACAACAAAATTGTCAAAGTTCGAGATGACACGTATAGTGGCAGAGATAATTATGGAATTGCTAAGGATGTATAAAAGATGAGGCATACATGTTGGTGGGGGAATAGGGATGCAGGGATAGAAAGAGAAGTAGGGAGGCAGAATAAGTGGCCAACAATGGTGGATCTCCTCTTCATCCCATGACTTCCGTACACACTTCTATATTTTCTGTTTGGCTTGTCCTGTAATCCTCTTAGATGAATATTGGAAGTCACTATCTTTCACTTCTCTCCAGGAATACTTTCCCAAAGGGTCATGTTTACCACTTGACTGTGGTGTCCTTGAATGTTCTTCTTTGTGCTTTTCTATGGTAGAAATACCAAAAGGAGGATGGTTCAACTTACTCCCTTCCTTACCTGCTATGGCTTTATCCCATAGAGCACGCCCAATATTTTTAGTGAGTTCTGTTTCAAAAGACTCTAGATAGATCTGATAGCCCACTAAGAGACATAACATGAGATTAAACTATGAGCTTCTAAACAAATGTGTTGAAAGACTGCCCTATTTGTTCATTTATTCATTAATTCAACAGATTAAGAGTACCTGCTGTGTGCCATATCACAGACTATTCAGAAACACATTCATCATGCCCTATGTGGATGTCATATCCTCACATCCTTTAAGATGATGCATTCCTCTTGCTTTTTAATTTTTAAATAGTTTTTTAGAGTTTATTTACCAGTCATGTATAAGGGTAATTAAAGTTGCTGCTGCTGCTGTTTAGTCGCTAAGTTGTGTCTGACTCTTTGAGACCCCATTGAACTGTAGCCCCCAGACTTCTCTGTCCATGGGATTTCCCAAGCAAGAATACTGGAGTGGGTTGCTATTTCCTTCTCCCAGGGATCTTCCTGACACTGGGATCAAACACACATCTCCTCCTTGGAAGGTGGATTCTTTACCTAAGTGGTACTAATTGTTAGACCCAACAATCTTAAAAAGTATCTGAGTGCAGGTAACCCTCAGGTAAAGTTTGACAAAAGTCTTACAAAGTAATTGATAAAATCCTAATATGAGGATCTTTGTGCAGATGACCCTGATAATTTATGAACCTTCTCTGAAGATCTTTATAAAAGATCAACACCCCTTTAAAATGTTACAGACAGTAATAAACTTGGATCGGTTGATCTTTTTGAGGTCCTTTGAGCCCTAAGATCCTATGGTTAGAATCCATGTTTGATATTATAGATTCTAGGACAAACCTCTACTCAGCTGTCTGATCCCTTTTTGGCATCTCATTTAGGAAACCAAACAGTCATTGGACTAATTTAAAGTACAGTGAACCCTCTTGTCATCACTGGTGATGGGGAAGGACTGTTTTATATCAAGATTTTAGTGTGTATAGTTATTTTTGAAGTTGTGATTTCATTCATATTGTAACTGATCCTATTGTAATGAGCAATGTTATGACATTGACATTTATGCACAGTGGACTTGATGTTAGGAAAAGCCTCCTTGGTCTTGTCTTTTTACCCTTTTTCCTGCAAGAGGTCTGGGAGTTGTTTTTCCCTCTTTTTTTTTACTATTGTCTGCCTGCATGCTCAGTCATGTCTGACTCTTTGTGACCCCATGGATTGTAGCCTGCCAGGTTCCTCTGTCCATGGGATCTTCTAGGCAAGAGTACCAGAGTGGGTTTCCATTTCCTCCTCTAGGGAATCTTCCCTACCCAGGGATCAAACCCAGGTCTCCTGTGCCTCGTGCATGGTAGGCGGGTTCTTTACCGCTGAGCCATCTGGGATAATCTTCTAATTTTTCTGATGTCTGCAGTTTTATAAAATAAAGTTTATTTACAACAGTTTTAGGTTTACAGAAAAATTAAGGAGATAGTTTAGAGATTTGCCATTATGCCCCCCTTCACACCCCCACACAGAATTTCCCCTCTTATTAACATCTAGCATTATTACAGTACATTTGTTATACTTAGTGAGCTTATATTGATTCATTAACTGAGGGGAATAGTTTATTCAGGTTTCTTTACTTTTTTACCTGATGTCATTTTTCTGTTCCAGGATCCCATCCATGTTACCACACGACAGTTACTTGTCATATCTCCCTAGACTCCTTTTGACTCTGGCAATTCCTCAGACTTTTTTTGATGATTTGAACAGTTTTAAGGCATATAGGTCATGTATTTTGTAGGATGGCTTTTTATTGGAATATGTAATATGTTTTCCTCATGATTAGCCTGGGGTCATGGGTGTTTGGGAGGAAGACTACAGAGACAAATACAATTTTCTTCACAAATTGTCATAGGTACATATTATCAGCAGGACTTTTTGTTGATATTTGCCTTGCATCACCTGACTCTGATAGTGTTTGGTAGGGTTTTTCACTGTAAACTCATGCTTTCCCCCCTTTCTATAGTATACTCTCAGGAAGGAAATCATTATGTGCAATCCACACTTACTGAGTAGAGTTAGAGTCCACTTCCTTGAAGACAGAATATCACCCCAAGTTATTTGGGGAACTGCACAGGATATCTGTCTCTTCTCTCTCATTCATTTATGTAATTTATTCTTTTTAGTTTTGATTTTTTTTTTAACTTTTGGTTGTGCTGAGGCTTTGTTAGTGCACGCAGGCTTTGTCTAGTTGTGGCGAGTGGGGGCTACTGTCTAGTAGTGGTGCGTGGCTTCTCATAGTTGTGGCCTGGGGAGTTGGTGGGCAGCATGTGGGATCTTCCTGGAGCAGGCAATGAACCTGTTTCTCCTGCATTGGCAGGCAGATTCTCAACCACTGGACCACCAGGGAAGTTTATGCATTCATTTATGTATTCAGTCATTCATTTATATCAGTGTGGACTCAGGAATATTTAGTTTATACTTTAGGTCCAATACTATTTGTTGTTGTTGTTGTTCACATTGCTCCAACTTTGGAGCTCTTTCACTTGGTTTCTTGATGCTCTAACATACCCCCATCAGTGTAGGTTGTTGTTTTTTTTTTTTTTGTATGTACTTATGTTTTGGAACAAAGGGATGCTCCTGTTTTTTTATTTCCATTTCATTTTGTACATTCATCTCTTTGCTTTTAATCTTAGTGATTTTTGTAGAAGTTGCTAGAGGATCACAGATGACCAGAACAAACTGATTAATGGTTTAGAAAAGTACGCTTTTACTAGTCTCTCATCTGTGACTTCAGATGGCAGTTAATAAGAATTCTTTTCATGCTTTATATTGATTTCCCCAAAATTTAAACTGTTTTCTATACTAGTAACCTGGAATTTGTGCGTGAAATCGTTCATAAATTTACAAAGCCTTCTGTGAATTTTAAATTCACTGAATCAGCCTTAGTCTTTACAAAAAAGTAGCTAATATGTTTGTGCTCAGACATCATAGGCATTAGTTATAATTAATGAGTTAGAAGAAAACATTTTTCTGTATGAAATATTGAAATATGATATATTATCTAAATAATTGAAATGGCTATGTAGATTGATTGTGCCCTAATAGTAATTTTAAGGGAGATAATGGACATTGAATATGATAAATAAGACAGTGATTCTCAGGGGAAAAAAACATAGTTTACATATATTGCCTATGTATACAGATATTGTGATTTACACATAAGTGACATTAGAGATGCTCAGTCTTCTCTCATAAGGCCTGTCAGCATTTTCATTGTAAACTTCCTTTTCAAGGGCATATAACATCTCTTCTAAAATTTCATTTGGGATTTAAACTTCCAAGCACAATTGCAGACTGTGAAAATTTCTTTTGATAATTTAATCAGAATCATTGTTTTTGTCCCAGTGCTTTGACTTGGGGAGAGCTACTTTCTTCCTGTGTCTTGATAAATGGTTGCTCTCTCATCTGAGAATGATGACTGTTGAATGAGAATGTGGCCTTAAATTCTCTGAGTTTGATGGGGGTGTGTAACATCATAACTCTTTGATTCTACAAAAGGCAACTTCAAGCAGAGAACATGTTTCCTAAATGACAATGTTCTTTTTCTTAAATAGCCTATTAATAAAGTCCCTTTGGGCTGTGCTATACTCCTCTGTTGACTTCTCTGCAATAACCAGTTAGAAATTATAAATATGAAAAAAAAGTTTATTGGCAATACTTAAAATATCTTCAAATTCTAAGGATGACTTAACAAGAAAAATATAAAACCTATATTTTCTTCAAAATTACTAAAATGTCTAGAGAAAAATAAAGTAAAATTTGATTAAAGTGAGAGATGCATCATGTTCTTTGCTAGGATATCTGAATTACTAAAATATGCCAAGTTTTCCAGTTTAATTGATTCCAGTTCAGTTCAGTTCATTCACTCAGTCATGTCCGACTCTTTGCGACCCCATGGACTGCAGCACGACAGGCCTCCCTTTCCATCACCAACTGCCGGACTCTACCCAAACCCATGTCCATTGAGTCGGTGATGCCATCCAACCATCTCATCCTCTGTCATCCCCTTCTCCTCCTACCCTCAATCTTTCCCAGCATCAGGATCTTTTCAAATGAGTCAGCTCTTTGCATCAGGTGGCCAGAGTACTGGAGTTTCAGCTTCAACATCAGTCCTTCCAATGAATACCCAGGACTGATCTCCATCAGGATGGACTGGTTGATCTCCTTGCAGTCCAAGGGACTCTCAAGAGTCTTCTCCAACACCATAGTTCAAAAGCATCAGTTCTTCTGTGCTCAGCTTTCTCTATAGTCCAACTCTCACATCCATATATGACCATTGGAAAAACCATAGCCTTCACTAGACAGACCTTTGTTGACAAAGTAATGTCTCACCTTTTTAATATGCTGTCTAGGTTGGTCATAACTTTCCTTCCAAGGAGTAAGCATCTTTTAATTTCATGGCTGCAATCACCATCTGCAGTTATTTTGGGGCCCAGAAAAATAAAGTCAGCCACTGTTTCCCCATCTATTTGCCATAAAGTGATGGCACTGGATGCCATGATCTTAGTTTTCTGAATGTTGAGCTTTAAGCCAACTTTTTCACTCTCCTCTTTCACTTTCATCAAGAGGCTTTTTAGTTCCTCTTCACTTTCTGCCATAAGGGTGGTGTCATCTGCATATCTGAGGTTATTGATATTTCTCATGGCAATCTTGATTCCAGCTTGTGCTTCCACCAGCCCAGTGTTTCTCATGATGTACTCTGCATATAAGTTAAATAAGCAGGGTGATAATACACAGCCTTGACACACTCCTTTTTCCTATTTGGAACCCGTCCATTGTTCCATGTCCAGTTCTAACTGTTGCTTCCTGACCTGCATACAGATTTCTCAAGAGGCAGGTCGGGTGGTGTGGTATTCCATCACTTTCTGAATTTTCCACAGTTTACTGTGATCCACACAGTCAAAGGCTTTGGCATAGTCAATAAAGCAGAAGTAGATGTTCTTCTAGAACTCTCTTGTTTTTTCGATGATCCAGCGGATGTTGGCAATTTGATCTCTGGTTCCTCTGCCTTTTCTAAAACCAACTTGAACATCTGGAAGTTCATGGTTCACGTATTGCTGAAACCTGGCTTGGAGAATTTTGAGCATTACTTTACTAGCATGTGAGATGAGTGCAATTGTGAAGTAGTTTGAGCATTCTTTGGCGTTGCCTTTCTTTGGGATTGGAATGAAAACTGACCTTTTCCAGTCCTGTGGCCATTGCTGAGTTTTCCAAATTTGCTGGCATATTGAGTGTAGCACTTTCACAGCATAATCTTTCAGGATTTGAAACAGCTCAACTGGAATTTCAACACCTCCACAAGTTTTATTCATATTGATGCTTCCTAAGGCTCACTTGACTTCACATTCCAGGATGTCTGGCTCTAAGTGAGTGTGAGTGTTCATACCATCATGATTATCTTGGTCGTGAAGATCTTTTTTGTATAGTTCTTTTTTTGTATTCTTGATTTAGGAAATTAAAACTTAATTTATGCTTCATATAAATTCAACATAAATTTCTGTTTACTTATTGACAATGATTCTAAAGTTTACTTTGGAAGAATAAAGATTTTAATAGTTAAAAATGCATTTAAAATATCAATAAAAGATACTAAGATGTATCACCAAGTTATAATATTTATTAGTATGGTAAGGTTGTAAGAATGAAAGGGTGAATAAAATGAAATAGATAGCTTTGAAAAAGTATCATGCTTATGATTATAAAAGCCATGAACAATGGGATAAAGAATAATTCAATAAATAGTTCTTTGAATATTAGCCATTTGAGAGGTGAAGGAGTTTACCATAAAACCTCAGACTAGAGCCCCACTTCACATTAGATGCCTAAATAACTTTTTGAAACATTTGAGTTAAATGTTGTAAAAGTTTAAGAATTAAAGATTTTAAAATTAAAATAATAATAATAATAAATAAAAAATAAAAACATCGTAAAAACTAAAAAAAAACAAACTGAAAACAAATAGAGTTGGCTATTTAATTTTATGATGAAGAGCAATCCCAGAAGAAGGGCTTTGGGTTTAAATCTATAAGAAACAATATTTGTTCCTAAAAAATACAATTAACAACATGAAAAGGCAACTCATAAACATGCAAAATAAATGCAATGCATATGACACAGGTCTAATATGTATAATAGATAAATATCTCTTATAAGTCTTAATAAAAAAGTGAATACTCCTATAGGAAAAAGGCAAAGATCTGAGCAGGAAATGCAAAGAAATGCACATTGACAATAAACATGTGGAAAATACAAATTAAAAGCAGATTTTTTTGCCAATAATATTCACAAAGATTAGTTCTTATGAAGTTCTGAAGACAGGCAATCTCCTGTACTTATAGAAGAGAGTAAATGTAATTTTTCTGGAAAGCAAATGGCAATATGTAAAAAAATAATAAAGAACTCAATTTCTGCTCCAAGTAGGTATATCAAAAGGTTGGCCATTCACTTGCCTAAAACTCTGTTTTCCTTACTGCTGGGTCGCCCCTCTTTCTGGTTGTTCACCCATATTTCAAATTTGTCCTCTACTGTCTTTCTAGTTTGAGTGGGGAGATACCATGCTGGTCCCTCAAACAACCCTCAGTTGTTGCAAATGACTCAGCTTTGGGTTAAGACACTTAATCTAGCATGAAACAGAATGATGAGTGGAGGATTGAGGGGCAGGCATACCCTAGCTTTGCTACCAGGTAGGTAGTGACTTTAGGCAAATGGCCTAACCTCTCTGAACTTTAGTTTGTTATGGATAAAAGATAAAATATGTATAAAACAGTTCATTGCCTGGAATATAGCAGGCAATTAAAATGGTCACTATTGTTACTACTATTGTGTATCAGGGACTGCAGGAAACCAATGAATTTCTAAGGAAATTATTGAAGTTTTTAGGAAAAGGTACTTTATTGTTATTATTAATATCTAGTGCTACCAGAAGGACAGAATATGAACTGAGCTGCCAATCTAAGTACTTAAGATATAAAGGAAAGAAGTAGCTCTCAGGAAATGTTCTAAGCAAGTGACTCTTAGAGACTTCATCCATTTCTTCCATTTCTCTATTCCCAGCACCAAGTACAGATCCAGAATCGAGAATCTAGGCTAACAGAGCAAAAGGACATGGCCTGAGTGACCTATTTTCTGAACTTTAAATTGGGATACATGGTCTGACCAAAGATTTTTTTTAATACATGAATGTATTCATGGTGACAATCTAAAGAGATACATATGTCATATGTCCTTTAATAAATTACCATTATTGGAAATAATAAAATTCTCTCAAATCATAGCTGTCCTAAAAATTTGGAAGCATATGGTTGCCATGGTTTTTGGGATCTTTTAAAATATGAGAATTCTGAAGGACTTTCAAAAGATTCGGTATTCTCACAGATTATGCATGTGCGCGCGCACACACACACAGACATTTATTTGTTGTAGGAAGTCCTATCAGGGTTTCAGACTGGTAAATTTTTCCAGAGTCATGACCCAGGTAAAAAAAAGCCCAGGCAGGACATGTTCAGCTTCAGAAGTGGCAGAGGGGAGTCAGGGCCAACAGATGTAATGTTAAGCAGACTTGACTGATGAGGGTAACAGAATCTAGACAGCAGGAATTCAGGAATAAAAAATGGGACTAGAAGGGAGGGTTAAGCATTTATTGGGATTGGAGCATGATAATTATGTATACTTTGTCAATAAACCAAGAAGTAAATACATTTGTTCAATGAGAAAGTTAATCTTTGCGGGAAGACCACAAGAGATGTCAGGCTTTATGAAAGATGAAAAGGGGCACCTACTCATTGGCTCGAAAAGAGAATACTAGGATGCAAAGTGAAAGTGTTAGTCACTCAGTTGTGTCTGACTCTGTGACCCCATGGAATGTAGCCTGCCAGGCTCCTCTGTCCATGAGATTTTCCAGGCAAGACTACTGGAGTGAGTTGCCATGCCCTTCTCCAGGGTATCTTCCTGACCCAGGGATTGAACCTGGGTCTCCCATATTACAGGCAGACTCTTTACCAACTGAGCCACCAGGGAAGACCTACTAGGATGAGGAAGGTGTTAAAGACAAAGGTGATGTCTACCAGTCTTCATTCAGTTAGTGAATATTCTTGGTGTGCCTTCCATGTGCCAGAGAGTGTTCTAGGCACCAGGGATTCTGTGCAATAATAAAGAAGATCTTCCAAGTTCCTGCTTTCTTGGAACTTGTATTCTAATGGGAAGGCAAACAGTAAATGAATAAGCACATGTAGGCATAATGTGTTAGGTATAAATGTTATAAAGAAAAGAACCCAAGACAAAGGGATAAAGAATGGTGTAATGCAGTAGGAATAGGTTTTGGCTATGATCGTCATCAGGGTCATCCTTATTCTTGAGGAGGTGACACTTGAACAGAAGCATGAATGAAGTACAGTCAGTAACCATACAAAACCTAGGGGAGAAGAGACTGGCATTGCAAACGAATTGATTAAGTCAGTATGCCCTGAGGTGGGGTTAAGCTTGGAGTATTAGAAGAACTGAAAGCAAGCCAGTGAGGTTGGAGCTGAGTGATTTTGAGGGAGGCAGGAACAGGTTGTGTGGGACCCTGTAGGCCACGGTGGTGAATTCACTTTATGTTTGCCAGAAAGCCATTGAAGACCTTTGAGCAGAGGAGTTATAAGATCTGATTTATGTTTTAAAAGATTACCCTGGTTGCTGGCTAGAAAGAGACTTGAGGAAGGCAAGAATTTAAACAGTGAGGCCAGTGTAAAAGGTTATTGCCAGTTTTTTAGGCTCACTAGCAATACAGTGTGGAGATTCCTTAAAAAACTGCAAATAGAACTGCCTTATGACCCAGCAATCCCACTGCTGGGCATACACACCGAGGAAACCAGAATTGAAAGAGACACATGTACCCCAATGTTCATCGCAGCACTGTTTATAATAGCCAGGACATGGAAGCAACCTAGATGTCCATCAGCAGATGAATGGATAAGAAAACTGTGGTACATATACACAATGGAGTATTACTCAGCCATTAAAAAGAATACATTTGAATCAGTTCTGATGAGATGGATGAAACTGGAGCCGATTATACAGAGTGAAGTAAGCCAGAAAGAAAAACACCAATACAGTATACTAACACATATATATGGAATTTAGGAAGATGGCAATGACGACCCTGTATGCAAGACAGGGAAAGAGACACAGATGTGTATAACGGACTTTTGGACTCAGAGGGAGAGGGAGAGGGTGGGATGATTTGGGAGAATGACATTCTAACATGTATACTATCATGTGAATTGAATCGCCAGTCTATGTCTGACGCAGGATGCAGCATGCTTGGGGCTGGTGCATGGGGATGACCCAGAAAGATGTTATGGGGAGGGAGGTGGGAGGGGGGTTCATGTTTGGGAATGCATGTAAGAATTAAAGATTTTAAAATTTAAAAAATAAAAAAAAAAAGATCTGATTTATGTTTTAAAAGATTACCCTGGTTGCTGGCTAGAAAGAGACTTGAGGAAGGCAAGAATTTAAACAGTGAGGCCAGTGTAAAAGGTTATTGCCAGTTTTTTAGGCTCACTAGCAATACAGTGTGGAGATTCCTTAAAAAACTGCAAATAGAACTGCCTTATGACCCAGCAATCCCACTGCTGGGCATACACACCGAGGAAACCAGAATTGAAAGAGACACATGTACCCCAATGTTCATCGCAGCACTGTTTATAATAGCCAGGACATGGAAGCAACCTAGATGTCCATCAGCAGATGAATGGATAAGAAAACTGTGGTACATATACACAATGGAGTATTACTCAGCCATTAAAAAGAATACATTTGAATCAGTTCTGATGAGATGGATGAAACTGGAGCCGATTATACAGAGTGAAGTAAGCCAGAAAGAAAAACACCAATACAGTATACTAACACATATATATGGAATTTAGAAAGACGGCAATGATGACCCTGTATGCAAGACAGCAAAAAAGACACAGATGTGCATAGCGGACTTTTGGACTCAGAGGGAGAGGGAGAGGGTGGGATGATTTGGGAGAATGGCATTGAAACATGTATACTATCATGTAAGAATCGAATCGCCAGTCTATGTCCGATGCAGGATACAGCATGCTTGGGGCTGGTGCACGGGGATGACCCAGAGGGATGTTGTGGGGAGGGAGGTGGGTGGGGGGTTCATGTTTGGGAATGCATGTACACCTGTGGTGGATTCTTGTCAATGTATGGCAAAACCAATACAGTATTGTAAAGTAAAATAAAGTAAAAATAAAAATTAAAAAAAAAAGAAATAAATTTTCAAAGGCACAAGAAAAAAAAAAAAGGTTATTGCCATAGCCTAGGTGCAGGCCGATAGTGGTGTGGATAAGAGAGTGGTGAGGACTGGTTAGATTCGGAAGATGTTTTGATTACAATTTGTTGATCGCTTGGCTATGGGATAGAAGGAAAAGAGGAACCAGGCGGGGCACGAGGTTTTTAGTCTGAGTAACTGGGTAAGAAGTGGTGCTATTTACAGAGGCGGGGTTATAAAGGTGGAGAATCAAGGGACAGATTTTGAACAACTTGAGATCTCTCTTACTTAGTGGCTGATAGGAGTAAGCAGTTGCATACATGAGTGTGAAGTTCAAGGTGTGGTCAAGACTGAAGTTACAATTTGAGGGGTAGATACATAGTATTTAGCTGTGGGACTCAACAAGATAATCTAGGGGATGGGTACAGATAGAGAAGAGCTCCCACAGATATGCACTCCATGGAAACTGCTGTCACTGAGATTTATTTGTTCAGTGAACACATGTTTTTGAGTGCTTATTTTATGTTAGACACTGTGCTAAACTCTGGAAGTATAGTGGAGAACAAAATACAGCTTCTGTCTTTACAGACCTTCGAATAAAAAGCTACATGGCTGATAAAAGGATCAGGACAAAAATGTCACCCAGAAAGACAGACTAAAACATTGAGCTTTACAAAGAATAAAACAAACATAACAATTGCTAAGTCAATATGCTCCAGTTAAACCAGAAGACAGAGAAAATGAGTATTCAGGATATGTGTGGGAGTGGGAGATGGGGAAGCAGATCAGAGTCAGGCACACTTCCAGGAGTGAGGCTAAATATCTCTGGAGAACATATAGGCAAAGAAGCTTTGGATAGAAAATTTTGAACCTATGGGAAAATATCTTTCTCACTCGGTGAAGGTATGGAATAGTAGTGCATTCACATTGTGCCAGAAAAGATATCCTAGAGTCACATTAGAGAAAAGATAAGGAAGGAAGTGGTTATGAGCTTAGGTTCCAAAGTCATGTGTGGATTACAGTGAAAAGTATGGAAAAGTATCTAGGAAGTTGCATGGCATATAGTACACAGTGAATAATTGTTATATAATAATACTTAATCTGATGATAATAAATTTGAGAATCTTCTACAGCTGAGCTAGTATTGCTCTTCGTTAGTGTGATATTTCCTCCCAACAAACTGAGGGAAGAAACTGAGTTAATTGAGGCTCATAGGTAAGCAGGTCAATGCTTGGTAAATATATCTGGGTTTGTACTTTAATTTTTTTTTTCTTAAATTGATCCTTTCTTTTTTCATTGTTTGCTGGTCAGGATCTTTTCATATGTCCCCTCTCAGTTACCTCAGAGAAATAGAAAATATTTTCTTTAACTGGGCATCTTACCATCTCTAGAGCAGTGCTTCTCAGACTTGAAGGTGCTCAAGAATCACCATGGGATTTTGTTAAAATGCAGATCTCCATTCAGTAGGTCTGGGGTGGGGCTTGAGATTCTGTAGTTCTAACAAGCTTCCAGGTGATGCTAATATTGGTGCTGCTTTCCATGAGCCAAACTTTGAGTAGTGTTGAGCTAGGAAACCTACCTGGAAAACACTAGAAAACACAGGGCTGGGGCAATCAGTGATCTGAGTCTCAAATAAGTGAAACATGCTTCACATGATTATCCCTGCTTCTCATCTCAGCCTCAGGTGGTTCTTTTACATTACAACAGTGTAAGGAGAGCATTTCATGGTGGGAAACTAGGGTTGCCAAAACAGAAAGCCTGCATGTGATCCCTTACTGCCTCCATGTTGTCCTGAAACAGATGTAAATGCACAGCTGTCAGCTACAGAGAAAGCTCCTGAGGAAAGTCTCCACAGAGCAATAAATCTTCCTTTTATCAGTTTCCTCTTCATGATGTTTTCTTTTCCCAATCCCATGAAAAATCACATAATAGGGTTTTTATTGTAACCTGTTTGAATGGATAGGACAATGGAGAAATATTGCAGCCAAGAAAGTGTTCTCACAACTAAAAGAAGTTTATCTGAGAAATGTTTGTGGCAGAACATAAGCCACTATTAGAAATAAGATTTGGGCAAGATGAAAAATCATTCAAAATAAATTGCATATTGTTTATCAGAAATACTTGCAGTATACAGAAAGATTTTCATTATGATTATTGAGATAAAAATTGTGGCTTTCAAATATATTGTTCCAATATGACCAGCATATTTTATTGCAAAAATAGTCCTTCCTCAAGAAAGGCCTCTGATAAATGGAGATGGAAATAGTATACTCTGATGCCACTGATTATCATTAGCTATCTTGGCCTTTTCTTTCTTTTATTTTTTTTATTATGAATTTATTTATTTTAACTGGAGGTTAATTACTTTACAATATTGTACTGGTTTTGCCATACATCAACATGAATCCGCCACAGGTATACACGTGTTCCCCATCCTGAACCCCCCTCCCTCCTCCCTCTCCTTACCATCCCTCTGGGTCGTCTCAGTGCACCATCCCCAAGCATCCAGTATCGTGCATCAGATATCTTGGCGTTTTCAACATGACCCACCCTTTTAATGAATGAAACATGGAATTTTATCCCATTACTTTAGAGGCATTTATTATCTTTGTATATTGTCCAGTCTTTGTTGTTTGAAATCATTTAGTTTTCCATCCACAGCCCTTTAGGAATTTTCTCTGTACGTGATTGATAGATATGAGAGCAGTATAGTGAAGTGTTTCCGCTCATGGCCTTTAGAGATCGATTTGAATCCTCCTGTTGGCACTTATTACCTGTGTGACATTGGAGAACCAATTTAAGGTTCTGGTGTCGGTTTCTTCATCTGTGAAATGGGAGTAATAATAGTCCTTAATTTATAGAGCTGTAAGTAATAGTTAATACTTTAAACCAGCCTAAACTATGGCCAGTGTGCTTGTGAACATTTTCTAAGCTTTTAAAATATTTTGGATAATCTTATTAATGATGTTACATGGTAAACCATTTCATATCAGTGCTTATGTTGTATATCCCCAGCTAGACTACAAATACATTTTAATTATGGGAGCAATATCTTTATGTTCTGTTTATTACCTTCAGTGCATTGCTATTTCTGTATGTTTGCCATCGTCACAATGGATTTGGTTTGCAGATACCATGAAATAAATTATAAAAAAAAATAGAGACTGCAATTAGGAAACATTGCCATCAATAAGCAAGTAATGAGGTGGGGTAAATAGAAAACATATTTTCTCACTAATAATTAATACTAATTATAATAATCCTATTTATCAAGTACCTACTTTACTATGTTAGACACTCTCTTTTATTGTTCATATTAATTATATGAATTAAAAAACTGAAACTCATAGAAATTTAGTAACAAGTTTCAGGCCACTGAAATAGGAGTCACACCTATTACTCACTAATTACATATATTCCTTTGGTTTATTCCTTTAAAAAAAAATCTGAGATATGATTCTTGGTTAAAACAGGTGAATTGAGTTCACATAACAATTCTGCTTCTCACTAAACATGTGACAAGTTTGAATTCAGAACCCACGTTTGTACAGAAAGACTCTCTCTCTAAATGTAAATCTGAAGCTTCTTTGTAAAAGACTTCATCCTCTGTCATTTCCTGGGAGCTCTTGCCTCCGGAACTACATAAGTTGATCATTTCCTACAAATCTTTAGTTACTGCCAACCCAAGATGACGCATCCTCTGTTATCATGCCCCAAGATTTGTCCTCTTTTTCCTCATAGGTATAAGTTATGATAATACATTTCTGATTTTCCACTCAATGAGAATAATCCAGGTGTGAAAACATTGTATTTCTCCATCTGTTTCAACACTTGGGCTAGTGATCACATTTTAATTAGTAAAGCAGTGGTCCTGAACAGAAAGAGAATGATCAATACTATTGGTTCAAACCCAGTTGTACTATAATGAACATCTTGGCTATAAACTGGATTCTTTTGGTTGACTTATAGTCTTGCCATTGGCAGATTATTAAACCAGTAAAAATCTCCTAGTTCTACTTTACCTGGGGACAATAATTTCAAGAGTGTTTCCTTTCTCTCCTGATCACTTCAATTACTATTCTTATGAAGTGTGTGTTGAGTGGAGGCCTTGGTCAAAGTAGATGTAGAGATGGTGATAGATCAGAAAGTAGGAAAATCTGGATTGTACTTTATTCCCAAGTATCCTTAGTATAGGAATATATTTTGCCTTATGTTGATTCAGTCACCTGAATAATATGCATCTTTAAGGTTTCGATTACGGTTCCTTCATCATTTGCTTTTCTTCCAATTTGAATATCATTTGCAAACTAAGAAATGTTTTCAATATCCTCATCCAAATAATTACATTCATATAAAAAATCTGTTAATGAAACATTAGAGCTAAGGGCTTAATTGCTGAAAAATCTACTCTCAGAGCTAGAAAATTCGTTTAAGGTTCCATGGCAACAAGATCTATTATTAACTGTATAAATGTTATCTAATAACATTTTGAAATTAATGTGCTAGTTTAGGTACTTTCAAGACTATATATAAAGGTAAGATGCTGTTTAAAAATAACATAGTCTGTTTAAATGGTTTCTCTGGATGAAAATTTTGGAAAACTTCCAGTTTCTTCCAATTATTTTAATCCTTATCAAATTTTATGCTCATTTTTCTAACAGTTAATGAGAAAATGCTCCATTTCTTTTGAAATACAGCAGCATTTGATATCCAAGTCTTATTTCTGTCTCAGTTTTTTCTAAAGAAAAAACTAGCAGAAAAGAAAAATGCAAATACAAATGTAATGAAGTAGGAGAGTTGCTATAGGATGTGTCTAAGAAGGGAATCCAGGAGAGCAGGTCATCCTTTGAAGGAAAAAACTTTAGACATGAGAAAATATTTTTGCAGTTTTAAAGTATGATAAGTATACCAAAGTATCTGAAGTTGAATGAAAGATATTAAATGCTTGTTTGCCACAAAGAAGTGAAAACTGGCCCAGGTTAATAAAAATGAATGTAGAAAGGTAGTAAGAGTTTTTAGTAAGCACTTTATTCATATCAAAGCAAAAATGATTGATTACTGAAACTATTAAATGTATGACTGAGAACTTCTAGTAAGCACATTGAACAGATGGTTCAGAAGTGGGAAACACCACTGAGATTTTTCTCATTCCAAACAATGCCCATACTACAGATGGCAAAACAAAGGCCCAGGGCTGGGCAGTAATTTTTCCAAAGGCACACAGTAATTATAGCAGCCTAAGCATGTGGAAGAATGCCAGGTTCCATTCTTCCAGCGCAGGGAGGGATATCAACATGAGAGATGATGAGAGTATTCACACACTGGAAGAAGCAGTCATTGGAAATATGTTGTTTATTCATCACTATGCTGGTTATCAGAGGGGATCCCAAACAAAAAGACATAGTATTTGTCCATGATAAGCTTCTTATCAAACTGGGAAGACAAGGGTCTAACATATTTACAGCAGCACCTTCAGGACAAGTCCACATTCAGGTAAAACACGAAGATCTAAAAGACTGCACAGGGCAGACTATGTACACGTTGCTGGAGCAGTTCTTCATAAAGGTAGTTATGGGGTAAGGTGACTAAAACATGGGGCTTCAGCCGCTGGTGCTAGATTGACACTAATGGAAAAGACAGGAAATTGGCTTTAATATGAGTACAAATTGAGGTTAATATTAAAGAATATTTCACTGAGTACTTCTTGGGACTGAGGAGAAGGCAAGGAAGTATAGTAAGTTGTTCCACCTTACCTATCGTTTCAGTTACCTGCAGGCAATTGTGGTCTGAAAATAATATACAGAAAATTCCAGAAATAAACAATTCATGATTTAAATTACATGCTGTTCTGAGTAGCATTATGAAATCTCATATTGTCGACTCCATCCAGCCTGGAGGTGAGTCATGAGTTTGTCCAGAGCACTGGGCAGCCTTTTAGTAGCCACCTTGGATATTGATTGAGAGGTACCCCTTATTTTACTTAATAATGGCCTCAAAGCACAAGAGGAGTGATGCTGGCAATTCTGTTATGCCAAAGAGAATACTTAAAGTGCTTCCTTTAAGTGAAAAGGCGAAAGTTCTTGACTTCGTAAGGAAGGAAAAAAAAAAATCACTTACTGAGGTTGCTAAGATCTGTTGTAAGAACAAACCTCTTTAGGAAGCTGAAGAAGGGGAAAGAAATTAGTGCTGGTTTTGCTGTTGCACCTCAGACTGCTAATGTTATGGCCACAGTGCATGTTTACTGCTTAGTTGAGATGAAAAAGACATTAAATCTGTACAGTAACCTATTTTGAGATATCACATTACCATAAATTTTATTAAAGTATGTTGTTATAATTTTTGTATTTGATTATTAATTATTGTTTTAATCACTTACTGTACTAATTTATAATTTAAACTTTATCATACATATGTATGTATAGGAAAAAAGTATTAAATTATATATGTATAGGGTAAAAGTATTGAATGTATATATAATCAATATATATTCAGTACTCTCTAACTATCTGTCTATATATAGGGCTTGGTATTATTTGAGATTTCAGGCATCCACTTGGGTTTTTGGAACATATCTCTCCCTCAACCCCAAGGATGGTTGGGGGCTACTGTATGTGCTTCTTGCTCTTCATAAACTTAAGGTTTGATTGTAGGTACTAGGCATTATTTTTGAAGTGTAAGACATAGATAAGGAAGTTGATAATTAATTGCTAAATGAGAGACATAAACAGGAAATCAAATGAATATCCTAGAGTGATCTCAAAGAAGAGGATTAGTGACTATATAGTAATGTGGAAATATTGTGAGCTATTGAGTCATACAGATTGAATTCTCATGCAGGCTATGATACTTAGTGGGTGTGTGGCTTTGCTGATCTTCTGTTTCTTTATCTGTAAAACTAGGGGTGTAATATCAATACTTGGGGCTTCCCTGGTGGCTCAGATGGTAAAGAATTTGCCTGCAATACAGGAGACCCAGGTCCAATCCCTGGGTTGGGAAGATCCCCTGAAGAAGGGCATGGCAACCCATTCCAGTATTCTTGCCTGGAGAATTCCATGGACAGAGGAGCCTGGCGGGCTACAGTCCATGGGGTCACAAAGAGTTGGACACGACTATTTCTCACCACATGTCACTACTCACCCTACTCCCTCATCCTTCCTTCTTCCCTTCCCCAATTATCTAGCCAAAGCCTATCTATCACCCACCATCCAAAGTCCCTTTCTTCAGAAGGCTTTCCCTGATCGCTTCAACAATGATAAAAGCTATTATATTATGTTTAGCATATATTACTTGACACTTTGAATCTGTTAGTTTAATTGAGGTGTAATTTACATACTATAGAATGCACCCATTTAAAATGTACAATTTAATGATTTTTAGTTAACTTACTGAATTGTGCAACCATCACCACACACCAATTTTACAATGCTTACATTATGCCCCAAGTATCCATTAGCAGTCACTCTCTGTTCTCACCCCCAGTCCCTGACAACAGCTAGTCTATTATTTATCTCTAAAGATTTGCCTTTTCAGAATATTACTTATGAATGGAAACATATGATATGTGGTCCTTTGCATCTGGCTTCTTTCACTTACCATAACATTTTTGAGATTTATCCATGTTATAGCATGTATCAGAATTTCATTCTGTTTTATGGCTGAATAAGATTCTATTATATGAGTATTTTACATTTTACTTTTCCATTCATCAGTTAGATATTTGGGTTGTGCCTGCTTTGGGGCTATTAGTAATAACACTGTTACAAACATTCAGGTGTGTTTTGTGGGCATATGTTTTTATTATTCTTATGTCTATACCTAGGAGTAGGTCATATGGTAAATTTTTCCAATTTGGTAAATTTATGTTTAATTTTTTTAAGATAACACCTTATAATCTGCCCATTTGAAGTATTATACAAGTCAGTGCATTTTAATATATTCACAGAGTTGTGCAGCCATCACCACAATCAACTTGGATGTTGCTCATGAGAGTAGGGAGTCTGTTGTTGTTTAATCACTAAGTTGTGTCTGACTCTTTGTGACCCCATGCACTGTAGCCCACCAGGACCCTCTGCCCATGGGATTCTCCAGGCAAGAAAACTGGAGTGGGTTTCCATGCCTTCCTCCAGGGGATCTTCCTAACCCGGGGATCAAACCCACATCTGCATTGCAGGCAGATTCTTTATCACTGAGCCAGCAGGGAAGCCCCTTATAGTGTCTGTACTAGGAGCTGTTGTCAGATAAGAAACTGCTGCAATCAGACGGAAGACTGGTTGTGCATGGCTGACACATGCTGGTGATGAGTAGTTAAGAATGAAGATTTGAGTGATAGAGTCCCCGGGTGATAGAGACAGTTTGTTGGCTGGCTGGTACTGATCCAAACCATTTAGAGACTGAGTTTGGAAGAGCTTTGGTGATAGGATGGCACAGGTGGGTTGGGGTGTGATGTGATGTGACAGCTGTCTAAGCAGTAACTTACATAGTAAGATCAGTTTTATGTCTGAGCAAGTAGGCTAGAAGAGCCAGCCTTGAGGAGTCAGGCCCAGAGTGACTAGCTTCAGAACAGGTAAAGTAAAGATAGAGTTGTGAAGATGTGCTGGTGGAAAAAAAAAATGGTGATCCAACTGGCTGTCTTTTCTCTGGCTGCTCTGGAATCATGGAAGAAGCACTGACTATATTACCTTCCAGTCTAATGAGTTAATTACATAAGCAGCCCTGTCAACATTATGGCTTTCCAACAAATTCACTGAGGTTGCTGAGGGAGAAATGTCCACATGTCTTCTGGAAGTTGTCTAGAATTTTAAAGATTTCCTACTCAACCTGAAGCAAATCCTTACAGTGCTTAATCTAAGCAATGTGATAAGATCATGACCTTTTCAGAAATGCCTTTGATGTCAATCCTAATTCAGCTAAATTTTACCTGACAGAGTAAGAATGAAACATTATAAGCTAGTTTGTCAAGCATCTCAGTAATCTCTTGTGGCAATAATCTGCTATAACTCAGCTCTGCAATGACGGGGACTGGTGAGTGATGTTCTTTGACTTGGAAGGAACTTATTAAGTATTTGACCATTGATTAATGAAGTAAAAATGCACTAAGTAGAGCTTGAAGTGAAGTAGACTGAATAGAAACCTTGCAGGCATTAGTCCCTCCTGCCCACTATCCATACTGTGATTTATTTTGAAAGTAATGATTGTTTATAGCTACAATGACTCAGAGAAACCAGTGTTGAAAATCAACAGATCCAGAGATGAAAAACATTGTGGGTAACTCCTATCTTGAATTTTAATCACCATTATAAAAGTGAAA
Organism: Ovis canadensis; assembly: GCF_042477335.2. Lineage (NCBI taxonomy): Eukaryota > Metazoa > Chordata > Mammalia > Artiodactyla > Bovidae > Ovis > Ovis canadensis. Next base: position 110,772,103 of record NC_091727.1, on the reverse strand, counting down.
AAAAGGGGGCCTATAAAAGATTAGAGTTGTGAAAGCCCATTTTTCCTCAAATGACCATTCTGATGTATAAATTTAAAAGCTATGCTATTATTTTAAATAATATAAACGTAAAAAATCAAGGAAATTAAAATTGCATTTTTCTTTTTTCAGGTACACTTTATGATTGGTCGTAACAGCAAAGTAAGTATATGATATTTTTGAGTTGATCATCCATTAAGTTTTAGCATGCTTTTAATCTCTTCTTCATCACTGTGTTCCATTTTCGCAAAGACAATAGATACTACAGTTCAGAAACTGAAGAAATGGGTTTATTTTGGTCATTATTACTTTTCTTAATATTTTCTTCATTAGTTATCAGGTTTCTTTCTGTTAAAATTTCCCTCTGTATACACAAAGATTATTGAGTGTTTAGAGGATTGACAGCATACAGCATACTGGTTTTTCTGCCTCTTGTGCCTCAAAGTGATACACAGGGTACAATCTGAAATATTTCATACTCTTGTAGACTATCATCTCATGAATTCTTATTGAGGCTTGTTTGCCATGAGAAACTCCTTTTTTTATTGTCCAGGTTAGATTTTAGCATGCCATTCCAGACTATATATAGTTTTTGAAGCTTCTTTCTAGAGCTAATCTCTCAATGTGATCATAAGGCAAATGACCAAAAACCTCCCCCTTTATCATAAAAAGGCTTTACCTAACATTATGAACATAATGTAACATTCATAATTGTCAGTACCAAATGAGATTTAAAATCAAGGTGGCATGGAAGCTTCAGCTAGAGATGGAGTGCTTGCCGTGTGGCCTTGCAGTTTCTTCCCTAGACTTTGAATATATTTTATTCATTACAGCCCCTTGGACTTTGAATACTGCAGCCCCAAACCTTGCTTCATGACAGTCCCTGTGTGGGCAACTAATTTACCAAGAATTACAATTTCTTTAAAAAGAAAGTGAGAAGATACTAGTGTGATAACACAAAACAACTCTTGATGTCTTGGTGCCCAACAGGTACTCTTATAAATTACTGCCATATAATAGGAGATGGCAATTCCTGCATTACTGCCACTGAAAGATAAATCTATGATGCATTATTCTGGCTTTTATTGTCTCTTAAAACATCATCAGATTGAATTTAGAGTAGCAAGGATACAAAATAAATACACAGGACAGCCTTCTCATAAAGTAGAGAAAAGCCAGCCTTCTTTGTGCCCGAGTGCTCTAGTGTCAAAATGGAATGACAAGTCTGAGCAACTTCTTGTTTCAGCACACAAAAAATGTAGACCTGTTTCATCCTTTACTTTAAAGAATGCAGGGCCAATTTGTAATAGGGAAAGAAAGGCCAATGTTTCAGTCCTACTGCTATCACTAACAAGCTGTATGACCTTTAACAAGTCACTTATGTTCTCTGAACCATAGTTTCCACCTCTGTAAAGTTTTATGGTTAAATTAGATGACCTTCAGGTTCCCTTTTGGTTTTAATATCTTATAGCCTAATATGATTAATGTACATAATACCATATGTACCTTATTTATAATTGTATGTACCTTACTTGTATGACATGACAGCAATATATGACTACAGAGCTAGCAATTTTTTGAAGATGAAAAAGACAATATGGCTGCTGAGGCACGCTAATAATAGTAGTAGTAGCAGTACTTGTATATTATTAATTCATTTAAGAAATATGTATTGAACATCTGGGTGTCACATCAGTAGTAGGTGTAGAAGTGAAAATGAAATATTCCCTTTCCCTTCACATGTGATAGTGAAGGATATGGTTCTATAATATAGAAAAGTCCTGATTAACTAGATACTTAGGGAAAGGGATGTTAATTGAGGCTTTTAAAAAATTAAGTAGTACAGCTATCTTTTATTTCAGTCTTTGTGGTTAAACCATTTAATAAGACTGTAATCCATTTTGCTACCTTAGTGAACATAATTGAGTTTTACTTTAATATTTGGAGTATTTTTTCAGGGTCTCAAGTTCATAATTATGAAATCAGTCTTTATTGTACAGAAAAAGTAAGAGCTTGTGATGAATAGGACCAGACCATTTCTTAGGAGATTAGTTTGTTTTTCTTTAAGTATTCATACATTCAAGATGCCCACTCACTTAATCACCACCTTCCTTTTTCTCATAAAAGTTAAGTATAGAACATGAAATAAAATGTTTCATTAGTTGGGCTTCAGTTAATTAAGGTTTTACTGTACATAAAATCCTGACTAGTAACATGGGAATCTGGTTGGTTCTGGGGGGGAATTAGTACACTCAGCTTTCAGTGCCAGATTTGGTTAGGAACATGGGCTGACTATGTGATGTCATCTGGAAGAGATCAATCACAAAGGTAAAGGTGAAGTTGCTGTTTTTTTAACCCAGCTTTATTGAGATTATATATTTATATAAGATTGTAGTTTAAGACATATTCTGCAAAATGGATAAAGGGATTTAAAATATTGAGATTGAGGGAATTCTCTCCTGGTCCAGTGGTTAGGACTTACTGCTGTCACAGCTATGGCCTGGATTCAATCCCTAGGTTGGGGAAATAAGATCCCACAAACTGTGCAGGAGCTAGATCTATCTTCCATCTATTTGAAGAGCTCTCTTGTGGAAAGGTGAGTAGAATCCCACTTGGAAGGGATCTGAAAAGTTATCTATTCCAATACCTCCCCTTCTATATATCCATAATATATATGTATGTGTATATGTATATATGCACACACACACACACATATATATACATATATATACATATAATCAGTCAGTCAGTCAGTTCAGTCACTCAGTCATTTCCTACTCTTTGTGACCCCATGGACTGCAGCATGCCAGGCTTCCCTGTCCATCACCAACTCCCGGAGCTTGCTCAAACTCGTGTCCATCGAGGTGGTGATACCGTCCAACCATCTCATCCTCTGTCTTCCCCTTCTCCTCCTGCCTTCAATCTTTCTCAGCATCAGGGTCTTTTCCAGTGAGTCAGTTCTTTGCATCAGGTGGCCAAAGGATTAGAGTTTCAGCTTCAGCATCAGTCCTGCCAATGGATATTCAGGACTGAGGATATATATAATATCCTCATATATATTCTACGCTATCCCCATATATATGTATCCATATAATACCCCCATATATGTATCCATATAATATTTGAATCCCTTCTATAGCATTCCACTAAATGAGATCATCTGGAGAACTTCTGACGCAGCCCATTCCACCCTTGTTAGCGCTTTCTCTAGTTGGGGCAAGTGAGGGCTACTCTTCATTGTGGCACATGGGCTTCTCATTGCCCGGTAGCTTCTCTTATTGTGGAGTAGCAGCTCTAGAGTGTGGACTCAGTAGTTGTGGTGCATGGGCTTAGTTGCTTTGCATCATATGGGATCTTTCCAGACCAAGGATAGGGCCTGTCCTGGCTCTGACACTGCACTGACAGATGGATTCTTATCCACTGTACCACCAGAGAAGTCCCCACATCTTTTTTTAAAGTTTACTTTTCAGCCATGCTGTATGTGTGATCTTAGTTTTCTGACTGTATATTGAACCCACACCTCCTGCATTGGAAACACAGTTTTAACCAGTGGATAGCCAGAGAAGTCCCCTAATATATCCTTATACTCGTAACACGTAACTCTTGAATTATTTATAATATTTTTTATCATGTTTAGATTTTATGTATTTGCCCAGCTGAAACATGAACTCGAGGTTAAATAATGTCTTGTTCATATAGCTTTCCTATAGATTTAACATATTTGAAACAAATAATGTGTAAATGATATATAAAGTAGTATTTTATTTCATTGGTCATAAACTTCATTCATCAGTTTCATTCTGGAAAAGGGATTCATTCAGTCCGTAACTTCTTTTGTTAGATTCCATCATATCCTTTTCTTTTCAACCTTTCTCTTTCTTGACTGAAGAATCTTTTTTTGTTGTTGTTGTCCCTTATTCTAACAATTAAGTTTTTTTCTGGATCTTTTCCATGTCTGTCATGGAGCAGAACAGTGAGCAGGAATAATTGGGGTTGACACGTGAAGAGAGAGGCACTGTGGTAACTGATAGCACCATTCATCCTAGGTGAAAATTCTAAACATTGTTATCAATATTTCTTTTCATTCTTGCTTGCTTTCCCCAGGTCAACTTCTAATTCTCACTGTATCACATAGCAATTGTGATTGTTTCCAGGTCAGTGGCTTATTAGTGTGTCTTTCTTTGCTCAGTAATGTAAATCCAGAGTGCATATTTTAGTGTGTGGTACTAAAACGCTAATTCTTACTCTTCCTTTGGACATATGTCTTCCTTAGCACTGCATATCAATTCTGAATCAACTTTTCGCTGGAATTTATAGAAAATTAAAGGATCAAAGGCAACTTTTATTCTCTCAAAAAAAGGGAAGGCAGGATGAGAAGGAGAAGTATAAAGGTTGAATGGGAGCCTGAAGTCAGTTCCTTTGGTATAAGTTTGAAAACAAAAACCATCTCTTTCTGAAGGTGAAAAACAAAACAAAAACAGGAAGCAGCCACCTAGAGAATCCATTTCAAACTTTGGCAGCATTAAGAAAGCTGTGGCCTGCTACCTAGATTAGACAGGATAGAAGTTTGCCTGCCTCACCAGTCTTTGAATAGCAATTCCTTTTGATGACTGAACTTGAGTTACTGAAAGCACAGATAAGTGATACCAATAGATCAACTGGAACCCAAGAAGTGATGAGCAGAGATGAATGATTTTTAAAATACAAGAAAGCAATAGGAAAATTGTTCATTAAATAGACTATATATATTTCTCCTTCCCTGTCAACAAATAGCATTTCAAATTATTTACCCTAGAGTCTCTGGCAAAGTGTGCCTTACCCAGAAGGCTCCAACATGATAAACTGAAATCTGTTTGAACAGCAATGTTATTTTGGGAATAAATGCTCTAAGATGCTTGGGGAATTGTTCATGTCTTTGGATGTTTTTATGAGATTGGATTTTCTCCCAGACTTATTGACTTGTATTCTAAGGAAAATGAACTCTTTCTTTGGGGGGTGTTGAGGCAAGAATGAGCTGTTAACATTTGGTGTGTATCTCTGTAAACCAATGTACTGTTATGGTGAGAAGTGAACATTGGTCTCTGAGTTGTGATTTCTGTTCTTTTTTTTTTTTAATTGCCTTACAATGTTGTGTTAGTTTCTACTGTACAGTAAAATGAATCAGCCACATATATACATATATATCCTCTCTTTTTTGGATTTCCTTCCCATTTAGGTCATCACAGGGCACTGAGTACAGTTCCTTGTGCTGTACAGTAGGTTCTTATTAGTTATCTGTTTTCTACATAGTGGTGTATATATGCCAATCCCAATCACCCCATCCATCCCACCCTCCCTGAGCTGCCATTTCTGAGAAAATTACATTCAAAAGTCACTGAAAATGAAGCATTTATGCCTTAAATCCTACATCTATAAATACTGTTATGTTTGGGCCTTTTAGTTTTTCCTTATGTGAAATTTCCTTATTTTCCTTATATTTCTGCCTTTAAGTAAATGACACATTTACGTTCAAATATGTAAGTTGAATCAAACTAGAAGGAGCTATTATAATTTGAAGAAATCCTACTTGGGGAAGGAAATTCATAGCAATACCAGGTTCACTCCTCTTCTGTGGTCTTTTAGGACTTCTGACCTTCTCTCTCAAGCATAGAATTTTGGCTCCAAGTTCCTTTTTTGCTTGTCCTGGTATTTCCTGTGCTAAGAAGCAGCTCTTTAAAGAAGGAGAGTGCAAATTTCTACCAAATTGAACTAATGTTGTAATGGACCTGAGTTTAAACCAACCAACTAAACACGAAACAAGAGACCACTTAAAGTGATTAGAACCATAAATAAAACTGCTAAGTTGCTTCTGACTCTTTGTGACCCTATGGACCATAGCCCGCCAGGCTCCTCTGTCCATGGGATTCTCCAGGCAAGAATACTGGAGTGGGCTGCCATTTCCTTCTCCAAGGGATCTTCCCGACCCAGGGATCAAACATGAGTCTCTTATGTCCCCTGCATTGGCAGGCGGGTTTAATCACTGAACTTAAAGTTTGTAGCATTCTCTGATTTGAATACGAAACATGGAAATATTTCATTCAGTTTAATTCGCTTACTCAAACAATGGCTTATTTTCATACTTTGTTGCTTCCTTAGAAAAAAATCATAAGGTATCCTTTAAAAATTAACACAACAGTAATAGAATTATAGTATATTTTCAGTCTAAAAATGACCTTAGAGGCTAATCTGACTGCCTCCTTTCTCAGATGACAAAATTTAGACCCACAGAAAATGGACTAAAGCAAGTCTTATGTAACCTTGGTGTTCTCTCAGTTCAGTCATCTTTCCAACACTGCAAGATGTTCCCTATGTAGTCAACTCTTTGGGGATTATAACTTAAAGGGAATAATAATGAAGGATATTTTAAAAATCATCAGTGATTTTCTCTTCCTCTTCATTAGCATAAATAGCTAGGTTCAGAATCTGGCAAATTGGATGGAGGGGCTCTGGGCTAGAAGCCAGTAATAGTTGGAACTGGGGAAGGTTGTCCCAGAGCCTCTGAGTTTCAGAGAAATGCTAACCCGATTAGAAATTTATCAATGGAATACCCTTCATTTAGTACCAATCTTGTGTTCTTTAGTTCTCAGTTTCCCACCAGTTTGCCCTCTTTAAGGCATTGACTTAAGCTTGGAAAAAATCCTTATAGGTATGTAAGTCATCTGCTCCTGTTATCTGAGTCCCTAGCTTTCTTGACAAGTGGCCGTTAAATACATGCAGGGATGACATATTTCATGCTGTTCAGCCATCCTCATCACTCTCTTCTGAACATGCCCTATTTGGTCCATGGGTTTTTAAAGACAGGAAACCCATAGTTGAGTACAATACTCTAAGGACTAGTTTGGGCAGCCCAAATTAGATCAAGAGTATCATATTTCTTGTCCTAAGAGTCTACGTTTCCATTCACATAGCCTATGCTCACATCAGCCACATCATCCTGCCAACTCATTGTGCTTGTAGTCAACTAGAATCTAGTCTCTATACACAGCACTGTTTTAAAGCCAATTTCTCCCACGATGTACTTATGTAGTATAGACAATTTTTAATGCAAATGTAAGATTTTATATATCTGTCTATGAAATTATAACATGTTATATTTGGCTCATAGTTCCATCCTGTCATGAATTTGGGGGGATCACAATTGTGTTATTCGACATGTTAGCTGTTCTGAATAACTCTGTGTCATCGAAAAACTACTTCCTCACCTATGGCATGGATTAAAAAAATGTTAAGTGAAATGCAGGTGAGGGGATTGCTAGACACAAATTAACCAAATTAAACCTTGATATGGTTGTTCATTCATTTAAGCATTAACTTAATTGGCGACATCGTTTGTCTCATGTGTGGTTTAAACTCAGCCAATAGTACATCATGAAAGACTTTGTAAAATGCTTTGCAGAATATGAAACACTTACATCTGTCTATTTCCCTGTTCTGTCAATTAGTCAGCCTGCTCAAAAGGAAAGTGAAGTTAGTCTGTTAAGACATATTCAGAGTTTATCTGCGTTGACTACTGGTACTGGATGCATCCTAGCCTCAGAACCAAGTCAATAATCTCAGAAGTCTTTTGTGAGAGCCAAGAAACATTAAGTGCTTTTATTAATAATACTTTTTTCTCATGAATCCTGGGCTTCAGTTTATTCTTATTAATGATTCTGTTATTCTTTTTAGTTTACAAATAAATCTCTTTGACAGAAAAGACAGATACAAAATAGGGGTTATCTACTTATTGATTCCAGGATTGGTTTGACAACTGTCATCATATTCATATTCACTCATTTTTTTTATCATGCCCTGGAGAGACCTTAAAAACCCTCCACCCCTGAATTTTTTGGCCTCCATGTCTTTCCTAAGTTATATTAGCTTAAGCTAGTCATGTCCTGTTCTTTACTATATGCTATTATTTTCATCACCTTTAAAAAATTCTGACTTTGTGAAACAGTCCCCAGTGGTAGCCATATCTTAATCTGAAGGGAATTCCCCTTTTACCTCCTGTCAATAGTACTAAGATGATGATGATGAAGGTTATGAAAATGACAATGACAACAACAAAAGTATTATAGGAGCTGACAGCTATTGGGCACTTACCAGGTGCCAAGAACTATTCTTAGTTCATTCAGACTGCTATAACAAAGTACCATAGACAGATGGCTTATAAGCAGCAGGAATGTATTTCTCACATGTCTGGAGGCTGGGAAGTCCAATATCAAGGTGCCAGCTGACTCAGGTCCTGGTGAGGGCCCACTTCTTGCTGTGCCATCACATGGTGAAAAGGGCAAGAGAGGTCTCTGGGGTTTCTTTTATAAGGGTACTAATCCCATCTATGAGGATTCCACCCAATGACCTAATCTCCTTTCAAAGGCCTCACCTCCTAACATGGTCCCATTGGGATCAAGATTGCAACATGAGTTTTGTGAGGGTGTGAACTTTCAGTTCATAACGTGTGTGTGTGTGTGTGTGTGTGTCTGTGCGTGCGCGTGTGCGCTCAGTTGCTCAGTCATGTCTGACTTGTTGCAACCCCATGGACTGTAGCCTGCCAGGCTCCTCTGTTCATGGGATTCCCCAGGCAAGAATACTGGAGTGGGTTGCTATTTGCTACTCCAAGGGATCTTCCTGACCCAAGAATTGAACCGATATTGCTTACATCTCCTGCATTGGCAGGAGAGTTCTTAACCACTAGTGCCAACTGGGAAGCCCCTCATAACATATTCCTGGATTAAGTCTTAATTTCTATAACCCTTTGAGATAAATTCTATCATCTGCATTTCACATATGAGCAATATGATGGCATAGAGAGGTTGAGTACCTTTCCCCAGATCCTATAGTTAGTAAGTCTCAGAGCTGAAAGCCCAACATTTGGATTCCATAGCCTGGGATCTAAACCTTTACTGCTTGAGAACACAGGTCAGACAGACACTGAAAGGCTGAATTGTCAAAGGAATTATGATGCAGTCTCAGAATATCTTATAGACGAACTTGTGGGGTGTACAGAATTAGTTTTGGCGTGCCTCATCTCCTCTTCTACACATTTAACTACCCTACAGCTTCTCGTTGCCAACCTCTAGGTTTTCTCCACTTGTAAGCTATCCTTAGATCTTCAGCTAAATTATAAAATTCTAGAGAGTATGGTTTATGTTTCCCACATACTATAGCCAAACACAATGTTAAATATGGGGTATATGTGAAATCCTTGTGGAATTAAATAAGTGACAAATGTTGGAACTCATTGTTTAAAAAAATATAATGGATTGTGTTCTAGAAGAGGAATGTGTACACGTGCACATTCAGAAGCTTAAATGCATTCTCAAGTGAGCTCTAAGCAGTGAAGGGAAATACAATATTTGGCATAGAGCAGTGCTCAGTGACTGTCTGCTAAATGAATAAATGAATGAATCAGAGAGGCAGAGAGTTTCCTTGAATTAAGATCAATATCAGCACACCCCCATCCCAGCCTTATTTCTGCAAATTATATACTCTTTTGAGCCATTAACTAATGATGCAGTGTGCTAAAATCTTTTATTCAGGTCTGCGTCATAGTAATTATGCTAGCAGTTTACTATTTCATTACGAGTTCAATTAAAAACGTGAGTGTGTATCTGTATGGGATGTGTGTTTGTATATATAATCTCCAAAGACAGATAAGAATATTATGTGTTTTTTGTTTGAGTAAACAGATCAACTTGTAGTCTCTTTCAGCTAGGTGAATACAGTTTATTATCTTAGTATCTGGGTAAATCTTGAGGTGCAAATTGACTCAGACCTATTCAAATTTAATATCAGACTTTAGACAAATCCTTTCATAGCACAAAATAAATGGAGAACATATGATGGCTTAGGTCTTTTATATATAATTATATGGTTCCCAGAGGGGAGTTATAATTGAATTATAAGCTGCCTCATGAGTATTCTAGCCAGTGTTTAGAGAACCGCGAAGCAGAGCTGAGCAATTTTTTTTTCACCAGCTAGAATGTGAACAAGACACCCTATAATTCAATTATAACTAGCCTCCAGGAACCATATAATCATATTATAAAGTAGTTTGGGGAAACGGCATGTTTTTCCAAACGTTGTATATGTTTAAATGATAATTTGATAATTCTACTTTCCCTCTCACCTTTCCTAAGCACACAGGTGTGGGGACACCTTCTGTGACCTTATTCTCATGTACTTCAAAAAATTTTTTGAAATAAATTATCATCCTAGGAAGGACTTCCCTGGTGGCTCAGATGGTAAAGCGTCTGTCTACAATGCAGGAGACCCAGCCTCGATCCCTGGGTTGGGAAGATCCCTGGAGAAGGAAATGGCAATCCACTACAGTACTATTGCCTGGAAAATCCCATGGACAGAGGAGCTTGGTAGGCTAAAGTCCATGGGATCGCAGAGTCGGACACGACTAAGCGACTTCACACCACACACCACACCACTTCACACACCACAGGAAGGCCTTAGCTTACTGTTCTTTGATTTTAGGACATGCCACTTAAAATCTTTGGTCCTCAATTTTCTCAACCATAAAAAAATAGGACTCAATTTAGATGATATTTAAAATACTTTCCAACATAAACATTCACTGGGTCTAACATTAGTCATGGTTCTTCAAAGTAGAAGACCAATAGGATGGATTGATTGATCTATGATATAAATATATGTTTTATATATATAATATATATATGTAGTGCATTGGCCAAAATGTTCATTAGAATTTTTCTATAAGATATTATGAAAAACCTGACTGAACTATTTGGCCAACCCAACATGTAGTGAGAGAGAGAGAGAGAGAGAGAGAAAGCAACTACACAAGTGAGGGAGAAGGAGTTTAAGAATTGGCTCACATAATTGTGGGAACTGGCAAAGTCTGCAGGGTAGACTGGCCGGCTGGAGACCCAGGGTGTTGCAGCAAGTCTGGGAGCAAAATTCCTTATTCCTCACATTACGACAGTCTTTTCTCTTAGGTCTTCAACTGGTTGGATGAGACATTTATATTATGGAAGATAATCTGCTTTACTCAAAGTCTACTGATTTAGATGTTAACCACATGCACAAAATATGCTTCCACAGCAACATCTAGACTGGTGTTTGACCAATAAGTGAGTACTACGGCCTAGCCAAGTTTACACATAAAATTAACCATCCTAAGTCTGTATAGCAAGATAGTTTTGCACTCTTCAGGCTCTGCTTCTTCAAATTGTAGATTATCTTTTAGGAACTTGAATGTAAACTGGGAAGGTGAAACTTTAGCTCTGAAGCTTTGTTATAATTCAACATTGTCATGAATATAATATATGAAAGTAGTTATTTTTATTTCTAACAAACTGACCCATATGCCTTCATAAAAGGAAAGCCATGTGTTTAAATCTGTTTCCTATTGAAGACTTCCTCAAATTTTCTATTCTATAAGTAACTGACAGTACAATAACTCTCCATAGGAAACCCACCCTATCTACTTTCCCACTGTCTTATGGAGGTTTCCTCTGAGTGACTATAGTTCTGCTGGCTATATTACTTTTTAGTATTTGAACTAGTTTTTATTTAAAAGTAATTCCTACACATGTACATTAGTGCTAGTAGCAGCACTATTCTTGATAGTTAAAAAGTAGAAACAACACGGATGTCCATCAAGTGCTCACTAGATAAACAAAATGTGGTCTATACATACCATGGTACACAACAAATTATGGAGAATTCTTACAGAGATGGGAATACCAGACCACTTTACCTGTCTCCTGAGAAACCTGTATGCAGACCAAGAAACAACACTTAGAACCAGATATGGAACAATGGACTGGTGCAAAATTGGGAAAGGAGTACGACAAGGCTGTGTATTGTCACCCTGCTTGTTTAACTTATAAGCAGAGAACATCATGAGAAATGCCAGGCTGGTTAAAGCACAAGCTGAATCAAGATTGCCAGGAGATATATCAGCAACCTCAGACATGCAGATGATACCACTCTAATGACAGAAAGTGAAGAGGAACTAAAAAGCCTCTTGATGAAGGTGAAAGAGGAGAGTGAAAAAGCTGGTTTAAAACAACATTCAAAAAACTAGATCATTGCATCTAGTCCCATCATCACTTCATGACAAACAGATGGGGAAAAAGTGGAAATAGAGACAGATTTTATTTTCTCTGGCTCCAAAATCACTGTGGATGGTGACTGCAGCCATGAAAGAAAAAGACACTTGCTCCTTGGAAGAAAAGCTATGACAAACCTAGACAGTGTATTAAAAAGCAGAGACATCACTTTGCCGACAAAGGTCTGTCTAGTCAAAGCTATGGTTTTTCCGAGTCAAGTATGGATGTGAAAGTTGGACCATAAGGAAGACTGAGTGCCGAAGAATTGATGCTTTTGAATTTTGGTGCTGAAGAAGACCATGGGATATTATTCAGCCATAAAGGAGAGTTCAATTCTGATTTCATGAAAAATCAAGGGACTCACCTCCAGACTCATTTCCTATCATAACCACTGTTAATGTCTTGTTCTATCCCTTCATTTTTCACTCAAGCATGTTTTAAAACTTTCTATATCAGCTCATGTACAGCTTTCACATTCTTTTAAATAGCTGTCTAGTACTCTGTTATGTGGATACATCAGAATCTTTTTAAATATATCCCTCCTGTGGAATTCTTAGTTCTTTCCAGTTTTGCAAAAATGCCACATAGATAGTCCACCATATCTATTCACAAAACAGTACAAAAATATATCTGTAGGATAAATTCTTAGACATGAAATTGTCTAGATAAAGGGAATGTGCATTTGAAATTTTGATAAGTATTGATTACTTCCTTTTCCTATACAATGAAGTGAAGTGAAGTCGCTTAGTTATATCCAACTCTTTGCGACCCCATAGACTACAGCCTGCCAGGCTCCTCTGTCCATGGGGTTTTCAAGGCAATAGTACTGGAGTGGATTGCCATTTCCTTCTCTAGGGGATCTTCCCAACCCAGGGCTCGAAACCAGGTCTCCTGCATTGTAGACAGACGCTTGCTTTACCATCTGAGCTACCAGGGAAGTCCTTAGTTGAACCAATTTAGACTCCCAATGACAAGACTTCAGAGCACTTATTTCTCCTAAGTTAACACTGGATATTATCAAACTTGTTAATCTTTGCCAGTATGACAAGTAAAAAATAAAACCTTTTCCTCATTTCAGTTTGTAATTATGAAGAAAGTTGAACATCTTATATTTTGTTATATGTATTTTTTCTTGTGAATTTTCTGTATGCTTTGTTCACATTTCTATTGGGCTAATTGGTCTTTTTATTATTGATTTGTAAGTGCTCTCAAACATTAAGGAAATTATCCCCTTGTCTGTCTTAAATACTGTCAAGATTGCCCACTTTTTCATTTGTCTTAATTGTCTGTTTATGATACTTTTTGGATATGTACTTCTTTAAAGTGTTTGCTTTGCTGCCTTCAAATAGATTGGAATGGACAATAGAAAATATAGTCCAAACTAAAATCACACCTTTTTGTGACTTATTTTTTTTAATGAGACCATGAAGTCCCCTCTGGAGGAAGCCTTCAAATTGCAAGTGTTATCAGTACTCCACTTCACAGACCCTTGTCCTCAGAGACATCAGATATTCCTTAATTCTCATCCTGAAGTTTGCTTTTAGATAAGGGTATTTTTTGGTTGTTTATTTTTTAATTGGGCACAGATTGATCAATAAAAGCATGATAACATTGAACAGATTTCAGATCTTTTTTTCCTTTGCCAGGGCATTCTCACTTCACTCAATATAACAGCTGCCACAGTGCTTACATTATTTGCTAATTTAACTCTATTCCTCTTTTCTCACATACCACATAAGAGTATTTACAACACACAATTTTATAATGGAGACAAAGAGACACATAAAATGGTTTAAAGTAGAAAAATACAGTTAGAAACCCAGAAGACCTGACAATAGAGTATAAGCTAAGGGTTGAAAAGAGTCAGACACGACTGAGCGACTTTCACTTTTCCCCTACTCTGGAACCTTCCCAACCCTTCAGGCACATACCACTGAAAGCACAAGTTTTCCTTATATGTAATGCTTTACTTGAGATTTTCTCTGCGAATACAAATGGGTGGATATGTGTGTGCAGTATATCATCTTGCAAGAATATCTGCATGCAAATGAATATGATTCTCTTAGAATAATCATCTCAGGCTACACACTAACTCTAGTGCCTTAACTGCTAACAATTTTCTTAGGGTTTTTTTTCTGACTACTGCTTTTAGACCTTGAGAATTATCATGAAGTGTACTCACTGGTGGCATTTGTTTTCTTTGAAGACGGAGCTGATTTGGGGGGAACAAGCAAATGCTATTCCGAGTCAAGTTTGTTGAATATAGGTGTTCAAAATATGTAGTATGACCTGTGATCAAAAACTCCGGAATACTAAAGCTGATTTTTTTCAGTTGCTTATAAACAAACATTAAAGATATTAACCACTGAGGAATTCTAAAAGTGTTCTGAGTAATGACAACATTGTATGTTTACAGCATCACAAGGTGACAGAATCAATGATGGAGCCAAGACTCATTTGGACCGTGCTGGTTTTCGGATGTCAGAGTTCTACTTTTAAAATTTGCCTTAGTTCCCCTGCTAAGGAGCCCAAGAAGCCTCATTCTAGGTCAGCAGTGCTGACAGTAGCCCTAAGGGGATAATGACAATTGCAGAGGTGAGGAAGAGCCCCCTGAATTTTTTTGGCAGTCTTTAATAATCCATTGTATAATGACTATTTTTTAAGAAGAAATCTATTTTTAAAAGAATGCCTGATTATAGTCTGTTTCTGACACAGATATGTTGTTTTAGTTTGGCTTAAATTCATCTCTTATCTCCTCAGAGATGTAAGATATACATCTTATGACATTCTCAATCATCATTCACATTGAGATACTTCAAAAAACTTCAAAAGCTGTCACTTAATGAAATCATTATTATGGCCTAATGTTCAAGAGATTTTTTGCTTAAGGACAACTTCTATTTTCATTGACTTTGATGGCCATTATAGAAGCTTAAGATTAAACTGATAAGGGGCCCAATAATAATTTATGGTCAATCTTTGCTAGTTTAAGTAAGTATTGGGGCACGATAACTGCTTTTGTTTTTCATTCTGCAACGTGTACAAATGCTAGATGCAGTAGAACTAGGAAAAACATTGCACTGCAATTATAAAGAGAAATTTTGGTGCTATATGTGGGGCATGAAAGAAAGTAATTACAAAAACCATTCATAAGAAGTAAATCCTGGTTTCTAAATATGGTATAGTAGATAGGAGGAAGCCAGAGATTTGGATTCTTAATAAGAGCCCTGACTTTCAAAACGAAGAATAGTCCTCTACATTTTATGCACATTTCTTTCAATATATATATTTTCAGATGAAATGTGATGAGACAGTCCTATGTTGATTAACTATTTTAACTATGTAACTGTTCAAGTTTACATATAATGAAGTCCTTGTCAGGCAATCCCAGTTCTTGTTAAGTATAAACTTCATGTTCCTCCTCGCTAGTTTTCTCCTTTTTGGAACACGGCCCTTCACTGCAACTGAATGGATAAAATGTGGGTAGAATTGTATTCCAAAGGCTTTATAGAATTTATGTTAACAAGATATCATTCCTTCATTTAAAAAGCATATGTTGAATATCCACTCTGCGCCTGTCACTGTGGTAGGTGCTGGAAATATGGGAATGAAGATGGCATATGCCCTTGAGGAACTCCTAGTCTGAGGGCAGATGTTGGAGTAAGGGGGAAATTTGATAATCAGGGCGATAAAGTATAAAAGGTGCCCAGAAAGAAGTATCTTTATGCCTTTATACCAAAGGCTTTCTCGATCTCTTCTTCCATTAAATTAATAAAAGGCAAATCTGATTTCAAGTCCCAGCCCTGCCACTTGGTATCTGCAAAACCTGGTGCAAATGCTCCAAATTCCTTGATCCTCTGTTTTCTCTTTGTGAAACTAAGATAATAATGACCTCACAGAATTTGAGTGCCTTATAATTTATGCATATAGTGTGACTAGTCTTTTGTAAACAGTCAGTAAATGGCAGGTAGGATCACGATTATTTATATATACTTTGTTTATGTAGATTGCAGTTGTGTGGATTAGTTTTTTTTTCATTTTTGCAAACATGATTGATATTTACAATTTGAAAAGATTTTTATTATTACAAATGATAAAAGATGCAAGAGATGTGGGTTCAATCCTTGGACTGGGAAGATCCCCTGGAGGAGGAAATGGCAACCCACTCCAGTATTCTTGCCTGAAAAATCCTGTGGACAGAAGTGCCTGGCTGGCTACAATCACTCACATAGCATACTCACATAGCACATTTCCCCAAAGTCTTACAAGTGCTTGTAGATCACAGTAAATATGCTTTTATCGTAGCAGTAAATGTGCTTTTTAATCACAGTAAACACACAAAAAGATGCATTTTGTATCTGTTCAGCATGGCATGCATATTACACTTGCCTTAAACACAATAATTTCATTTGCAGCTTAATTCCTGTCTCACATATTTTGCCTTCAAACTTCCCTTTTAAGAGTCATGCTAAGAAGAACTGTGCCAAAAAACGTTACCCTCCCTTCATCCACATGTCTCCTTTCTATTCTCTGATATCTTCCCTGTCAAATTGAAAACTTAAAATTGGACTCAGTATAGGACACGAAAAACCAACATGGAATAAAGAAACAAAAATACTTCAACCTGACTTAATGGCAGAAACTTATATAGGCTGTTTTCCTCTCTGTTCTTTATGTTGCTAGTTTCAAGCTTTCTCTGCTTAATGTTGAAACATTCAGTCATTGGGAAAAAATCAGCCAAATTAGTTGGCAATTTATAGATAGATTATTTTTTAACTGACTGCACTTCTTGCGCTTTTTCACTTTATGATATGTTGGTACAGACTTAAATGTATCTTTCAAATGAGAGATAATATTTGCACTGGAGTAGGAGTGCCAACTTAATCACATTTGTTTTGTTAACTGACGATTAAGCCCTAAATTCAGTTTTAGTTTATTGCTGATTAAAAGTCCAATAAGTAATGTTACTTCCTTAGTAAATTCAATAAAGGGGTGAATAGCACATATGTTTATATTAAGGAATATGTGTCATGTGCCAGCTGTTGTGAAACATACTGAGGAAGCAGATAAGATAATATCTCCTTCCCTTATCTTGAAGAAGGGTCACAGTGTAAACAGAGACCTACTGTAGAAACTTGGTGAGTGCTATGATAGAAATATGAACAGATAAGAGAGGGCAGTTATCTTTTCAATAACTATCATTCATTCATTTAAGAATTGTTTCTTGAGCACCTACTATATGCTAGTTACTATGCAAAGCTCTAGGTATTTAGCAATGAAATACACACTCCTGGTCTTCGTTTGATGGAATTAATAATTGAGACAGCTATAAAATTAAAATTGTAACCAGTATGCTGAAGGATGATTACCAAATGGTATAAAAATATATCAAGGGGGACTTCACTGGTAGTCCAGTATATAGATGCACACTGTATGTCAGGGGCCTTAAACTCATTTGGTGGGCAAGGAAAGCTTCCCTCAGCAAGTGACATTTCAGCTGATAGGTGGAGGAAAAAGCAGGAATTATCAATGCAAGGAAAGGACAACAATTTGTCGCATTAGGACAGTGGTTCTCAACTGGGGATGACTTTGCCCTCCAGAGAACATTTGGATATTCATGGAGATGTATTTGATTGTCACAATTTGGAGGTTGGATGCTACTTAGCATCCAGTGCACAGAGGCCAAGGATGCTGCTAAACATGCAAGGTACAGGGCAACTCCCTCCCCCAACAAAGAATTATTCAGTAAGTAGTGATGAGATTGGGCTTCCTTGGTGGCTCAGTGAGAAAGAATCTGCATGCCAATGCAGGAAACTTGGATTCAATCCCTGATCCAGGAAGATCCCACATGCCGTGGAGCACCTAGGCTCATAGGCCACAACTATTGAGCCCATGTGCTACAAACTCTGAAGCCCGTGCACCCTAGAACCCATGCTCTGCAACAAGAGAAGCCACCACAGTGAGAAGCCTGCACACCCACAACTAGAGAGGAGCTCCCACTCACACCAACTAGAGGACATGGACAAAAATAAATAAATAAAATTATTCATAAAAATACTGATGAGGTTGAGAAACCCTACCTTAGATTAAAAGAAGGGAAGGTCAGTGTACTGTGGAAAAGTATAGAAATAGTACAAAAGAAACCTGAGTTCAGTTCAGCAAACTTTATTGAGCATTTATTGTGTAAAAATAACTGCAGATGGTGATTGCAGCCATGAAATTAAAAGACGCTTACTCCTTGGAAGAAAAGTTATGACTAACCTAGATAGCATATTCAAAAGCAGAGACATTACTCTGCCAACAAAGGTCTGTCTAGTCAAGGCTATGGTTTTTCCAGTAGTCATGTATGGATGTGAGAGTTGGACTGTGAAGAAGGCTGAGTGCCGAAAAATTGATGCATTTGAACTGTGGTGTTGGAGAAGACTCTTGAGAGTCCCTTGGACTACAGGGAGATCCAACCAGTCCATTCTGAAGATCAACCCTGGGATTTCTTTGGAAGGAATGATGCTAAAGCTGAAACTCCAGTACTTTGGCCACCTCATGCGAAGAGTTGACTCATTGGAAAAGACTCTGATGCTGGGAGGGATTGGGAGCAGGAGAAGAAGGGGATGACCGAGGATGAGATGGCTGGATGGCATCACGGACTCGATGGACGTGAGTCTGAGTGAACTCCGGGAGTTGGTGATGGACCGGGAGGCCTGGTGTGCTGCGATTCATGGGGTCGCAAAGAGTCAGACACGACTGAGCGACTGAACTGAACTGAGGTATGAGGGTGAAAGATATCATTCCTCTCTTTAATGAGCTTAATCTACTAGGGAAAACACAGTAATAGTTTTTTATAATACTGATGATATAAATACAGTGCATAGGACTCAGTGAGAAGGGCTACCTAACACATTTTGAAGAGGTCAGGAAAAGCTTCTGGACAGATAAGATACCCCAATAGATTTTAAATTGTGAATAGGAATTAATCTTCCAGAAACCTCTGGAATCACTGATGTGAGAGAATTAGAAAGTGGACTGCAAAAAGTAAACATGGACTAGGCAGCCAAAATTCAGGCTTAGGAACACAAGACAGGCATAGGGCATTCCCTACACCTAGCAAGCAGGTTCATCCCAGTGGGTCCTGGAACAAATACAAATGGAGCCTCGGGCCTGTGACCTGACTGCCTTCTTTGCCATCCCCAGCTCTGTGCAGACAGTTTGGGAGAGGAATGGTGGAGCCTGTGAGGTCTGGATGGAGGGGACGATAAGGCTTGGTGTGGGCATGGCTGCCTGGCTCTGCAACATCCTCATTCCGTGAGCAGAACAGCATCGAGCGTCCTCTGAGGTTCAGGGCAGGGATGTCAGCAGCTAGAAAACCCAGAAAGTACAACTAGAGGCTTGGAGTCAGTTAAGTAGTTACAAGTCAGGGCACAGAAAACACAGATTACATTAGGTAATAGATATACTCTGGACTTAGGATAGCTTCAGGATAGTAAACATGAGACACTGTTAACAAGGACATCTTCATCCTGAGGCCCCAACTTCTCAAAGAATTGTCTTAACCAGAAGCTTTTTGTGTATCTCCTGCTACTAAAGGAGCCGATACAAAAGTATTGCAGATAAGTGGATATTTCTTCGAAACAATTCAAAATTTGGAGTATATAATGTTCATTCTTCTGAACTTTTTTTTTTCTGTTCAGAATTGCACCTAGACATGGTATAGACTGTTTAGATGATTGTATCTTGGCCCTTGTGCCCATGTTGTAAATTCTGATGCTAATTTAATTAATTTAGTTACCTCATTGTTGAGCTATGGAATTTTTTTTTTTTTTTTACAGCTAAAGAGGTCTTTAGAGCTCCTATAGTCTAATGGGGTTCAAATTTTTACCTTTTATTTTTAAGCAACAGAAACTCCTGTTTTTGAGACAGCATAGCCTAGTGCTCAGGGGCTTCCCAGGTGGTTCAGCAGTAAAGAATCTGCCTGCCAGTGCAAGAGCCACAGGAGACATGTATTTGATCCCTGGGTTGGCAAGATCCCTTGGAGGAGGAAATGGCAACCCACTCCAATGGACAGAGGAGCCTGGCAGGCTTCAGTCCATGGGGTCACAAAGAGTCGGACACAACTTAGCAACTAAAGAACAGCAACAAGCATAGTGGTGAAGAGTGTGGATGGTGGAGCCAGACTGCCTAGGTTCAAATTTGCACCTTTTATTTACTGACTCCAAAAACGTGGGCAAGATGCTTAGTTTCTCTGTGTCTCAATTCTCTCATTTAAAAAAAATGGAGATCATGTGAAAATTAAATCAGCTAGTGCATTAAAAGGCACTTAGAACGCTTCTCGGTACCAAGAAAGTTCTATAAAATAATCTTTTATAGAACCTAAACCTATACAGCGGACAAAACAAAACCATTCTGGTTGAATGGGAGAGGGTAACAGTGCTGCTGCTTGGCCAGCTGCTTGGCGCACACTCCATCCTAAGGCAGCTACCAGTGTGGATCCATTCTTTTTTTTCTTCAAGTAGAGGCAGTCTAGATAGACCTTGAAAACCTGGAAATAATTTGAAAACCACCAGTCAAAGCCAGTCACCTGATTTTGCAAATGAGAAAATTGCTTTAGTATATTAACTCACTTAATCCTCACAGAAGTTCCCATTTGGAAAAGTTCAATAACTTGCTCAAGGTCATGCTACTAGTAAACAGCAGAATGGAATTTGAACCTGTGAAGAAAGGCTAGTCATATGATATAGATATTTTTACAAGTTGGCTCCCACACCTACCATCTTTCTCGAAGAAGGCTTTGTCAGTCATAGATTAGGTATTTGATTTTGGAGTCATCTCAAGCTTCCCAGCTGGCTCAGTGGTAAAGAATCTTCCTGCCACTGCAGGAGCCACAGGAAACACGGGTTCAGTTCCTGGGTAAGGAAGATTCACTGGAGGAGGAAATGACAAACCCAGTCCAGTATTCTTGCCTTGAAAATTCCATGGAGGGAGCCTGGTGGCTATAGTCCACAGAGTCTCAGAGTCGAACGTGACTAAGTGAGCACGAACACAACTTTGTTTAATCTCAATCAAATTAAAGCATAGTAAATTTTCAATCACTATTATTTTTCTTCCCTCCATTTTCAGTCAATTTCTACTTTTTTTTTTTTAATAATAGCAACTATCATGTCAACCGACTACCTTCAGTTCAGTTTAGTTCAATCGCTCAGTCATGTCTGACTCTTTTCAACCTCATGGACTGCAGCACACCAGGCTTCCCTGTCCATCACCAACTCCCAGAACTTGTTCAAACTCATGTTCATCGAGTTGGTGATGCCATCCAACCATCTTGTCCTCTGTCATCCCCTTCTCCTGCCTTCAATCTTTCCCAGCATCAGGGTCTTTTCTAATGAGTCAGTACTTTGCATTAGGTGGCCAAAGTATTGGAGCTTTTCTACTACCTTGCTGCTGCTGCTGCTGCTAAATCACTTCAATCGTGTCTGACTCTGTGTGACCCCATAGATGGCAGCCCACCAGGCTCCGCACATCCCAGGGATTCTCCAGGCAAGAACACTGGAGTGGGGTGCCATTTCTTTCTCCAATGCATGAAAATGAAAAGAGAAAGTGAAGTCGCTCAGTCGTATCCGACTCTTCGCGACCCCATGGACTGCAGCCTACCAGGCTCCTCCACCCATGGGATTTTCCAGGCAAGAGTACTGGAGTGGGTTGCCATTGCCTTCTCCATTTCTACTACCTTAGAGTTTATTTAATTAAATTTGTGCCACTTTAGGAAAATGGGCTTGGGTGAACAACCATTTCTATGCTTGTGTTTTCTATTGGCAAAGCCTGAAACACCCATGTTCTACTCATAAGAGTACTTGGTACTGGTGAGCAGCAAAGTGGGAATTGTATTATCTGTTTTATTTGAGGGATCTGTCCTTTGGGTTGCAGTTTTTTTTTTTTTACCAATATTAGTCTTCATGTGCAAAATGTCCTTTTCATATTATTGATGAAATTTCCTTTCCATATGAAATGTCCTTTTCATATTATGATGATGATGATGATGTCTCTCAAGGAGTAGAGAAATCTGGCTGTTTCCTGTGTGGCACAATGGTAGGAATTGAATTGCTCCTGCAGGAGGGCAAGCAAAGTTTCAGGGACTGACTGGGCCCTTTCCACTATAAAGTATCTTTTGTTAAAACTGAAAGCTTTATCTCCACTGCATCCAATTACTTCAGTAATTGAAAAGGATAGCATTCCACTTTAATTATGTGTTCTCATTTCTGCATTTCTTTTAATTTATGGGACAATAAAAAGTAAAGCAATGCAAAAAACAACCATTTGAAGAGCCATTTGGTGCTGTTCCTATTTGACCCCGTCCATTTGAGATTTCCAGATTTTCTGTGATTTTGGTCTGTCTCCCTAAGTATGATTGGTTAACTTCACTGGTTATTTTCAATAACACATTAAATGCCCCCTAAGATCCTGCTTTCTGGCTGACATTTGACACTGTTTCTGCTGCCACTTTGAAGATTCTGTGCTTCTCCAGCTGTTGGGTTCTGGAGTAATCTGCCTGTGTTGCTTACATCAGAATCATTTAGAAATTAAAAGGAAACATGAATGGGAATGTCGTTGCATCAGTATTTCTAATGAGCACATTTTTACTAACTATAGATGAAGTAATAATAATCATAAAATGGCAGCAGCAATAATAAAAGTGAAAGATGGAGGATGAAGGTGAAGGTGGTGGATGTGGAAGATATCACCAAGAAAGAATGGGGAAAATATTTGCGAACTATTTATGTGATAAAGAACTTATGTCCAGAATATATAGGGAATGCTTACAAGCCAATAATATAAAAGGTAATAATCCAATTAAAAATGGGCAGACACCAGCAAGATGGCGGTATAGAAGGCATCACACTCATATGCCCCATCAGCAATAATAATTTGACAGCCACTCACAGACAAAAGCCCCTTTGTGAAAGCTTTGAGCTTCAGGTAGGAGATTGTAAAACCCCAGTATAGTCTAACACTGAGGAGGGCATTTTGAGAAGTCAGGCCCCTACCAGGTGGCCGATTCCTCAAACATTGTCCCCAGAAACAGTTCTGTCCCTTGTGGACTCAGCTATAGACCCATTTGGCTTTGGTCCTGCTGCACCATCACCATTTGCTGAAGAACTTGGCAGAAGTCATATCTGACCATACCCCAGATAACAGGCCTGTTGAACTCAGTCTTGTCTGACTATGACCCAGCTCCAGTCCCTCACAGCATGCAGTCCTGTCTGCCTGGGGACAGGGCAGGAGACATGCCTGATTGTGCCCTGAGGCAGACCTTCATATCCTGAAATGGCCCTGTGACTCAGTTGCAGCCCCTCTCAGCCATGAGTTAACAACACGTGGCAACATTAGCCATGGCCTGCTTAGAGACTGGGTAGGACACATACCCATCCATGCCCCTGAAGCAGGCCCTTTGACATCGGTCCAACTGAAGATATTGAAATGGCCCTGTAACTCAGCTCAAGTCCCTCGAAGCCTTGGGCCAAGAATACTCTTGTGTACCTAGGAGCCAGCTGGGAGGCATGGCTGTCTCTGCCTTTGGAGGTAGACCTGCTGGCCTTGGTCCAACTGTGGACCTTGATGCAGTCCCGTCACCTGGCTCCAGCTCCTTGCAGCCATAGCCTGGGAACAGTCCTGTCTGCCCAGGGACCCGTAGGGAGATATGCCTGTCTGTGCCTCTGAGGTGGTCCTTTAATCTCTGGTCCCAATTGCAGACCCTGAAGCTGCCCTGTTACTTGGTTAAAGCCCCCCTCAGCTGTTATCTGGGGCCAATCCTACCTGCTCAGTGACCTGTTGGGAGCCTTCCCAGAGACTCAGAAGGAGCCACAGCTATTTGCACAGCTGGTGACAGGTTTGCAGTCTGCCAACACTGGAGAACCCTTGTCACAGTGCCAGTGCTACTGACCGAGGTCCTAGAGGCAGTCTCATCTATTCAGGGACCAGACTGAATCCACACTTGCTGACACCCTGGGAACAGCCCCACCAATGAGCAACATCACCTAGCTCCAAATGACTTGACTGTGACTCTGAGGCAGTACCATCAGATGAGGGACCTGACAAGAAGACTTTACCAGCTAAAATTACTCTTTAAAGACTGGGAGAGAAACTTGCTTCTTCAAATGCACAAACACCAGTTCAAGGTTGCACAGATTGTGAAGAACCAGGCAAACAAGACACCACCCAAAGAAATTAATAACATTTCAGTAACCGACCCCAAAGAAATGGGGATCTATGAAATGCCTAACAAAGAATTCATAGTCCTCCTAAAGAAGCTCAGTGAGATGCAAGAAAACAGCAATAGACAACTAAAATAAATCAGGAAACAATGCATTAGCAAACTGAGAAGCTTGATAAAGAAATAGAAACTGTAAAAAGAGTGGAACAAAAGTCCTAGAGCTGAAGGATACAGTGATAGGACAGAAAAATTCAATAGAGAGCTTCAATAGCAGACTTGATCATGCAGAAGGAAGAATCATCTTCCTTTCAAATGACTCACAGAGGTCATTTGAAATTAGCCAGTTGGAAGAACACAAAGAAAGAAGAATGAAAACACACACAAAAGTCAACTAATGTTTGACAAAGGAACCAAGGAATACAAGATAGGGAAAGAATAGTTTCTTCAGTAAGGGGTGTTGGAAAAACTGGTGTCTGCATGCAGAAGAATGAAATTGGACCCTTATCTTGCACCATACGCAGAAATTAACTTGAAATAAATGAATGACTTAAGTGTGAGACCTACAACCATAAAACTTCTTGAAGAAGCATAAGATAAAGTTTTCTTGATATTTGTCTTGGCAGTGATTTTTTTTTTAAATGTATAATGGTTTGGAATATGACACCAAAGCACAGACAACTAAAACAAAAATGAAAGTGTGGGAATTATATTGAATTGAGAACCTCTGTATAGCAATGGTAACAACTGAAAAAATTAAAAGGCAAGCTAGGGAAAGGGAAAAATCTGCAAATCATGTTTCCAATAAGGTACTAATATCCAAATATGAGAAAATCGCCTACAACTCAGTAGGTAAAAAGCAAATAGCCTGGTTTTAAAAATAGACGAAGGACCTGAATAGACTTATTTTCAAATAAGACACACACATGGTCAATAGATTTATGAAAAGGTACTCAATAACAGTAATCATCAGGGAAATGCAAATCAAACCACAATGAGATATCACCTGTGATATCACCTAGTAGGATGGTTATTATTAAAAATGCAAGAGGTAGAAGTTATTGGTGAGGATGTGGAGAAAAGTGAACCCCTGTACATTGTTGGTGGGAATATAAACTGGTACAGCCATTATGAAAACACTTTGGAGGTTTCTTAAAAAGTTAAAAATGAAACTATGATATGATCCAGGTATCTCTCATCTGGGTAGGTATCCAAAGGAAATATAAGTACTAATTAGAAAAGATTTATGTACCCCATGCTCACTGTAGCATTATTTACAATGACCAAGACTTGGAAACAATCTAAGTGTCCACTAATGGATGAATGGATAGAGAAAATGTTATTTTATATATAAATATACATACACAAAATGGGACATCATTCAACCATAAAAAAGAATTAAATCTTGCCATGTACGAGATGGATAGACCTTGAGGTATTATACTAAATGAAATATGTCAAGCAGTGAAAGATAAATACTGTATGATCTCACTTATATGTGGAACTTAAAAAAAAAAAAAAGAAAGAAACAAGCCACGCTCCTAGATAGAAAGAACAGATTGGTGATAGCCAGAGTTGGAGGGTGGGGGTTGGCAAAATGGGAGGAGGGGGTCTAAAGGTTCAAACATCCAGTTATAAAATAAATCATGGGGATATAATATAGACCTGGGTGAATATGATTAATAATGCTGTATTGCATCTTTGGAGGTTGCTAAGAAAGTAAATTGTTAAAAGTTCTCAGTGCAAGAAAGAAATTGAAACTGTGACAGATTGTTAATTAGACATATTATGATCATTTCACAATGAATAAAAATATCAAATCATTAATACACTGAAATTAATATGATGTTATATGCCAGTTTCAGTTCAGTCACTCAGTTGTGTCCATCTCTTTGCAACCCCATGGACTGCAGCACACAAAGCTTCCCTGTCCATCATAAAATCCTGGAGCTTGCTCAAACTCATGTCCAGTGAGTCGTGATGGCATCCAACCATTTCATCCTCTGTCGTCCCCTTCTTCTCCTGCCTTCAATCTTTCCCAGCATCAGGGTCTTTTCAAATGAGTCATTTCTTCGCATCAGGTGGCCAAAGTATTGGAGCTTCAGCTTCAGCTTCAGTCCTTCTAATGAATATTCAGGATTTATTTCCTTTAGGATTGACTGGTTTGATCACGTTGCAGTCCAAGGGACTCTCGAGTCTTCTCCAATACCACAGTTCAAAAGCATCAATTCTTCGCACTCAACTTTCCTTATAGTCCAACTCTCACATCCTTACATGACTACTGGAAAAAACATAGCTTTTTTCCCACTGTTTCCCCATCTATTTGCCATGAAATGATGGGACCAGATTCCATGATCTTAGCTTTCTGAATGTTGAGTTTTAAGCCAGCTTTTTCAGTCTTCTCTTTGAATTTCATCAAGAGCCTCTTTAGTTCTTCTTCACTTTCTGCCATAAGAGTGGTTTCATCTGCATATCTGAGGTTATTGAGATTTCTCCCAGCAATCTTGATTCCAGCTTGTGCTTATCCAGTCCAGCATTTCTCATTATGTACTCTGTGTATAAGTTAAATAAGCAGGGTGACAATAAACAGCGTTGACGTACTCCTTTCTCAATTCAGAACCAGTCTGTTGTTCCATGTCCAGTTCTAACTATTGCTTTTTGACCTGTATACAGGTTTCTCAGAAGGGAGGTGAGGTGATCTGGTATTTTCATCTCAAAGAATTTTCCACAGTTTATTGTGATCCACACAGTCAAAGGCTTTGGCTTAGTCCATAAAGCAGAAGTAGATGTTTTTCTGGAACTCTTGCTTTTTTGATGATCCAATGGATGTTGGCAATTTGATCTGTGGTTTCTCTGACTTTTCTAAATCCAGCTTGAACATCTGGAAGTTCACGGTTTATGTACTATTGAGGCCTGGCTTGGAGAATTTTGAGCATTACTTTACTAGCATGTGAGATGAGTTCAACTGTGTGGTAGTTTGAGCATTCTTTGGCATTACCTTTCTTTGGAATTGGAATGAAAACTGACCTTTTCCAGTCCTGTGGTCACTGCTGAATTTTCCAAATTTGCTGGCATATTGAGTGTAGCACTTTCACAAAATCATCTTTCAGGATTTGAAATAGCTCCACTGGAATTCCATCACCTCCACTAGCTTTGTTCGTAGTGATGCTTTCTAAGGCCCACTTGACTTCACATTCCAGGATGTCTGGTTCTAGGTGAGTGATCACACCATCATGGTTATCTGGGTCATGAAGATCTTTTTTTGTATAATCCTGTGTATTCTTGCCACCTCTTAATATCTTCTGCTTCTGTTAGGTCCATACCATTTCAGTCCTTTATTGTACCCATCTTTGCATGAAATGTTCCCTTGGTATCTCTAATTTTCTTGAAGAGATGTCTAGTCTTTCCCATTATGTTATTTTCCTCTATTTATTTGCATTGATCACTGAGGAAGGCTTTCTTATCTCTCCTTGCCATTCTTTGTAACTCTGGATTCAAATGGGTATATCTTTCCTTTTCTCCTTTGCCTTTCGCTTCTCTTCTTTTCACAGCTATTTGTATATGTTACTTATACCACAACATAAAATATAAATAAATAAAATATAAGTAGATATTTTCCTTTTTCATTGTTTAGAAAGATGATTTACTTTTATAGTCTGTCAGCTGTGAATATTTAAAATGTTACCATTTTATCCTACACATATCTTGGCCATCAGGACCTTCTGTATTGACACAGGATGTTAGGTAGGAAGGTACATAAGACTTTTGATCCTCCTTCTTGATGAAAACTAGCAACAACAACAACAAAAGTGTCAACTTACTTGAGTGTTCAAACCAGCATTATTCATTATAGCCAAAAAATAGAAATTCACAAAATGTCCATCATGTGATGAATGGATAAGCAAAATGTGAAATATCCTTGCCAGGGAATATTATTCAGACATAAAAGGGAATAAAGTTCTGATGTATGCTACAACATGGATAAGCCTCAAAAATACTATGCTAAGTGAAAAAGCCACACACAAAAGGCCACACATTATATGATTCCATTTATATGAAATGTCCCAAACAGTCAAATCCAAAGAAACAGTAAGTAGATTATTGGCGAAGTCAAGTGGGCCTTAGGAAGCATCACTACAAACAAAGCTAGCAGAGGTGATGGAATTCCAGTTGAGCTATCTCAAATCCTGAAAGATGATTTTGTGAAAGTGCTGTACTCAATATGCCAGCAATTTGGAAAACTCAGCAGTGACCACAGGACTGGAAAAGGTCAGTTTTCATTCTAATCCCAAAGAAAGGCAACGCCAAAGAATGCTCAGACTACTGTACAATTGCACTCATCTCACACACTAGTAAAGTAATGCTCAAAATTCTGCAAGCCAGGCTTCAACAGTATGTGAACCGTGAACTTCCAGATGTTCAAGCTGGATTTTAAAAAGGCAGAGGAACCAGAGATCAAATTGCCAACATCCGTTGGATCATCAAAAAAGCAAGAGAGTTCCAGAAAAACATCTACTTCTGCTTTATGGACTAAGCCAAAGCCTTTGACTGTGTGGATCACAACAAACTGTGGAAAATTCTTCAAGAAATGGGGATACCAGACCATCTCATCTGCCTCCTGAGAAATCTGTATGCAGGTCAGGAAGCAACAGCTTGAACTGGACATGGAACAAAAGACTGGTTCCAAATAGGAAAAGGAGTATGTCAAGTCTGTATATTGTCACCCTGTTTATTTAACTTATATGCAGAGTACATCATGAGAAACACTGGTCTGGAGGAAGCACAAGCTGGAATCAAGATTGCCGGGAGAAATGTCAATAACCTCAGATATGAGATGACACCACTGTTATGGCAGAAAGCGGAGAAGAATTAAAGAATTAACCCTAACCCCTTCTTGGTTGATTGGAATATTCTGGATTTAGATACTGGTGATGGTTACACAATTATTTGGTTATATTAAAAATCACTGAATTGTGTACTTTTTTAAGGGTGAATTTTATAATATGTGAATTAGATCTCAATAAAGCTGTTACTATTTTTTTAAGGGAAAGAGTAATAGCCAACATTGAGCACTTACTGAGTAGTAGGTATTAGGCTAAGCATTCTGCCACACATGATAGGATTGAATGTTCACAACAACTGTATGTGCATAAGTACTATTTGTTTTCTCCATTTTTACAGATTTGAAAATTGCAGCTTCATAATGTTACTCAAGCTACTTCATAATTTACCCACGGTCCCATAGGCTAAAAAGTCCAAGAACTGAAATTTAGCCTCTAGGTAGCCATCTGGCACTCTTGATTACTACATTTTTCCTGCCAGTATTTTTTATAATAACTTTAAGATATAATTACCATACCATATAGTTATGCCCATTTAAACAAATCACCCGTCAGTGTGTTTCTTTGAGTACCTTCATGGATATATGCGTGTGACACTAGTCAGTTTTAGGACATTTTCACCTTATAACACATACAAACCTCATCCCCACCCCAAGGCCTAAGCAACCACCAGTCTGTCATTGTGCTGGTTGATTGATACTGCTACCTGTAGTCACTTGCATCACTGTATTAACTGTTAAACAATAGTTGTGTTAGTCGATATCGATACAACCAGGAATTAAGTCGGTAGATTTCCTTTTAAAAATGGCTTTGAAGCCTCCATTACTAGAAAAGACAGTAACTGAATATGATTTAAATGTACTAGAGGCAAGAGAGAGACACTGCATGTGTCAATTCGCCCTGTTTCTGGACTTAATTATTTTACTGAGGAGCTGGGTCTACCTGCTCCCTCCAAAAAAAAAAAAGGAAAGAAAATCTTGATTGCAAAAAATATATTTTGCTTCTGAGCAAGGATACAGAAATTGTTAGGAGCTTTCCTTGTCTTTGAAATTGGCACAATGCCCTCCAGCTAAATGGTTTTGCTAAGTGGCTTTGCAAGAAAACCTTTCCTCCCCTCCTTGCCTGGAAGCTACTGCTTTTCCTCCTGACCCTCTTGACTTCAGTTTGAGTGCATGTCTTCCAGTTAACAAGTAATTTGGGGGAGTGTCAAAAGGTAACTAGTGTCCCTTGGGTCACAATTAACCTAAAAATTAAAAGGTGGAGTTTGAAATCCTCATTAAGTATAACAAAACCATAAAAGGGAGTTTCTGAATTGGAGTTGGATTTAGAAAGTCACCTTTGAATTAATGAAACTGACCATACTGACTAAGTACAAGGCTCAGTATTTGAGAGAGGATATATGTTTGAGAGAGGATCTGCAGTATAGTTTAGTAGCGATTAATGGTTTAGGCAAAATGAGTAGAAAATAATTCTTTCTGAGAGCCTTTTCCTGTGATCCCACTCACTCACAGTGCACATACTAATGCCCTTAAAGTTTAATTACCACTAATTTCTGAAATATGCTTATGAGTATTACATTATTGGGATTAAGAATTAGTGTTTTCTCATTTAACCTGGCCAGATAACTGGCAATGTCATATTGCCCTGAGAACTTTTCTTTGATAATTTATTTTTAAAGGTAGCATAATAAATATAACTGGGGTCTCTAAAAATGATTTATGGTGAAGTCTTACAGCTTAGTAGTAAATTCTAACTAATATGTGTTACTTATAATGGAGGCCTATAGCTTGTCAATTCTGAGCTAAAAGCGGGTAACAATATTGTTATTATGTAAACCTTAAGCACATGTTTTGTGCTTGATATAACTCAAACCATGGTGATGATTAAAATATTTCATAATTCAGATGCTAGTGTTTCTTTTAATAATTCTAAAAATTCGTTCTAGATGCAACAAGTTTCTCACTCTAAAAGAGCACTTAGAATCCCATTTTACAGAAGTCAGTTTGTGACCTCTAGAAGCAGAAATGTATAAATATCATAATCATCTACTGAACAGGAAACATTGATGGAAGGATTGAGAAATACCACTGCTCTTTTGAAATATTCAAAACTGAATTGTTCCCACAGATGTGCACACCCTCTCTTCTGGTATCTCTATTAAATGGTGCTTGGGCAGTAATAAACTTCATTTACTTATTTAAATGTATTCCTCTCACCCCCATCCCTGAACACATGTCTGAATGAGCAAATAAGCTGTGGGTTCCATTGTCTTAACCTTCTCAGTTGCCAGGGTTTTAGGGACATGGAAGGGGGGACATGGAAGGATTTAGAGGTGAAATGAAGGTGACCCCACTGACCCATAGTCAGCATGACATGTTCCTTGAGTTTAGAAATTCAGATGGCCTTAGCAATTCCTTTGTACTCTGTGGTAAATATTTCTGTAGCAGCTGAAGTTGGAGTTAGACTTTCTTCTGTATCCATGGAGGAGAGACAAGATAACTGGCCCATTTGAAGATCAAACCCCCACCTAGGCCTCATTAGTGCTGAGCTTTAAGCAATGGATATGGGATTATATAGAAGATGAACAAGTAGCAAAGGACAGCTAGCAAGTTCAGGGTTATATGACAAAAATATAGTGCAGATATCTAGGACATTTTCTTCATTAGGAATGCCTTTGAAAGGCTCACACACTTGAGTTCTTTGGAGAGCCATTTAAGATATCTCATGTGTAAGGTTTCAAATAGATTCAAACTGAATTTAGACTGTAGGTTTTTTGACTGAGGTCAAAGATTTTTAGTTGGTGTGAGTGTGTGAGCAAATCTGAGTGTTTAAGATGTAGGCATACAGATAAAAATAACATGTTCTAAAAGGGTAGTGTTTTTGTACTTATTTCCTTCATCTTTTAATAACATCTATAAAAAGTGAACAGATTTGGTTACTTAGTAGACCTTCTCTCAATTAAGTTTCTATCACCAGAAATGGGTTGGCAATATTTAGAATTTGCATTTTTGTTGTTTTTAGTGCTACTCTTCCAGTATTTTTTTTTCCCCAAACTACCTCCAAATCAGGAGTACAAATACAGGAAAATAGTTGCTCTGCTTCTTCAAGAGAAAAAAAATTTATAGTATTTGTGAATGAAAAATTGTATACTAATGCAAGTGAAAGTGTTTTTTTTTTTTAATTGAAGTACAGTTGATACAATGTTGTATTAATTTCTGGTGTAGAGCAAAGCAATTCAGATATATATAGGCATCCCTGGTGGCTCAGGTGATAATCTGCCTGCAGTGTGGGAGACCTGGGTTCAATCCCTGGGTTAGGAAGATCCCCTGGCAGAGGGCATGGCGACCCACTCCAGTATTCTTCCCTGGAGAATCCCTATAGCCAGAGGAGCTTGGTGAGCTGCAGTTCATAGGGGCCATAAAGAGTTGGACACGACTGAGCGACTAAGAACAGCACAGCATATATATATATATATATATATATATATATATATATATTCTTTTCCCTTACATTTTATTATAAGATATTGAATATAGTTCCTTGTGCTATACAGTAGGACCTTGTGTGTATGTGTCTGTCTGTGTGTATAGTAGTTTCTATCTGCTAACCCCAATTTATCTCTCTCCCATCCCCTTTCCCTTTTGGTAACCGTAAGTTTGTTTTCTATGTCTGTGAGTCTGTTTCTGTTTTGTAAGTAAGTTCATTTGTATCATTATTAAATATTCCAGATGTAAGTGATATTGTATGATATATATCTTTCTCTGTCTGACATTCTTCACTTAATATGATAATCTCATACATGTTGTTGAAATAGCATTGCTTCATTCTTTTTTATGGCTGAGTAATAGTTCATTACATATATATATATATATATATATATATATATATACACACACACCACATATATACATATGTATGTATATATACCACATCTTATTTATCCATTCATCTGTTGATGGACACTTATGTTGCTTCCATGTCTTGGCTCTGTAAATAGTGGTACTGTGAACATTCAGGTGTATATATCTTTTCAGATTGCAGTTTTCTCCAGATATATGCCCAGGAGTGGGATTGCTAGATCATATGTTGACTCTATTTTTAGTTTTTAAAGGAACCTTCAAGCTGTTTTCCATAGTGACTGCATCAGTTTTCACTCCCACCCACAGTATAAGAAGGTTCCCTTTTCTCTACACCCTCTCCCACATTTATTCTGATTGGTGTGAGGTGTTACCTTACTGTAGTTTTTTTCAAGCTTTATTTATTTATTTGGCTACACCAGGTCTTAGTTGCAGCACATGGGATCTTTTTTTTTAGCTATGGCATGTGGGATCTAGTTGCCTGAGCAGGAATCAAACCCAGGTCCCCTGAACTGAGTGTACGGATTCTCAGCCACTGGACCACCAGGGAAATCCCACCTCATTGTAGCTTTGATTTGCATTTCTCTAATAAATATCAGTGTTGAGTGTCTTTTCATGTGCGTAATATCCATCTGTATATCTTCTTTGGATGAATGTCTATTTAGGTGTTCTGCCCAGTTGTTAATTAGGTTATTTGGTGGATTTTGTTATTGAGTTGTTTGAACCATTTATATCAATATATATTGGAAATTAGGCCCTTATTGGTTACATCATTTGCAAATATTTTCTCAATAGAGAGGTTTTTTTAAAAAATTGAAATTAATTGGTAAAACTGTTTTGGGGCTTAAGCTGAATGAGTCATTGATGTGCTTTAAACTCACACAAAATGAAGAGATCTGACAGAGAAAACTATCTGGAACAAACTGGTGACAATAATTCTCTAACTTGAATGTGGGGACTATTTTCTACTCTACTGAAGTCACAATGACAGTCAGAATTTCCATTGACAGTGGTTATTCTTAACTGGCATTCAATTCACTTCAGTTGCTCAGTCATGGCCGACTCTTTGAGACCCCATGAACCACAGCACACCAGACCTCCCTGTCCATCACCAACTGCCTGACTATACCCAAACTCATGTCCATTGAGTCGCTGATGCCATCCAATCATCTCATCCTCTGTCGTCCCCTTCTCCTCCTGCCCTCAATCTTTCCCAGCATCAGGGTCTTTTCAAATAAGTCACCTCTTCACATCAGGTGGCCAAAGTATTGGAGTTTCAGCCTCACCATCAGTCCTTCCAATGAACACTCAGGACTGATCTCCTTTAGAATGGACTGGTTGGATCTCCTTGCAGTCCAAGGGACTCTCAGGAGTCTTCTCCAACACCACAGTTCAAAAGCATCACCTTTTTAGCACAACTCTCACATCCATATATGACGACTGGAAAAACTACACCTTTGACTAGACGGACCTTTGTTGGCAAAGTAATGTCTCAGCTTTTTAATATGCTGTCTAGGTTGGTCATAACTTTCCTTGCAAGGAGTAAGCGTCTTTTAATTTCATGGCTGTAATGACCATCTACAGTGATTTTGGAGCCCCACAAAATAAAGTCTGACACTGTTTCCACTGTTTCCCCATCTATTTGCCATTAAGTGACAGGACCAGGTGGCATGATCTTAGTTTTCTGAATGTTGAGTTTTAAGCCAACTTTTTCACTCTCCTCTTTCACTTTCATCACTTTCATCAAGAGGCTCTTTATTCTTCTTCACTTTCTGCCATAAGGGTGGTGTCATCTGCATATTTGAGGTTATTGATATTCCTCCCGGCAATCTTGATTCCAGCTTGTGCTTCTTCCAGCTCAGCGTTTCTCATGATGTACTCTGCATATAAGTTAAATAAGCAGGGTGACAATATACAGCCTTGACATACTCCTTTTCCTATTTGGAACCAGTCTGTTGTTCCATGTCCGGTTCTAACTGTTGCTTCCTAACCTGCATATAGGTTTCTCGAGAGGCAGGTCAGGTGGTCTGGTATTCCCATCTCTTTCAGAATTTTCCATAGTTTATTGTGATCCACACAGTCAAAGGCTTTGGCATAGTCAATAAAGCAGAAATAGATGTTTTTCTGGAACTCTCTTGCTTTTTCAATAATCCAACAGATGTTGGCAATTTGATCTCTGGTTCCTCTGCCTTTTCTAAAACCAGCTTGAACATCTGGAAGTTCATGGTTCACATATTGCTGAAGCCTGGCTTGGAGAATTTTGAGCATTACTTTACTAGTGTGTGAGATGAGTGCAATTGTGCAGTAGTTTGAGCATTCTTTGGCATTGCCTTTCTTTGGGACTGGAATGAAAACTGACCTTTTCCAGTCCTGTGGCCACTGCTGAGTTTTCCAAATTTGCTGGCATATTGAGTGCAGCACTTTCACAGCCTATCTTTCAGGATTTGAAACAGCTCAACTGGAATTCCATCACCTCTGCTAGCTTTGTTCGTAGTGATGCTTTCTAAGGCCCACTTGACTTCACATTCCAGGATGTCTGGCTCTAGGTGAATGATCACACCATTGTGATTATCTTGGTCATGATCTTTTTTGTATAGTTTTTCTGTATATTCTTGCCACCTCTTCTTAATATCTTCTGCTTCTGTTAGGTCCCTACCATTTCTGTCCTTTATCGAGCCCATTTTTGCATGAAATGTTCTCTTGATGTCTCTATTTTTCTTGAAGAGATCTCTAGTCTTTCCCATTCTGTTCTTTTCATTATTTCTTTGCATTGATCGCTGAAGAAGGCTTTCTTATCTCTTCTTGCTATTCTTCGGAACTCTGCATTCAGATGCTTGTATCTTTCCTTTTCTCCTTTCCTTTTCGCTTCTCTTCTTTTCACAGCTATTTGTAAGGCCATTTTGCTTTTTTGCATTTCTTTTCCATGGGGATGGTCTCGATCCCTGTCTCCTGTACAATGTCACAAACCTCTGTCCATAATTCATCAGGCATGCTATCTATCAGATCTAGGCCCTTAAATCTATTTCTCATTTCCACTGTATAATCATAAGGGATTTGATTTAGGTCATACCTGAATGGTCTAGTGGTTTTCCCTACTTTCTTCCATTTAAGTCTGAATTTGGCAATAAGGATTTCATGATCTGAGTCACAGTCAGCTCCTGGTCTTGTTTTTGTTGACTGTATAGAGCTTCTCCATCTTTCGCTGCAAAGAATATACTCAATCAATCTGATTTCAATGTTGACCATCTGGTGATGTCCATGTGTCGAGTCTTCTCTTGTGTTGTTGGAAGAGGGTGTTTGCTATGACCAGTGCATTTTCTTGGCAAAACAAACTTAGTTCCACCTTTACCTTTGGATATATGCATAGAAAGAGTATGTCAATCTACAATCTAGCTTGCTTTCAACCAACAATAAAAATAGAAAACTCTTTGTAGTTTTGAGATTATTTCCATATATCATTAATTTTAGGTATGTTTCAGAAAGAAAGCAAAGAACCAACTATTAAGAATTGAATCACTAATGGAATACTAACATCAACATTAAGATAATAAAATCATTGTCATATCTTGTAACTAGTTTGGAATTACTCATCAAGTTACAAGATCTTGTTAGCTCTCCATTCCTCAAAATGGTTCAGTTGCCATTTAATATAGAAAAATATTCTTGTATTGGTTTAACCAAAAAGTTTGTTCCGGTTTTTCAGTAAGATGCTGTGGAACAACCCGAACAGGCTTTTTGGCTAACCCAATATAATGACTTTGATTTAATAGAAAGATGTGAATGCTTTCTAGGCTGATAAGACATCACAGCCTAGAATTTATATAGGCTCTGTTGTAGTTAGTGATGAATCTTTCTGCTAAAGAGGTATATTCTATTTCAGGGTTAAGGAAGATTACCTATGATTTGATGATTTAATAATTTTTAAATCTCTGCAATTTAATAGGTACCTACTCATCTCTGAAAGATGAAAATCAAATGAACCTGTTCCTAAACTTTATGCCCCAATGTGATTTTCTTGCCGTATAATATCCTAATTTGTACAGTGGGCTGACCAACCTGTTTAACTCTAGGCCTGAATCTGACTTTTGTCACCAACCATCCCTCCAGATATTTTTTAAATGTCAGTGTTTATTCAGAGTCTTGAACTTTGTTACCTAATGATATCCTCTTCTAATGGGTCAATTACATTTGTTTTAAGAGCCCCACTTGGTATATGTTATAAAAGAGGAAGAATTTCTTATCAGTGCCCTCTCCTTGTGTGTATGTGTGTGTGCTCAGTCATGTCCGACTCTTTGCAACCCCGTGGATGTAGCCTGCCAGGCTTCTCTGTCTGTGGAATTTTCCAGGCAAGAATACTGGAGTGGGTTGCTATTCCCTTTTCCAGGGGATCTTCCTAACCCAGGAATCAAACTTGCATCTCTTGAGTCTCCTGCACTGGCAGGTGGATTCTTTACCACTGCACCACCTGGGAAGCCCTACATATTTTTATTTTGTCCCCAAACAGCTGTTACCACTCCCTCTGTGGTGCCTGAAATTCCTTCTTTGGAGTTAAGGCATTATTGCTCTAGGAGACCCATGCTGAAATGCAATTACCTGTATTGATACATTTTGTTTTATTAGTTTATCCAAGTCATCTTCTGATTTCTCATTGGAGAGCAGAGTCCTAAGGGAATGGTTAAATTTTGGCTTGGCTTTGAAATGAGAGGAAGAAGTCTGGAAATCATATCATTGTCCATTCTGTTATTAAGTGAGAAGACTGTTTGAATTCACTGCTGCTGCTGCTGCTGCTAAGTTGCTTCAGTCGTGTCTGACCCTGTGCGACCCCATAGATGGCAGCCCACCAGGCTCCACTGTCCCTGGGATTCTCCAGGCAAGAACACTGGAGTGGGTTGCCATTTCCTTCTCCAATGCATGAAAGTGAAAAGTGAAAGTGAAGTCCCTCAGTCGTGTCCAACACCTAGGGACGCCACGGACTACAGCCTACCAGGCTCCTCTGTCCATGGGATTTGTCTGTAGTGTTACCTATAAACAAGGGGAGGGCTAGAGAAACAGGGAAAGAGGACTTAGAAGGAAAAACAGGTCTGCAAAGACCAGCATCACCTACTTTACTGCTCTGGCCAAGCCTGATTAAAAAATGTAACTCAGTTCATTACTGCCATTCACTTCAAGGTATACTGGCTGCTTTTAAACTTAAACTATGTCTAATTCAGTGATGAAGAGAAATTAATGAACAACCTCAGCTTTTCATATTTTTTTTAAGTATACTGCTGTTGCTGCTAAGTTGCTTTAGTCATGTCTGACTCTGCCGACCCCAGAGATGGCAGCCCACCAGGCTCCCCCGTCCCTGGGATTCTCCAGGCAAGAACACTGGAGTGGGTTGCCATTTCCTTCTCCAATGCATGAAAGAGAAAAGTGAAAGTGAAGTCACTCAGTCGTGTCCAACTCCTAGCGACCCCATGGACTACAGCCTACCAGGCTCCTCCACCCATGAGATTTTCCAGACAAGAGTACTGGAGTGGGGTGCCATTGCCTTCTCTGTTAAGTATACTAGAGTCATACTTAAAGCTGTTGAATAGAAAGTGTCCATTAATTGATGTATGGGATATGTCCAGATATGAGAGATTTTATCCTTTGGAAGGTACAGTGAATAGTCTTTAAAAGTCATTAAAGTACATACAATCTTTTGACCTGCTATATTTACATATGCTTTGCCAGGTATGTACCTCTAAGATTATATCCGCTTCAATTTTTTTTCTACTCTTTCTCCCTTTTATCCTCCTGTCTCTTCATTCATTCTTCCTCCAGCTGTTCTCAACATTGCTAAGCTAAAGTAATATCTAGTCCCCTGAGTGGTACCATTGAGGGATGTCCTGAGGTCTACTTGCTAGTGTCTTGCATTCTGTCCTGCACTGGTGCCTGAAATTGTGGCTAAGATGTTAGCCTAAAAAATAAAAGACAAAAAACCCATAAGGATAGTGTATATGTCCAAAGTAAGTGTTTTTACTTTTATTTCTTAGAAGGCAAAGAGAAAATATTCCATTTCCTTAAGACTTAACTAACTAGGCATGTTAGAATTGAAAAGGATCTTTGAGGTCATCTCTAGTTTTTAATTAAAGCTGGATTTTGTTTTGTTTTTGTTTTTTGGTTTCTTTTTGTTTTGTTTCAGAATCCTTTTATTAAATGGGATTTGATATGAAAGTTCAGTGAATAAAATAGATGAATGAGAGAACATTAAGGCTCATTCCTCTGGCCATTACCAGTTCAATGGAAAGTTAGTTCTTCCATTAATTTTAAAATGAACTCATAGACCATTTTGTCGAGAAAGGTGTTACTAGAAGCCCTGATTCCGATTCCTAATCTGTCCTCTTTCTATCCATTGAACTAGTCTCAGTTCAGTTCAGTTCAGTTCAGTGGCTCAGTCATGTCCGACCTTTGAGACCCCATAAGTCGCAGCACGCCAGGTCTCCCTGTCCATCACCATCTCCTGGAGTTCACTCAGATTCACGTCCATCGAGTCCGTGATGCCATCCAGCCATCTCATCCTCTGTCGTCCCCTTCTCCTCCTGCCCCCAATCCCTCCCAGCATCAGAGTCTTTTCCAATGAGTCAACTCTTCGCATGAGGTCGCCAAAGTACTGGAGTTTCAGCTTTAGCATCCTTCCTTCCAAAGAACACCCAGGGCTGATCTCCTTCAGAATGGACTGGTTGGATCTCCTTGCAGTCCAAGGGACTCTCAAGAGTCTTCTCCAACACCATAGTTCAAAAGCATCAGTTCTTCGGCGCTCAGCCTTCTTCACAGTCCAACTCTCACATCCATACATGACCATAGGAAAAACCATAGCCTTGACTAGACGGAACTTAGTCGGCAAAGTAATGTCTCTGCTTTTGAATATGCTGTCTAGGTGGGTCATAACTTTTCTTCCAAGGAGTAAGCTAGTCTGCTGCTGCTGCTGCTAAGTCGCTTCAGTTGTGTCCGACTCTGTGCGACCCCATAGATGGCAGCCCACCAGGCTCCCCCGTCCCTGGGATTCTCCAGGCAAGAACACTGGAGTGGGTTGCCATTTCCCTCTCCAATGCATGAAAGTGAAAAGTGAAAGTGAAGTCGCTCAGTCATGTCCAACTCTTTGCGACACCATTGACTGGAGCCCATGGGATTTTCAGGCAAGAGTACTGGAGTGGGATGCCATCACCTTCTCCAAAGCTAGTCTAGTGATTATTAATACTTTTTGTTTAACTCACCCGAATTTCTTCTATTCTATGGAAATAGTCATATTAACATGCTATATAATAATTCTGCAGAAATACTAAATAGTGAAATGATAACCATAGGGATAGTAATCCAGAGGGGTAAGAAGAAGGGTGATTCTGATATAGAACCCTTCCTTGTGGAGTCTACAGTTTTTAAGAGAATCTTTGAAATATGACTACAAAGATTAGGGAAGGGGTTATATTATTAGCAATTTTTATTGTTTTAACAATTCCTCAATTAACATTAAATTATATTCAACTAAAGTGGCCTTTAATAGAAAGGAGAGTGAATTGTAGGTCAGATACTCTCAACTACAGAAGATTACTTTCTGAAAACAAATAACAATATCTGGTGAAAACCAGTTTACTGAGGTCATGCGCCTGAATTTTATTGCAAAGCTCCAAATGATGAATAGTATCAATTTTTTTTCCTTCAGCTCAGATTTTTAAAATTAGACGAAAAGGATGTTATGTATGGCAGAATAGATATAATCAGTGAATCCAATTAGAACAGTTATTGTGTAATGAATCAGTGGATCCAAATGGAATCTTATTAATCAAAATATTTTATATTAATTAGAAGGACAGTTGATGTCATAACATATATCCAGATGTTTTAAAATATTGGTGAGTTCCCTGTATTAAGCCTCTGAATGGGTTTTTGCAATGGATGGGCTTTTTCAATTTCCCAGTATTTGAGAATTACAATCAGAGTGTTAGAGAGGTACTCTCCATGAGGGAGAGAAATAAATATCAGATTATGAGAATTTATGGCCCTAATTTCCATACAATTCTAATTATTCAATTTTTGTTGTCCTGAGTTTCTATAGCTTTTCCTTTAGAAACATTTCTGGAAGACACGCAGGCAGTTAAAGATCCAGGGTTTGTTGGGGCCTGAGTTTTATGCAGTTTGGGGACCCTCTCTTTAAAAAAGAATACAAGATCACAAATGCAAAATTAGATATGAAAGTGAATATTTAGAAGGGCCCTGTGCAAGTGAGGTGCCGTGAGGCTTGAGCTTCAAGGTAAATCCACTCTGGCATGCAGAACACACCACTAAATAATTCAGTAGTTGATCAGTGAAGGAAAGGGAAATTTTTCAAAAGCCACAACCCTTTGATATTGGCAGAGTTTTTGATATGTTAATGACATGTATAAATACAAGTGACAAGATTGCAATCATTTGGTCAAAGAAAGATGGAATTATAATTCACAGTAAGATGAGATCTAAATTAGATCAATTAAACTGTGATAGTGCTGTGACAATCTGGTATATCTTTATGCAGTGCATCTTGAGGAGTTTAGTTACAATTATTTTAAATCACTGGTTGTGCAGTTTATACCAATGAAATGGGAATTACCAAAAAATACATTCAATCTGATCAAGGTTAATAAGAAAAGGCTCAACATTTTCATAAATGCCCTCTTAAACAGATGGTATTGTATAACATGTAAAATGAAATCTAGGATTAAAGTAATGATTCATTTTTAAATTTGTGATATATAGTCTGAAGTTGAATCTAGAATCACTATAGTTTTAGGCATCTGAGTCTATTGTCCAGGCTCTTCACAAGATAACAGCATCTAGTTGACTTCAGCTTCATTACAAACCTTTGTACACACTTTTATCTATCAGTTTCAGGTTTAATTATGGCTTTTTTTCCCCCTATAGTTCATTAGAAGCCTTTTTTAAAAGACTACATATACCATTACTAGCAGAAAAGTTAGAATATATGTTGATGGCTACTAATGGTGGATGAGCACAGTTGATTCATGCTTTGGGGACC
This sequence comes from Ovis canadensis, assembly GCF_042477335.2. Taxonomy (NCBI): domain Eukaryota; kingdom Metazoa; phylum Chordata; class Mammalia; order Artiodactyla; family Bovidae; genus Ovis; species Ovis canadensis. The sequence continues at coordinate 110,730,050 of NC_091727.1, read as the reverse complement.
AGTGATATAGGTTAGGGAAGCATTTAGCACCCTGAGAATTACCATTTGTGGGGCACCACAAAATCTACTGCGAAATGTCTCCCCTCTGTCATACACTGGTGCCTGAAATTCTTCTCACCATCTTGGCTTTGGTTTGAGGTTAAAACACTGGTCTGAAAACACAGATCACCTGAAAAATTAAACCTGCTGAAGGAGAAAAAAACCTTATCTGATATCAATCTATACCAAAAATAAAACTGGTAAGAGCTTAGCTATAAATCCAGTTAAAGGTGTATCTTCAAGAAGATACTGAGTGACACTGGAATGTATTCATAAACATGTAACTTGAATTTAGGGATATAGATGTGTTAAATTGGCTCATTGGCAAAGAGACCTTAGTTCTACTCTTTAACTTGATTATTAGGTAACTTCAGAAAAGTCACCTGAATTCTGTAAGTTTTCCCTCTCTATAATATGTAGGAATTAGTCTCTTCCAGTGCCAAACTCTGTTTATTTAAATACATGTTCAGCATCAATTTTTTTTGTAGCTTAGTCTTCTGGAATATTAATCTGGAGTTCTTCAAACTTGGGTCTGTAAGCCACTTGCCACTGATGATCCTTGCAGTCACCATCTGTTGATGTACTACTAAACTCATATTCACTCTCCCTTTTTTACTATTCACTTTTAGTATAGAGGTCTAGGTCAATTACACTGGTTTTGTAAGATGAAAACCAAATTGGAAAATGATGACTGTATAGGATGACTTAAAATTTTAACTTGAAAATTGTCTACTGTAGACATCCATGGCATAATTCAAAACAGGTAGGAATGTCCTTTTGACCATGATATCTATTGCATATAGTTAGGTGTAGCCCTCAGAGAAAATTATAGTAGAGGTCTCAGTTTAAATAGCAGAGTATGCCATGTGCCTACAATAGCTGTTGTAAACAATAAGGTGCTTTTATACAGTAAATGTATGTTTGTAGCACTTACTATGAGTCAGGCACTGTTCTGAGTGCTTTAATATGTTTACTGATTTACTCTCTATAATGTATCAGTTAGGCTTGGCTCTATTATTATCTCCACTTTACGTATGATAGAACTGAGACAGAGAGGCTAAGTAACCTGCTGAAGCTCACAAAACTCAAAGTGGCAGATGATGGAAGGATTGAACTTTCTGACTCCAAGATCATACTGATTAAAGGAAAACAAAGGAAGGCTAAGCTATCAAAGGGCATAGAAACATCTTTGTAAGTAGCCAAGCAAAGCAATTTCACATCTACAAAACTATATGCTAAAGAATATATAGTTATTAAGAGCTTGGACTTCCCTAGTGGCTCAGCTGGTAAAGAATCTGCCTGCAATGCAGGAGACCTGAGTTCAATCCCTGGGTTGGGAAGATCCCCTGGAGAAGGGAATGGCTACCCACTCCAGTATTCTGGCTTGGAGAATTCTATGGACTGTATAGTCCATGGGGTTGCAAAGAGTCGGACATTACTGAGCAACTTTCACTTTCAATAGCCATAATCTACAAGAGTGTTTAGTATGAGATAGAGAGGAAATGTGAGACAAGCATGGCTGGAGAAGTGGGGAAGATAGAGTGGTGAGGCTCTGTTGTTTTACTGAGTCTGTCTTTCTGCCTTGGAATAATGATTACAGTTCCTGCAGAGATACACCTGTGAATGTGATGTTCCATATACCAATGTGAAACAGATAAAGTTCTTTCCCATTTGAGTCAGAATGGCATAAGGAAGACAGGGAAGCTTGTAACAAAGTCTGGGAGCAAGTAGTGCACAGTACTGAGAACATTCCAAGAGCCTAGAGAGATTAATCTATGGGGAAAGATTAAAATGATTATTATATACAGCTTTGTCAAGTAATGACTATGAGAAACATGAGAACTGTCTGTAAATATTTGAAGAGAAAATAATTACAAGGAGAGAAGGGATTTTCTTATAGATGAAACTGGAAACATCGGTTGAAATTACAGAATGGATCATTTTGGCCTAACAGTGTATAAAACTTCTTGACAGGTTATATCTACTATATTGTAAAATAGATTCAGAAAATAAAACATAAAAGGGTCCAATATGGCCTTTAAGAATATCAGTAGGGTTTACTGGAAGGTTCAGTGATGTATATCAAGAGGTATAGTCTAGGTTAAGTACTCTGGTTCTAGAATATGATATCCTTAGATTTGGGAAAGTCATTGCCCATCTCGCTCATAGCAGCACTGCAGTGCAAGTTAAGGTTGTAATATTTTTCTTTTTATTGCCCAGGGGCGTGTCCAGTAGTTTTTGTGCCTGGTTCCCTGGATAGGTGTTGACTGAGTGACTGACACACACACACAGCAAGAGGGGGTGCCAGTGAGAATCAAAACCTACTCTTCTGAGGGAGGAGGTGCTGTTTCAAGTAGAAAGGAGAGGCTAGAACTCAGGAGATTAGACATTGCAAATTGGGCATTTTACTTAACATAGTAAGTATTCACTAATTTATAGGATGAATGAACAAATCTCGTTGAATCAAAATATCCTAATCTGTAAAGTAAAGTTACCAAAAAAAAAAAATGCATACCCATTAGCTAAATCAATGTATATGGAGCCTGACAAAGGGTATATATTCAATAAATGGTAGGTATTATTATCTGGTGCTCAGTGGCCTGGTACAGAACAATGTTTAAACTCTTCCACTGACTCCTTCCTGCTTTTGCACCCCTCTTTATGCCTGCCTTATCAGGAGGGTGTTGATAGGGGTCATAATAATTAAACTCCTTAGGAGAAGTTAGGACTTCAGAATGAGCCACTATTAAAGCATTCGCTTTTGGATTCAAATAAAGTCATTCTGCAGAGTGTAGAAGCCTGATGGTGCCATTGAAAAGAAAAAAAATCACCATGTTTCACAACATTGTTCTGGTAGAAGAAATTAAGATTATTTTATACAGTAGTTTGCCAAAGCGTTTGCTTATCCGTTTGATTCTCTGTCACCAGAAAGTAACCGTGTTTATTAGGCTGAAAGTCCCAGTTGGCCATTGGAATATTCTCACAGACACTGCAAGTTGTGATGAACATTGCTGTACAAATATATTATATCCTAACCTCTCCTCAACACCCTGTATTATATTGAACTCTATGGAGTTTTTGTCTTTGTTTCCCCTTTACAATTCTTTGCACATTTTGGCACCTTAACTCACAAGCATTTCAAACTTAAATGTGTTTTTAATTCTCAGATGTTAAAAATCAACACAAATATGTTGCAAAACTGTGATGCTTTATTTAGGGTGAAAAATCATTCTTTTTAAAGATACACTGGTTGAGCTTTCAACAAATGCATCCTCAAAATGAGTATAACAAAAGAAATACCAAGCATAAATTACATTCAAAGATAAATCAGGTAGAAATAGAAAATTTTGACTAAGTGCCAACTGCTACATAATGTTGCTAAGACTTAAAGAATACATTTACATTTATTTAGTAAAGATTAAAGGCATCTCTGTTTGTGAAATGTCAATTAATAAGGACCAAGAGTTTTTGTTAGAGTGAGCATGCATTTTAATTGTTTCTGTGGAATTTTAATAATGGTTAGATTGTCCTTTTAACCCGATTACTAGCCCTCTGTCTCCAGAGTAGCCTGAGAAAGAATACATAAAATAGTTCCTGGTGTCTCTCTGTGTTTTTTTTTATATAAACTTGTCCACTGAGAGTGACATGCTATTGTTTCTAAGGGAGCACTGTAATGGGAGGACAGCACACCTTCTCACTCATGAGAGAGAGGCCCTGAGACCTTTTTGACTCCCCACATCCTGAAATATCACTCTAGCATATAATTTCCCTCATAAAATGCAGTAAAGTATAACTGAAAAATTTAACAGACCCTTTTCAGATCATTAATGATTCTATAAATACAAGACTAAAGTCATTTACAAAGCCATTTTCTGGCTAAGAACTAGCACTTTCTTTTCACTGCCAGTGTTAGCACTAGCAGTTGTTTTCCTTTTCAGGGCCATTTTTCACACAGAAATAAAGTTAACTTTTATCACTTCGGTAGACTTGCTACATACACCCCAACGCATAGACAAGGGCACAGAGTTTTGGATGCTCGGCAGTTGACCAATTCACTCATTAGCTATACCAACCTGAGTAGACTGTGCTCTCAACACCAAAGATCCAAATTCACGTGTCAGCAACACTACCGGTTACTAAAGGTCACGGACCCACGGAGTCACTTCATGAGTAATCAAAGTTACAAATGTTAAATCCATAAATTCCAAGGATCTACTATATTTACTAGCTCAGTGAACTTAGAAGTTGCTCTTCACTGGTTGTTACAGCAGGGTATCATAAGCATCTGAATCTTATCGGACTCTTGTATATATAATTTTAAATGATTTATAGAGTATTATAATGATTTATCGGGCTTCCCTGGTAGCTCAAATTGTAGAGAGTCCGCCTGCAATGCAGGAGACCTGGGTTTGATCCCTGGGTCGGGAAGATCCCCTGGGAAATGGAATAGCAACCCACTCCAGTATTCTTGCTTGGAGAAGTCCATGGACAGAGAAGGCTGGCGAACGTCCGACATGACTGAGTGACAAACACACACGTAATGATTTATCAAAAATATAATAACATTAGAGTGAATACTTAGTCTTCATTGGACCAGTCTGCTTTTGTGCTTTCCATTTCATAATCTTACCAGTGATCTTAGATCAAAATTGCATTTTTTTTTCCATGGGAGTTGCAGGCATGAGGCAGTCCCAGGCTTGCTTCTTTTGAGCAAGCTCAACTTACTGAGTTAGAATTCGTTGATCAGTGCACATTGATGCCAACTTCTGCAAATGACAGTTTTTGGTCTCCCGCCTCCTCTGGTGTATAGTAACTGAGAGCAGTATAACATAGAAAATCCTGCAAAACCAAACAGATTGCAGGTCTAGCATCTCGGATGGTATGTAGATTTGTTGCTTTTCCTGGAGGACTCTTATCTGTAAAGCAATAAAGGCAGATAAATAAAGTCTCCTGAATTATATATTGTCTAGGGAGTCAAGAACTTTGGCTTTTAGTCTAGACTTTGACACAGACTATGTGACTTCTAGCAGGTTACTTTATCTCTGGGGGCCATGGTTCTTACAGCTGTAAAATGGGATGATGATGTCTATCTCATAATGAGGCCTCGTATAAGGACAAAAACACACAGTTCCCTTCAGAAGAAAGGTACAATATACATCTAAAATAGTGTTCTTAGATATGCATGTATGTATGTTTTCATTGTTGACATGTATAATGAAAACTATTTGTCATTTTATTTAACTGTTGCAGCCCAATAAGAGGTTCAGATGAATAAAATATGGTCATATACAAAAGAAGAATATGGTGTAGATGAGCTGAATAAATTTTCTTCTGCAGTGTATGCAGTTTCTGATTGTTATAGTCAGGAAGAGGATATGAAAAAAGAAAGCAAATCTACAGTAATTCAGCACCAATCTCTATAAAGTAAAATGTTCTATAGCAAACTCATGGTTTAAGAGAAGGAATTGTGGCTTCCACTGTTTTACTGACCCTTTGTTGTTCCCTATCTCCTACTACTTATTGCCAGAACCTGCTTTTTCCACTCCTCAAATCCCATTGCTGGCCCTCATGAGGTTTAGCAGGCTCTCCTGTCCCAGCTTTTTCTTCTTCATTGATTTTAAAATGGAGTAAAGTCAAGTGGGCCTTAGAGAACATCACTACAAACAAAGCTAGTAGGGGTTATGGAATTTCAATTGAGCTATTTCAAATCCTGAAAGATGATGCTATGAAAGTGCTGCACTCAATGTGCCAGCAAATTTGGAAAACTCAGCAGTGGCCACAGGACTGGAAAAGGTCAGTTTTCATTCCAATCCCAAAGAAAGGCAATGCCGAAGAATGCTCAAACTACTTCACAGTTGCACTCATCTCACACGCTAGTAAAGTAATGCTCAAAATTCTCCAAGCCAGGCTTCAGCAATATGTGAACCATGAACTTCCAGATGTTCAAGCTGGTTTTAGAAAAGGCAGAGGAACCAGAGATCAAATGCCAACATCCACTGGATCATGGAAAAAGCAAGAGAGTTCCAGAAAAACATCTATTTCTGCTTTATTGACTATGCCAAAGCCATTGACTGTGTGGATCACAATAAACTGTGGAAAATTCTGAAAGAGATGGAAATACCACACCACCTGACCTGCCTCTTAAGAAACCTATATGCAGGTCAGGAAGCAACAGTTAGAACTGGACATGGAACAACAGGCTGGTTCCAAATAGAAAAAGGAGTATGTCAAGGCTGTATATTGTCACCCTGCTTATTTAACTTCTATGCAGAGTACACCATGAGAAATGCTGGGCTGGAAGAAGCACAAGCTGGAATCAAGATTGCCAGGAGAAATATCAATAACGTCAGATATGCAGATGACATCACCCTTATGGCAAAAAGTGAAGAGAAGCTAAAAAGCCTCTTGATGAAAGTGAAAGAGGAGAGCGAAAAAGTTGGCTTAAAGCTCAACATTCAGAAAACGAAGATCATGGCATCTGGTCCCATCACTTCCTGGGAAATAGATGGGGAAATAGTGGAAACAGTGTCAGACTTTATTTTGGGGGGCTCCAAAATCATTGCAGATGGTGATTGCAGCCAATAAATCAAAAGATGCTTACTCCTTGGAAGGAAAGTTATGACCAACCTAGATAGCATATTAAAAAGCAGACATTACTTTGCCAACAAAGGTCCATCTAGTCAAGGCTACGGTTTTTCCCGCGGTCATATATGGATGTGAGAGTTGGACTGTGAAGAAGGCTGAGCACCAAACAATTGATGCTTTTGAACTGTAGTGTTGGAGAAGACTCTTGAGAGTCCCTTGGACTGCAAGGAGATCCAACCAGCCCATTCTAAAGGAGATTAGTCTGGGGTGTTCTTTGGAAGGAATGATGCTAAAGCTGAAACTCCAGTACTTTGGCCACCTCATGCGAAGAGTTGACTCATTGGAAAAGACCCTGATGCTGGGAGGGATTGGGGGCAGGAGGAGAAGGGGACGACAGAGGATAAGATTGCTGGATGGCATCACCAACTCGATAGACATGAGTTTGGGTAAACTCTGGAAATTGGTGATGGACAGGGAGGCCTGGCGTGCTGTGGTTCATGGGGTCGCAAAGAGTTGGACATGCCTGAGCGACTGAACTGAACTGAACATGATTATTTTTAGAACTATCCTTCCCCTTGATGATATAATAAGCTTTGAATTTGGGTGGTTTAAAAAAAACAGATTTCAAGTCAATTAAATCTTTACCTAGTATCCACCATGTATCCAGACTAGTGTTAGACACCACAAGAGACTGATGGAAAATAACCAACACCGTCTTGATACCAAATATTTACTTGTTGAGATGTAACATTTTTGTGGATAACACTCATGCTGTCTTCCCTTTGAACCAATAAGCTCATGAGCCATGTCTTATTCATGTCTTATTCATCTTGGGGTCTTCCATACTCACCTTTTGGAAAGAGAGTTTTCCATGTACAGGACTGCCCCACACTATTGCGTGATGATTATGGGCTCTGTGTATGAAATGCCAGTAACATCTCTCAGTCACTGTGACAACCAAAACCACCCCCACACATTTTCAGATTTGGAGTAACTGTCCCCTCAACTGGGAGTCCGGAGAAGGCAGTGACACCCCACTCCAGTACTCTTGCCTGGAAAATCCCATGGATGGAGGAGCCTGGTAGGCTGCAGTCCATGGGGTCGCTAAGAGTCAGACATGACTGAGCAACTTTACTTTCTCTTTTCACCTGCATGCATTGGAGAGGGAAATGGCAACCCACTCCAGTATTCTTGCCTGGAGAATCCCAGGGATGGGGGAGCCTGGTGGGCTGCCATCTATGGGGTCACACAGAGTCGGACATGACTGAAGCAACTTAGCAGCAGCAGCAGCAACTGTTCTATAGCCCCATAGATGTTATCTTGCACATGACAGGAGCACTCTTAATATTTTCTGAAGGAATGAATTCGTCAACCATAACAATTGTAGAGTAATTTAAAAGAGTATAAAATCACATGTAAGAATCTTTGAAACAGAATGAGTACATTAGAGCTATGGGGAACAATATTGAGTTATGTTGGGTTGTATGAATTGTTATCTTGAGCTGGACGTTAAAAGCTAGGTAGACTTTCACAGTTGAATGGGAGAGTAGCATCACCTGTAAGAGCAGCAAAATTAAATAAAAATAGTTTTTGGAAGATGCCACACTGACTGGGTTAGAAGACTGTTCGGGGAGTTGGTGTAAAAAAGGTTTGTTTATGGAGGAGTGGACCAGGCTGTAGACAGGTAAAGGGTCTGGAGTTGAGCCTGTAATCAATAGTGTGCTCCCAAAGGCTCACGTACAAGGTTATAACAAGGTGGAAGTCCTATTTTATGAAGATGAATTTGATTATTTGGTATCAGTATCAGTTCAGTCTCTCAGTCGTGCCCAACTCTTTGTGACCTGATGAACCGCAGCACGCCAGGCCTCCCTGTCCATCACCAACTCCCAGAGTCCACCCAAACCCATGTTGAGTTGGTGATGCCATCCAACCATCTCATCCTCTGTCGTCCCCTTCTCCTCCTGCCCTCAATCTTTCCCAGCATCAGGGTCTTTTCAAATTAGCCAGCTCTTCACATCAGGTGGCCAAAGTATTAGAGTTTCAGCTTCAACATCAGCCCTTCCAATAAGTTGGATTCAAGAAGACACATGTTGATGACTAGTGAGAAAATTATTGACATAATCTAGTTTGTAAAACATGTCATTCCCCATTTTTTTTTTGTTTTCCCATCCATATTTCTCTTTTACTGTTTCTTCATCTGTCTTGGGTATTTTGATACCAGAACTCATTAATGTTTTCTTTTCCTTCTTACCCTTCTAGTATCAGTCAAACATATTCTATATCTTTTGTAAAAAAAATTTAAAAATCTGGTTAATGGTATCTTCTGGCCTTTATTTCACAGTTTAAAAGCCTTAAAATTTAAGTACTGGAAGATGGAAATAAGAATCAATTTAGTGATCAATCTGCTCTGCTTCTAGGAGAAATGGGAGAATAAAAGGAAACATTTAACTCTAAATCTGAAGATTCTTAAATATGAATGGATGAAGCTCACAGAGGTGCAATGCCTTCTAGTTTCTGAAAAACAAAAATCTTGATGATGAATTGGATTATATTAATTTACGTTTTCCTCAGACTCTTTTTTTTTTAATTTTACTTTACAGTACTGTATTGGTTTTTGCCATACATCAACATTAATCCGCCATGGGTGTACATGAGTTCCCAATCCTGAACCCCCCTCCCACCTCCCTCCCCATACCATCTCTCTGGGTCATCCCAGTGCACCAGCCCCAAGCATCCTATATCCTGCTTTTATTCAATTGTCAATGTTTTAAAATTTCAGATGAAAGGGGATTAGAAGAGGAAATAGTGTATATCCTTACTTCTCAGGTCAATTGTTACTTACTTAAGATAACCAAAAAAGGGGCAATATAATTATCAATATAACGATCTAGGGCTTCCCGGTGATGCTAGTGGTAAAGAATCCGCCTGCCAATTTAGGAGACATAAAAGATGTGGGTTCGATCCTTGAGTTGGGAAGATCCCCTGGAGAAGGAAATGGCAACCCACTTCAGTATTCCTGCCTGGAGAATCCCATTGACAGAGGAGCTTGGCGGGCTACAGTCCATTGGGTTGCAAAGAGTCAGACACAACTGAAGTGACTGAATATTATAGCAATATAATATGGTAACAACTCATTAATTTCTATTAATTTATAAAACAGTTCAAATTAATAACCAATGCAAGATTCATAGGCTTGTGATTTAAATGTTGGAAGGAATACATTTCCCAAACATATTTTTACTCAAAATGAAGTTGCTCAGTCGTGTCCGACTCTTTGCAACCCCATGAACTGTAGCCTACCAGGCTTCTCCATCCATGGAATTTTCCAGGCATGAGTACTGGAGTGGGTTGCCATTTCCTTCTCCAGGGGATCTTTCCGATCCAGGGACTGAACCCAGGTCTCCCACATTGCAGGCAGATGCTTCACCATCTGAGCCACCAGGGAAGTCCAAAATGTTAGTTGCTTAGTCACGTCCAACTCTTCGTGACCCTATGGACTTTAGGTTCCTCTGTCCATGGGGTTCTCCAAGCAAGAATACTTGAGTGGGTAGCCATTCTTTTCTCCAGGGGATCTTTCCATCCAGGATTTGAACCTGGGTCTCCTGCATTGCAGGCAGCTTCTTTCCATCTGAGCTACCAGGGAATGCCTATTTATATACAATCAAAATTGTTTTTATCTAGTCATTATATGTCTGTAAGGGACCATCAGTTAGCAGTTAGCAAGAATCATTGTTTGCAAATTAATGAAACTATTGCATTAATTTAAATATTTGAAAATTTAGACCTTCGAAAAAATTCAGTTTTCTTACACCAGTAAGATTTTACTCTCTGTGTACTATATATGTTAACATATAACATTATATAGAACAACTGTTAGACTGTTTGAGTGGAGATTAGTGAACTTCTGGTATCTGTCATATATACTTTGAAAGAGAATTCTGGGGGAAAAAAGCATGAGATTGAACTTTTCTTGTGAACAAATAGTTAAGAAAATGTAGAACACAAAATTATAAATGATACAGGAAGCCATTTGGGTGGCTCAAAACTAGAATAGTAGTTTTTTACCTTGATAATTAAATTTCCTCTGACATTTTTTTGAACTAAAGTCTTTTGGGAAGCCAATAAAAAATTGGTTATAGTAGATACACTTACGAAGCAAAGACAACAATGTAATTAAGGGTGAGAAGTGTATATTTCCCATAAGAGTCCATTTGAGTTTCATGGGTTCCTAAATGTCAACCTTTGAATCTTTCAGGATTTAATTTTGGAAATATTTAGCCAATTGTGATTCTACGATTTGAAGGGGGCAGGAAACAATCTCCTATTGCCTGTGAACTCTTTTCAAACATTGATTAGATTAACCAAAAGATATGCCACATAAACAATGTTTAAATGTCTTGAAATACATATTAGTTAAAAAGTAGTAGATACACTAAAGTCACTTATCAACTTCAATCACTTAGAAAATACAAATGACACAAATCAAACTCTGAGGCAAATTTCTTTTGTTTAGTTGTGCCAATCAGTGGGCCAGGATCATGGTCTACAGTTGCTCCGATTACACCTTTGCTTGGTAGCCTTAGTTCTCTGTTCTCACCAGTGGGAACCTTGGGAACTCAGTTGGTCCACGTGTGAAGCGCAGGCCCCTTTTTGCCTAGGCTGTGGGCAGACTATAGTGATATGCAGCACCTCTTGTTTCCTCTTGGCTTTCTAAGAGGCTTGTGGTGAACTTGAGCCTGTGTTCCCTACAGAACTCCTCAACTTTCGTATTGTACTGGTTGCATGAGTTCCAAAAAATAAAATAGCAGAGCATTGTAATATTTAATTTTGAGGTTAACTAAGTTATCTTAAACATAGGAGAAGAACATGGACTTTGTCATTGGACCAACCTGAATTCCAATCCCAGGTTTGACAAATACGAACTTCGCCCTGTAACCTCAGGCAAGCTGTTCTACCACCCTGAGTCTAGGGTCCCCATCTATAAAATGCCCCAAAGTGTGTTTACTACCTGCTAGGATGCTTTTTCAGAGAAGGCAATGGCACCCCACTCCAGTACTCTTGCCTGGAAAATCCTATGGACGGAGGAGCCTGGAAGGCTTCAGTCCATGGAGTCGCTAAGAGTCGGATATGACTGAGCGACTTCACTTTCACTTTTCTCTTTCCTGCATTGGAGAAGGAAATGGCAACCCACTCCAGTGTTCTTGCCTGAAGAATCCCAGGGACGGGAGCCTGGTGGGCTGCCGTCTATGGGGTCGCACAGGGTCAGACATGACTGAAGTGACTTAGCAGAAGCTAAGGATGCTTTTTAAAGTGTGGCAAGACATGAGAAGAGATGGGGTATCTTCTTCTGAGTGTTGGAATGAGTTGATATAATATAGACTGGTTCCAAGAGTGATTAATAACTGTTGAGATTTAGCCTGAGGATAAAAAGAAATAAGAACAATCCTTAACATCTGGCCTATGAATACATTTAAGGAAAATCAAGCAGAACATAGACCAGGAAAAAAGCAAAGCTTCCATTGACTGGAGCCAGAGAGCTCTCCAGAAGAAGAGTGAAAGAACTACCTTTAAGTTCAGGATCAGGCAGAAGGCCAGTGTCATCATTACCCTAAGTGCATCGGGGCAGGATCAGCTGTGCCCAAGATATTTGCAGAGCAGAAAATCAGAATATTTTATGGCCAGTATCTATAAAATAGAGGACTATACCAGGAAACAAGAGTGAAATTTTTATCTAATGAAAATAGGATTCACATCTATAAAGCCAATTAATTTTCACCACAGATCTGTGGAATACGCATGATGGTTATTTTATCTTTTTTTTTTTAGTCTTTTTTTTTTTAATAGACTAGAAACAGGTTTGAGGGAAGCAAGAAAATGATAAAAGATCAAGATAGGCCCATCCCTAACATTTGCCAGGCCTCAGGGTGAAAATCTATATATTATCATATGACTAAAAGTTTTAAAGCTGTATGTTAACCTGACATACTTTTAAATAAAATGTATAATACCTTTCTGCCTATAAAATTTATCTTCATAGTGACCTAGAGGATCAGGTTCCATTTAGAACACTTCTAAATGTCCTCATGTATACACAGTTGACATTCCAGCCAATGTATAAACTCTATTCACATCTCCTGCCAACAGCTTCTTCTTGACCCCAGTGAACCTAGGGGTATGGACCCAGAAATCATTCTGCCATTAGGGGTAAGGACTTGGGGAAGAAACTCTTAAAAATAGAAAATGGCTTCTAGCTACTTGGGGAATTCCAGGGTTTTGGACACTGAGAGCATCATGTCTCCCTCCCTTCCTCTCTCCCCTTCCCTGTCTTCCTCACCCTGTCTCATCTTCTTTATGTGAAGCTTTGAGTAATTACTGTGTAAGATATTTGACTTCTCACATCAAATGTCATTAAAAGCATCTTTAACCTAGCAGCAATTCATAAGAAATTTAAAAATTGCTGCTCAGCTCACAATTTATAGGCTTCTTTGGTTTCTCTTTTAAGTGCTACACTTTATTGGGGGGGTGGCATTAAGATGCATTAATATTTTTAAATCATCTTCTCTGTTCATTTAAATCATTTGATGTTTTATAGAATTTAATATCTTTGGAGTTGATATTTGGAAATCTTTCATGGCATGTGAAGTCAGCATACTGCTGCTAAATGCCAACTTAACTAGTACCTCAGTATAAAATTTTTAATTCTGGATGAGTTTATCCTGGGTTTTTAATGCCAGACTGGTTCCTAAACTTGGGAGAAAGTTTTAGGAACATTAGATTAAATGGTCTTTATTTTCCTCTAAATATTTTTATTAATGAGGAAATATGTCAAATACATAGGAATTCCACATAGCATATACTTACATACCCATCACGCTTTCCTCAGGTCAAATCTAACATACACCATTTTTCTTTTTTTTTTTTTTAAACACCATTTTTCTTTAGATTTATTTCAGGCAATAAAACATTAAGAACAAAATTGAAACTTTTTATGTATCATCCTATCTCATTTCCCTCCCTCTCAAATACAGTTCTCAGATATAATCAGTATCCTGAACTTGATATTTATCATTCTCATGTATATATTTTTTCAGCATCCATTTAAATACGTATCCTTCATCAGTGGTATTTTATCTCTTAACATTGTTTCTATGCTGGTATGTGAGGTTCTGTTTCAATCTGTCAATTTATATAAATGGTCTATTAGATTCATGTACTAATCCTCTCCTACTAATAGATATTTGGACTGTTCTTCAAATTTAATTTTACAAACAGCTGCATTAGACAGGTTCCTGAATGTTTTTTTGTGTGTGTTTTTGTGTGAGAATCTTGTAGAGTGTATATCTAAAAGTTGAGTTTCTGAGTCAAAGAACATGAGTATCTTTAATTTTGCTAGATTTGCCAGATTGCTCTTCAAAATGCACGCGGTAAGACTTCCACCATCAGTACCTGAAATTCCTAATTCTCTATATTCTTTTTTTTTTCTTTAATTCTTTATTTATTTTTAGCCATGCTGGGTCTTAGTTACTGCACAGGAGCTTTTGCGGAGAGCAGGGGCTACTCTGTAGTTGCAGTGCCAGGGCGTCTCTTTGCAGTGGGTTTTCTTGTTCTGGCCTCAGTAGTGGTGGCTCCAGGCCTCTAGAGCACAGGCTCAACAGTTGGGGTGCACCGGCTTAGTTGCTCCGTGGCATTTGGGATCTTCCTGGGCTAGGGATCAAACCCACGTCCCCTGCACTGGCAGGTGAATTCTTAACTACTACACCACCAAAAAAGCCCTGAATTCTCTATATTATTCTCAACATTTGTTTTTTTAAAATTTTTGCCTATCTGCATTCATGTTATTTTACCTCACTGATTCAATTTATATGCCATTGATTGGTTGTGAAGTAAAGGACTTTTTCATATGTCTCTCCTCTATTCAGATTTCTTTGAGGATTGCCTCTTGGTATGCTTTGTTTATTTTTCTACTTTTTGTTTACTTGTAGTTTTTAAAGAGAGAAATTCTGGATACCAACCTTTCTAATTAGGAACTTTGCAATTGTTGTCTCCCAGTTTGTGACTTATGTTATCAGTTTGTTTCTTGTGTCTTTGGTTGATTGGCACTGCATCAGATTTATAGATTGAGTACGGTTCATATCTTTATGATATTGAGTCTTCCAATTCATGAACATGTTTCATCTCATCCATTCATTATAATCTTTTATATCCTTCAGTAGCTTTTGCAGCTTATTCCATAAAGGTCTTGCAAAGTGTTTGCCAGATTTATCCTTAGGTTCTTCTTAGCTTTTGTTAACACTATAAATAGGATCTTGCTTTTTTTTTTTTCCTATTGAATTTTCTAATTGGTTATTGCTTGTATAGGAGTTTCTATTGATTTTGGTATATTGATTTTGTTTCCAGCAACCTTGCTAAACTTTCTTGTTAGTTCTAATAGTTTGCACTGACTCTTGGATATTTTTTTTATGTGGATAGCAATATCATTTGCAAATGATAACAATTTTGTCCCAAAAATGTCCCTTTTCATTTTTATACCTGATTTATTTTCCTTATTTTATTGCATTGTCTAGTACATCCATTAAAACGTTGAATAGGAGTAGTGAGAGTGTGTATCTTGACTTTAATGGGAACACTTCTAAAATTATATCATTACTTATTATGTTTATTGCAGGATTTTAATAGATATGCTTCAGAAAATCAGAGGACTACTGCTATATTCCTAATTTGTTATATAAAATATATTTTTAAACATAAATAGATGGTGATTTTGTTGAGTGTTCTTTCTGTATCTATTCCAATGAT
The DNA here is from genome assembly GCF_042477335.2 of Ovis canadensis. Lineage (NCBI taxonomy): Eukaryota > Metazoa > Chordata > Mammalia > Artiodactyla > Bovidae > Ovis > Ovis canadensis. The sequence goes on along the minus strand of NC_091727.1, from coordinate 110,714,630 downwards.
ATATATTTTTGTTTCCTTATTTTTTTAATTTGGTTAATTACATTGATTCATTTTTCTAATGAATGCCTTTCATTTCTTGGATAAACTCAGCTTAGCCATGATATTTTATTTTTTCTCACACATTCATGGATTGATTTGTTCTTTTTTTAAAAAAGGATTTTTGCATAAGTAAGATTAGCCTGTAATTCTCCTTTCTTAAATTGCCCATGTCAGGTTTTTCTATCATAGTTATACAAGCCTCAATGAATGAATTGGATAGCTTTCCCTCTTTTTTTAGTCTCTGGAACTGTTTATGTAGATAGAAGCTATCTATACCTTGAAAGTCTTATAAATTTTGCATTTAAAATTGTGTGAGGCTGTGGTATTTTAGAATAGGAGACTTTTGGTTATACATTCCATTTATGTAATGATTATTGCTTATTTTTAATTTTTTATTTAAAGTGTTTTGGCAATTTATATTTTTATCTTTTATCTCATTTTTCAAATGTATTTGCATAAAGATGTTTATAGTTATCTTTTATGGTTTTTGTAGTTTTTGTTATATCTGTATTACTTCTTTTTGGTCTTACTTTGCCTTTTATCCTTTCTTATTTATCAGTTTTACCAAAAGATAGTTCATTTTATTTTTTTTAAGTGAACCAGCTTTTAGTTTTCTTTCTTTCTCTGCTTTCTTTTTTTCTATTAGAATAATTTCTGTGCATGTTTTTTTATTTTCCCTTCTGTTTACTTTCTGTAAGTTTAATTTGAGGTTATTTTAATAACTTTTTGAAATAAATATTTAACTCAATTTTCCTACCTTCCTTGTTAATAAAGGTTTTTAATGCTCTTTCCTTCCTTGTGTAACTTTAGGTGTGTCCCACAGATGTTGATATGTGCACTTTTGCTATCTCTAAATTCCAAATGTGGTTTTTAATTTCCATTATGATTTCATGTTTAACTCATTAGACATTAGATATTTGGAGGTGTCTTTAAATTTTCTGTACATCTGGGGGTTGAGGACGATCATGCTAGTGTTGATTTCTTAGTGCTCATCATTGTGTTCAGGGGCTCTCACTCATCCCGCCCCTGAGCCGGTGGGTACTAAGTTCAGTGCTGAAGTCTGTGCCTTGTTCTCTTTTCTCTCTAGGTCAGCAGTTTCTTATAAATCTGTAACTCTGTTTAGGAGGCCTGCTGTCAGGACTTTTTACTATTCACCTAGGTTGCCTGCCTCAGAGCACTTTTATTGCTGACAATCCTCTGGAACTGAAGTCTTGGGTAGCACAACATGTTTTTGGACTCAGAACCCAGCACATCATTTGCTTCACACCACTTTGCAGTTTCTTTTCCGTTCGCAATCCAGTTAGGTGTTAACCTTGTCTTTGAATGCAGCTGGGTTTTTTATTTTTATTTTTATTTTTGCTTTTCCCTTTTTATGAATTATCCTATCATTTCTATGCATTTAGAATAGAGGAGTGAGTCATTTTGATTTTCAGTAGCTTTCATATTGTTAAAGCATTTTATTTCTCTGTAAAGATGAAGAATTGGTGTAACATCCTCACTTTCCACTTCCTCACCCTGCAAACAACAGTGTGTATACTTATGGCCTCAATTAATCTTTTATTTTGACTAAACATTCTTCTTCATGAAATGTTGAAAATTCATTTTTGCTTTGTGGTCCTGTGGCACAATACTTACAGGAACTTAACCCTCTGATTTTTGGAGCCTCCAGAAGTGACTATTCCCAAATAAAATAATACTATTGTTTCAAATATTCTCAACATAACTTTAAAAAAAAATTTCAGCTTTTCAGTATAAAACTGAAGGTCATCCTGCCTGTTGATAACTAGCTGATTCAAGTAACAGTGAATCATAAGGCCAAACAGAATTGATTGGAAATTGGCAGGACTCTCTGCATTCTCAGGGCTTATCAGGAGATTTTGGGCTAAAGCTAATCACTTCACTGCAAAAAGAGCTAAAAATGTAAAGATCCCTTTTGCATTAGGTGAAGCTTATTGATAGTAATTAGATGAGAATAATAAAGCTAAGTGCATCATTCTAAGCACATCTTAATAGATAGTAAGGGTATAGGCTTTGGACTAAAGGAGGCATTGAAGAATGCAGCTGCTCTACCAGCATCCAAGACTGAAAACAGTGGCTACATGCTTTATACTGAATTATCTGGGAGTGTTACTTATACCGCTGACTCATCTAGTGAATTTTTTTTAGGTTCTTTTGTCCTTATTCATGATGCCCAAGCTGCTCAGTAAAATTGTATGCCTGTTATCCCCTATCATCATTTGATGTTACTCTTCTGGAGCATTATTCCTTTCCGGAAGTTCAGTCTTCAAAATATAATGTCACATATTCCTGCTGAAAATTTAGCGAAATTGTGGATTCCACAATCTGATACTTGCGACTTTCAGAAATCATGTGGGCAAAGCTTAGAGGACCACTTATTCCTTTAATCCTGTGTATTATTTCTATACACTCAATATGTAGAATATGTGATTTGTAATAAATCTACATTTTAAAAGATCACTGAACACACAAAAGATAAATGAAAAAGTCTTATAGAATTAAGTTTTGTTTCTTGGGGATCCACAGAGAATATGTGCACATTTATTGCAGACCTAAGTTTCTCGAATATTATAAAATCAATTGTACTTTAACTCATACCTTGGAGGGATAAATGGTCTATTTTAGTAGAAAGTGCCTTACTGTAAATTAATTGGGCCCCGTGATGCCTGGGATGCTAAACAGAAATTTCTAAAAGTAATTTTGTAGTAGGCATAGAAATGTTCTTTAAAGGGTTCATTATATATAATATTTGAGACTGGAGGTTTTAGAGCATTGGGCTCTACTGAAGTTGCTAAGACTAAGCATCAAACTCTATTTACTGTAAGAATTTTGCTACTTGGCCCCCATATCATAATGTCACCTGAATCTCCAAGGAGTTAACTTAAAACAAGATCTTGTATTTTATACATTTTGATCTGAAAGCTTTCATCTTGTATTCAGCCTAATTTTACTGAACCCTGAACACCATTTCTGCTGGTTCTTTGGCTTCCTCTTTGTATAGGACACTAGATAAGGTCAATATTAAGAAGATTGAAACCTGTAGATTCTGGTTTTATTTTTTCTACAATTTTACTTTCTTTGGGTCTATCATCCACTGAGTGTAGAGTCACTAAGCCGTACAGTGAGGCCTAGTTCCTTGTGGAAAGACTTATTAACTTATTATTTGCCCCACAAGGGTGAGACAGATATCAATATTTGAATACTGGGGTTGAGAGGCGCAATGTTACACACGAGGAGTTAGCCATCTAAACAGACACTCAACAAATAACTTGCTGAATGAATAAGTGACCATAAATTATACTAGAACTTGCTATAACTTCCTTAATTTTTTAATGCTGTATCATCGTCAGAGGAAAAGAGAATAATAATTTCTGGCATGTACAAGTGTCACAACTTAGAGTGGGGTTGGACAAACTACAATCCTCAGCCATATGCAGCCTGCCTCCTGTTTGTGTGTGTGTTGTATGTGTGTGGTTTGTGAGCTAAGAATGATTTTTGAATGGTTGAATCAAACAAAAAAAATCAAAAGGAGGATAATATTTTGTGATATGATATGTAAAATTATATGAAAATTCCAATTTCTTTACCCCTAAACAAAGCTTTATGTTCACTTACTTACACACTTTCTGCTTTCACACTGCAAAGGAAGAGTTGTGTAAGACAGATTCTATATAAACTGAAAAACCTAAAAAATTTACTATCCAATTCTTTACAGAAAATTATATATATATATATGTGTGTATATATATATATATATATATATATATATATACACCAACCCCTGACTTAGTGGATTGATTAAATGGTCCTCATAAAGAAACCTGCTAGGGGAAAAACAGTGCAATATAAGCACAGAAACATTAAAACTTTCATTTCTAAATCTGTTGCTATTATTTCTGAGCTATTTGCTTGCAGGCCTTATAATGGTAACAGGTGCTAATGCACAAGAATAGAACAATAATTCCTACAATAATTGTCCACATTCATAAAAAACTACAGGTATAGCTACAGCCAGATGTTTAAAGAATAGGAACAGAAATGCAAATGTAAATGTAAAAGTCTTTACTGGAAGAAAAAGGATAAATGATATAGGAATTGCACCTAAGACCTGGTAAGAAGCACAGGCAAAATAATTGTTTGTCTTTAATTCATGTGTATAATCCCTGGGGTAGATTTTTAATAGCCCAACAAAAGCTCAATAAATTTTCTAAGACCATAAAACAGTTTTCTAAGGCAAAAACCTTAATTTACTTAAAATTTACACAACATCAACCAGTTCAAATAAAAGTTACATTTTATTAACAAAGAGTCATAGAGAAAATTTTGGTAATTTATTTACAATCACAACATAAAGCCTTGGTGAGATATTTATATCCCTATGGGGTAAATGTGTAGTGAATTAATTTCGTGGTGGTGGGGAACAAAGAATGGAATATTAAATTTTGAATAATACAAGGAAAATTAGGCAGATTTTAGGACCACAGCCATTTTTAGGACTAAAAGCTTGTAACGTAGGCTATCTTAAAAATGTACAAATGGAAGTGAAGTTTAACTAATGGAGTTCATTTAACTAATGTAGACACTAAAACCAGATACTTCACTCTCCGAATGGGATTACATTTTGGCAGTTATCTAGTTAATTTGATTCATGGGGATTTGTAAATTGGATCATTCTGAGTCCAAAGTGAAATGGTGATTTAAATGCAGCCCAATGGCCTCTGGAGAAATAATCAATTCTTTAGAATTCATGTGAAGAATTAAGTTTTATCCTAATTACTCACCTGGAGAATTAACTTGAATTTTGAAGCATTTGACTAGGAAAAAAAAAAAAAAAAAAAAACCCTCGACCTTCCATTTAGAAAAACCCTCTAGGGAACAAGTTTGGAAACATTAGAGCCCAGAAACAACAGGCCCAAGGCCTTTCTTAAAAAAAAAAAAAAAAGAAAAGAAAGAAAGAAGAAGAAGAAGTAGTTATATTGCTTCATGGAGTTAGCAGATCTTTTCATTTGTTTATTTAGCAAATATTTACGAAATCCTTCTATATGCCAAGTATTTATGTAGCTACTGGGAATACAGAGGTAAACATGTGGACAAGACAAATAGGTTCTCTGCCTCTCTGGAGCTCACATTCCTGTGGGGGGAGATAGATAATAACTGTATTTAAAAAAAGCTTATTTCAAGAAGCAATGTGTTTCATGTAATAAAGAAATAAAACAGATAATTCCATAGAGACTGAGATAAGAGATACTACTATATGGTGAGCAAAGGTCTCCCTGAGGAGTGGCTTTTGAGCTGAGACCTGAGAGATGAGAAGGAGCTAGTAATGAGGGGTTAATAAAGAAGATACATGGAAATATGTGAAATTAATCCCAGTATAGAGGCAGATTTCTTTCTAGAGACTATGTGATTTTACTCCATATTGAAATCCAACCTGTGTTTTCCAATCAATACTCAAAAACACCTTTGAGGGACAATTAGAGCATGGATTTTATTGCTATCATTATTTTTGTTAGATTATGATGGATATTTTATAACTCTTAAGAGTTGTGGAATGTTTTCACGTATATCATACCATTTGAACCTCATGTGGTGTGGGTCCTAATAATATCCCCATTTTGTAGAAAAGAAGACTTGGGATTCAGGGAGTTCAAGTAGCTTGCCCAAATCCAATGAGAGAACAGTTTAGTAATTGTGAAGATAGGTCCTTGCATTCAGACTTTAGTTTCAAATGTTCAAACTGCTCACTTTATTATACCATTTCATCTTAAGCCATACCTTTAATTATAAATATCTCACTACTAATTAATATCCACAGTAGACAACGTATTTCTGTCTGATAAAGTAAGATGGTTTAATATGTGCTACTTAGGAAAAATAATCAGAACAAAATTTTCCATCTGAAGCGTCACGATGATTTATGATCAAAATAGAGGATATGATTGATTTTATGTAGTAGCACACATGAGTACCCATACTTAATTTTTTTGGCTTCCTCTTTTCAAAGTAATGCAACATGTGTGAATATCCGTATTGTTACTGGTTTATTTTTAAACGGTGAATGGTTCTTTGAGCATAGAATTAGTCAGTGTAAATCTGCAATTCAGTGAGGTTTGTTTGGTTTATTTTTTGTCTTGTTTTCTATTTTTATTTTTGAGCCTCCCTGGCACTAATGCTTAAAATGCCCACCTGCAGTGACCTGGGTTTGTGGGGTGTTCATTGACTTTATGTCCATAGTGAAGTAGTACACATCGTCTTACGTGCAAAACACATTTGGCTATGGTTGACAGGATTTTCATTTTCCATTCACAGATGTAAAGCGTTTTCAATATAACACAAGCCTCAGCATAACAAAGTCAGCAATTTATGAGAGTTATACAGCTCTGCTTACCTTTCATTTGTCAAAGGTTGATGGAAAACATCTATATTGCTTGTTCAATCTGTTAATTGTATGTTTTCATCCAAGCTGAACTGACAAGCTAAGATCTGTCCACTCATATTAGTCTGCAAGGATGTGCTTGTCAATAAGCCCTTTAAACTGCTTTACATGTGACCTATAATTCAAGTAATTCTTAATAAAACAATATTTAAAATTTTTCTACACTTTAACATTACAGTTGTGGCACACTCTAAAAAAGGATGCAAACTTCAAAGACTGCAGTTTCATTATCTCTAAGGTTTGTAACTTAGTTAATTTTAGATGGCTTAATATTACCTTTGAGGAAGGAGTTAGGAAATTGACCATAGAGATAGTGTGGTTTTAATTTTTAACTTACTCATACTTTTACAAGGAATTCAGAAAAGCTTCGATAAGTAACATTGTGAGTTTGAGATTTTTTTCCCGCTATAGATAAGACCTGAAAATTCATTTCAAAATTCAAATTGTAGAATATTCAAACTAGAAGCATAGTTGATTCTGGGCCCCATGAGAGGAGTGTCTCAACTGGCTAGCTCTGGGTCTAGTATATAAAAGGTGCTCAGTACACAATTGATGAGTGAGTCACTAGTCTAACTCATTATTATTATTTTTGAACCTGGGGTCCAAAAAGGTAGAATGACTTTTACGTGGTCACACAACAGGGAATGTTAGAAGAGGAAAGAACTTTGGTTTCTTGAATCCCCTTCTACTCACTGTCCTTTCCTCTACTGTGTGCATGCTTGTAAGTCGCTTCAGTCCTGTCCCACTCTTTGTGACCCCGTGGACTGTAGGCCTCCAGGCTCCTCTTTCCATGGCATTCTCCAGGCGAGAATACTGGAGCGAGTTGCCATGTCCTCTAGGGGATCTTGCCGACCCAGGATTGAACCCATGTCTCTTATGTCCTGCATCGGCAGGCGGGTTCTTTACCACTAGTGACACCTGGGAAGCCCTTCCTCAACTGTACCATGTTTCTTTTAATTAATTTACCTTGCTTCCTCAATCCTAATTTCCAATGACTTGGGCTGAGTAGGTGATTGGCTATTTAGACTCTATCCCAGTATAAGGCTGCACTCTCAAAACAAAGAAAGTATAAATAATATATCAAAGCATATATATGGATCTTTTAAGGTTAATAATTTCTCCATAAAGGGGTCAGTTTTTATTTGCTATGCCTAGCATAGGTTGGAGCTCAGCAGTGACAGCTGAAACTAATGTACAGCAGAGCTTTTTCTCATTAAAGAGCTGTTGGGCAACATTGGAAGCAAGAACATTTTCTGAATAAATGATCAAGTTGAATTGCTTGCTCTGATATATTACATACATGCTCTTATGATATATTGCATAATCCCTTGGGAAGTGTTATTTTATTGATGCACTGGAAGGATGGTTTCACTAAGTGTTGCCAGATAAAATGCCAAGTGCCCAGTAAATTGTAACATCAGAGAAACAATTAATATTTCTTTTTAGTATAAGTATGTCCCAACTGGGGTTTATTTGCTAAACCTGGCAACCTGAGATTATCTATCACGTGAAACACCCAAGTCTATCTTGATTTGCTTTTTGACAGCCTGCTCTTCATTTCTCGATTTTAATAGTGGTGTTGATTGCTTTGCTCACTGTCCTCTTCAATGTGTGTTAACAAATCTTCAGAGCAGCACTGTGGGCCAGTTGCTAATGCTAGCAATTTATAGGACCTGTTAACAGATTAGTGATCCAGGCATAACAGAAACCTTTTCCCAGAGGATTTTGGGAGCTGTGGCTAAACTTTTGAACTACTTTTTTAAACCTATTCAAACACATATCTCCTCTTAAGAAACATAAAACTTACATCCCTGAATTCCACTGAGAGTGCTATGGTCTGTAGATTCTCTTATGAAAATATTTTATCTTTTTTCATTTTACAACTATAAAATTATAATAGTAAGTATGCTTTTTCAAGTTACATTCCATATAACATTGTTCTTAAAATTTTGAATTCCACCCCTGGAGAATTAATTAGGCCCCTGAGTGAGAATCAGTGGTCTATGAGATGCCAAAACCAATCAGTGAAAAGGCAAGTATTCAATCAAGCTACCTATTTAAATTTTTCTTTTTTCTTTTTTGGCTAAATCAATGTTTCTTCAATGTAACTTCAACAAAGTTTAAATAATAGTCATATAGTTATTTTAATGTGTATCACAAAATTATAGCTTTCCATTCTGCTGGACATATAGAAAGCTTTAGTTTGGAAACCACTGGCGCACATGAAAATAAAGAAACAGTTTGCCTTTTAAAAGAATTCCATCACCTTCTACCTTCCTCCCCTAACTTTGAGCCCTTTATAGGTAAGCAGAAGACTGCTGCCTTTAAAGATGGCCACATACACATCTGAAAAACCTTTTATTGTTAACAAATGTAATATTATAATACCTTGCGCTTTTTTTCTCAATTCATCTTTTCAACACAGGGTTATAATGATATTATTCCCATTTCGCAGATGAAAAAGCTAAAATTCAGAGTGGAGCGATGTCTGGTTAAACTATTGAGGATCAGGTCATATTCTTTAGTATAAACTATAACTTTTTTTATCTCTATTGAATTAATTTAAAAATTACAACATTGTACATTTCTGTGTTTCAAGTGTATATTGATATTTGATCTATTAGATTTAAAGGAGGAAATTTTTATGAGAAGATTGATATCTAGGCAATTAGAGCTCTAGGTAAGAAGCTTAGAGATATGTATTAATTCTCCTTATAGATATTTGTTTTATTTTCACCCGAATGATAGTTTTAGCATCATGCAAAGAAATATTTAATAGCCATGTTTTGTATTGTATTATCCACTTGTGGATTAAGCTTACTGAAATGCTGTAGTAGCCCAGGATTTGTACACTTAATCTGGTTAGGCTGTTGCCTGCCAGTTAACTAGGACTTACTGATTTTTCTCAAGTTCGAGAGCACTGTGACTCAGAAATCTTTACCCTTTGATTTAATCAACCTAAAATAAATACCAAACATAAACTGATTTCTGAGTTTATCACATAATATCACTCAAGTGCACACCATCATTTATCATTGTGGCGTATCCTGGCCTCCTAAATAAAGGAAAATGCAAATTACCTAGTGAAATTTTTTGGTAGAAAGGTATGAAAACACCATTTTTACAAATTAATTAGACATCCAATATTAGTTCTTCATGTTAACCAAAGGCAGAAATGAAGAATCAGAATCTTCAGTGGTTACTGTAACATGAATTATGTATTTTAAGGTTATTGCAGATTAAAGTATTAAATACCCCTTATTATTAAAATTAAATGCTAAGATATTTATCAAACTCACTTTAAAATTCATCATCTGTCTTAAAATTTATACATCAATGAAATTTAGATAAAATATCTAAAATTCTAACCTAAAGCAATCATTTGATAGTTACTTTTCACTTATGACTACCCATCTCCATTTGCCTTCACAGCTTGACTTTTGAGACAATCAGTTTTGTATTTTCTGTTTATCATCATAGAAACCTAACACTGAGGTGTAAGATTAAGTAACATCATAAAGGACATTTCTGAAGCTTTTTCCTCAGCCATCACTAGACAGAATTGTAGATTTTGAATATTTTGGTGCTTTTTCTGATTAAAAAAAAAAAGCATTCATACAAAAAGTGAAATATTGCCTGTTAACTAGGTAATCAATCTACACAATGCCCCAGCTTTCAGATACTTAGATACTTGACAAGCTTATTGCCCAGGCCATCTTGAATATATTTAGATAAAGCTAAAATACCATGTCAATCAATGAAATAGATGCCAGATGACCTCAGCTAATATCCATGAATTGCTTTGATCACACGCACACCCATCTTTGGTCTTGTACTATATCAGTGTTTTCATGTTTCCTTCCTTTAGCTTTCATATAAATTGATTTAGGGATAACAAAGTATAATTCAGGTTAAATATAGTTCTCACTTGATTTACAGTGTTTTTTTTTGCAAATGTAATTATTATACTATTCTGTGAATATCTAAGTCACTTCCAATTTACTATAATGAGATTATCAAGATATATATCAAAAAGAACAGTTTAAATTATTAAAATCTAAAAAACTGGCTCTGGGTATGATGGTGTGATTAAATTACTATAATTGTATGATGCTCTTATTTTAAAGTACAGTTATAAATATATTTAATTTGAAAATCTACTTTATTACTTTAAAGTTGTAAGGAGCCAATTCACTTCTACATGGGTAGTCAAATATTAATTTTAACATTTGAAAGTGGACAAGAATCTTAGTTTCTATCATGGAAATATTACATCATTTTTCCTTGAAAGTTTTCTTGAGCATATAAAGTAAAGCAAATCCTAGATTCTCCTAGTGCAACATTTATCAAAATATTTTCTAGAGATGCTCCCTAAACAACAAAAGCAACACATACACAGAGAGCAACAACAACAATCAAAAGTTTATGTTCATGTTTGGGAACGCATGTACACCCATGGTGGATTCATGTCAATGTATGGCAAAACCAATACAGTATTGTAAAGTAAAATAAAGTAAAAATAAAAATGAAAAAATAAATAAATAAATTAAAAAAAAGGAGAAATATTGTGTAGTAACCGTAATATTATCTTGGAGATTCCCGATGAAAGTTCTGCAGTAAAGAAACCTGTTTATTTGACCACAGAAGTATTTTTGTGCCTGTGTGTTACATCTATTAACATCCTAGACAATGAGTAAGTATTATGTGGAACACACTTTGGCTAATGCTGACCCAGTCTGATTCCTTTCAGTATTCTTTTGGAATGAATCTTGACCAGCAGCTTAGTTTCCTGGAAAAGGCATAGAGCTAAGAGGAAGGCAAGTTGCCATTACTATCCTAGTGCCTAGCCCAATGTCTGACACAAAAAAGGAATCCATCATTTCTGTTCAGTTACAAACTTGCCCTGGATCAGTCTTTTGAATATTTTTTAAATTTCTGTGTCTTTTGTCTCTTTTTTGTCTACTTCAGACCAAAAGACATAAGATCTCTTGCCTTGGATGTTGGAAAAAATAGTAGAAATGTAAACATTTTGAAAGTAAAAGTACAGTATAAAAGGTTACATTATTTTTATATACAGAAACATTTAGGGAAGAGATATCATTTTAAATACTCCAGCAAAAAGATAAATAAAGCAAATTTAGTAAATATTCAACCTAGGTAATAGATATGTGGGTGTCTATTATACTATCCTATTTTAAGGTATGTTTGAAAATTTTCAGAATTAAAAGTTTTCAAAATTAGAAATGGTATACTTTTTGTATGTAAAGCTGCAATCACAGTTCAGACATGTTTGCATGATTGTGCAGAACAGGGCATAAGATTACAAAGAAGCATGCCTATTTTGCCATCTTGTCCTCCCTGTAACCTAGAGCAGACATATGTTGAACTGTCATATCTAGTTAGGGTGATCACATCAGAATTTTTCTCTGTGTAAAACCAACTGATTGAAATGAGATTTCAACTTAAAACCTCAGGCTCATTTATGACCATGCTCTAGCACAGTAATTCTCAAAGCATGTCCCTGGAACCAGCAGCATTGGCATCACCCGGGAACTTACTTGAAATGCAAATCCACAGATCCTACCCCATACTCACTGAAAAAGGAACTCTGGGGGCAGAGTCTAGAAATCTGTGTTGTTACAGGTCCCCTAGATAATTGCTACTTCTCCATCTTTGGAGCATTGTTTACACAGGTTGAGTAGACCAGGGTAGGAGCTGGGAAAGTGTCTGCTCTCTTAATGACCTGAGAGCCTTGCTGCATGCCACAGTGGTCCCATCCACACAAGGCAGACTTCCGCCATGCAGTAAGAACCTTTCATTGTGCGTGTATTTTTAGACACATCTTCTGAATTGCTGTGAACAGCTTATTATCTTGGTTTTTGTGACAAGGATATTCTCTAGCAGGATCTGCTTATCTATGGATGGTGGGTAACATCCCATCTTCATGCCCGCAGCATATATAAAAGCACTGAAATTACTGGATCACAGATTTGGGTTCAGTTACTATTTAACCGGAACTGGCTACTGAAGTAAAAACGTCCTTCTTAGTTTTGGTAAAAAGCAAAAGAAACCCGTAGTCATCAGGCTGAGTCTTCCAAAAATTATAAAGCAGCCCAAACTCTCTCCCTTAAGGCTTTATGGTAGAGGTATCTAATATCTTATAACTTGAAAATAAAATTCTGAATCAAACTTCAAAGGAATTCACAAATCTCTACAATCTGCTATTTTGAATTAGTGGCGAATTATTAATATTTCCATACGGGGGGAATTGATGAGGAAATAGAATTTTGGGAACTTTTCTCTAATTGCATACTTGGCATTATAGATGTATTCTAAATGCAAAGCAATATAACTCTCTGTTCTTAACATTTCTTAATGAGGAAAGCCATTTTGTTGCTCGTATTTCACATTTTATGCTAACACTTGGCAGAAGATTTTCCCAAATGTCTATGGAAACACAGGATGAGACATAGCATCACAGGTAATTTCCTCAAAACTTCTCCCTCTTTCTGTTGCCCCATTCAAAAATGGTAGAAGCTTCTGGCTTCATAGAGACCATGGCCATTTCTAATCATGACAACTGTGGTATGAGATTTACTTGTGCTGTCTTGTTGGCAAATCAAGGGCATGGTCTCACTTTGTATACTGAATCAGTATTGCAATAGGTTTTATCATTTACAATGTTTCCTTTCCTGCCTACTTTTAATTTATTCCATTCTAGAGCAATTAGGACTGTGAGATTCCCAGTCCCATTTAAAAAGCCTCTTGGGACAGTCAAGTTAAGTCATTTTTTGAAGAGATGAATTGTAGAAACCAGAGGGCCCATTAATTAGTAGAATCACTTGGATTTTTAAAGGACGAGTCCATTTTCTGGGATTTCTCAGGCAGTTGCTATAACAGAGTCTAGTAAAGAGGAAAAAAGGAAAAAGCAAGTCTTATGAATATGGTTCATTTTCTTCTTTTACTTGATTTAAATGAAGCATTTTAACTGAAACCCGCTTGGAAAGGGCTTACTTTTGTGAGTCAAATGTACAGCAATAAGTGTTGAGGCTATTTTTTTTTTAGCTCTATTGAAATATAATTGACAGACAAATTGTATACTATTTAAGGTGTACAAAGTGTATACCTTAAATAGTATACATTTTTTGTCAACTGTCTGAGCCAATAGGGAAGCTTTAGAGCCTCAGGTTTTGACTTGAATTGTGTTGTGTGTATTTAATCTCTTTGGACAAATAGAGGTAGAGATAAAGGTATATGTAGAAATATATATGAAGTTAGAGTAACTAATACTTACTGCTGTAACAAACCACCCTCAGATCCCAGTGGTTAAACACAATGAAAGTTTGTTTGCTTGCTTCTCAGTCCAGTGTGGACTGATGGGAGTGGAGTTAAGAGATTCCACTCTGTGCTCTCATGCCTCTTGTTTTGGTACATAGCCTTTTCCTACCCTGTATTGTTTTGTATGGACATATCTTACTTATTTCTCTAACTAGGTGTCTAGCCACCTTTGGAATCGTATATCTCTTTGTCTGCGCAGTACCTATCATGTTTGTTGATAATTTTCTACGTGTGTAGTTGATTAAATCAAATAATAGAGCAGATTTAAAGTGGGTTGAATCATAGATGGTTAAAGCAGGGGCAAGAATTTGGACATCATTTGGTCCCAACTACCTCATTTTACAGACAAGGAAACTGAGATCTAGAAAATAGTTCTAAGACATCATTTCTGTCAGTAAATCTCACCTTATACAGTTAGCCAACTGTTTCCTATCTCATATGGAAAGGATATTATGGGACCAGAGGAGATGATAAAAGGTACCTAACTATGGTGTGCCTTGCTTCCTATTACCTTGCAAGGGAGGCTGGAGGGGTGTTTTAGTTAATCCACATTATTCACTGTCTCTGATGCTTGGCTCCCCTCTTCATCTCATAAATTTATATATACAAGGATACTTTCAGATATACAGCAGACTTAGAAAAGAATTGAAATTAGACAAAAATAAAAACAAGGTCACACATGTAAGTACCGGATGACGGGAATACACTCTTAGAACAGTGGGCAAGCCGTTGGCAGGCTTGTAAAAAAGTCCAATCTGGACTTTAATCAAGGCACTAATTTGAATTGAAACGGGTGGGGGGTGGGAAGCAAGCTCATTCCAACTAAATTGAACTCTAGTGGAGTCAGTCTCTGGTTGTGATTAGAAGCCTTTGAAAGTCTCAAAACCTAGAAAGTCTCAAAAAACTCATAGAGTTGGCAGCTCAAGGTGAGCTTGGGGAAAGGGCTTATTTCAGAATATACTTCTCGGGTGGTTGGGCTTGCTGGCCAGCAAGAAACCATGTGGCTGCAACAAATACCACATGTACAGGTCATTTCTAATTTTATGTGAAAAAGCAGACTCAAACAGGTATTAGAATTTTCCATGCAGTTTATCATTTGGTGCAAAAAAAAAAAAAAAGACACTTTGATATTAAAAGGCAAATATCTTCTGTTCATACTGTTGCAGGAAAGGGGACCCCTTCCAGGGCCTGAAACTGGGCTCTAGTCTAACACTTGGAAATGAATTGTCCGAGGAGACAAATGTGCTGACAAAGCAAGAGATTTTATTGGGAAAGGGCACCCGGGTGGAGAGCAGTAGGGTAAGGGAACCCAGGAGAACTGCTCTGCCGTGTGGCTCGCAGTCTTGGGTTTTCTGGTGATGGGATTAGTTTCCGGGTGGTCTTTGGCCAATCGTTCTAATTCAGAGTCTTTCCTAGTGCACAGGCATAGCTCAGCCAAGGTGGATGCTAGCAAGAGGGATTCTGGGAAGTGGACGGACACCCAGTGTCTCATTTTGACCTTTCCAGAACTCTTCCATTTGGTGGTGGCTTGTTAGTTCCTATTCCTTATCAGGATCTCCTGTCATAAAACAACTCATGCAAATGGTTACTATGGTGCCTGGCCAGGGTGGGCGGTTTCAATCAGTGTGCTTCCCCTAATAATACCAGACTCTCTAACTCGATGTGCATTAATGTGGCTCCTCTCATATTTGTAACGTGTATTTTTAAAGTATGATGGTTTTAAAGGAATTCTGGAACTATAAATTCCACAAAACAATGGAATTTTCTTTGTTTATTTATTCTATATTTTTCTATTCTGACATAAATAAAAAGATGGCCCTAGTGTTCAAAGACTTCTGTTATTCTCAACCATGAATTTCAGATGAACTTTCGAGTTTCAACGTTTCCCTTGCTGTAGGTCAGATAGTATTTTCAATTATTAAAAACCATCATCTTGAAGATAAGCATAATTTTGTAGCTTACTTGTAAATTTGTAATTTTAATGACTTAGTTTATGCTGAACATGAATAATAAACTATCACCTATTAAACCTGGAGAGCACCAGAAGTTACTAATATGATTTACAATGCATTGCAAAATGGGATTCATTATTATCTTGCATTTTAAAGATTTGCTGTAGACCAGTATAAACCAAGTATTTAATTAAGGAAATAGCAAGTTTTTTTAGGGCTGTGTTTTATATAGAAAATAATTATCCAATAACCAGCAAACTCATCCTTGGTAAAAAGAATTCTCTGCATTTACTGAATTCTACCTGAAAACCCATTCATCCTTTTGAAAGCCAATAAGGCATTTCTAAAAGCTTATCTAGGAGGTACTGATGGCCCCTTTTCGATCTTGCCAGCTCACCCTGTCTTTAAAGCAAGGTCAGTGGGAGGGCCTTTACTCAAAGGAGAAAGAATTTGAAGTATCCATGTTACTTTTCTTTCTTTTTTTTTTTACTTAAATTGCCTTTGTAGAGCAAGACATTTATTAGTGGGCCTTGACAGATCCTTGAGACTTACAAAATCACAGGTGGAGGGATAATAGGCTAACTTTAGATCACGCTGCAACTCCCCAGCAAGCATTCATTCGGCAGTCCTCCTCCTGCTCTGATCTGGCTCTGCCATACTGTCTATGTCTGTCTCTCACTCTTCTCTAATATTAACATCTGCTTTTGTTGATGTTTGATTTAAAAATGAGTTTCAGGAGGGCTTCTGTTTCATGGATTAGAATCTTTTTAAGTCCACTTGAATTAATTCATCAAATCAGATTCCTCTACCCTACATGGAAGATCTTTTCCCTTGCTTAGTGAAACTTTACTCATTCTTTAAGCCCAGGTCATCCAGTACTTTCGCCTGGAAAATCCTATGGATGGAGGAGCCTAGTGGGCTGCAGTCCATGGGGTCGCTAAGAGTCGGGCACGACTGAGCGACTTCACTTTCACTTTTCACTTTCATGCATTGGAGAAGGAAATGGCACCCCACTCCAGTGTTCTTGCCTGGAGAATACCAGAGATGGGGGAGCCTGGTGGGCTGCCGTCTATGTGATCGCATAGAGTCGGACACGACTGAAGCGACTTAGCAGCAGCAGCAGCAGCAGCATCCTTCCATAAAGCCCTTGTCAGCTAATCTAGTCCATACTGATCTCTACATCATTTAAATTCACATTTTAGTATTTATAACGTATTTGTGCTTGGATAGCTCATATGTAGGAATTATTATTCTCTAATGGTCTTT
Organism: Ovis canadensis; assembly: GCF_042477335.2. NCBI lineage: Eukaryota > Metazoa > Chordata > Mammalia > Artiodactyla > Bovidae > Ovis > Ovis canadensis. The sequence continues at coordinate 110,697,581 of NC_091727.1, read as the reverse complement.
TATTGGAGAAGGCAATGGCAACCCACTCCAGTACTCTTGCCTGGAGAATCCCATGGATGGAGGAGCCTGGTAGGCTGCAGTTCATGGGGTCGCTACGAGTCAGACACGACTGAGTGACTTCACTTTCACTTTTCACTTTCGTGCATTGGAGAAGGAAATGGCAACCCACTCCAGTGTCCTTGCCTGGAGAATCCCAGGGACAGGGGAGCCTGGTAGGTGGCCATCTATGGGGTCGCACAGGGTTGGACATGACTGAAGAAACTTTGCAGCAGCAGCAGTGGTCTTTCATAAAACGTGATGTAAAGTGCATAACCTTTTAATTTTAATATAAATATTAGCACTTTAATATGAATGCACATACTAGAACCAGCATTTATAGAGATAGGTTTTCTTTTAGGAAGTTATTGCTGATTTTAGAGGTGCTGCCACTGCTCCAGAATTTGGGGGGAATACTTTCAGAGAAAAATTCCATCTCATTTCTTCATGTCACATCATGTTCTTGATCCTAAATGAAATTGTGTAGCTTGAAAGCATACTTCATTTGACAGACTTTGTTCCAACTTATTTTTTTTTTAGACGTTTACAATATTTAAACTTCACCCCAAGGATAGAAGGTCTCCACTAGTGAATAGGATGTTTTGGGTTTGAACACAGTCACTAAAAAGAGTTTTGGAAATGTTTGCAGCAGTGTAACACATGTATAGCTCCCTGAGATTTAACAAGACAATCCTCATTCGTTTGTATAACTTCTACTGTATGGTTAAAAATAATCCATGGTTGCTGTGCTCTCAGAAGGCATGTGTGAAATTGTATATCCAAATTGTATATCTTATTGCCTCAACCAGAATGTAACCTCATGACTCAACCCAACATTTAAACTCAGGAAACTTACTTGAGTTCTCTGTGCCTCCCTTTTCCTATAAGTCAAATGGTTATAATAAGGTCTGTCTTATAGGATGCTATGAATACTAAATGAGAATACATAGAAAGCAGTTATATATCGAACCTGCCATGCAGCAAATATTCAATAAATATTAGCAGCTCTTGTTATTATCAATACTGGTTCTTTATAAATCCTTGTTCATGTCTACCCTCTTTTCTCAAATCCTCTGGTCACATTTCATATTTTGGATCCCAGTCATCTTACGTTAAGTGGACCATGCTCAACATTCCTGCTAAAATCATCTCTGTTTCTAAGCTTTCTCTTGAAACCTCTCAGTACCTTTCAGTAGCTTATTTAATTCTGTTCCAGCTTCAAACCCCTTGATGCCAGTTTCAATGCTTATGTCCTATTACGCTCATTGAAGTCAGAGACTGTATGTCTTTATGGTATCTACCATCATGTAAATTACGTTAATAAATAACAATAAACCATAATGAGCTACATCGAAGAACTGGCAGCAACCAGAAAAGCACTTGTAGGAAACGAATTTTTTTTTTTTTGCTGAAATGAAACTCTCCAATTTGAAGTCACATGGTGATTGGCCATAATATAGAATCACAGGTGAAGCAATTGAAAAACTCATCCCTTGTAAAATGAACATGGACAACTGATGCTGTTAATAAACAAGTCAGGGATCACTGCCTTGACCTTGTATTATATATAGATGAAAACAGAGTGGTTTAGGAGATGGAGGCTTTCCAGGGTGGTTGAATAAATGGTCAGAGGTTGTTCTACTTGAGCAACCATACAAGCCATGTTGAAAATGGGACAAGGGAGCAATCAGATCTAAAGTAGAAAATTACAGCCCAATTTGTGTTCAGGTCTCCTCTGTATCTTCTTGTGGTATCCAGAACCACTGCCTCACACCTGTTACTACATGTGCCAGGAAATTTGAGACTCTGACATTTGACAGAGCACGTTGTCAAAATTCTTATCATTCACTTGACCCAAATTAATGGAAGCATTCCTGATGAGAGCACACCAGTAAGGTTAAAACACATTAAATTGAGACCTTTTGTCTCTGCAGAATAATGTTCTGTTTTGAGATTTCTCATTACACAAAGTAATGAAACAGCCAGATCACTATGTACATCTGTGTTTGTTGATACTTGACATTTGGTTTTAAAGTGAGATTTAAGAGGACCCGTATTTAAACTGGGCTGGACTCTCCTGTGATCCAATGTATTTGCTGCCATTTGGATTTCATTTCTATAGTTGAGCATCCAGTTGCCCCAATATAAAATTAAAAAGCTTTCTCCCTTTAATTAATTATACTTACCATATTCTGTACTATTATTTAGCTCATTCGCCTTGAAGAGTTGGAATTAACTGTATCTCAGGGCCATAGACAAATGGTACTCTCAGCTAAAGTTGTGTTTTGGAGAGGTTTTGGAATAGAGTTGTAATTGCTATTGGCCCAAATTCAAACTCCTTAATCTACTAGCATTTGAGGCCTTTCAAAATCTGATCCCAGTTTGCTTTTTCCTTTCATAAATTCCCATGCATGTTCCGTGCACAAGATAGTTGCTTAATAAACCAAGTATGTTCCTCTTTTTCCTAGCTTTCCTTGTGCTTTACTGTTGTCTTCATACTTCTGTGTTTTCAAACGACCTGGCTTTTAAAGTGTAGACACTAAAGTGAAATCCCACCTTTTCTTCAAAGTTTTCCTTGTAGTATAGTCTCCACTATGCTTTCTCTCTTTTCTGTAACGTCTTTGGGCCTAGGTGCTAAGTGCTGGTGGCTAGATGATAAATGTTTTACAAAGGCAGATCTTTTCAATAAAATTATAATGGCTAAGATGTCAAAAGGACCACGTCTTATTCACTTATAAATCCTCCAGAGTACCCAGCACAGTGATAAGCTTATAAACAGCATTTACTGACCTATGATCAAGTAGTTGATTGGCCTGCTGTACCTTTGAAATTGTTATTTGATGAGTAGATATTGCCTGCCATAAGGAGGATTTTGAGAAGGTGAGAATTTCATGATGAATAAAATATGTATTGAATTTCATTTGAAAATGCAATGTTATTCTGGAAAGATAAAAGTGGTTGTTTCTTATGGTGGTGGTGATGTTTTTATTTGTTTGTTTGTTTTTGGTTATTTGCCTTTTAATTGTAATAGAATCAGTAAATCCCCTCCTGATTTAACATGGAATCTGTTGGTAAGCAGCTGTTAGGTTTCTAATCCTGAAATCCATAAAATTGGACTTTCGACTGGAATATCTATTTTTAGGAGTGCTGTATTAGACATGTTTTCGTATGGACTACTCAGAACTAAACTACATATGTAAGATAGTTGCTAACATAGAGCAGCTTGAAAAAATTAGGTTTTTGTGTCACTAAAATATTTTCAGGAACTTGAGTGTTTTCAAAAAGCTGGGTCAAAAAGTTAATATGGAGAAGGATTAAGGAATTTGAAAGATCAGGCATCTATTAGATGATTATAGTACTTCAGGATTATAACTTGGATTTTCTAAAGAATATGCACAATTCTCAGATTTCACTCTTAAAAGTCTACCTATTAGTTTAAAATAAAAACCTTCTATAAGTAGTTTTTCCAGAAAAGCATTTCATAAATTTTCTTTATTATGTAACTGAACTTTAAACGTCTAAAAATGTACGTACTTCCGCTTATTTTTTTTTTTTAGTTTTTTATTTTTTAAATTTTAAAATCTTTAATTCTTACATGAGTTCCCAAACATGAACCCCCCTCCCACCTCCCTCCCCACAACATCTCTCTGGGTCATCCCCATGCACCAGCCCCAAGCATGCTGCACCCTGCGTCAGACATAGACTGGCGATTCAATTCTTACATGGACTTTTGGACTCAGAGGGAGAGGGAGAGGGTGGGATGATTTGGGAGAATCGCTTATTTTTTTTTTTTAAGGAAGAACGGTGTTCTGTTTTATATTTTCCTTCCAAATAAATAATGACTTAGTCTGTGAAAGGTTGTTTGTGATGTTTCTATAAAAACACTAGGCATTTTAGAGACAAATTCAGAAACCCAGGTCAGAAATCTAAAAGTATTGAGGAAAAAACTTTGAAAAGGAACTTAAATATGCTTGTACTAGTACTGCCTTCATTCCTTTTATGGTTAATGCTCAAATACTTACCTTTAAAATTCACATATATACATACTACTTTAAAGATAATAAAAATATGTTGTACTCACATTCTTTTTTTTCCCCAAACTTTAAATTTTTTATTTTGTGTTGTGGTATAGCCTATTAACAATGCTATGATAGTTTCAGGTGGACAGCGAAGGGACTCAGCCACACATATACATGTATCCATTCTCCCCCAAACTCCCCTCCCATCCAGCCTGCCACATAACATTGAGCAGAGTTCCCTGTTCTATACAATAGGTCCTTGTTGGCTATCCATTTTAAATATACCAGTATTGTACTGACATTCTTTAAAGCAAGTGATTCATTTTTCTACTAATGACACTGAGTTGCTGATGCATTCATATATTCCCCATGGTGAAAGATGTCATACTTATATGTACCAGTTGGCAGAAGTTAAAGGGTTAATTTGAAGCCAAGAAATAGGAAAATGCTCCAATCCTGTGTTGTTGGCCTAAGTAGAAGCAACATTGTGCCATGAAGAGTTCTGAACTAGGACTCAGGAAACTTGGATGCTAACTTTGTGAACTTTTGGATATTCAAGCATTAATTTATTAAATTAGTATTTATTGAGTTAAGGTGGGCTTCCCAGGTGGTACTTGCAGTAAAGAACCAGCCTGCCAATGCAGGAGACATAAGAGATATAGGTTCAATCCCTGGGTCGGGAAGATCTCCTGGAGGAGGGCATGGCAACCCACTCCATGGACAGAGGAGCCTGGTTAGCTACAGTCCATAAAGTCACAAAGAGTCACATGACTGAAGTGACTTAGCATGCACAGGCACATACGAGCTAAGGGCAGCCATTGGGCTGGGTATTGGGGCTACAGTGAAATAAAATAGACAGGATCCCTGACCTGATGGAACTTATAGTCCAGTGGTGAAGACAGACATTCTTAAAATAATCACACATCTATAACCCATGATAAGTACATGAAAGGAAAGTGAAAGTGAAGTCGATAAGTCATGTCCGACTCTTAGCAACCCCATGGACTGTAGCCTACCAGGCTTATCCGTGCATGGGATTCTCCTGGCAAAAGTACTAGAGTGGGGTGCCATTGCCTTCTCCGAAGGAGAAGGAAAGACAGTGCTAAATAAGAGCCTATAACAAGGGAATTTGAACAAGTCAGGAGAGTCAGAATAGGCTTTCCCGAAGAAGTGATGACTAATGCCTGAAGATACAAACTAGGCAAAGGGGGAGAGGGAAGATCAAGCCAGATATAGGAAAAGCATATGCAGAGGCCTGGCAGAATGAAGGAGCTTGGCAAGTTTAAGGGACTGAAAACAATTAGAATGATTAGAGCAGAGGGATTGAGAATGGAGGTGGTTGATGAGACTGCAGAGATCTGCTCATAGATCGTATAAGGCTGTTTGGGTCATATTAAAGACTACTGTTCATCCTAAGATACCTTACAAGAGTTTTTGGCAAAGGTAAGTTGGGATTTGCAGTGTGAACACATCACTCAGACTATAGCATGAAGAGCAAATCGGAGCAGGACCAAAGGAGAAGCAGGGAAACCACCTAGGAGACTGTTCCGGTGGTACAGCGGAGTGATGTGGCAGGTTGCAGTAGGATGGTGGCAGTGGAGAGAGGTGGAAAGACTTAGTAGGGAGAACACCGAATGAGAAGTGCTTAGACTGGATCTAGGGATGATATAGAGTGGTATGTCAGATGACTTGTGAATTTCAGGCTTATCTAACTAGGTAGATGGTATGTCATTTCTTGACATGAAGAACACTAGAGGAATTGTGATTATTTGGGTAGAGGGCCAGGAGGGTGACAAAGACCATGCATTTCTAAGTCAGATATATTGAATTTAAGTCATTTAACCTGTTTGGGCCTCAATTCCCTAATCTATCAAATAGTGGTGGTGGTTCATTGAGGTCTCTGTCTCCTCTAGAGCAGAGGCTGGCAAGTTTTTTCTGTAAAGACTTGGACAGTGTTTTTTGGCTTTGTGAAACATGCAGCCTCTTGTTGCAACTATTACACTTAGCTGTTGTAGTTGGATTAAAGCACTATACTTCAGTTATCAGATCAATCATCCTTAGACCATGTCAACATGAACCTACCAACTGACTTGACCAATTACAGAAACTAATCAGTCAATTCAATGAAGAACCGATCATGTATTCAGTTAATGAGTCAAATTAGTATAATTAATTGATGCAGTAGACATGAATAGACATAGCTATATGAATTATGAATATAACAGACTCTGCTGCCAACTTAAGGGGTGATGATCAGGAAGGTATGGATTACCCAAGAATGTATAATCAAAGCAAATCAGAACTATCATTGTGAAATGAGGGCTGTACTAGGCATTTACTTTCCTGATAGAAGTTACTGTTTTTGCAGATGTGACTTCCTGTTCCAGTCATGGATGTTGCCACTGCTTCTGTTTTGTAGCCTCAGACTAGTGGGACAATCTAGCTACTAAAATGATATGTGTATACATGCACATTTGGGGAAATAAAACTATATGAAGAATATTTGATTGTAATCTGATTTTTCAACTTAATGTTTTGGATACATTAATTTTATTAACTTTTTGTGGAAAAATTCTTATTCTTAACTTTATGAATTATCTGTATTTTTTCTTTTTGGCACTGTGTCTTAGTTGAGGCATGCAGGATCTAGTTCCCTGACCAGGGATCCAACCCCAGGCCCCCTCCATTGGGAGTGTGGAGTCCTAACCGCTGGACTACCAGAGAAGTCCCGAATTGTCTGTATTTACTTCTCATTTGACTTTATACATGACACTCAAATGTTTCTGAAATAGCTTCCTCACATCCTTAACTGGTATATATTTTGTCTATGGCCACTGCTCAATAAATGTTTTGTGGGAGTGGAGTAGAAGCATCATATAATGTACTCCTCAAATCAGTAGATTTAGATTTTGAATAATGTGCTATTGTTAATCAAATGTTTTTCTGCTCCTCACTATTAACAGGGATGATCAAGGGTTATCCATGTTTGAACATGACTTGTGTAATAGATGTGCAAAATGAGGCTTCTGAGTATATGGACTGTGGCAATTGGGTGAATAATTGAGTATATCAGGGAAAAGTAAAACTTTTAATTGAATCATACCCATTTTCATCCTTATGAAATACTAGTTAATTTCCATTCTTTATGACTTATCATGAATAAATGTGAGAAAGAAAAACCTAAAAGCAAAAATACTTTTCATAAAATTCTTTCAATTTGAGACAGGTAAGTCAATGATGATTTATTTATTTCCATGATTTATTAAATGAGATGCTTTTACTTCATGCTCTATTATTGTTACTTAATATTAATTGAACACTAAATTTTCCTCTAGCACTGAATCCAAGCCACTCACCCCAACCCTATGATGAGTGGAACATGACCAGCATGTGGGCAAACTAAAGAGGCCAGACAAAAGAGAGAAAGTAGAGCATTACAAAACCCAGTAAAGTCTTGACTGTGGGGAGTATACAGAAGAAAAGTCTAGACATGTAGGAAATGGTCCTCAGGGAAACTGAGCAGTAAACAAAAATCTTAATAAGCAAGTTTAACATGTAGCAAAGAATGCCAGTGATGGATATCTAGGTATGCTGTTAGTCACTAAATGTTAAGTTTAGCTGTACCATGAGATGACGGGGCCTGAGATTCACCAACAGGTTCCCATTTCCCCAAAAGTACTAGAGTGAAGATACTATCCATGCCCAGGGAAGTGTAGACTAGGGAGTATAAGGAGAGAAGTCAAAGACTCGGCTCTAGAGCTAGGAACATGGATGGGGCTTAATTGTAAAGGCACCATAGTAGAATACTGAATTTACAGAGTTAGGGCAAGTCCAGCACCAAAGCTGATTTGATGCCAGACACATGAGTCACTTAGGGCTTTTAAAAATGATTCCACTTGTCTAACTGATCCCAGATTCAGGGATGGGAGGGGGAACATTGGACACAAATGTGGGGTCCTAGTGATACTGGCTGCTCATAAAAGAACATGGAGTCAAGTGTCTTATCGTTGTTGAGGCAGGATAATAAGAGGTACAAATTTCCCTTTTTCCATCATTTGACTAAAAATGATAGAAACAGTTATTAGAACAGCTTTGCTACATGAATTTGAATGCTCTTTATCTCTACCACAAATACACACACACCACTTACACTCTCATAAATAAATATGAATCCACCAGAAGAGAACAGAGCCAGCCTTAAGTGTACATAGCCTTCCCTGTGGTGAGCTGTGCCATATCCCAGCTGCATCCCTTTCTCACTATGATTGGCCTAAAATTTCCTGCACTGAACAGTCCATTGGAAAGAAATAGAGATGGTTGCTGAATGGTTGCTTTGAGGGGAAAATATTCCAGATATTTCAGGGAAGACACAGAAGCGGCAGCAAGTATCCCTTTGTAAAGGGCTAGTCCTGTAGATTCTTAAGGAGGGGTGAAATCCATTTTTACTTCTCTCCCACCTCCCCTCTTGTACCCTTCTTCCCAATAGGGCAAGTCTATCAAATCATGTTCAAACTCTTGTGCACAAGAACAAAACTCCCAATCATACATATTTCATGTCCCTTCCAAGCCTTGTCACTCCATGCTCTCCTATACTGTCCCTCTACTTGACAAACGGACCTCTTCAGCATTCTGTGAAAAGCATCAGCATATTTCCACCACACTGCATTAACTCATACTGTTCCCTATACTGATATTTATATCATGGTTCTTCCACTTATGGTGTGACTGTGAGCAAGTTATTTCACCTTCTGTAAACCTCAATTTCCTCGTGTATAAAATGGGAATAATAGTCCCTTTCTTGTAGAGGGATTGTGAGACTTAAATGAGTAATGAATAAAAGCTGCAGACCATAGTGCCTGACACATAGGATATGTTCAATATATAATAACTAATTAGTTTTATGAGCATATCTTAAATAACCTATCTCTTTCATGAAATCCCTTCTTGATATTATTTTATGTGCTTTGGACCTATTTCAACATTTCCTGTCACTTCCAGAAATTCTTAATTAACTGCCACTCAAAGATAATAGATAATTGTGATGTTGTAATTTATAGTAAGAAATAGATATTTAGTCTTCATCCACTTTTACTGGCACAGAGCTCCTAAAATCCTTGGCATTTCCTAAGCTATGTGAGAGCAATAAAGGTGTCTCTTGTTATGTTTATGAGGTAACTTTTGGACCTCACTTAAATATGGAGACTGGCTGCCAGGAAAACCAATCCTGTGACTACAAGGTTGTCACTTCAGTCCACTCCCCTGACTTCTAGGGCTGGGAACAGAGGCTGGAGATTGAGTTCAATCACCAAAGGCCAAAGATTTAATTAATCATGCATCATGCCTGTATAATAAAACATTTTTCACTCTCCTCTTTCACCCCCATCAAGAGGCTCTTTAGTCTCTCTTCACTTTCTGCCATTAGAGTGGCATCGTCTTTATATCTGAGGTTGTTGCTATTTCTCCCAGCCATCTAGATTCCAGCTTGGGAGTTATCCAACCCAGCATTTCACAGGATGTACTCTGCATATAGGGCTTCCTGGGTAGCTCAGATGGTAAAGAAACTGCCTGCAATGCAGCAGACACAGGTTCAATCCCTGGGTCGGGAAGATACCCTGGAAAAGGGAATGGCAACCCACTCCAGGATTCTTGCCTGGAGAATTCCATGGACAGACCATGGGATCAAAAAGAATTGGATACAACTGAACAACTAACACTTTCACACTTTGACTCAGTTGTTCATGTAACATTCTAACTGTTGCTTCTTGTCCTGCATACAGGTTTCTCAGAAGACAGGTAAGGTGGTCTGGTATTCCCATCTCTAAGAATTTTCCACAGTTTGCTGTGATCCACACAAAGGCTTTAGCGTAGTCAGTGATGTTTTCCTGGAATTCCCTTGCTTTTTCTATGATCCAATAGATGTTGGCAATTTGATCTCTGGTTCCTCTGCCTTTTCTAAATCCAGCTTGTACATCTGGACATTTTCTGTTCACATATTGCTGAAGCCCTAGCTTGAAGGATTTTGAGTATAATCTTGCTAGCATGTGAAATGAGTGCAATTGTATGAAGTTTGAACATTCTTTGGCATTGCCTTTCTTTGGGATTGGAATAAAAACTGACTTTTTCCAGTCCTGTAACCACTGCTGAGTTTTCCAAATTTGCCAGCATATCTTATATCATGCCAGGCACTATATTAAGCCCTCAACATGCGTTATCACATTCAGTCCTTTCCACAGTTTTATGAGGGAGGTACATTCTCTGTTTTTCCAGGTACCAGTTCTTCTCCATTTAATTATTTATTAATAAATAAGTTTATTATTGTTTCTAGGCTCAGTGACTAACGTGATGGCTGTCTTGTTATAGGCACTCAATGGAAGATTACTGGTTGAGGAAATGAATGCTGTTCTTTTGCTGTTCAACAGCCACCCCTCCCCACCATGATGTTCTACATAGGTTTCTACACCTGGGCTCATCCTTAGCTCCACCCACATTCAGATGTGTCTTTCCTAAATTAGATACCCTCAGGCCTTTTATTTCTGCTGGACAGCTGATAAATTAATCCTGATAGGATGATAGCAGCAGATAATTACTGTATGTTAATGTGTCACTCCTCCTACATACTTTATTTGCATTTTAATGGAGCAATTCTGGAGATAATCCCTTAAGGCAAAGGAATGAAACTTGAGGGTGAGAAAGCCAGAATCAGTGCCAAGCTGCAGTTGTAGGGGTGGGGAGGAAGGGTGTGATGTATATATCTCAAGAGTGACACCATATAGACAGCTGCCTACTCTATGTGTTGTGCCAGCTTTGATGAGTAATTTTTAAAAGCTAACAGTTATTATCCCTGGCTGTCATTGCTTAGTTTTTGTTTTGTTTTGTTTTAAATTATTATTAGATTTGTGGATCCTCTAGAGCAAAACCTCAAGCCCATTTGGGCAAAGATGAATGGCTAAGCCTAATAAGATGCATGGTGCTGTGAAATTAGATTAATTAACTAGGATTTGAATTGAAGTTAAATTTGTCCAAAATGTATTCCTATGAAATGTTTGTTTGCAGTGCCTACAGTATGCCACACTGAATGTAATTTTTTTTTTAATTGGGAAGGAGGGCATGTAGTGGAACATCTTAGAAGAGGAGAAAAATATCTCGCTGTATACCCTTCTGTTCTCCACAAGGCCTCAGATTAATTCACCATGGTGTATTCCATTTGGGGTCAATTATATCTTTAAGTGGTCATAAGAGTAACGTTTAAAAATTATATTTTTTAAAAAAGAGGTCATAAGAAGTATATTACCAAAAAAAAAAGAAGTATATTACCACAGATTTTAAAAGGTTTCCTCTTTTTACCTTGCCAAGATATATACACATAATCTGCTTTTATACATAGATGATTAATTTTTAGGTTGATGGAGTTAGATTATTTCCAAATAATATGATGATGTTAGTTACCACAGAGAATTAATTAAATTAAATGTTTCAGTTCAGTTCAGTTCAGTCGCTCAGTCGTGTCCGACTCTGCCCCATGAATCGCAGCATGCCAGGCCTCCCTGTCCATCACCAACTCCCGGAGTTCACTCAGACTCACATCCATCAAGTCAGTGATGCCATCCAGCCATCTCATCCTCTGTCTCCCCTTCTCCGCCTGCCCCCAATCCCTCTATTGTCACCCTGCTTATTTAATTTATAATTTTCATATATTGGTCATAAATCATGTGACCCTTCTAAATTCGCTGATTATTTTCTAGTAGTTAATTTGTTAACACCTTTGGATTCTCTATGTGTGCGTGTTAGTCACTCAGTCACATCTGACTCTTTGAGACCCCATGGACTGTAACCCACCAGGCTCCTGTGTACATGGAATTCTCCAGGCAAAAATACTGGAGCAGGTTGCCATGTGCTCCACCAGGGGATCTTCGCCACCCAGGAATCATACCAGGGTCTCCTGCATTGCAGGCAGACTCTTTACCATCTGAGCCCCCAGGAAAGCCCACAGGATTCTCTATATAGTCCTGTAATTCGCAAATAAAAACAGTTTTACTTCCTTTTTCAAAACCCTGTATCTCCTTTGTTTTATGTTTTTGTGTACCTTCTTGCATAGTCTGGGACCTGTAGGACATGATGACTAGAAGTTGTGAGTCCATAGATCCTTTTTTTGTTCCTCATCTTAGGAGAAAAATTTTTAGTCTGTAATGATTAAGTATTATATTAACCGTAAATGTTTTATAGATACCCTTTTCAGGTTGAGAAATTTCCCTTTTTTATATATACTTGGCAAAAGTTTTCTTTTTTTTAAACTTATTAAAAGCTTTGTCAAATATTTTCTGTACTTTTTGAGGTGATCAAATGATGTTATCTTTTATCCTCTCAATAGTGTGAATAACATTGATTAGTTTTTGAATGTTATACTCATCTTGCATCCCTGTGATAAACCCTATGTACTTATGACTTACTCTTTATATACTGCTTGATTACCTTTGATAATATCTATGTTTATGACAGATAATAGTGCATAATTTTTTCTTGTAATGCCCTTGTCAAGTTTGGTTATTGGTATTATACTTGCCTTGAAAAATGAGTTGGGAATATTTCCTCCTCTATTTTCTGAAATAGTCTAAGATGGTTATTATTTAGTTTTCAAGTGTTTAATAGAATTCATAAATAAAATCATCTGGGTCAAAACTTACCTTTTGAAATTAGTTTGAAAACTACAAGTTCAATGTCTTTAATAGATATGAGGGTAATTAGATTTTCTATTGTATCTTGTATAAATTTGCCAATTCTATTGCTTATAGTATGAATTTACCAATTTAAAAAAAATTTTTCCCATTTTATCTATATTTTTATTGCTGTCATTATCCTACTTAATGTCTGTGGGATCTGTATTTATAACTTTACCTTCATTCCTAATATGTCTTCCACTTTATTTGGTGGTGAAGAAATAGGTAAATTTCAAATTCCATAGCCAGTGCTTCCTAAAGTCTAGGCACTTGTTTCTCCGTCTCTTCAATAACGCTCCACTCCATCCTTCCCAAAATTCTAAAATTACCCAGAGTAATCATTTTTTAAAAATACTATATTGAGGAATAGTTGATTTAAAGTATTGTGTTGATATCTGCTATACATCAAAGTGATTCAGTCATATATATATATACATTCCTTTTCATATTTTTTCCATTATGGGTTATCGCAGGATATTGAATATACTGTAGATTCTTGGGCTATACATTAGGACCTCATTGTTTGTCCATCCTATATACGCTAGTTTGCATCTGATAATCATAAAATTCCAATCCTTCCCTCCTCCTCCCCCTTTGGCAACCACAAATCTGTTCTCTATTATTGTTGTTCAGTTGCTTAGTTGTGGTCAACTCTTTGCGACCCCATGGACTATAGCACACCAGGCTTGCATGTCCTTCACCATCTCCTGGAGCTTGCTCGAACTCATGTTCATGGAGTCGGTGATGCCATCCAACCATCTCATCTTCTGTCGTCCCCTTCTCCTCCTGCCTCCAGTCTTTCCCAGCATCAGGGTCTTTTCCATTGAGTCAGTTCTTTGCATCAGGTGGGCAAAGTATTGGAACTTCAGCTTCAGCATCAGTCCTTCCAATGAATATTCAGGACTGATTTCCCTTAGGACTGACTGGTTTGATCTCCGTGAAGTCCAAGGGACTCTCAAGAGTCTTCTCCAACACCACAGTTGAAAAACATCAATTCTTCAGCATTCAGCCTTCTTTATGGTCCAACTCTCACATCCATACATGACTACTGGAAAAACCATAGCTTTGCCTGTACAGAATTTTGTCAGCCATGTAATGTCTGTGCTTTTTAATATGCTGTCTAGGTTGGTCATAGTTTTTCTTCCAAGGAGCAAGCGTCTTTTAATTTCATGGCTGCAGTCACCATCTGCAGTGATTTTGGAGCCCCCAAAAATAGAGTCTGTGACTATTTCCATTGTTTCTCCATCTATTGGCCATGAAGTGATGGGACCAAATGCCATGATCTTAATGTTTTGAATGCTGAGGTTTAAACCAGCTTTTTTACTCTCCTCTTTCACCTTCATCAAGAGGCTCTTTAATTCCTCTTCACTTTCAGCCATGGTGTTATCTGCATATCTGAGGTTATTGATATTTCTCCCGGCAATCTTGATTCCAGCTTGTGCTTCATCCAGTCCAGCATTTCTCATTTCTCATTTCTGTACTCTGCATAGAAGTTAAATAAGCAGGGTGACAATAAACAGCCTTGACTTACTCCTTTCCCAATTTTGATTCAGTCTGTTGGTCCATGTCCAGTTCTCACTGTTGCTTCTTGACTTGCATATAGGTTTCACAGGAGGCAGGTAAGGTGGTCTGGCATTCCTATCTCTTTAAGAATTTTCCACAGTTTGCCAGCACCTCACTTTCAGTCTGTATGTGTCCCTAGATTTGAGATGTCTCTTGTAGACAGATGTTTAGGGGGGTTGTTTTTGTATCCATTCGGCCAGTCTTTGTCTTTTGATTGGAGCATTTAACCCATTGCGTTTAAGGTAATTGTTGATATGTATGATCCCATTACCATAAGCAAGGTGAAAAGGTAGCCTTCAGAATGGGAGAAAATAGTAGCAAACAAAACAACTGACAAAGAATTAATCTCCAAAATATACAAGCAGCTCATGTAGCTCAATACCAGAAAAATGAACAATCCAATAAAAAGTGGGCCAAAGAACTAAACAGGCATTTCTCCAAAGAAGACATGCAGATTGCTAATCAACACATGAAAAGGTGCTCAATCTCACTCATTTTTAGAGAAATGCAAATCAAAACCGCAATGAGGTGTCATCTCACACAGTTCAGAGTGGGCACCATCAAAAAGTCTGCAAACAGTAAATGCTGGAGAGGGTGTGGAGAAAAGGGAAACCTCTTACACTGTTGGTGGGAATGCAAACTGGTACAGCCACTATGGAGAACAGTGCAGATATTCCTTAAAAACTGGGAATAGAACTGCCATACCACCCAGCAATCCCACTGCTGGTCATACACACTGAGGAAACCAGAATTGAAAGAGACATGTACCCCAATGTTCATTGCAGCACTGTTTACAACAGTTAGGACATGGAAGCAACCCAGATGTCCATCGGCAGATGAATGGATAAGGAAGTGGTGGTACATATACATAATGGATTATTACTCAGCTATAAAAAGGAACATGAATCAGTTCCAATGAGGTAGAATAAACTAGAGCCTATTATACAGAGTGAAGTAAGTCAGAAAGAGAAACAGCAATACTGTATATTAATGGGTATATATTGAATTTAGAAAGATCTTATATGCAAGGCAGCAAAAGAGACACAGATGTAAAAAACAGACCTTTGGTCTCTGTGGGAGAAGGCAAGGGTGGGGTCATTTGAGAGACTAGCATTGAAACATGTATATTACCATATGTAAAATAGATGACCAGTGCAAGTTTGATGCACTCAAAGCTGGTGCTCTGTGACAACCCAGAGGAATGGGGCGGGGAGGGCTGTGGGAGGGGGTTTCAGGAAAGCGGGACATGTGCACCCGTGGCTGACCCATGTCCATGTATGCAAAACCTATCACAATATTGTAAAGTAATTCTCCTCCAATTAAAATAAAGTAATTAATTAAAACAAAAGAAGAATTTTCCACAGTTTGTTATGATCCACACAGTCAAAGGCTTTAGTGTAGTTAATGAAGCAGAAGTAGTTGTCTTTCTGGAATGCTCTTGGTTTTTCTGTGATCCAATAGATGTTGGCAATTTGATCTCTGGTTTATCTGCCTTTTCTAAATCCAGCTTGAACATCTGGGAGTTCTTGGTTCACATACTGTTCTCTTTATCTGTGACAGGAAAACATTTTTTTTTCCCCTGTATAAACTACTGCTATTTTCTTTCAGTGAATTTTTAATCAGTAAGAAACAATCCATTATCTTGAGTCAATCAAACCTGACTCCAAAAATAGCTACCACTTTGAACTTTAAGCGACAGTAAGTTTTCAGACTGTTTGAGGAACAACCAATAATCTCACGTTAATGTAAATGCTTGAATTAATCAGATCAGCCAGAGTTCATGGTTCTAGAGGTTGTCTTCTAAATTCCTAGGGAGAGAAACATAAAGGTAGTTAGGAAGCATGAAATCTTTAGCTGAAATCACATGAATACCTTTGAAGACAATCTTATGTGATCTTTTAAGATAAAAAGATATATATAAAATGGAGAACATGTGGGCAATATGCTACAGTTAAGATTACCTGCTGTCATTTTCATGCATTTTCATTTGGTCCTTTTTAGGTGTTTCCATTTGGTCCTTTTTATGCACAGATTTGTTTTGACTTAGTTATAAACAATAGGATGTATTTCTTTTTCCTTCAGTTAAAATTGTATCATACACAAGTTTTTAAGTCTCTGCATAGTTTTCTGTATCTTCACTATTAATGATGACATTATAGCAAATCAAGTGGTATACCACAATATAGCTATTTCCTGACTTTGACCCACTGGATTTTCCCCCAAATATTTCAGTTCTCTAAATAATGCTGAGATGAATATCTTATATACATAACTTTCCTTAATATTTTTTTAATTAGCATAGGTTCATAGGGGTGAGATTTCAGCCAAGTGTTTAATAGGAAAGCCACCTGATTCTTTTTTAAATTAGGCTAATTGCAGAGACTGTGATCATGAACTTCTTATTGGAATTCTTTACATGTTTAAAACGATGGTTAGTATTATTATCATGGGATCTCAATCTGGCATACTAAAAAACATTCTTGAGAGAGAAAGGTAAAGTATAGTGTAAGGGAAACACAGGGAAACTTTAAGGCTTTTAAAATTATGGATTTATAAGGAACCCAGGTCTAGGTGAAGGATGTGATGAAGGAATGTGGTAGGGCAAGGTGTACAGTTAATTCCACTGTAGTGTAAGAAGACATATAGCAGCTTAAGGCCTGCTGGTGAGACAGCTGAGATATATCCACTGGGAAGGCCCTTATTTCATGGAAAAGCCATTTAAATATTCTCTGTAAGGATTCAAAGCTGTAAGTGCTTCTAAGATTGTTGCATATTATATTATCTTGTATTCAGAGGGAAGTGTGTATAACAGATTGCCTAAAAGAGAGTGGTATACGATCAAGTAAACCCTATGACAGCAACTTCTACACTTGAAAGAGTCCATGAAGCTTTCAAATTCTTTCTCAGCATAAAGTTTAAGTATTAGATGAAAGTGACAACTCCATTTCATTTCTTAATTAAAAGGAGAAATGTCACCCTGACCATCATGCTCAGAAAGGTTTAAAAAAATTCAAAAGTATGTTATGTGATACAATTGGGCTAGCCTTTCCCCCTCAAAATGTACACCTTAATATTTCATTTTCATTGATTGAAAAGTCTTAGGACAAGGAAAAGGGAATATAAGAAATTAAACATGAAATAACTCCTTCTTTAATATATATCTGATTATCTGATTTTTGAATAGAGCTACTATTAGTATTATTATTGGACAAAATAATGTGACCACCCCTCCTTATATTTCCCCCTGCGTCTGCTTTCTACAGCATTCTTTTCTAACCTACATCCTGAATATTGGCTAGAGATTGCAAACTTTTAATACCAGATATCCCCCATCACTCGCACTGCAACTCAGTATATTTGATGTGCCATATTTAATTTTCCATGCTTTTTAAAATGATGTTTGAGTTGTAATGTTGTGTAGAGAGGCTACTGACTTGTCAGCCTCATTATACTGTGCTTCAGTGACTACTTCCCAAACATTAATTACATTGCACAAAGACTATTTCTATTGTTTTTAGTTTTTTTCCCCTTAAACTATGAACTTTTAATTGCTTTAAAAATTAAATGCAGCCAATTAGTGTTTATAATATTTTCTTGATTAAACACTGTTGGAGGTCCAGGCTATGTAGTATATGAAACACTGACAGCATTGCCAAAAGATAACCCACACCCAGTTCATTTTTTGTGACAAGGAGTTTGTAAATGATTACATCTCATGCCACATTTGTCAACCTATGTGTATTCTGATGTCAAGATACCTTAGAGATATAAATGACTACTTACCTCTAAGTATAGTGGATGTCACCCATGTGTTAGTCACAGTTGCTCATGAGTAAACGCTTTAAGGTGACACTGCATCAAAGAAAGTTATAGTGGGCCTAGAGGGTGATTCAGGGGGCTTCCCAGGTGGCTCAGTGGTAAAGTATCCACCTGCCAATGCAGGAGCTGCAGAAGATTCAAGTTCAATCCCTGGGTTGGGAAGATCCCCTGGAGGAGAAAATGGAAACCCACTCCAGTTTTCTCCTGGAAAATCTGATAGACAGGAGAAGCCTGGTGGGCAACAATCCATGGGGTCAAAAGAGTCTGACACAAATGAGCCACTGAACCTGCACAAGAGGTCTGTGTCTTGGTGATAGTGGTATTTTTATAAATTCTGTATGATTGCATAACCAGATGCCCAGCTTAATGAAATATTATGCTTTGTACCACTTCCAAGGAATGAGAATTTGGTAAACTATATTTAGTGTAAAACTTCAAAAAGTATTGTCTTTCTTTGGATATTCAGAAGGTGCCTACCTCCAGTTGAGACTCTTCTTCAGGGTCACCATTAGAATTGTCTGTTATAGTACTGGCTAAAGCTTCAATCAATAGAGATTTCTTGACAGAATGCCAGAACACGGACAGTTGACTGTAATTCACATGCTTTCTTGAAGACAAAAGGGTCAGAGTCAGTTAGTGTGGGCCTTAAATATTTGAAACAGACACCAAATGAGACTCAGTGGAAAAAAAAAATAGTAGAAATGCAAATTCCTTCTCAGTAACTTGAGGCCAGTATCTTCTTCAGGACTCTTACAGCTTTGGCAGAGGGGGAAAAGAACTCTACCTTTGTGTCACTGAATCCTGTTAGAGGAATTTTATATAAGCACATGAGTACTACAATTTATGTGCTGTGCTGTGCTTAGTCGCTCAGTCATGTCCAAACTCTTTGCGACCCCATGGACTGTAGCCCACCAGGCTCCCCTGTCCATGGGGATTCTCCAGGCAAGAATACTGGAGTGGGTTGCCATGCCCTCCTTCAGGGGATCTTCCTAACACAAAGATCGAACCCAGGTCTCCTGCACTGCAGGAATCTTTACCGGCTGAGCCACCAGGGAAGCCCAAGAATACTGGAGTGGGTAGTCTATCCCTTCTCCAGGGGACCTTCCTGACCCAGGAATCAAACTGGGGTCTCCTGCCTTGCAGGCGGATTCTTTGCCAGCTGTAGGAAGGTCCAAATTCTTAATCTTATTCAGCAGTATTAATTCATATGTTCAGGCAACCAGGGATATAACACTGAGTTCCTTTGAGGCTGTAGAAGGGAAAGTTTTATCATTGTTAGTTTCTATCTAGAGATGAGCTCAATTCTCCTCATTTATCCACGGAAGACATTCCATGAAGATTCACACCAGTCCTGTCTCTGCCCTAAGGCTTAAAGAATCATGTCTGGCTAAAAGGCAGCCCTGTAAATTCAGTGGTTGCTGGAATACTTTGCCTTTAGAGGCACAAAGGAAAGCACTCTAGTCACAGGACAGCTCCTTTAATGGTCTACCATGTGACTTAAGTTTCAAAACTAGAAATTAGTACCTTTAGTCAAAGATGCTGAATTTTGAAATGGCCTCTGGAAAAGCTAACTTCTAGTAGGGATAAACCATTTAGGTCTGATTAGTCGTTAATCACTTTGAATAAGCTGTTGACAGGTAACATCTGGAAAAGGAATGAAAGATGCCAGAAAGGGATATGCAGACAGATCAAGTAACCTTTGGTGAACGAGAGGAAAGAGTGATATATTTAGAGTGGGAACGCAGGAAAGGTGCTGTAGTAGGATCCTTTATTCAGTCTACGAGCAGCAACAAGCCACTGGAGTTCTGAAGAAGCCAGAGGAAGGGATTGTGGGTGTGGCTGTGAGTGTAGGAGTGGGTGTGCAGGGACTATACAAGACTGAGAGAGAGAAACTTTACCAGTTGAATTCTGTAAGAATTTGGTAAATTATTATTGCAGAGCATTGTTATTCTTTAATTTTTAATATTGGAAATCCCTTCCTTTTCTTCATGTGATTTTATGACTCTGTAAAATCTTTATATAACTTCTTGCATACATTGTCCCCCTGCCAAAATTTTGCTCCATTTTAAGCAGTCTGATTGCATGAGGGCTTGTGCGTTGCTCACGTTTAGGTTGGTGACTTATTCAACCAAATCTACTTATTCATGATTCATGAAATGAGATGTTTATAATGTGTATATTTTAAGCAGTATGTTAGACATTTTACTTGCTTCTGAGATACATGGAATTAAGTAAGCTACCAAATCTCTCTAGACCTCCATTTTCACACTTGTATTAGGAAGAGTGAGATGATGATGATATTAATGACAATGATGATGGCAGCCACCAATTAGGAATGAATCTTTACTGTGTTCCCCACACTAGAATAGGTACGTCACATATATTATTTTAAGATTGTATGTGATATTCTTTTTCTCATTATACTATTAGAATGTGTTCATTATAAGAAAAAAAATAAGACAATAGAAAGAAAATTGTCAAAACTTGCCTTAGTGCTATCATCTAGTAATCAATATAAGTATTCTATCACCTATCCATTGTTGATACTTTGATGATGTGCATATTCTCAATTTTTTTTTTTGCTACCAAACACATCCAGCGTATGTTTTTGTTAATTCTCACATCAAAATTGCAAGGTAGATATTATTATTCTAATTTTATAGATGAGCAAACATGAAGTTAAGGGAATAGAAGAGCTGATAATAGAACCCAGGTCTGTCTGACTTAAGACCTTTTTCCAATATAGTTCTTCTCATTCTTTTATAATAGAGGTATTTAGCCAACGTCTGTACTTATACTGAACTGCCGAATATGTCATTTCTTCCCCTATACAAAACAACTTGCCAGTAAGGTATCATCTTCACATTAAGACAAGATTTACCAAATAAAAATGATTGACTATACAGTTAGGGAACCAAGTCATCCAAAGTGATAGTGATATTTCTGGAAAAGTCCTCTGCCTCACCCATGAACCTGTTTACCTCTTTGCTTAAACAGAAATTATTTTTCCTGAGAGTTTCTATTAAAATGATAGCAAAGGTTCTTGTAGCTGATGAAGTGAAATGTTCTTATTCTTAAAAATCTACAGAAATGTCTTCTTCAGATATTCCACAGTGCCTTGTTCTCTAGCATCTTCCTTCCCTGTTAGAGAAGTAGTCTTCCTTGCAATGATTCTTTGTGTCAAACTAAGGTCTATCTAGAGGTTTGCAACTAATAATATTTTTGCAACCCCCAAGGGCAAAAATATTATTCTGCATAGGAGCCTTTAGCTACTTTTGTCCTATGCTTTTAGTATTCTTGGTTGTGTCCTGGTTTAAATTCTTATTTTCTTTTCTGGAAGTGACTTTCATTTTCTGAAATGATAAATCCCCATTCTCTAGCCAGAGATAAAGCTTAGGCTCAGTTATATCCCCACTTCCCTTGAACTGATGGCGAATCCAGATGACAACCTAGAGCCCTTCTCCACAGTGGAGAATCTGGATAATTTGTACCCACAAATGGGTCAAGCATATTGCATTCAGTATTCCATCAAGTCATGCCAAGTCCATGCTCTCACAGGTTTAGTTTTCAAAAGAATGGGCTAGGAGGTTGTGTATTTCCTGGCATGGAGTATACCTCTTAGTGAAATGAAAGACACTTTGCAGACCAAAAACTGGCATGAAACATACCTTTGATTTCATCGGCAAGCATGCCATATGTCACAAAATTCTACTGTTTCCTGTTATTTCATCTGAGAGCGCCTTTCCTGCACACGGCTCTGAGTTGCAGTTAAGGAAAATGGATAGTGCAGTTAATTGATGTAAATAACTTGAATTCATTTGGGCCTAAGGTAGTTATTTGCCAAATTAATAGTATGCTGAGTTTGATACTCTTTATGGGAGGTAGCATGTTACAGTGAAAAGAGCAGCAGACTAGCAATAATGAAACCTGGGTTCTCATCCAAAGTTTGCTACTACTGCCTTGCTGTGTTTTGCAAATATTTGAGGCTCTGTTTTCTCATGCAAAAGTGGGAGTAATAACATCCTGGCAAAGGACTATGTCAGACGGGTGTCAGTGTATAAATTGTAACACTGTATGTGAGATTTAAAAGTTGAAAATGTCTAAAGTACTTTGCAAAATGCAAAATACTCTTTATATATACCTTCTAATGAATGGCTGAGTAGCCATACATTTATATGAACATCGATTGAAAAAGCAGAAAGGACAGTAAATATTTCATGTTTTATACACAAAACTTGTCATTGCTAATATTCTGATGAAAAGGTAATATATCCTCAATGTAGAGAACAGGGAAAATAGAAAGAAAATAAAAATCACACAATATAATACAGAGATAATTGTCATTAGTGTTTTGATGTATTTCCTTTCAGTTTTTAATTTAAAAAAAAATAATTGGTAATAAACCTCTATGTATGAGGGGTACTGCTTTTCTGGTTAAAAATTAATAGAACTTAATTATAAGAAATTAATAAAAAGTTCTCTGTAATCAAGCCCTTTTCCCATGAAACTAGATTTAATAATTTTTCACAATTAATTTCCATTTTATATCTTATTTTTTTCATGTAGCATTATATTCTAGGGTTTTCCCAAATCATTAAAAATTCTCTGAAGCTTTTTAGTATCTAAAATTTTAAACTTATGTGTAAGTAGAGAGCATGATTGACTGAACCCAGCATTTAGCCATCAGATAACTTCATTAATTTTCAGCTCATGAACAGTCTTGCTTTATTTACACCTGACTCATGTGCCTCTCTTGCCTCACTAGATTTTTTGAAGTAAGTCCAAGATATCATATCATTTTATCCATAAAACTTTAGCAGATGGCAATAAGATATGAAGACGCATCCTTAACCTAATTACACCATATTGCACCTTAAAAATAGACAAAAGTAAAGTGAAGTCTCTCAGTCATGTCCAACTCCTTGTGACCCCACGGACTGTAGCTTACAGGGCTCCTCCGTCCATGGGATTTTCCAGGCCAGAGTACTGGAGTGGGTTGCCATTTTCTTCTCCAGAGGATCTTCCTGACCCAGGGATCGAGCCCAGGTCGCCTGTGTTGTAGGCAAACGCTTTACCTTAAAAAGAGATAAACAATAAATCTTTAATATAATCAGATATGGTGTACATTTTCAGATTTCTGGGACTATTTCATAAATACATGTATAGTTTTTTTCATTTCTTTATTCTCATGAGAATCCAAATAAGATGTGCACATGAGAATTTATAGCTTTGTGTCTTAAATCTTTTTCAATTCCTATATTTCCCTTCCCACTATTAATTTTTTCTTTGCAATTTATGTGTTGAGGAAAATTGATCATTTCTCACTGTCTTGATTTTGCTGTTTACATTCCTGTTGCTTTATGTGATAGGTTTCTCTGCCTCTAGTACTTTCTATAAACTGGATGTTAGATTTAGACTCCCACTGGTTAATAGAAATATAATGCAGAATACATATGTAGTTTTTAAATTCTGGAAGCCATGCTGAAAAAGGGAAAAATAGGTGAAATTAATTTTAAAAACATATTTTATTTAACCCAGTATACTCAACTGTTTTCACATCCATGTACAATCCACGTAAAATTATTCAGGTCAGTTCAGTCACTCAGTCGTGTCTGACTCTTTGCGACCCCATGGACTGCAGTATGCCACGCCTCCCTGTCCATCACCAACTCCCAGAATTTACCCAAACCCATGTCCGTTGAGTCGGTGATGCCATCCAACCATCTCATCCTCTGTTGTCCCCTTCTCCTCCCGCCTTCAATCTTTCCCAGCATCAGGGTCTTTTCAAATGAGTCAAATTATTAATGAGTTGTTTAAAATGGTTTTTCTTATAGTAAGCCTTTGAAATACTAAGCAAAAAAGCTACAAACCCCTAATGTATGTAGCATTTTTATAAAGTCCTGCCATTAAAATATCAGGATTTGGGCTAGATTTCTAGCTATGGCCTAGTAAGAATCTATAAAACCACTCCTTAAGAGATGACTATAAACTATGAAGTGCTACAAGTTGACAGAAACAACCTTTGAGGCACCCTGGAAATTAACCAAAAGCCTCCAACATCCAAAAGGCACCTATACTTGAGTAAACTATTGGACTCTGAGTAATAATAATGGGACTCTGGTGTTTTGCCTTGGGCATGCTCATGGGCCACACGTACTCTTCTCCACTTCTGTACACATACACATGTGCATGCATTTGCACACAAGCACACACACATAGATCAGTCAATGCCCATGTTGGGCAGGCTATACCATAGTGGGCTGGTTCACTTAATATGGAGAGATGTACAATGCCCACGTCCAGGGACATTGTTGGTAGAAGTGATACTCTCAGTGGAGTTGAGCCAGTGGGGAGGGTCAACAGTTCTCCTAATGTGAGGTTGTGATAAGCATATTTCAGTCTGAGATTGTGCACATGTACAGCGTGCCGTGGACACTTGAGAGAGCTTAGACCAGTTCTGTTCATTAACCTTGAAGCAGTGCACAGAGGAAATACAAAAGGCCCAAAGGAAAATGAAAGCTTTGGCAAGGTTGAAAATGGCATGAGCTTTGATTGTGCTCTTTCCCACACACAGATCCATTGACAGAAGATAGAAAGAACCCTTATAGGTTTGAGGTGGTTGAGGACAACCTCTGTACAGTTTCTGACTGACCACAAAGCTACAGGAACACAGAATTTACCCTTAGGAAACCAAGCTTAAAAAAAGAATATAGCAAAAATACTAATCAGAGAAATCAGCAGCCATACATCATTGGGGGATGTATTTCTCAGATTTAGCCTGGGCAGATTACTAAATAAATTTTAAAAATCTGTAGTAGTTAATTTCAGGGGAAAAAATCAGAATCCAGAGTTGTTATGTTTCCCAAAATGTCCAGATTTTAGCAAAAAATTATCAAATATCCAAAGAAAAAAATCAATCAACATAAACTGTGTCTGAATATCTCCAGATGTAATTAACAGACAAGACTTCAAAGACTTGAATATGTTCAAAGAAGAAAAGGAAACCACGAATAAAGACTTCATGGAACATGACAAAAATGAACAAACTCGTGATTTTCAAGAAGGAAATAAAAATATAAGAAGAACCAAATAGAAATAATTAAAATGAAAAATCCACTAGAGGGACTCGACAGCAGATTTAAGATGGCAATGGAAACAATCAGTTAACTTGAAGATTGAGCTATAGAAATTGTCTAATCTGAAGAACAGAGAGAAAAAATATCAAAGAAAAATGAACAGAGCCTCAGGGACATGAAGGGTAACATCAAGAATACAAAAAAAGAAAAAAGAATACCAACATATACATAATATTAATACCAGAAGGAAGATGGAAAAGAAAGTGGCAGCAGAATATGCTTAACAAAAATATTTGCAAATTTAACACAAGGACTATATTCAGAAATAAAAAAGGCCATAAAAGACATACATGCTCCAAGATGGATGAACAGGGGCACAGGGGCATTATGAAAGAAGTCAGATGCAGAAAGACCACATATTGTGTGATTCCATTTATAGAAAATATCCAGAATAGGCAAATCTATAGACAGAAATTGTATTAGTAGTTGTCAAGTGCTGTGGGGAGGTTGAATTGGAAATGAATGCTTAATGGATTTAGGGAATATTTTCAGGATGGTGAAAATGTTTAAAAGTGGATGGTAGTCATGGCTTCACAACTGTATAAATGTACCCCAAATCATTGAATTTCACATTTGAAGTGGTTCATTGTATATAATTTATATCTAAATAAAGCAGTTTAAAAAGAAATAGTAAACAAACAACAAAAAACAAACAAAAAGATCAGTAATATTGGCTCCCTGAATATTATGTTTTCAAAACAATAGATAACCTAGGATTGATACATTTACAGTTATGAATGTTATTAATTAATAACCATGCCTATAAATTGTTTTGAAATTTACATGGGGCTTTCACATGTTATATTTTATTGGGGTCATTTCCCAGCACTCTGGGGGAAGGTGTTTAGCCTTTATTATGCAAAAGGAGGGACTTTCCTGGTGGCTCAGAGGATAAAGCATCTCCCTGCAATGCAGAAGACCTGGGTTCAATCCCTGGGTTAGGAAGATCCCCTGGAGAAGGAAATGGCAACCCACTCCAGTATTCTTGCCTGGAGAATCCCATGGACAGAGGAGCCTGGAAAGCTACAGTCCACGGGGTTGCAAAGAGTTGGACACGACTGAGCAACTTCACTTTCTTTCTTTCTATGCAAAAGGAGAAGAGTTAGATGATTTCTCCAATGCCATATAGTAAGTGACAAACTCTGACTTTCTGACTCCAAGTTCACTGCCATTCCTACTCTATCAACCCTACTCTCTGTGGCAGCAACCCAATTGTAATTATTAATGCATTGTATTACTCCTTGTAGATAAATATGGAAACTTAAATATTAGAAGATGGGATAACAAAGGTGAAAATCACAGCTCAATCTGTGCTGTGTTCTTACTGAGCATTTATTGGTAGGAAGGCTGAGGAAGTCTAATAAATTTGCAGCTTGTGACCTGGAATGGCGCAGAAATCTGTATCAAACTGATCATGCAATGACCCAGCAACACCACTCTTCTTCTAGCCCTCTTTCATGTGGGTGTCTAGTAAAGGCAAAATGTAGAAAGCAACAGAAATTGTGTTGATTTATACCCAATAACATGTTTGCAGAAAGAAAGTGAAGTCGCTCAGTCATGTCTGACTCTTGCGACCCCATGGATGGTAGCCTGCCAGGCTCCTCCACCCATGGGATTTTCTGGGCAAGAGTGCTGGAATGGGTTGCCATTTCCTTCTCGAGGGGATCTTCCCAACCAAGGGATTGAACCCGGGTCTCCTGAACTGCAGGCAGACTCTTTACTGTCTGAGCCACTAGGGAAGCCTCCATGTTTGCAGAACAGCCATGTTTTTATAGTTTTACTGGTTTCACTCTTGGCATTGTAGGCTGCTTCCACTTAGATCTAAATTGCTCTTTTCCTGGACATTTTCTTATACCATCCTGGTCCATGAAGCTTATTCCCTTTGTTTGTAGGTAATACCTTACAGGTGCTCTATAGAGTCTAGAAGCCACTTTGTCTCCTTATAAGCTGCAAACTAAAATCTTGCCTAAGTTTCTCACTCATTTCTAGCACCTTCCTCTGAATCTTATTTCAAAGAATCTGTGACCCTCATGACAAAGAGGTTAAGAGTACAGGCTCTAGAGCTGGACATTTTGGATTTGAATTCTAGCTCCATTAGCTGTGTGATTTTGGTGAAATTACTTAACCTTTCAGTGCTTCTGTTTTTTAGTCTGTAAATGAGGAAAGCATATCTTATGAAATTTTTGAGGATTAAGTACAATCATGGATGTAAATTGCCTAAAATAGTGCCTGGATCATCTTTTTGGTCCTTTTACTTCTGATGATAATAATAATGATAATGAGGAGAAGGAGAAGAAGAAAGACAAGAATGACTATTTAAGCAAGCTGACAACTTGAACTTATACTAGGGGCTTGCCTCTGGTACTTGTTTTTTTTTTTTTTTTTTTTAATTTGATGTGCTAACCATAACAGCCCTGTGAGGCTCATAGGATTAATGATATTAGGTATTTTCCACACTTTACAGAAGAGAAATGGTGGCATGCTACTTTGTCATAAAGCTGGGTCTGGAACATACATTTTAGGATTCTCTCATAGGGCTCTTTCTGTTATAGCCTGCTGCCTTTGAAATGGTTAGCATTTGCCCAAAGGAGCAAAATACTTGGTGTAAACCTCAGCAATTATTATTAACCCCTGTATCCACCTCTACAATTAAGTCACTAAAGCATCTACATGTTTGTAGCATATGTTATGTTAATTGGAGTAGCTCCTTTTCCACATAATACTTAACATAATTGAAAATGAAGTTCAAGTAGTGAGCAATGAAAATGTTTCTGTTCCCAATTGTTTTACATGAAACTTGAGAGAGTTACTGATAAAATGCAAATTTCAGTGAACTAATGGATAGCAATAGAAAGCTATGATTAATATTTTCTATTGGCAAACTATGAAAGAAATTGATATCTCTGGTTGTTTAATATCACATTTAAAGCCTATTACTTTTCAAGATACTGTATTAAATGTGATGTTACATTTTGGATAAGTGTGTTAATGCTAAAATTACTATGAAATTTACAGAACCCCAGTGGATTTCATTGTAAGAAAAATGAATTGAATATGATTGTTTACTAGGGGAAATAGGCAGCTATTGTTCTTCTCCAAAGAGTAAAAAGGCTTTTATACATTGTTACCTTCAATTTTTTTGAAGATTGTTCCCCGTATTAAGTGTTTAGCTGATTTACATAATCTACCACAAAGGATATTGAGAAGTTATAAGAGAAAGACAATTTGAAATTACTTTAGGTAGTTGCTGGAGTTCAGAAGAGATGGTGTGCTGGAGATAGATGTCAGTACAACTCAGAGATGTATTATTATTTTCAAATTACCCGGGTATAGAAGTATGCTAAGTTCCATTCAGTTCAGTCACTCAGTCATGTCTGACTCTTTGCGACCCCATGAACCGCATCACACCAGGCCTCCCTGTCCATCACCAACTCCCAGAGTCCACCCAAACCCATGTCCACTGAGTCAGTGATGCCATCCAACCATATCTTCCTCTGTCGTCCCCTTCTCCTCCTGCCCTCAATCTTTCCCAGCATCAGGGTCTTTTCAAATGAATCAGCTCTTTGCATCAAGTGACCAAAGTATTGGAGTTTCAGCTTCAACATTCGTCCTTCCAATGAACACCCAGGACTGATCTCCTTTAGGATGGACTAGTTGGATCTCCTTGCAGTCCAAGGGACTCTCAAGAGTCTTCTCTAACACCACAGTTCAAAAGCATCAATTCTTCAGCATTCAGCTTTCTTTATAGTCCAACTCTCATATCCATACGTGAGCACTGGAAAAACCATAGCCTTGACTAGACAGACCTTTGTTGACAAAGTAATGTCTCTGCTTTTGAATATGCTGTCTAGGTTGGTCATAACTTTTCCTCCAAGGAGTAAGTGTCTGTTGATTTCCTGGCTGCAGTCACCATCTGCAGTGATTTTGGAGCCTCCCAAAATAAAGTCAGCCACTGTTGCCACTGTTTCCCCATCTGTTTGCCATGAAGTAATGGGACTGGATGCCATGATCTTAGTTTTTTGAATGTTGAGCTTTAACCCAACTTTTTCACTCTCTTCTTTCACTTTCAAGAGGCTTTTTAATTCTTCTTTACTTTCTGCCATAAGGGTGGTGTCATCTGCATATCTGAGGTTATTGATCTTTCTCCTGGCAATCTTGATTCCAGCTTGTGCTTCTTCCAGCCCAGCATTTCTCATGATGTACTCTGCATAGAAGTTAAATAAGCAGGGTGACAATATACAGCCTTGACGTACTCCTTTTCCTATTTGGAACCAGTTTGTTGTTCCATGTCCAGTTCTAACTGTTGCTTCCTGACCTGCATATAGGTTTCTCAAGAGGCAGGTCAGGTGGTCTGGTATTCCCATCTCTTTCAGAATTTTCCACAGTTTATTGTGATCCACACAGTAAAAGGCTTAGGCGTAGTCAATAAAGCAGAAATAGATGTTTTTTTCTGGAACTCTTGCTTTTTCGATGATCTAGCAGATGTTGGCAGTTTTGATCTCTGGTTCGTCTGTCATTTCTAAAAATAGTTTAGAAGTAGTTATACACAATTTTAAAAAAATCCTGCTCATTGAATGTGAAATATGAACCAGAGATTCTGGGCCCTCATTTGGGCATGAAGTAAGTTGTTGCCATTTATCTAACAGGATATTATGAAATACTCAATAAATCTTTAAAGTTATGACATATATTTTTCCAGTTCCCAAGAACTTTGACCGTATATCTGTGTGTGTGAGTTTTGGAGTCCACATTTCCTAAGTAGCAATGGAGAGTATAAAATGAGAGTAAGTGTCCAAAATAATTGGTCTAAAATTCTTGATTTTTTCTTTTAAAATCATTTTCCACGTTAGAGGGTTTTTGTAGAGCCTGGAAGCAACATCACCTTTTCCATTCTCTCTCCCTGCTTGCCTCATGTGATCTAGCATCCGTATCCATAAAAATGTTTAGAGTTTTTATCCAAAAATATTGAGAACAAATAGATACAAGAAGCTGGGGAGGGGGGCAGGAAACAGAGCCTATACAGGAAGAGATGTGAGATTAATTAATCATCACTATTTAGTTGTGGAATTAAATGACTTTCATTTTTCTCTTTCAAAATGGCCTAAAGCGCCTGCTGGGGTGCTATGAGGAAATCCACTGCAGCTGTTCTCACAACTGAGTCAAATCAGTTGTTTTGGAGGAATATTTTTCCAGAAGGGACCTTTCATGCTCCCATTTTTAGATTTTGAAAGCACTAATAAAACAGTTAGGTTAAACAAGCTCATGTAAACCAATACAAGTAGACAGAATTTCATTTCAACTCTTGAGTGCTATCTCTGATATGACAGAATATCTGTGTACCACAAAAGCAGTCTACTTCTACAGGTATCATTTCCTGGATAAGGAGACCCATATGCAATATGTAAAATTCTCAGCCTGTCTCCTGAAAAATGATGATTTGCTTTTCTTTTTATTTACTAGAATATTATGACAGTATCCACGAAACCCCATAATATTTGGCCAGTTCCGTTACAAAAGCCATATGATATCATCATACACACATTGATAGGTATTTTTTTAAAAAACATAATCTAATTGCATCAAACTCAAATTTATTTGGTATATAAGTAAATGAAGTCAATCAAACAGTTGGAGTGTAATTAGTTACTAACAAATTGCTTTCAGAAAGATTCTTACCTTTATCAAGTTTGTCATATTTTTCTAAAACATGTAAAGCAACTGATTTCTGTGCAGCCACTGATCTGCTTTCTTCTTAGTATAATGTTCCTTCATCTAAAAAGGGGAAAAATAAAAAGGGCAAACAGCAAACTATGAAAGATAGTTTCAGCAAATATTATAAAGGCTTAATTTATTTGCTTTATTATACCAATATAGTTTAATTTTTAAAAAAGTAAGGTTCCCAGTCGATAAAGACACAAAAACCATAAATAGTTCACAAGAGAAAAAACAGAACTAGAAAACACAAGCAGAGAAAATATCCAGCCTCACTAATAATCAAGGAAATGCAAATTAAAGGAAGAAGATCCTTTCATTTACTTATTTCAAATAAGCATTAAAAAGAAATACTCAAAGTTGATCAGGGTACGGCTGAAGAAGAGTGTTCCCACACATTGCTGACAGCAGTGTAAATCATTACAGTCCTCCAAAGCCACAAAAATGTTCAAATCTTTTGGCTCATTAATTCAACTTCTTGGAATCTACCCTAAGGAAATAATAAAAAATATTGAAGATGTTCATATTATTTTTATATGCTTCCCGTTATAATACTTATAAATAGAAAGGGAAGAATATAAATACCCAATAATAGGGGAATGGGTGTGTAAGTTATGATACATCCATACTATACTGCCATTAAAAATGATTGTTACACAAATTCTACAGAAAAATGCAAAAAACATTTACAGAGACGTAAAGAACATGAAAAAATATCTGTGTACATTAGGACTGTAAGGAAATGGGCCAGAGTGACAGCAGTAACTCTTACTTGGCTGGTAAGTTTATAGGGGAGCTTTCTCCCTCAAGCAATTATGCTACTTTTAAAGCTATTCTCACCCACCATGACAGTTCAGTACATAAGTGTTTGCTCAAGAAAAACAAAGAAAGGTGAGAAAAGAATCAGCCAAGATTTCACATTCATTTCCTAAGTCCAGTGTTTTCTGAATCAGTCAATCTGCATTAAAATAAAAGGTCATTATTAAAGACAAATTATTGTAATAATTACAAAGAGTACTATCCCCCTTTGCTAGGTGTTCTCCAGGTACTTGGTACTCTCATTTCCTCTTGTCTGGTGTGCTAAGAAGACCTGTTTTCCTTGGGTAATGTGCTTTGTTTTTTTCTCTAGAGTGGAGTGAGCCTTTTTAGTGAAAGCCCAAACTTGTAAACAGTTTCTAGGAGTAGGACAGATCTGTTTTCCAGTATGAGAGGGCAGCCATATGTTAAAGAACAAAATATGGAAAGAAAATAACAGAACAGATAAAAAGGAAGGGAGGTTATGCTCAACACATAGATGTATACACAGACCCATGGATTCAAAAGCAATAGTTTACTTACACTACCCTATAGTAGACTGGAATGAGTGTGAAGGGTTGGGAAAAGGGGCAGGAAAGGAAGAAAAGGGAGCTGAGGGGAGGGGAATGCAAAGTTGGCTTTGAATATACCCACCATTTTTTGGGTCAGTCGATCTAAACTTCCCTTCAACTTCATATACAGTCATGGGATTTTAGAGTTGGAGGAGCTCTTTGAGATAATCTAATCTCCTATGACCTTGAGATAAACTAAAGTCTCCAAAAGAGGGGAAGGTTGTGTACCTTAGGCCACTCTTCCCGGTATTCTTCTGAAAGACAAAGTAGAACAGTGATGGGGTGTGGTCTTTGGAGACAGATTGTATGAATTGAAATCTCGGCTGTACTGCTAGTTACTAGCTGTGTGACCTTGGGCAAGTCACCTAACTGCTCTGTTCCTTGGTTTTCTTTATAGAATGGCTATAAAAATAATACCTACCTCATAGAGTGCTGTAAGAATGAAAAGATTTAATATGTGAAAAGCATTTAGGACAGTGACCAGTAGGCGTGATACCTGCTATGAGGTAGTTACTGCTGTGGCTGCTGCTGCTTCGTTGTGGTTGTGCTAATCCTACCATTGCAAGGCCAGTAATTTCCCTACACCAAGTTGTCTCTCCCTAGCCTTATGATGACTAAAGAAATAAACATAGAACCTCCTTGGGTCTCCTCTGAAGTCACCTTGGAGTTTATCTTGTTAGCAAGTAGAAAGTGGAAAACACAAGGGTAAACCACAGGTGGTGACATTTGAATTTATACTATGCGATCTATCAGGATGAATCTTCTGCAGTAGGAAAGATAATTGACTTCTTTTTTGTTTAGTCTGTTACATAGGAGCATGTGTTTTACCTACACAATTGCTTTTTTTATTATTCATCAAAATAATTGAGAAATTAAAAATTATTTTGGTGTGTATTGCATTATATGTACATTTGGTTTTTCTGTGAGTTGACAATATCATCATGTCTAAATGACATTGGCTTGTCAGTGGCCCTCCAGGATGCCATGTTGAGCACTGAATGAAAAAGTCAATTAAGCAAATATGAGCATTTTCCTTACCATGGCATATTTAGAACAGCATCTTTTCAGATGTATTGTGTTTTCAAACTTCGTTACATTTAAAATATTAATATTTTTCTTAATGTTTTATCACTTTTTATTTTCAAAAGGTAAACTAGTTGTGAGTAATGTCAAGCTCTGTCTCTCAAGACCTGGGTAAATCTCTATTATATACTTTCACAGCTCTAGGCACACCATTATATATGCCTCCATATCATGTGTCTAAAGAGAACTAGAATGTATTTTCTGCCATCTGGGTCCACTGATGTAAATTTTAAGATAAGAAATTGTGGTTGAGGGTTAGGGAGCAGGGAAGGATTATTTTCTCTCTCTCTCTCTTTTTTTTTAAACCAATTTGTGGTGTAAGATTGTTTCTAGGCTATACTCAATGATTATAGCTGTGAATAGCTGTGATGAGAACATTAAGAATGGTTCAAAATGGATATAGGCATCTCTCACTCTCTCTCCTCATCTCATTTTCGTGTTGCAAATACATATACTGAGGGAAAGAAGAATGTCTTAATTTCTATATGTAAAAATAGAGGAGATTTTAACATGATAAATCATAGTAACCAAAATACAGTGTTAGGTATTAGAAGTGAAATGGTTTTCATTTTTAAATTGACAGGTTTGAGTGATGTAAGTTTATAACCAACTGAGACTTAACAGGGAGCATTATTCTGACCATATCTCTGCTATGTTAATCCCAGGCAGAGTGAACCAAAGGCTTCACTGAAAAAGCAAGTAAGAGTTGGGAAGTGTGTTTAGAAAGTAGAACAATACCTATTTATCTCCATATTATGACATTTTATTAAACATTTTATTATTTTTTTAATTATAAGATTATTTGACATTTTTCTATTATCAATGACCTTATATGGAAAATAGCTCTCCACCCCTGCTCAGTAAACTTTCAGTCTTTAATAAACAAAGAACTGTATGTGTTAGTTAAAATGAAGTGAAATAAATGTTATTAATGTCTCCTTTTCTGGGTGAAAGTCCAATCTTCAGCTGCAATGATGCATCTCAGAAGTCTGTTATTGTTACATTTCTCACCGCGCACTGTTTGTAGCTAAATCAAGGGGCTTCTCTGGTGGCTCAGACAGTAAGGAATCTGCCTGTAAAGCAGAAGACCCAGGATTTAATCAGGAAGATCCCCTGGAGAAGGGAACGGCAACCCACTTCAGTATTCTTGCCTAGAAAATTCCATGGGCAGAGGAACCTGGCAGACTACAGTCCATGGAGCAGCAAAGAGTCAGACATGACTGAGCAACTAACATTTTCACTTTCACTTTCAAGGCCTAAAATCCAGACAACTGCCTACCTTCTGAAGAACATGCTATGGGAACTTGAAAAGAAAGAGATTAAAATTGCCCTTAGATGCTCATTGGAATTTCAGTGGTTGTAATGATGGTGGTGGTGGTGAACAAATAAGCAGTCCTTTCCCAATACCTTCATGTTTAATGCTTAGATAGTACTTTGGTTTGTTTTTTGGGAGTTATTCTATTCTACTTTGCAGTAGAGTTGTTTGTTATCACTTATATTACAACTGTGAGTTCCTTGGGTGCAGAGACTATGGCCTGTTCATTTCTACATTTTCTCTAGCCCCTTCTGTAAGTCTTGACATTGGTTTGTTTAAATCATTTAGCAGATATTGATCAAATGTGTACTATATGCAAGGCACTGTGCTCATTTTAGGAATATAGAAATGACTAGAACAGATAAAAATATCCACTTTCATGGAGGTTATATTTTCGATTGGAGAGACATGTGGCAGACAATAAACAAATAAAATATACAATATACCATTTAGTGACAAGTTCTATGAAAGACAGGAAGGAGAACGAGAAATGACATTTTTTAGTGGTTTACAATGAGAGGTTGCAAAGGCCCTGAGGTGGAATTGTGCCTGGTATTTTCAGAAACAGCAAGGAGGCTAATATCGGGTTGGCCAAAAACTTCATTTGGGTTTTTCCATAACACCTTATGAAAACCCAAACAAGCTTTTTGGCCAACCCAATACATCTGGAGTGGGTGACATAGGAAGGAATATCAGAGGATGAGTTTGGAGAGGTTAGGGTGGGGAGAGGTAGACATTGTAGGAGTCCACCTAGGTCATTGTAAGAATTTCAGCTTTTATTTTAAAGGACATGACTGAGTGACTAAACTGAACTGAAGGTGCCAATAATGCTTTTGAGCCAAAAGAGATGATATGACTTAGATTTAAAAGCTTCATTCTGGCTGGAGTGTGAGGAATGTGCTATAAGGGAGCAATGGTGTAAACCAGGGGACCAATTAGGAGGCTTTGGCAATAATTCTGGTGTGGTATTGGGGAAGTAGAGGATGCCTTTGGATTCTGGATATATTTCAAAGGTAGTACCAACAGGATGAACTGATGGATTATATGTGGAATGTGAAAGATGGGAATCAAGCATGACTTCAGAGTCTGTGGCTTGAGCAAACAAAATAATGAAGTTGCCTTTTACCAAGAAAGAGAAGACTATGAAAGAACATGTGGGGAAGGGGTGGGAATCAGGAGCTCAGTTTTGAACTCAATACATTTGAGATACCTTTTAGATATCTAAGTAGATACACTGAGAAAGCTGTTGGATACTCAAGTCTGTGGCACAGGGGAGGGACCTAGGCTGGAGCTGTGAATTGAGGATTTTAGATTCTGTATGTAAGAAGGCATGAACTTAGATTGTTGCTGAATCACCAGTATATATTCATTTATCTGCTTCCTCTCCAAGGATGCTCAGCTCTGATATCAATTCAAGCAAACAAGGTGCCTCCATAGACCACTTACGGAATTTGTAGGTTCAGGAGTTAAATAGTTTTTACTATGTTTGTGCCTAGAGTAATGCTAAGTGGTATGGGGTATATAAAGATGCATAAGACTCAGAGTCTGCCTTCAAGGATCTTAATATGTGGTTAAGGCCTCAACTAGTGAAACTGTTCATGCTGTGAAACATTGTGTACCTTTGAATGCTCATCAGTCAATCTATCAGCTTTACAGAGTGATTTCAATGTTCTTTTTGCTATACATGTGATAGAAATTTCCAAAAGTGAGATACTGTACGTGACAAAATAGCCACCATCCAGATGTCAGTAGATTTCTTTGAAAATGCATATGGTGAAGAGCTGAAGAAAAATCAGGGAGTCATTTTCACTGCAAAATAAAATCATGGCCTTGTTTGGTTTCAAGCTAAGTTTCTTTAACATTGTATGAAAGGGCCAAGTTGCAAAGTTGCAACAGTGCAGGAAAATGATGACAAAATAATATATAGAATGAAAATAAGCACATGTTTACAGGACTTAAAACTTTTCAGAAGGCTTTGGCATCTCAGATGGTGTTTGAGCTTCTCAAACCGCTCTGTGCTCAGTAAGGGGGATAATGCCTCTACT
Source organism: Ovis canadensis (assembly GCF_042477335.2). Taxonomy (NCBI): domain Eukaryota; kingdom Metazoa; phylum Chordata; class Mammalia; order Artiodactyla; family Bovidae; genus Ovis; species Ovis canadensis. The sequence goes on along the minus strand of NC_091727.1, from coordinate 110,660,772 downwards.
GGTCTTAAGAGCCTTATGACTCCTAGCTCAGCGTTCTGTGGGGAAGGGGATTTCTTTCAATGATTTATCATGAAGTTTTAAGTTTCTATTTCTAAACCCGATTTAGATCCTGCTGTTTCTACACCAGTATACCCACTAGAAGTGCTGTTTATATCCTCTCGGTACTATGAAGAACAAAAATTTACCACCACCTAACTCATTAAAAATGCTCTGCAAGCCCGAGGCGCAGAAGCCACAATATGAACACAGAGAGCTCAGTCCCCCTTAAGGACACTTTATTTCATGAGCCTCTCTAACTCAGATTCATTCTCTTCCTCGGAGCCCCTTTCTTAAATGCAATATTAAACCAGAGGCAAGAGCGTGTTTTTTTCTGAATGTAGTTCTCTTACCAGTTTTCATTTCAAATGTAGGATGTGCTGGGTTAATATTTGTACTTCTGGCCACTTTAAAATCTTATAATTTTTTTTTTAATCTGACTGCAGACTTTAACATTAGAAACATGCACACACCGTAGAACAGCACAGTCCTTTATTTGCATTCTGTTACAAATATTTTTGAAGGCTGTCTCTTTTTAACCTTAAGTATTTTCTGATACTGCTACCTCCAGCTTAATCCTAAATGCTTGATGAAGTATGCATGGAACATAGTGTTATTATTGCCCCAGGCTAGTTTCATGTCATACAGTTTGTCTTTGGCTCCCCTCCTTTGATAGTATTATCAGGACCAATTGTGAATCTGCCAGGTGCATTTTCTTGCAAAAGGACAAATCTAAGCAAGCTTGTGTTTTTCCATCCCTTTTTCAGGACTGCTTACACTAAAGGAGTTCCTCTTCCTTTTTTCATGAAACTGAGCTTGCTTCATCAGAGATGGAGCAAACAGACTGCAAACCCTACCAGCCTCTGTCAAAAGTCAAGCATGAAATGGACCTAGCTTATACCAGTTCTTCCGATGAGAGTGAAGATGGAAGAAAACCAAGACAGTCCTACAACTCCAGAGAAACTCTGCATGAATATAACCAAGAGCTGAGGATGAATTACAATAGCCAGAGTAGGACGAGGAAAGAAGTCGAGAAATCTACCCAAGGTATGTTTTTATTGGATTTTTATAGCTAATATGATTTCTCACTAGGGAATGGGTTGTGTGCATAAACTTATGCTTTGGAAACAAATTTGCTAATGTTAATTGGTTAATAATTCGTACTTCTTACATATGCTTAGTGAATCTGTTTCATGTGCCAGTCCTAACTGTGGTTGTAGATTACATGTGCTTTTTACGGATTATGCATGAGTTTGCATGCAGCAATCCTCTTATCAGAGCATTCAAAATTTGCTTAATCCTACAAATAGCCATTTACAGACTGAAGGATAAATAATTTATAGTAAGATGAAAAGTAAACAGCTAAGTGCTTTTCAAGCCATTGCCTATGTGGGACGAAAGTCTCAAATAAATCTTCAGCATCTAAAAGAGCTGTAAAAAGGTTAGTGGAGACTACCAAGCAAAGGTCCAGAAAGTTTGTCGACAGAATGCTGAAACCTTGTGCAGCACAGTCCAAAGGGAAGGTAAGAATTGGTTGGAACCCTCTCTACCACAGCCATGATATGGGGCATATCCTTTGGACAACCTAATTTCTCAATTGTGGATTGACAAGATAGTTTCTAATAAGTAGACAACAGGTAGATAGAAATATGATTTCCTTATCTCTATTCAGATGATAAAGAAGTGGTATTAGACCCCATTTTCACTTCATAGGAAAAAAAAAGAGATACTGATGTTGGTACTGATTACTTTTTTTAAAAGAAACAATAAGTCTGTGTGGAGATTTTTTAAAAAAATGATTTGGTTATCTAGATCAATGGTTCTCAAAGCATGGACCCTGGTCCACCAGCAGCAGAATCACCTACTGACTTGTTAGAAATGCAAATTCTCAGGGACTACCACAGACCATGCAAAATTCATACAAATGAAAATTGCTTTATTGGAATCTTACATTAGAAAAATTTTAAATTGAGCCAAAATTTGAGATATTCATACCAACATTTAGATATACACTAAATATTTATTTTAACTATGTTACTAATGTTTTCAGTTCAGTTCAGTCGCTCAGTCGTGTCCGACTCTTTGCGACCCCATGGACTGCAGCACGCCAGGCCTCCCTGTCCACTACCAGTTCCCGGAGTTTACTCAAACTCATGTCCATTAAGTTGGTGATGCCATTCAACCATCTCATCCTTTGTCATCCCCTTCTCCTCCTGCCTTTAATCTTTCCCAGCATCAGGGTCTTTTCAAATGGGTCAGCTCTTCGCATCAGGTGGCCAGTGTATTGGAGTTTCAGCTTCAACATCAGTCCTTCCAATGAATATTCAGGACTGATTTCCTTTAGGATGGACTGGTTGGACCTCCTTGCAGTCCAAGGGACGCTCTATGGACGGAGGTTTGTGACATTGTACAGGAGACAGGGAGCAAGACCATCCCCAAGAAAAAGAAATGCAAAAAAGCACTAATGTTTTAGCTCTTAACATACTTGGTAAAAGTTTTTTATCTGTGTTTTCAAGAACTTCATTTTAGTCTTCCCTATTTAGTCTGCTGAAGACTGCAACTTTGAGCATTTTTTTTTCTTCTGCATAACTGGACATTGGGCAATATTTTCATATGGGATTTTTTTGGCTCTATTATACTTTAAGCAATGTGTAATTACCATCAATGTTTCTCTATAAGATTGTCTTTACAGAATATGAACTTATAATTGTGAGTTGTGGCTTATAGAATCAGTGTATAGTGTGCTTGACCTAAAATGTTATGAATTTAAATAAGAATGCACTTCTGGTGAGAGTTTGTTCTAAAAATATAAGTGATTTTATATTGAGTCAGTATAAAGACCTAGCCAGATTTTGTCTGCATGCATTGTGCTCAAAATAAATTTTGAGATGAGAGAAAGTTTGTCTTCTAAAATGTCATCCTAATTTCTCTTTAATAGCCTATTATTATTCAGTAAGCTTTTATTGAGCACTTGCTATGTGTCAGGCTTCCAGTCAGATGGTTGGGATGTAGATGACCATGATAGTTTCTGCTTGTAGGAAACCCATAATGTTGTGGAGAAAATAGACATCTGACAAATCATTTCACTTAAATGTAGCAGGTACATTTACAGAGAAATAAAGTGCTATGGAAGTACATGAGTGAATCAAGATCCATAGAAAAGTGATATTTGATCAATTTTTTTCACATTTGAATAAGAGTTTACCAGGAAAAGGACAAGGGCTTCCCAGGTGGTATGATGGGAAGAATTAGCCTGCTAATATGGGAGATGCAGGTTCGATCCTTGGATGGGGAAGATCCCCTGGAGGAAGAAATGGCAACCTACTCCAGTATTCTTGCCTGTGAAATCCAATGGACAGAGGAACCTGGTGGGTTACAGTCCATGGGGTCACAAAGAGTTGGACATGACTGAGTGACTGTACACACACACACACACACACACACACACACACACACACTCCCTCACTCAGGAAAAGGACATTCCAAGAGGGCAGATTCTTTTCCAGTGGATCTTCCCCACCCAGGAATCGATTTCAGGTTTCCTGCATTGCAGGCAGATTCTTTACCAACTGAGCTATCAGGGAAGCCCAGAGGGTAGGTTAGCAGGTGCAAAAGCATAAAACTGTGAAAAGGCTTAGCATGATGAAAATTTCAATATGAAAATTGGTGCATTGGCGTCAGGTCACAAAAAGTCTTCCATGCCCAAGTTGGGAGTTCCATTTTTTCCTTTCCACATTTTTTTAAAAAGCTTTTAAGTGATAGAGAATTTCCTGATGACTTATAATTTTTCGGATGAGAAGTGTAGCAGAGTATTGTAGATGTGTAAGCAGCAGTGTAGAAGATTGATTGCAATTGGGGGAAATTCGATGCAGGGAGACCATCTATGAAGCCACTGAATTAGCCCAGGCTAAGGATGGTGATGAATGTCTAAACTCTGGCTGTATCAGTAGAGGTGAAGAAACATATTCAAGAGGTATTAGTGTGGTAGAATTGATAAGCCTTAGTAATTGATTACTTGTCGAGTTTGAAAGAGATAACAAAGATTATTCTGAATTTCAAGTCAGAAAACTGGGAGGATGGTGATCCATTTACCAAGAGAAGAAAAATAGGACGAGTGGGTTTGAAAGGGAATGAGTTTCTTTCTGAACATGTTAGGTTGAAGTTGCTTGGGTGACATCCAGGTGGATTTTCCTGCCAACCAGTTGTTAACGTGTGTCTAGACTTCAGGAAAGATCTGGACTGTTGAAATAAATAGACTTGAGTTCACTGATATCTTATAGGAGATGCCTGGAGATGGATGAGATTACCCAGGGAGAATGTGTAGAGTGAGACCTGAAAAAAATTAAGGACCAAAACCTGAATCTATCATCCATGAACTGAAATAAACATGTTTTTGACCTATTTTAACTAGCACCATCATTTGCTATATTGACTTATGTCAAGTATAAAGATCTAGGAAGTGAGAGTTTAGAAAGTTAGGGTCTTCTTGTCACTGACTTCATGATCTTTAGAGACACCCAGGAGGGAACATATGTGTCTCATTAGGGGAGAAATGAATTAACCTACACCAGGCAAAACTGTGGGCCCCTGATTGTCTTTTTTTGGTGAAGTCTGGAATCCTCTGTGTTATTTTGGTCCATGTATACCTTTATGTATAAGAAAATGTTCTTGATTTTTGCAAATATATGGTAGCATCTTGCATCAAACTAGCTAGAGGTAACCTGACTCATTATTTTTAAGGAATAAAATTCTTAGAAAATCATTGAGTTTTAAGATAGGAAAGAAGAAAGTTAACATAAGTTTGACTGGGCACCAGCTATAGTATCAGACGCTGTGCTAGATGCCTTTTAAGCTCACTAACTGTGCAGCCTTAAGCAAGTTACCTCAGCTCTCTGAGCCTATAAAGTTGACCGCAGAGTTGACTTCATCGTCATCAATACCATAATCGCAATAGAAAAAATAAAAGTAGCAATAAGAATAAAAGAAAACTTGAATAGTACCTGCTGTGTTCCAGGGCTCTACTGGATGCTTAAATTTACTCGTCATGAATGCCTTATGAGATGAGATGTTATCTCCAGTTTACCAATGAGGTAACAGGCTCGGAGAGAAATAACTTGCCGGTTTTTACAGCCAAGAAGTAGTAAGAGTTGGCATTGGAAATCAAGGCTATGACTCCAAAGTTTCCACTGTTCACTGTGCTACACTGCCTCCCATATGTACATCATGAGGTGTTTGTGAGGATTAATTGTGATCATAAATGTGAAAGTGTTTAGGAACTCGGTAATTGTTAGTTTCCTTTCATTTGCTTCCCTAAAATCCTTTTCAGCTTCTTTTGTGTTCAGTGACCAAGGTTTTACAAGGAGGTTTAAAAAGCCTTTGTGTTCTGATTTTCTTTAGTAAGGGGCAAATGATATGCTATATCATACTCAATATTTATAATGAAATATTTCTGAGTCTTGTTTTATTTTTCACTTTTTAGGGAACTTACTGTGTCATTCAATTCAGGACTTGCTTGGGGAAATATTAATAAGAGGAAATACTTGATCCTATTTTAAATCTTCATATTCTTTATTTGCCGAAAGTGCAGAATCCATCCCCACCCCCACTATGTACACAGAGCACTGGATTTTAAAACCAGTTTTCTTATTTTCCAAAAGCTTTCTAATTAAGAGATGGACACTAATCTAATATTACACACAATTCTTTGCTAATAGGATGAATGAGCCTTAGGCAAGCTTATTTTATATGATTTTTGGCAGGTCTAATAGCTGGGGTACATTTCCTGGAGGCACACAGGCTAGCAGTTGTTCCCAAGCAGCCTCACTTCCAAGTGAGGCATCAATTAACTAAGAAATGATTATACAATGAATGAAAATATGTGGATATATAAATCAAAGATGATAATTTTAGTTATGAGAATTGCCCTATGATTTTTATAATAAGTAAGATTGGTTTTGAATATAGCTGCTTTACTGAAAAGTGATTATGAATGAAAGTCACCCATGTATAACAAATAGTATGAGGAAGAGCTGTTACAAATCCCACGGGATCATAGAATCTTGAGAACTGCATCTGACACAAACATTTCATTTCTTCCTTCTTAACCTCTCTTTTGTGGCTTCTCTTTCTCCTAATATGGTTTTTGTTTGTTTTTCTGCTTTCTGTATTGCAACCTAAACCTAAATCTCACATTATCGCCACCTGGTGGAGAGAAAGTAAAATTGCCAATCTGAATTTACCAAAATTACATGGAAACAAAGCTAATCTGTCATCCTTCCATCCACCTAGCCTCCCATCTATCCATCCATCCCTCCCTCCATCCATCCCTCCAACCATCCATCCATCCCTCCATCCATTTTTTCATTTACTCATTTATGCATTAAACATTCATTTAGTGTCAAGTGTTCCAGGTACTTTGCTAGGTGAATGAAGTTCATCTTGAAATAAATGGGCACAGATGATTATTATTTTCCTCCTCATTGACCCTGACTAATAAGCTACTTCATCCCACAGCAGAAGCTGCTCAAACAGTATTGCCACTTGTGGGTTCAAGGCATAGACAGAAGCCCAGATTTGAAAAGCACATCTTGACTCTAATTTCAAGCACTTATCAGTAGTATAAACTATTGTTGGCTTATATCTAAACAGTTTGGATAACAGTTCCCACAAAAATCTTGAAAGAATTCAGTCTCCAAATCTGTATTTATATGGGAAATATCACAGATGGCAGGTATAATATAATGTAGCAAGGCCTGTAAAATGAAAATTTCAACCACATTTGATCACCTGTGATGAATTTCCTGCTGTAAGCATGTTATGCTTCTAGTTGTCACAAGTTTCTAGCATAAAAATCTATAGTGACTGCCCAAAATTTTAAACTACATTATTTAGCTAAGTTAACTATATTATTTAGCTAAAACTAAATTATTTAGCAACAACTTCAACTGGTTCATGTCTTTCAGCTAGTATTATTTGTTTATGAAAAGTTAATCAATTAGTGGTTATTTATGTAGCATCTAAAACTGCTATGGAATATCCATGGCATTTATGCACTCTACCCTCTACCTGTAGCTCAGCAAACATCCCTAATCAAATCGTGGAACTCTTTCCTGCTGAGCCCAATTGTGGCCTCACATCCTTATCTACACATTATTCTGTGCAAACATTGTCAATCAATTAGAGTTGGCAAGGGAGATGAAACCTATTTCCTATCTGTGGTCTGCTTATCTGTGCCAAGTTCTGCCAAGTTAAACTCTGAAGATACAGATGAACGAAAAGCAATCTTTCCCCTCAAAGAATTCAGAGGACATTTAGGAAGGCAGATATAAACTAGCGAAATGGCAACCCACTCCAGTACTCTTGCCTGGAAAATCTCATGGACAGAGGAGCCTGGAAGGCTACAGTCCATAGGATCACAAAGAGTCAGGCACGACTGAGCTGCTTCACTTCACTTCACAGTACTGCTATATGATTAATGTTACAAAGGTGGTATATGTAAAGTTCTATGAGAGTCTAGAACCGTGTATTCTGCTTGTGGAATGATAATGATGATTATAAGTGAAACATCTAACATTTATTAAGCACCAGGCACTGAGTAAGGTACTTTCGATGGATTGTGTTATTTAATCTTCCTAATATGCTATGAGGTTTGGATCATTATTATCCCTATTTTACAGATGAGTGAAGTGAGAATCAGAGATGCTAAATAACTTGCCCAGTATTACAGAGCGATTAAGTAATAGGACTGGGATATTGGAGCCCAGGAAATCTGACATTAGGTCCCACTGCTGTCACTATATGCAGACATAGCTCCTAATTTAGATCTCGAGTTCAAGGAAATGGTATCTGGGTGTGTGTGTATGTGTGTAATCATCTAGAGATAGGTGGTTCCTGAAGTAGCAAGAGTAGAAAAGATCATCCAGTGAGAAGATGTACAGTCAGAAATAAAGAATGCCAAATATAATACCCCAAGAGACCTATGAGTTTAAAATAATGGGTAGAAGATGAAGGCTGGTTTTGATGTCAGAGAAGAATCAAAGGGAAGGGGGGAGGCTTTCCAGTGGGAAGAGGTGACTAAACAGTCAAAGACTTCAGAATCAACAAGTAGAATGAAGATCGAGAAAAAGCAAAAAAAAAAAAAAAAAAAAAAAAAAACCAAAAAACAAAAGCCTTTAGAAGGTCATTGCTGGCTTTGGACCAGAGATTCTCTACCTTAGTTGAACATTAAAGTTACCTGGGGTTTTACAAATCCCAGTGCCAACACTGCTCCTCAGACCAATTAAATCCGAATTTTTAGTGGTGGGACCCAGGCGTTAAAAAAATTCCCTGAGAAGATTCCATTGTACAATGTGCATTCAAGATGATAAACAGTTCCAATAATCTTAGAGAATGACACCAAATCACAAGGACTTGAAGAGTGAGTACAAATGAATGTAGTGTTTGGAATAAGGCTCTTTTGGAGAGTATTTCAGAATCTCAGGTAGAAGGAAAGGTTTTGAAAGAGTTCAGTGCTTCCTCTCAGACAGGAGGTAAATTCCAAAATGGAGTGGCAAGCATTGAATTTCATGTCTTGGATAAAGGAGAGAGAGGGCTGTCTGCTGAAAGTGGGCATCAAGTCAAGAGCTTTATATGAGTAACAAGGGAGGTTTTCAACCTGGCCAAGATGGAGTGTACATACATATCTTCAGCTCAGGTGAGGCAGGACTGAAGATGGAGATGCGGAAATATTAATGACAATTAATATTATTGACCATTATATGCCAAGTGGGCTTCCCTGGTGGCTCAGTAAGTAAAGAATCCACCTGCCAATGTAGGAGACCCAGGTTCGATCCCTGAGTAGGGAAGATCCCCTGGAGAAGGGAATGGCAACCCACTCTAATATTCTTGCCTGGGAAATCTCATGGACAGAGGAGCTTGGCGGGCTGCTCAAGAGGTCACACAATAGGGTTGTCAAAGAGTCGGACATGACTGAGCGACTAAACAACATGTCAAGTAATCTGCTGAGTGGATTCACTTATCGCTTCTCTTTAGCCCTTCTCATAACCCTGTGATGTGGAGATAAGCATCATGACCCCTGTATTATAGAAGTACATAGCTTGAGTAAATAGCAGAGCTAAAATATGAATTCATGACTGATTAAAGCCTGTGTTCTTCCATCTACACTATTAGATGCGGCTCTGGTACCTGATATCCACACTGTACTCCATGCTTTAAATATTTGTTCTCATTTGCAAAATTGATTTCCAAGTAGTATTGAGTGCCAAACTGAAGTTGGAAATTCTTTATTTGGGGGGACACCACTCTGTAATATATCTGAGGGAGATAGGATATTTACTTTATATGTTATAATTTCTTCTTCTAATGAAAAGGGAACTCTAGACACTCCTTCATATTGTTAGTAGTGATCTCTGCAAACACAAATCAGATCATACCGTTCTTCTGAAAATCCATCAACATCTAATGCCCGGAGTGATGGCTCTTCACAATAGAGGACAGAGGGGCAGAGGACTACTAAATGCTTTGAGAATCTGATCAAAGCTCTGAATCTTTTTTCAGAAAAAAAATGCACATACATGCTATATCAGCCATGTATTTCAAGGGTTTCAGGAAGCTTGAAGTCCTTCTGTATCTGTGGAACATGGGTTAAGATTCTCTGCTAAGGGAATTTCATGTCCCCCTAGCTAATGCAGCGTAGATCTTACACAATTTAGTACTAAAAGTAGAAGCTACAAGGAAAAGCTTTTGAAGGTGGAAGGCTCAGCCCCTGAATTTCGCCTTCCCTTGGCACTGAGTCACCTTGATTTACTGTGTTCATCATTAACTGGGAAGTTTTCTACCTAGTGTTAAATCCACAGATGGTCTGCATTTTGTTTCTGACAAGGGAGATGATATTTCCTTATATAGACATTTATATAACACACCTCTACATACAGATGATTTCAAGTTAGGCTGATGTGTACAAAAATACATATTGTACACGTAAGTTTGGAACCTGACTTCAGAGAAGGGAAGGGAGCCAAATAGTTGCAAAAATGGAGGAAGGCTATTTACAGTGATGCACTATAGAAATTGCACCTTCATGCATCCTTCAGAAGTCCTCATTTCTGTAAAACTCCCCTTTACTGCTCATCATTAAGCTATGAGTGTAGGTAGCCACGTCTCTCCAGGTGGCTTGGTGGTAAAGAATCAGCCTGCCAGTGCAGGAGATGAGGGTCCTATTCCTGGGTCGGGAAGATCCCCTGGAAGAGGAAATGGCAACCCACTCCAGTATTCCTGCCCAGGAAATCTCATGGACAGAGGAGCCTGCTGTGCAATAGGCCTCGGAATCACAAAGTCAGACACAACTGAATGACTAAACACACACACACACACACACACACACACACACACACACACACAGAGGTAGCCACAATCAGTAACAATTCATCATCTCCTAGATACCAAGATATTACCAAATGGTAGGATTCACTTCAGTCTGTTCAGTTCAGTCACTCAGTCATGTCTGACTCTTTGCGACCCCATGAATCGCAGCACGCCAGGGCTCCCTGTCCATCACCAACTCCCGGAGTTCACTCAGACTCACGTCCATCGAGTCCGTGATGCCATCCAGCCATCTCATCCTCTGTCGTCCCCTTCTCCTCCTGCCCCCAATCCTTCCCAGCATCAGAGTCTTTTCCAAGGAGTCAACTCTTCACATGAGGTGGCCAAAGTACTGGAGTTTCAGCTTTAGCATCAGTCCTTCCAAAGAACACCCAGGGCTGATCTCCTTTAGAATGGACTGGTTGGATCTCCTTGCAGTCCAAGGGACTCTCAAGAGTCTTCTCCAACACCACACTTCAAAAGCATCAATTCTTCAGCACTCAGCTTTCAACTCTCACATCCATACATGACCACAGGAAAAACCATAGCCTCGACTAGACGGACCTTTGTTGGCAAAGTAATGTCTCTGCTTTTGAATATGCTATCTAGGTTGGTCATAACTTTCCTTCCAAGGAGTAAGCGTCTTTTAATTTCATGGCTGCAATCACCATCTGCAGTGATTTTGGAGCCCCCCAAAATAAAGTCTGATACTGTTTCCACTGTTTCCCCATCTATTTCCCATGAAGGGTTATATTTCATAATAACCCTATATAATTCTCTATACAGGTTTTAATCTATACAGCAAATTGTCTGTATAGATTCTCTATATAGATTCTTAAACTAACTTCATAAAACAATACATAGTTACACTAATTATAGACATATTACACAGTGTGGTTTTACCTTTGACCAGTCTCTCTTATCTATGGACACTCTTTATCCAGGAATAGCTCGGTCAGTTTCCCACTTCAGCCTTGCAGCTTTTGAGGCTGCATGGCCTTTTGCTCTCAGTCTGAAAATCTCTCTTACCTCTGCACACTCATCCATTTCAACTATCTATCCCTGAGCTCACTTTGCTTAGTACTATGTTTAACCCTTTAATGCTTCTTCCTCAATCTAGATCAAAACCTACACCACAGTATGAAGAATAATTCAGGAGTTTTCTTCATAAATAACTCTTTACACTGTGGAATTATGTATTTTCCTTTGTGGATCTACATAATTTCAGAAGTGAAAGACTGGCTTCCTGGCTGAGTGTCACAGAGATGACTATGCCCTGGGAAACAAAGCAACTGTCCTCTTTTTAGGTACATAATTTGGTTCCTCTGTTTGAATTGCTTCAGCTACAGGGCAAACTCAAAGGGGATATATATCCCAGGGTGGTGAAAATGGGAAAAAAAAAAGCTTTGTTCTTTTCCTTTTTAACTCTTTAGGGCCCATTTATTATATGGTTAGCTCAAAGGCCAGACATGGGTAAGTCAGACCATTTGAATGACAAACATGATAGATAAGTTGGCTGAAGCAGAGAGAGTACTGAAGATTGATGAAAAAGGGAGCTTGTTGAAATATAGAAGAAAGCAGTTGCTAAACCTAAAAAGTGAAGTGAAGGGGCATGGATTTGTTTCAATACCTAAAAGGGAAGCTGTGGCATCTTGAAAAGTCCATAGAATTGATTGAGACAGTATCCATCTTACATGTTGATTCTCTTTTATTACAAAGATTTGAACAAGATTTCAGAATTGGCATTTCAAAATGTAGCTTTATATTTATGTGAACAGCAAAAGCGGTTTTAAATATCTGCAAAGGAATGACTGTGAGGTAATGCCAACATGTCCTGTCAGGAAACCATCCTGTCAGAAACTGGTTTTTCTGCTTTTTTGGTCGTCTGTGATACAGAACTAGCTCCATATATAAATAAGTTCTATTTATTTTTGGCACTTTTCTTTCTCATTATAATTCTGAAAGGGTCTAGAGGTGACAGAAGAGAAATCTTGAATCCCCTTGAACCTTGGAAATATTCTCATTTGAAGCCTTTTATGCTAAAAGCTGAGAATTCTGCTGTCCTGTCAGTATAAACTGGACCATATGCAGCGCTATTTTGGTGCCAGTCATTCCTGTAACATATGAAGTATTTAATTTTATTACTCTCGAGTCTTTAACTGTTTGAGCAAATGACCCTTTGTGTCTTTTTATATCATGGAAGAAGAAGTTAGAAATGAGCTCACAGGAAAAAAATAAAAAGTATTTAATAAGGACACACCCAAACCTTTCCTAGCATTTAAAGGTTTAAGGTAAGATTCATTTCTCTACCCTCAACTAAGACATTTACAAGGTTTCACTACTAAAGTCCAATTATGTCTCCTTGGTAATGGTTCAAGTCCAGGGTTTTGAGGACACTTTAAAAAATTATCACATTGACATGCAAGTAGGCTAATGCTAAAATGTCTCAGATATTGTATTGATATCAAGTGTATCAATAAATAGGGTACAAAATCACCTTCACTAGTTGGAGAAAAGTTATCTGTAGTGTTGAAGAATGAGAGTCACAGGAAATATATAATGTTGTTATACATTTTCTATGTATAAATACACATGTTTATATTATATTTTGTGATCATTATTTATATGTACATAACATAATTTATAGTTTTATACTTATATAATTTATATATGTAATTTAAAGAAATATTGAGGTAGATTAATTTTTAATGGAATGGCTCTCTAATTTTTTTCCTATTGATTGCATTTTCTTAAATAAGACATACTTATGTATAAAAATGGAGAGGCAAAAACAGAAGAGAAGCTATATGGAGTAGCATCTAAAATTCATACATGGACACTTATGCCTCCTATTTTTCCCATAATTTCCCACTCCAAATGCCCTAAGCTCCAAGTATGCTCGACAAGTGTTAGTGGCTGGCAAGCTACATTCCTGAATCGTTTCCCTCATTCATACCTCTTACATAGAGAACAATATAGCTGATTTCTGCTGTATCCACCCCACTGCCGGGTCTGTCAGTCAGCATGTTCTCTCCAAACCACACTGTGATTGGTGGGGTCACTATATCTGGTCAATGGGCTATGGAATCTATCAGATGTATGGATATTTGACTTAAAAACACAATTGGGCTGGCTATGCTATCTTTTCTGCCACCATGCTTTTGGAATTAACTTTAGAGCATAGAACAATATTTGACAAATTATAGGTGTTTGATGAATATTACTGAACAAATGAATTTATTAAATGTGTTGCACTTAGCATTTCTCTTCTGGTAAGGTAAGTTTGTAAGAGGCTCAAATTTGAATTTTGGCCACCTTGATTGCTATGTATCTCTTTTACTTTTCACAGAAGAGTATTTGATAGTTTTAGTATATGATGTTTTGTGTGAATGGTTTCCAGTCTTTGCCATACCATAAATAATAAGTTTAGATAAAATTGAAATGTAAGTTCAAAACCTTTTGCAGTTAACAGCCTAAAATTCATTGACAAAAAGCTGTTTAAAATATATGAGTTTTCTTTTTTTCCATGTCTTAGTTTGTAGAGTTGAATTTAGCTGGGGTATTGGTGTAAGTGACTTTCTGTGGATGAGGAGGGTGTTACTCTGATCAGTTACTTCCAGTTTTATTGTACTAGACTATGGATGCAAAAGCCAATGAAGACTGGCCTCAGTGTAGAAATAAAGAAACAGAAAGCTCAGAGGTGACTTTGTGTTGTTTATCAATGCCAACTGCCAGTGGTGAATGGAGAGAGAGATAACTTCAATTAAATGAGACTCCCTAGTATTTAGAATTTTAATTGTGGTTCTACTGTACTAATAGGATGATCTAGAAGGTTGATTTGCAATTCTTATTTGCACATATTTAAATATTGTCAGATTGAAATGTACATTTCAATGTAAAGTTTGGAGCCCATGTTATTAGAATTCTGCCTTCCTAATAATACTTTGGAGGGCTGTTGTCCTGAATTTGTAATCTTTTTTTTTCTTTATTTTGCTTTACAATACTGTATTGGTTTTGCCATACATCAACATGAATCTGCCACGGGTGTACACATGTTCCCAATCCTGAACCCCCCTCCTTCCTCCCTCCCCATACCATCTCTCTGGGTCATCCCAGTGCACCAGCCCCAAGCATCCGGTATCCTGCATCGAACCTAGACTGGTGATTCGTTTCTTATATGATATTATACATGTTTCAATGCCATTCTCCCAAATCATCCCACCCTCTCCCTCTCCCACAGAGTCCAAAAGACTGTTCCATACATCTGTGTCTCTTTTGCTGTCTTGCATACAGGGTTATTGTTACCATCTTTCTAAATTCCATATATATGTGTTAGTATACTGTATTGGTATTTTTCTTTCTGGCTTATTTCACTCTGTATAATCGGCTCCAGTTTCATCCACCTCATTAGAACTGATTCAAATGTATTCTTTTTAATGGCTGAATAATACTCCATTGTGTATATATACCATGGATTTGTAATCTTATGTGATGTCGGAGTGCCATCAGAAAGTTACCTTTTCAGCACATGAAACAAACTCTTATAAGTTGTTCTCTTGGTGAACACTTGAACTTCTGCTAAAATAACACTTAAAAAAAATAGAAGCTATAAAAGAAACCCAATTAAGCAGTTTTTATTACTCAAGTTCTGAACCAAAGTTCAAAGCACTTAAAATTGAATCACAAGGCTGCCAAGGACCTTCAGAGAACATGCCTTCAGGCAGGACCACACTAAACCTACCCCTCTATGAGTTTTGTGAAATTTGATTCTATTTCAGTTGTATCACCAGGCTTCTGTGGTAGTGCAATGTGTTGATTTTTTTTCCTCCCTGTGTAAGCACAGCGATTCTAATTATTCCTCCTTTATACCCTAAGTCTCACCAGCGTTCAACTCAGTACTCATTGTTTTCCAGAGGAAGCGTTCAGTAAGTATTTATCGATTGTTGATTTTGAAGGCATCAAGGAATTGCTACCATTTTCTAGTGTTTGACAATGGATACTACTAAGCGTTTTTTACCAGAATTCCACAGAGAGAACTTTAAACCCTTTCTGCCTTGTCCTGTCCTTGAAGATTATGGAGTAAAACCAGATGTCATTAACCAGTAACTGGACATTTTTATATAGTACAATATTTGACACATAGTGAGCCAGTCATTGAACAAATATTTATAAATTGAATTAAAAAGTTGCATATCTTGATTTTGATGTATTTGGTGATGAATTATTCAAGATGGTATAAGAGAAAAAGAATACTGAAGTAACAGTGATTTACGTTCAAATTGCTCTTTTACTTAATAGCTTAGCAGACCGTCATTACAGAGTAAATGTTTAGTAACTGTTTCCTTAAAGAAGAATGCACTGTGTTGAACTAATGAAGCTCTGAACGCCCCTTCCCCTGCAGCCCTCTCAGGCAGTTCTGCATACCTTCCATCCTGCCTCAGACATGACTCTCCTCTGAGGCCACTATTTCTCATTCAGCCACTTTCTTAGAGCTACTCGGCTACTCTTTACTTTCTCACACTCCACAAACCTCAGTTCCCACTGCAGCACTAAAACCTTTATGTTAGAAACCAGCAAACCTCAATAAAACAAAAGTTCTGCTTCTTTGTGTTATATACCATCCAGCTATACCACTTTACCAACCCTACCGGCCTGGTCCCTAATTTCATTATGGGTTTTGGAGCTGATAAAATTCTTCCTGTTGATTCCAAATGCTGGTAGAGCCCTAGGTTCACTTGCACCAGCTTTCATCTATGGCCCAAGTATTGTTATAAACCTGCTCTTCCCCTCTCCTCACCTGGTGAGGTCTTGCTCCACCTTCAGGCCTCTGTTTGGATACTGCCTGCTCTGGAAAGCTTTTCTTGGTCCTGTGCAGTCTCAGCTTGATGCCCCTCTGATCTACAGCACTCAGTACATGTTCCTACCAAAGCACCAATCACTCTTAATTGTAATTGACTATTAACTTGTTTATTTCACCAGCTAAACTGTGAACTTCTTGAGGGCAGGGACTCTTGTCTTTTTTTTTTTAACTCTTGTAGACTTTGCTACATAGGTAAGTTCTGAAGACATAATTTTTCTTTTAATAAGATAACTTCTACAAGGTTTTGTTTCTCTTATGTAAAGTGAAGATAATATTTGCTTACTGTGGTACAGAGGATCAACTGAGATTGTATACATAAATCATTCTGAAAGCTGCTGGGACACAAATATTATTCCCAGGTGTCAAATCTTTTCACAGGTGCCTTCCTCTCACAGAATGCCAATTACAATCATTTTCAGATAGTCATTTCCTGCCCATTCTTAGGATCTAGGAAATTGTGTCACTGGAAATAACATGAAAATGAATGAAGCAGAACTTTATGAATGGGAATAAGGGTGCATGCTATGGCCACACCAGTCAGTCTGAGTTAATTGAAGATTGTAGAGTCTCATCCATTTGCTTTGTAACTTAACTATATGGATGAGCAACAGCAATTGTGAAAACAGGTTTAACAAAAACTTCTTGGTTCTGTCACAGTGACTGTAAGATCTCCAATTGAACTGCTGTGGAACGCCAGAGAATGGTTTTCAGATCTTGAGAATATCTCTGCTAAAATCGACATGATTAACACCAGATAAAAATTTTAAAAACTGAAAGAGTACTGAAAGTTGCTTAGTCATGTCTGACTCTTTGTGACCCCATGGACTATGGACTATACAGTCTGTGGAATTCTCCAGGGCCAGAATACTAGAGTGGGTAGCTGTCCCCTTCTCCAGGAGATCTTCCCAACTCAGATCAAACCCAGGTCTCCTGCATTGCAGGCGGATTCTTTACCAGCTGAGCTACTAGGAAAAAGTATTGCTGAAAATCTAATTTCTAACATCCATCTTTTTCAGTACTGTAGTCATGCATATTAACCAATTAGATTAGAAGAGTCTTATTCTGCTATAATCTACCAGAAGCATCATGGTTTTTGTTACATTGTATGTAGGTCTCTACACATTATCCAAAGTAGTTTAGCATGTACTACCTCTAATACTTGCTGATGACATTGACCTGAAAGATGGGGATCTTGGTGACCTTTCAACAGAGGATGAGTCTTAGCCTATTGGATTCTTCATCACCTTTCATTGCCTTCATGCCACAAACCCATTTGAAAAGTTGTATGATCCAATCTCATTCAGTTACTATCATTGCACACTCATATATATATATTCAAAACTCTGTACATATTAATGTGTCTGTTACATTGGGAATTCCTAGGAACTGCTAAAAATTGAATACATTTATCTGAACACTTCCCTTTGCTGGTAGAATATAGGAGGCACATTCTATTGATGTTGTAGTTTGGATAAATGGAAATATTGCTCTTTATTATCCTGATGGCCTTCCTAACTAAGCATCCACTGGATTAGTTTACCATTTAGTCTACTCAGAGTGAGAATGGGAGAGTTTCTAATCTTCTAGGGGACTTTTCTTTCTTCCTTGAAGGGTTATGATAACTAGAATTGGTAGCTCATAAAAAGCCCAAATCAATATTGCCATTGACTTAATCCACATAAGAGGCTTAACTTCATAGGTGACTTCTGAAAAGCTGAAATAAAACAGAAATCAGTCTCTGGTGAGTTCTCAAGTTTAAAATAAAGTTGAAAGCTGCTGCAGAAAAATGCTTCTAGGCTAACAAAGACAGCAGGGTGGGACTCAGTAGACAATTATATTTCAGCAAATAAATGCTCCTGTTTTCCCATTCTCAAGAATAATAAGAGCTAATGTTCATTATGTGTCAGACACTGTGCTAAGCATGAATTTTAAGACAACCCTATGACATTTTGACATACTTCTAATCCCAGTTTGCAGATGATGAAACTGAGACTTAAGAAAGTTCCCTTTCCCAATATGACACATCTTTTAAGTGGCCCAGTTGAGACTTGAACATATGTTTGCTGGATACTAAAGGTCATGTTCTTAATCAATATACTATATACAAAATTCATTCATCAGATATAGTAGTTGATGTTCAAATAGGTCTGTAATAGAAGATGATGCTCCTTACCTACCATTAGAAGTATTTGTATGACTTTGATGTAGGGAAACACCCTGCGCCTTCTGCTCTTCAATGTTAGGAATCCACTGTGATTAGCATCAGGCCAGTATGCCTGTGCAAGACTGTAGTGTATGCTATGGCCATACAACAGTGTTCCTTTCTTTGTCAGAATAGCTATCTAGAATTAAGATCAAATTCTTGACTTTATTCTTTCTAGCATCATGCTCTTAAGTACTTGAATTAACTGAGCCACAAGTAATGTACTCATTGATAAACAATTTATTCCCGCCTTCAGTTTAACAGCCTTTCTTCTTTTGAAATTCATACCATCTGACTTTTCTTTTCTCCTTCCTTCCAACTCATTAAAGTAGTCTATTAATCTACAGACTACCGACGGGTGTTTTTTAATGTCTGAACATTGTATCATTTCATTCTCTACTAAAAATCTACACGAAGCCCACCATTTAGGTTACCAATACTTCTGATGTCTAAGCCTTAAAATTCTTTGATGTCCTTAGCAAATGCAGTTGTCAAGATCACCAAGGCCTCGACGTTGCTAAATTCAGTGGTCAGTTCTTAGTTCTCATCTTGACTTTTCAGCTGCATTTGACATTATCAATCACGCCTCCTTCCTGTTCACTTGGTTTTCAGGATATCTATATTCTTCTGAGTCATCCTGTGCTTCCCTGTTGGATCTTCCCCATCTTCCCAACCATGAAATCTGGTGTGGCCTGAAGACTTTGTCTCTTTTCTTTGATACACTTATTCCCTTGGTCCTGTCATTTTGTCTCATGATATTAATATTGTTTATATGCTGGAAAAAATTCACAGTTCTGGTTTGGAACTTTCCCATCAAATTCAGATTCGTATATCCAGCTGGCTATTTTTCATCTCCACTTGGGTGGCTGATAAGTATCTCAAACTTAACATATCTGTACCAGACACCTCTTGTTCTCCACCACACGTTCTCTCATCCAACCTTTTTATTCCAGCTGTTGCTGCAGCTACCAGCTGTGTGCATATGTACACTAACAATACCTCATCTCCTGCCATTTCTGCTACCTCTGTGTGGGATGCCTGTGGCCACTCAAGTCAGTCTGCAGCATGTGTAAACCTGGAAGTATGAGAGAGTTGATATAGGACAACCGCTGACCTAAGAGAGACAGGAAGTCAGGCGTGAATGCCTCTCTCTTCTAAGTTCAAGCAGATGGTCTTCCAGGCATTTTTCCTTGGAGGGTCTCCAGTAAGAGTAAGCATCAGTTACCCATAGCTGTGACCAGCTCAAAAACTTACCCTTCAATTGACTTTCCTTACTCCTCTATTTCACTATTACTGATCCTCCATTCCTGTTCAGGCATCACTTCCCAAAGTTCAATCCTGGCAACAGAATCTCTTGTCTCAGGTTCTGCTTTTTGGAGGAAACTGACTGAGATGTTCTTCAAAACCAAACCCCTAACCCTCCCTCCAAAAGCTGACTTATCTATCTCAAATTATGACAGCTCTTTCCAGAGCCTCTTATCAAAATCCTTGGTGTGGTCACTAACCTCATCTATTTTATCAGGAGACCTTGTCATCTCTACCTTCAAAATATATTCAGAATCTTAATTTCTTTCACTTCCTCTGTGACTATCCAAGTCTAAGCCAGTCTCATTTTTCATATTGATTTTTGCAGTAGTTTTCTAACCTATGTCCCTGCTTCTGCCCTTGTACCCCTACATTTATTCTCAATATAATTGTCAGAATGATCATTTTAAAACCTAAGGCATATCATGTGCACACCCCGCACCCCATCACAAACTGCAGTGGCTCCCCATCTCACTCAGAACACCAGCGTCTACAAAATGTGGTCTTTCTTTACATTTGTGACCTCGCCTGCTACTAACTTGTTTACTCCTCCTCCTAACAACACATTAGCCTGTGTGATGGTTCTCAGTACAGGCATTTTTCTACCATAGGGCCTTTGCAGTTGCTATTTCCTCTGTCTGGAATGTCTTCCCCCGTAATACCTCCCAGGATGCTCTCTCACCTGATGCAGGTCCACACTCAAATGTCACCTCAGTGGGCATTTCCTGATCATGCTACTGAAAATTAAAATCTTCCCCACATATGCTCCTTTTCTGCTTTTTTTTTCATAGTACTTATCACTTAGGTGACTGTAGTGACTGTATAATTTATTGTCCAAACTGGGACAGTTTTGAAAGTGAAAGAGTGCACTAGAAAAAAAAAATGCACACTGGAACCACAAGTATAAACAAAGACTGTCCAAGATCAAGTGAGGTACTGTGTTCATCTTTCTTATCACCGTCTGACATACTGTTTTGCTTTTTTAAAATTTATATTTTATATATTTATTCTTACTATGTGTCTATAAGATAAAATAATTAAATGCATATTTATTTATGTTTTTACTGCATTTATTTTACTCATTTATTTTCTATCTCCTCCACTAGAATTAAGTCCTATGAGAGCAGGAAATTTTTGTCTGGTTTGATTTCTTTTGAATCCTCAGAACATTGCCTGGAACATATTAGGCATCCGATAAATATTTATTGAATTAAGGCAAACCCGCTGGATGAGTGTCTGGTACATAGTTAGCTCTCAATAATTATTAGTTATGTTATCAATACTTATTATTTATCATCGAAGACAAGTAATTGCTTTTAGCTCTGACTGAGAATGGTGTTTCTCGGGTGGCATTTACTCTATTTTATTTACTCTTCAGTAAAATTTTCATGGGCCACCTGTATAAAGATGCTTGCAACTGCCAAATAATTTTTATTGAAATGGTCTGTTCTTTTCCAGTTTTTTAATCAAGATGCCCTATAGTTGGGTGAGCTATAATCCTTTGTGATTCATGACATGCTGATAAATTGTTCTTTTATATGTCAAGGCAGATAAAAAATTTAGCTGGTATAATCTGATATGAAGTTTGTGTTTTAAAACATTGGATTATTTTATTTATTTAAAGTCCAGGGCTAAACACTTAAAAAACAATGCTTGAACTTCTAATTATAATAAAAAGTAACACATCTCTTGTGCATTTTATCCAGTTGGGGAATGTGGCTAAAAATATCTTAGAAGAATGATTTTGAGTTCTTTCAGTAGAATTCTAGAAATGCAAATTCAGATAATTATAATGATCAATCATTTACTGGTATGTTAATTTCTTAATGCAGTCAATTTATCAGCAGCAGGTTTTTCCTAATTCTAAAGAAGCAACACTTAATTCTCTTTTTACTGATTAATTGTGGAGAATTATAGTTCTGGCAATTGACAAAGGGACTTACATGTCTTGCTTCAATACCATTCAAGACATAGGTAAATAATAAAAGTAAACAATTCATGAGAAGTGGAAACATAATTAACAGCAATCTTATAAATGTTTGTCTCCTCTTTTGAAAACCTTGGTAAACTATGGCATGAGCTTCCAGTTTTCTTTGGATGAGCAGTACTTGCTAGCTGATCAATGTATAATCCTAAATGCTCCTTAAACATTAAAAAATTGACATTAGCCAATTAGATAATTCAATTGGACAAGCATTTGTGGAACATTTACTATTCACAGAATTTCCTTTTGGTCACAGTCACAAATTAAATACAGCAGTATCCCTTTGTAAAGCTGATGTTTGGAAGCATGACTGGTAACTTTTATTTTGGCTTTTGTCTTACTGAGCCTTTGTATTTCAAGGCACAGGATTTTCTCTACAGTACATCTGTAGCCTTATAATCGTGGGCTGCGTTGTAACAGGATTGTGCTTTATTGAGATGGAATGAATGCATTGAAAGTTCACTTGGCAAGTTCTTTTAATACAGAATTCCATGCTGAGCAGCCTTGTCTTATAACCTTTTGTGCTGATAGTGTCCCTTATTCCCATTTGCCCCCTTTTGGATTGCCTTTACTATATTGTCTACCGGAAAGATCACATCACTGGGTCAAGACTCATGCTTTCAATTTTGCTTCATTCACTCACTGAATGACCTTAGGTCTTCTTTTAACTGCCTTTACTAGTATATTAATAGTCACCTGGGGTCTTGTGGCACAGTTAATCAAAGTCCTAAAAATAATTTGAAATGTACAGCCCTCCCTTCTGCCTCCAGAGAGAATCTTTGAACCAAAGAAGAAAAGTAAAATGGAAAGGGAGATTTGCTAGGATAATCAACAATGTCTCTGTGTGATGATTTTCTTTTTGGCACTGCCCTGTCTGATCCTCCTTAGTCTCCTAAAACTGAAATACTCATTTTTGAGATTCTTCTTTATAATTCCTCATTTGAAGAACAGACCTTAGAAAATGACAAGACTCACATCTATTTGAAATAAAAATAATAAAGCTGGTGATATTTCTTGATGATGCCTGTGTTAAGATACAAGAGAACAGCAATGACTTCCAGTATATGCTAATCATATAATATTGGGCTTGGTCTACATGGAGATATGGTTCAGAAGAAGTGATTGAACTCTAACAATATCCAAAGTGTAACAGAAGTCAGGTGAGAACTTAATTCTTCTCTAAATTACATTTCCATAACTTTTTCTTTACTGTTTTACCTCTGTCTAATGCTGCTACCAGTATTCAGTGACTTCTTATTGCTACTAATAGACTTCTACTTTACTTATTTAATTACAGCCTTATGAAAATAACTTTGAAACATTCAAAGGTACACTTTCAAATCATTTATAATGAGCCTGGTAGGGGGAGAATGTATAAACTTAAGGGTGGACTTTGGTGTGCTTTAAGCACACTCCTTTACTTTGGGGGAAATTTCCTAACTTTTGTGGTTTCTGTTGGGAATGCAGTGGGCATATTGGAAAATAAATGACAGGTTAAAAAGTTCCCAGTTAGGAAGACATTGCAGTAATCTAGAGGAAGAGATGATGAAGAGCTTAACATAAGCATTGACTTTCTGAGTAAAGAAAAAGGAGACATACATAAGAGAGAAATTAGAATTAGCAGGACCTGGTGACTGACTGGATGTGGGTGATGAAGAAGAGAGAAGAGTGGAGGTTTCCATCTTTGGTAAGTCAATGAATAGTAGTGCTAACCAGCAAGGTAGGGAAGTAAGAAAGGCATAGTTTTGGAGAAAGTGTTCTCATTTGAACACGACTTTGCAGGTTTTTTAGGTAGAAATATCTAGCATGAAGTTAGATATAAACTAGGAGAAATGGTGCTAGAAAATGTATTTGGGAGTTGTTGATGCTTAAATGATACATAAGATTAGATATGATCACAGAGGAAGAGCATATATAATGAGTAGAATGCAGAAAAAATAACATATGGACAAAACCATAGTGTATACAAACATTTAAAAGGCTGATAGGAAGAGGTGAAAGTGAAAGTGTTAGTGGCTCAGTTGGGTCCGACTCTTTGTGACCCTATGAACTGCAGCTCACCAGGCTTCTCTGTCCGTGGGATTCTCCAGGCAAGACACTGGAGTGGGTAGCCATTTCCTTTTCCAGAGGATCTTCCCAAGTCAGGGATGGAATCCAGGTCTTCTGCATTGCAGGCAGATTCTTTACCATCTGAGCCATCAGGGAAGACCAGTAGGAAAAGGTGCTCAGGAAAAATGCTGAGTAGTTAGAGAACTAGATGGAGAATGAAGACAAAATGGTATTACAGAAGTCAAGAAAGAACAAAGAATCCAGAAAGAGGGGATAACAGTATCATATACAAAGAAAGTTCGAGTAAAGATCCAGAATACTGATGGAAAAGTTAGTCTCTGAAACACGAAAGAAGGAATTTGTGATGTCTTGTAACATCTGTTTCGATGTTAAGTAGGAGACAATGTTATTTACCAAGATTCAATGAGAGAGGGTTGTGAATAGAGTAAGACATTAGCAGAGTGAATCATTAAGACATTGAACAGACTAGAAACAAACATGCTAAATGCTATTAGGATTGCAGGAAAGGTTAGCATATAAATTAGGATCTTGGTTGTAAGTGGCAATGTCAACTCAAAGTAACTGAAGTAGAAAGGGGGAACTTATTGGTTCAGAAAATTTTAGAAAAAAATTTTGAATATCAAACTTTGGAAGTGTAGTGTTGTAACTGACATCCAAAACAACTAGAGCTAGTGAACCATATATTCCCAGCATGGTCTTTTAATCTTTCTAATGGTCTTTAAGCTTCATTTTCTTTTATGCACACAGAATTTCTCCACAGAGTGAGAAACATGGCCGGTAAGGGCACATGAGCTTCTCTGCTTAGAGTTCTAGCCATCCTGAGAGGAAAAGATTCTATTCTATGGGCTATAAGTCCAGAAGCAGTAAGCAAGGACTGATTATTCCTGCATGGTTCAGTTGTCCACTCCTGGATTCATCCGTTATAACCAGGAGTGGGATCTGTGAAATGTACTTTGATTGATAAAGTTTGGGTCAGGTGTTCACACATGAACTGATCAACTGTGGCAGTTCATTACATCAGTTCATTATTTGTTGGCTGCTTAGACTGCGCCATGTCTTGTTCTAGATGTTGATCATACAGTGATGAAAAACATAGACACAGTGCCTATGATCCCTACTTCCAAGAGCTTACACTCTAGTGAAGGGAGATTGATAATAAACAAGATGTTTCTGGCTGTTGACAGACTGGACAAACTAAAACAGAATGGGGCTGACTGGGAAAATAGAAAGATGTCTTCAGTCTTGTGGTTTTTGAACCACCAAGTTGAAGAGCAGATTTTACAGTCATGATAAAATCTAATAGGTAAAAGGGTAGGAGATCATTATCAGAGGGAGATTTCCTAGTTAAAGGTGTTGTAATGCCCTTTCTTGTTCAGATGAATATTAACTTCTATATTTTTAGTTATATCTAACCGACATCCATGAATACTTTGTTAATGTACCTAGTTTCTGGGAACTTGCTGATGTGGGTTCAAAATACCCTCTCTTTTCCTCCCTCGCTTTTAAAAATGTGATCTTTTCCATTATTAAACATTGGCTTTTTTCCCAGGGATGGCACTGAAGAAGAAAATCAATGGCATATCTAGCCAGCCGCCTTGGACTGAATGGGCATTCAAATAGACTCCAAGGGCCAAGTACAGATGGTGATTTATTGTGCATACAACTTCTACAGAATGCCTTCATTTGAGCATTGATGTATGTACAATTACTTACCAGAATGCTGCAGTTTTATAATTTAGCCAGGAATCTGTGGAGAGATTATGTTCACTAAGAAATCCACAAATGCAGTTTTCACCTTTTCAGTAATTGTACAAACTCTCAGTTGTCTTCTACATGAAGCTACATGAAGAAAAGAGATTTCAGGAATAGTTCTTCCATTTTACCATGGTTCTCACTTTCGTCATCCTTATGCAATTCTTCTTTTGGTACCAATTCAAATTTATTAACTGTGTTTCTCTCCTGACATGTAAGAAGATGGAGTTGCTAGAGGCAAATCATTTACTGTGGCTACTGTGAAAACCAAAATTGTGATAGTCATCCACACATATTACAGGCCTGCTCATTGTAAAGATCATTTTTAGGCAATGTTTGTATGATACTGAAATAGTCAATTGAAAGTTGAACAGTTTAAATAAACCAGATACTTGACATCTCATAGGCAGAAAAATTATGAGGGCACTCTTAAAATCCTTTTTCGTACTGAAAACAGTTTGAATCACTCGTTTGTCCTTATAATTTGAAATGGAAATTGTAAGGATGTTACTATCTTTAAGAGGATATTTTCCAAATCTTACTTTCTCTCTATGGTCAAATATTACCTCATTGCTATGCTTTTTTGAGGATGGCACCCGTGTCCAAGCATTTATGACTTTATATTGTTTTTGTGTTTTATTGTGTTATGGGCAGTGGGTTGTTTGCAGCTGAAATTAAATTATGTTTTTCTTTGCACCAACATATTGGGTTGGACAAAAATTTGTGGGGGGGGGGTTATATCACAATGTATTTTCTTTAGTATTTGGCTAAATCTCAGTGAAAAAAAGTTAATCATTTTAATAGAAACACTTCAGACCACTCCATAATGCAAACAATACACAGTCAAGATTAATAGAACCTATAAATAAAAAGAAGCTGTAATAGTATTGATAAAAATCAGCTCAGCAGATGAAAATGAGGAAATTCGATAACAAATAATATACTGCAATGACATAGCCCATCGAGTTGCTATATGAGGCAGCGTGAATAATAGCCCTTGATTTATTTATGTTCTTTACAGTATAATCAGCATCTTGGATGGTAAGCTACTAGAAGGGATAATCAAACTTAGTATGCGTACAGTGTTGAGCCTAGTAGCACCCCCAAATTCAAGTGAATGTGCATTCAGTGCCACATGATAGTGCCTCCCCTAGTGTGACTGTGCCCATCACCACTGACTTTCTAGTTCTCATTAGGGTTTTTTCTTATCTGTGCTTTCTCAGGGAAATTCTCCATTTGAATCTTAGTCTGAATTTCATAATGGAAAAGTTCATGGTCTGTGTCTGTTAATACAGTGAGACACTCTGATCTGAGCATCATTTGTTTGCTGAGCATTGCAATAGGCACTCTTATAACAATAAAAATAAAATCTACCGATGCTACTATCCACATATAGAGTCTATTCTCTATTTATAGGAAGAATAAGCACATACCTGTGGAGAGATTTGCAGGCACTTAAATATAATTCACCAAAAAGTAAATAAACAATAGTTTCATTTGATTTTTAACTGGATCCATCCGTTTATGATAAAAACATTTCTATATATCGATTGTGATAGTCATCATTGATTGCATGTTACTATATCATTTGTTTAATAAATGAGTGAATAAGTAAATGAGTGAATGTTGTCAGTGGTTCTTGCCAGTATTTATGTGTGAGGTGTGGTGGATAAGTGCTTAATAATTAAGTCATTTTAACACTTGTGACTAGCCACTAAAGACCTGTTTATTAAGAGTACCCCTCCCTCATAATTAACCATGTTTTGGTTTTGCAACAAAGATAGTCATCATTATTGTACTTTCAATGAAGTATTGATAATCAAGTATTGATTATGCATTTGCTTAGCATTACATTTCGACATACTGAAATATATGTGCTGAGTGTTGTGGTAAATGAAAGATTATATACCCTACCTTCATTGAGCTTATGGTCTTCTAGGGGATATAGGCAGCAAACACTACTATGAAGGTAACCAACAGATTGTGTCGTTAGAAGATAGGATGATAACTCTAGAGATCTACTTAGTGTGCTCAGGGATGGCCTATCTAAAGTCCTCTTTAGGACTCCCCTGGTGGTGTGGTGGATGGAAAGCCACCTGCCAGTGCAGGGGATACAGGATCAATCCTTGATCCATGAAGGTTTCACATGCTGCAGACAACTAAAGCCCATGTGCCACAACTACTGAGCCTGCGCTCAGCAATGAAGAACCAGAGCAACCAAAAAACAAACAAACAAACAAACAAAACACTAGATAAAGAAGTCATGTTTAAATTGAGATAAGATGATAAGGAAGAGTGAAGCAAGTGAAGAACCAGGAACATCACTCTGTGTAGGGGGAACAGCATATGCAAAGTCTCAAAGGTATGAAAATGTTTGGTATGTTTCAGTAACTTGAAAGAGACCACTGTGGCTGTAGTGCAAAGAGAGAGGGAAAAGGTGTTACTTGCTGAAGCTGGGGGGATAGGAAAAGGCCAGGCCTAGGGCTCGTCTTTCACTTAATGGTAATAGGAAGATACTGATGAATTTTAATTAGGGTTAGGAGGGGGGTTACACGTTTAAAAGAGTACTTTGGCTGTTGTTTGGATAATGACTGGAGAATACAAAAGATAGATGGCAGAAATCAATTATAAAGTTATTACAGAGGTTCATGTAATAGGTGAACCTAGAGGGAGTGGACCAAATTGAGGTATATTCTGGAGATACAACCTTCAGGACTTTCTGTTCTGGGTTATATTTGAGCAGAGAGGGAGAGGAAAGAATCAAGAATGAGTCAGGTTTCTGGCTGGAGCACTGATATGAAGACTAAGAAATGAATGGGTTTTAGGCTATGAATCAAGAATTTTGTTTTAAACATCTTCATTAGAGATATTAATTCAATATCTAAGAATATAAATAAGTATTTTCATTTACTAGGCAATGATGTAGAAGTTTCAGAGTTTTTATCATAAAATAATTGATGAGAGTGGTTTAACTGTCATGCTTTAATTCAGCAGACGTTTGTTTAGACTCCGCTGTGTGGCAGGTATTATATTAAGCACTAGGAATAATAACTCATAGTCATGGCTAATAAGGAGTTTATTATAGTCTAATGAGGAGGCTGAAAAAATATGAATAACTTAAAATCTAATGTGGTGACAGTAGTTACCACATTTAGAAGAAACATCTAACTAAATAGGGGGTTCAGAGGGTAAGGGAAGGACTCCTGGAAGATATAATATCTGAGTTAGGTTCAAAAGTCAAATCTTGCCAGGCATAGGGGAGCAGAAAGCATTCTAAACTATCTTTATTAGAGAAAATTGTGTCAATAATGGACTTGTGACAAATCTGCAAAGGAACATTTTAGTATTTTTCTGATCACAATATTTTATGGCTATACAATATGATTATTGAATATGTCCTCAGTATTAGAATCATGGAAGTGAAATAGCTGTTAGAAATCATCTAGCATAGCCACCTAGTTTTACAGATGGGGAATTAGACTGAGAAAAGTGACATATCTAAATAATAAATTCCACTGTTACTTTTCATTTACAAATATTATAAGTATGCTGTGAATGTACAGTCCAAGGGGTACCTTCAAAGCATTCATTTAACCCCCTGAATTGTCCACTTATTACAAAAGAGTATTTTATTCCCAGAGAGATTGTGTTTGTGCCCCAGTTCTGCTCAGTTATTATCTCCCCCTTAATTCACAGGGAATCATATGAAGCAATCCTTCAATAAGTACAATTAAACAGCCAGTTTAACATTATAGGGCAACATTAACATATAGTCTTTCAAAAGAATGGTTGTGGTCATATTCTCTTTACCTCCTAAACCATTTATATGTTCATTTTCTTCTACTGGCATACTAGTATTTTGGGGAAATATGAAAGAATTAACTGTTCATAATTAATTACTTTGATAATCTCATAGGCCTTTGATTCTATTGCTCCTGTCCTTTGCCAGACTGACTCTCTGTTCAGCTGCACTATTGATTTGCTACCTGTTCTGCCATCATTGTTTCTAGTTCTTGTACATACTAGGAAGAGCAGCTACTCACAAATTTTGTAGTCAAAAATAATACAAAAGCAGAGAACAACACAGTTTTCTTCTTCTTCCTTTCCCTGTGATGCCAAAAATAGTATAAATGAGCTGAAAACCAGCCAAGAGGGCAAATTATGTTACAGTAACAGCAGTGTCTTCAAAATAAAAGGAAAATATTGTATAGTGATTGGTCTTCACTAATTTAGACCAGTTGAGAAGTTCACCAAAATGTTTGAATATATTAGTAAGAATTACAATTTTATTAACCTAAAATACAGAGAATCAAGTATTCTTCTGTAATGCAAGCCCACGCAATCTCTTTGGGGGAAGATTGTGCTTACATCTGATAAAAACAAAATGGAATAATCTTAAGTTAGTTAAGTTAGTTAAATCTATACCAATAGGGACTGCTTTAAAAAAAAATCAATTCTTACATATAATGGAATACTATGCAGCCCTTAAAAAGGACATGGGTGGATATATCTCCAAGATATTATATTGTTAAACAAAATTATCAAAGTATAGAATAGTATATGTGAAAAGTTCCCCAATTTTATTTGAAGTATATTATACATACACTCAAAAAATATACATGTACTATACTTTGATCCACATATACAAAGGTACACACACACACATACAAACACATATAGGTGTATATATTCATAAAAGATAAATAAATACTCTTAATTGTTACCTATGGGGAGTAGTACTTAGGAACAGGGATAGAGGAAGTATCACTTTTCGGTCTATACTTTTTTTTTTTTTTTTATTCTTTTGGAAATGTTTACCATGTGCAACTAAAGTTCCTCTTGATGAAAGTAAAAGAGGAGAGTCAAAAAGTTGGCTTAAAACTCAACATTCAGAAAACTAAGATCATGGCATCTGGTCCCATCAGTTCACGGCAAATAGATGGGGAAACAGTGGGAACAGTGGCAGACTTTATTTTCTTGGGCTCCAAAATCACTGCAGATGGTGACTACAGCCACAAAATTAAAAGATGCTTGTTCCTTGGAAGAAAAGTTATGACCAACCTAGACAGCATATTAAAAAGCAGAATATTACTTTGCCAACAAAGGTTTGTCTAGTCAAAGCTGTGGTTTTTCCAGTAGTCATGTATGGAAGTGAGAGTTGGACTGTAAAGAAAGCTGAGTGCTGAAGAATTGATGCTTTTGAACTGTGGTGTTGGAGAAGATTCTTAGAGTCCCTTGGACTGCAAGGAGATCCAACCAGTCCATCCTAAAGGAAATCAGTCCTGAATATTCATTGGAAGGACTGATGTTGAAGCTGAAACTCCAATACTTTGGCCACCTGATGTGAAGAGCTGACTCATTAGAAAAGACCCTGAAGCTGGGAAAGATTGAAGGCAGGAGGAGAAGGGGACAACGGAGGATGAGGTGGTTGAATGGCTTCACCGACTCAATGGACATGAGTTTGAGTAAGCCCATGGAGTTGGTGATGGACAGGGAGGCCTGGCGTGCTGTAGTCCATAAGATCTCAAAGAGTCGGACACTACAGCGACTGAACTGAACTGAACTATGTGCAAGTACTTTTTTTACTAATGAAAAGGTATGAGATAATGTGAAATTTGGAGAAGGAAATGGCAACTTGCTCTAGTATTCTTGCCTGGAAAATCCCATGGGCAGAGGAGCCTGGTGGACTGCATGTGTCTCAAAGAGTCAGACACGACCTAGGGACTAAACGTACAAATGTGAAATTATTTCTATTGTAAAGATATCGTGCTAAATAGTATACATAGTATTATGTAGCCATATAAATACTATGGAGCAAAATATGACAACATGATTTTTTAATGTAGAGGAACTTAAACTGGGTAAATAAAGTGTGGCCAAACAGATTCTTTGGTGTCTGCTTTAGTGAAAAGATAAGAATGATTATCAATTGTTGGAATGTAAATACATGCTTTTAAAAACACTTTCTAAAAACTTGTTTTAAATAGCTTAAGCTTTTCCTCTCCAAATTTTAATTTTGCAATTAATTTGTCTTGCATGTATTTTTTCACTAGTGGTAAATTTCTAACAAAGCCTGTTGGTATTTTAACAAATTCTGAATTTGTAGAACACTAAAGAGGGTTTTACCCATCTTTTTAAAATGAACAATAGATAATATCTAATCCCTCTTTTAAAGTACTCTTTGAAATACTGAATTGAATATCGTTTGTAAGTTGAGAAGTCACTCAAGATTGCTCTAATCACCCTTGATGCATCTTTAGATTTATTTAGCCTCTTTGAAATCATAGGTATGTTCTGTCTGGTGAGTCAGAATCTCACAACTTTGGGTTGTTGAAAAAGGGCTTTCCCAGTTGATGGACTGTGAGTGCCTTTCTTTTAGTGACTGCAAGCCTTTGGCCTTCTGGCTACTCATTAACACCTTCTTAAGAGTGCTGGTAATTGAAAGGAAAGGTGAAGTACAAACTGGTTAATATTGCTGCCCAGCCCCTAAATAAAAATCTGGGTGGATTCTATGAAAACCAGGGGTTAATTTTCTCTAGTGCTACCACATGGATAATCAAGTCAGAATCTATAGAGCTGGAGGATTTGGTTTTATGGTTACTCCTGGGATTATTTTTAAATAGAATTTATGATTGATTTGAACATGAATTCACCCAGTGTAGTGACTTTATTATGGAACACATTCAGAGACACCTCTTGGGACTTTTCTACTCTGGCACTGATTGTGATCTTGAACTGAAAAATGCAGAGATACCTGAAATTTAATTAAATAAAAAATTTTAATTAATGGTTTCTGTTTGCGTTCTCTGCAGCTTCAGAAAAAAACTCACATGAATTGTGACAAATTTCATTTTAATCTCTAGGGACTTTAATCTTCATATAATAAGAATATCTCCACTGATTCGTATATTCAAGAGTAAACATAATAACTGACTTATGTTAAAGGTCATATTTGGAATCTTATATTTCCCCTGAGGTTTGGTTACAAACATTCTTTCTGGGATTCTTTCTTGCATTTACAAACCCTACCCATCTCTCAAGACCTAATTCAAGTCTCCAGTCTTTGATAAAAATCTTCCTTCCCGCAGGTATCATGCACTGCTTTCTATAAACTCCTATGGTTTTTATTGTCTGACATTCAGTCTTGCTGTTGACTATTTACTAGCTTAAGCATTGGTTATAAAGCGTGTCTCCCCAAAGAAATGATAGCTTCCTTAAGGGCAGGAACTGTAAATAGTTTTAATTGTATTGACATAGAGGTCTTTTGAATTCATTACAGTACCTACCAGAGAGGACCTAGTGGGTGCTCAGAAATATTAGATTTTTTTTAGTCCATCTTCAGGCTGTTACATAAGTTACATTAAAAATTCTTTCTATCTCACTATTGCCACTGCCTCAATTAGTTCCATCCCTTACTATATCATTTTTTTTTACAAGGCAGGACAAAATATTGCCACTGATATTGAACTCTAGTTTGGCTTATCTGCTGGCAGCAGGCTTTCCTGTAGGGCATTGTGAGTGTTTACAAAGCTAGTATAGCTAATCTGTTACAGAGCTATCTTGCCCTTTTGGTCTGATTTATTTTCATGGTGCTGCAATATTCTCTGGGTGACTGTGGAAGCTCAGACTTCGACTTTTGCAGGCATCAATGACAAAGTAGTAACTTTGTGGAACCAGAAATTATGGCATGGTCACAAGTGACCATCTACACTTAAAGGCCAAGCACTTTTGTGATGATGAAGGGCCTTCTGGCCAGTATGTCAGGAAGGGAGCAGGGTGACTGTACCTGCTCTCCCCACTACCTCTTTCTACCCTGCCCATCTCTGTAGGCCTCATGCCATCTCAGCTCCAACACCTTCACATAATATTTTAATATGACACATGACAATTTATCTTCTTTCGCCAATGAAAGCCAGAGAAAATGTTTGCCTCCCTCTTGTGCTCATGTCTGTAAGGAGTTTCCCTCTGCCAGAAAAACAACTTGAGTTACTATGAAATTTGCGAGACTTGCATGGAACTTTATGTGGCTACTTTGTAGCCATCCCTGCCTAGGAAATAACTCTAGAGGAATTAGGGACAATATTTCAGGGTCACAAGAGGCATCCTATCTTGGACTTGGGTATTTTCTGCTGTTTCAGCCTCATGGTTCCTCTCCCTGAAAAGAACAGGTGTGCCTGACAGCAGGCGTGTTTGTTCTACTTTTCCTATGGCAGCTGTCACTCCCCAGGTAACTCCCTTTTCCAGGTGGTGAATTCTTACAACCCATCATCTTCTTTCCTGGCTACCATTACTTTAAAAAAAGGTTTGGCTGTCAACCTCCCTCGTTGGACTTCATATTCTGTTGAAATGTTATTGTTGTTGTTGGACTTTTTTTTTTTTTTTTTGTCTTTGGGTTTTGGGTTGAGTTTTTAAAAGGGAAAATATATCTTCCAATGGATTGCATTTACAATTCAGACAAACTTAACATTTTCCTTTCAAAAGCCTCTATGAAGGTCTGTACCCATCTTTGATTTGGATGGAGTTTTGAAGCCTTCTTCTGTGACAGCTTTGGGTATCTCCATTTTCGCATTTTCCAGTAGATCTTGGGGTCTGTCCTCAGTCAGGACACCTGCTGCTGGGACTGCCAGTCACCACATGCTTGGCTTTTATCCTCCCTTGTTTCTATTCATAGTGTGTACTGCTCATAACTCTAAAGGACTATTTGATGCCCCCACGTTGTTTAATATCTACATGATTAAAGCAGCTGAGAGAATTAGCATGTGTCCTAAGCCTAAGGAAAAATCCAGTCCAAAAGAAATTGTATCACAGGCCAAGATCATTTTTAATAAGCTCTGCTGCTCAATCTTACCTATTCCTCTGTTGGGCTCCCTTGGGCATTTTGTAGATATTTGAGAGTCAGCTTTAAAGGGGAACTTTCAGGCGTGCACTTGACTCTCAGTATAACAATGTTTACTGAGCCCTCACAGTGCACGGGACCCTTATAGTGGCCCCCTGATAAGATGCAACAGAAGCGAGTGTACTGTTCTAACACTCAAGCAATCAAGGGACCTGGACTGAGTGAGACAGAATTCAGGCAAATAAAAGACTTATGTGTATTTTGAAGACACTAGATGGATAAGGGTGACATGGGTGCCCCTGGGGTACCTAAGGGGGGGTGCATAAAATGAATGTGTGATCACAGTTAGAAGACGGTAGGCATCTTTAGTGAGTGTCTCAGAGGAGTGAATGGTGTGAGTGGAAGAGCTTTTCTCATGAGGCTTTCCAGGGACTTCAGTAAATGTGATGAATGCACAGTACAGAAAACAGGTTTGTCTTCTGATAGAGTTATAGGATGATAATAACAATAACTCCCACTTTTATTGAAGTTTTACTCTGTGTCAATGTAAAACGAATGAAAGAATTAAGAGAACATGAAAATTTAAGCTTTAGAGAAATACATTAAAAGAATTTTTTTTTTTTGGCTATATTGCACAGCTTGTGGGATCTTAGTTCCCCAACCAGGGACTCAACCCAGGCCCTGGCAGTGGAAACATGGAATCCTAACCACTAGACCTCTAGGGACCTCCCAAGAAATACATTCATGAAGTGTCAAGTGTATCACCATGGTTGCAGTATACCTGGGGAGGTGAGTGAAGTGTGTGTGTTTTGGGGTGGGGAGGAGAGGGCGGGGGACAGAGACAGACGGAGAGGGAGAGGGGCAGAAAGACAAGGAGAGACAGATACAGAAAGAGGGAGACAGAGAAACTTGGAGACTAGGGCAGGGTCTGGGAATTAGGGGTTACAGTGTAGATGAAGAGTAAATTAATTGAGGAAAAGAGTACAAGATAATAGAGTGTTCAAAGAGAATTCATAGTTCTAGATCTTGGAGTTACATTCTTTACCTTCTAAATAGATATGTCAGTGAAACCTTGGACTTATTTTGCTCATGCAGAATGAAATAGAACATTTAAATTTAAAAAGAGTTTTCACAGAAAATAAAGTGTTTCTTTATAATGCTAAATTCTTGACTTTCAGAGTATGTCTAATTTTTCCACGTATTTGTAATCCATGGCAAGTCTAGGGCATAGCTTATTGGAAATTAGAATGCCAAAGCCATGTCAGAAGACTAAGCAGGTAGAGATTTACAGTGAATTATTTAAGAAATTCACATCATCACATTAGCACATGGCTTAGCTGTATTATGACAGTGGAAAAGCTGGCATAAGAGCCTCCTAGAGCACCAAGTAATATGCCTGAGGTCCCTTTCCTGCAGGTGAATTCTCTAGTGGCAGTTATCGCAATTTATGCCAGAGGCTTATTTTTATGCAGACATAATCTCTGGCAGAAATTTCACAGCCTCTGTTGACAGAACTGACAGTGTCTATAGGCCCAGGGTACAGGACAACACCAGCAATCAGTTAACAGCCAGCAAATATTTATTATGTCTTGACCATGCACTGAACACCCAGCTATCAATGAGGCAGGTATAAAAGAAGTGCCATATAGGATCGCCTCAAATACTTTATAGTCTAGTTTGGGCAAGAGGCTGACACACTTAAAGCAACTAAAATAGTGACAAGGCGATACTGAAGCAAATGCCATGTAGGGGGAGGGGTGAGTATTTTATGATGTTAGCAAAGGGAGAAATCTATTAGTTCAATCTATTGGGGCCATCTTCACGAAGGAAATAACTTGTCCTATTAACTCAAAAGATGGTAAAGGTTAGAGAAACAGGGTGCAAAAAAGGATATCTGTTTATGAGGAAAATAATTCAATGGAAGGCAAAGAAGAAACTTGGTATTTTCGTAGTATAACAAGGAGGCCAGTTTGATTGGCATGTAAGACAGGTTTGACATCATTGGAAAATAAGGTTGGGCCAGATTATCAAAGGACCTTAACAAGCAGGTCAAATATTTTGAATTAAATATATTGAGAAACAGGGGACCACTGATAGTTGCAAAATAAGAGTATACCATGATCATTAAGGGAGTATTTTAAGAAGGTGAATATGATACTGATATACTGGACAGATTTGAGAGGGGAGAGAAAGTTATAAAAATATCGTAGCTGTAAAAGAAGCACATATTTGGCTCCCATCTCACCTTTCAAAGAAGTCATGCAGACCATTCTCAACAAAGTCCGAGATCCATTGTTAGAGGGACCATGCGTTTAGCTCAGTTGAGAAAATCTCCAGTTTTCAAGTGTAATTAGGTTTCTAGAGATTTTCTTTTAGGAATTATGATTCCTTTTTATTAGAGCTACCTCTCAAAATTTCTCCATCTAAGGCTGATGAAATATCATGGCGACTCTTGCGATAGAAAAGTGGAGCATATAAAAAGATGGCGATTTCTGTCTGTTTTTGCTTTTTTTTTTTTTGGTTTCTTTTTTAGAAGAAACAGGATGTTGCAAGAGGAAAATATAGGCAAATCAAAATAATTTAGGTGAATGACCCAAAACCCAGGATGTAGTTCAAAATTGAAAAGCAAACATGTGCCCTCCCAAAGAAAGAAAAACTAGAATAAGAAGTTGGGCACTCTGGAGAACTCAGGACATAAACTAAATATTACTGGAAGTATGCCTAAACATTAAGATAATTAGTTATTTCACTTTTGGTTCATGCACATGGTTATTTCCATCAAACTTTGTGTCAACTTGGTTATATTTATATCATTATCAAAGGAAAACTGATTGCTCGATTTGAGGGAAATACTTTTTCTTTAAGATTTTTGGAAATTAAGACTCATGAAAGCTAGTTCTTCAATGAAAACCTTTTAAAGATAATTGATAACACAAAGAGGTTAATTATAAATGACACTGTAAGGGTAAAAGAAGTCAAGTATATCTGGTTTGTCTTTTACCTTCCTCTGTTCTTCCCTGTGGTTCAGTGGTAAAGAATCCACCTGCCAGTGCAGGAGATGCAAGAGACGTGGGTTCAATCCTTGGGTCAACGAGATCTCCTGGAAGAGGGCATGGCAACCCATTCCAGTATTCTTGCCTGGGAAATCCCATGGACAGGGGAGCCTGATGGGCTACAGTCCATAAAGTCACAAAGAGTCAGACACTACTGAAGCAACTTAGCACGCAGGCACATTCTTTCCCTACAACATGATTTCTTTCCTTTAGACCACTGGTTCTCAGCTCTGCCTGCACATTAGGATGTCTATAAGAACTTTCCAAAAATTTCACTGCCCAGATTCCACGCTTGATTAATTCAAGCTTTGATATTTTCCAAAGCTCCCTGAATGCATGCTAAATCTCTTTGATTATGTCCAACTCTGTGTGACCCCATGGACTGTGGCCCACCAGGCTCCTCTTTCCATGGGATTCTCCAGGCAAGAATACTAGAGTGGGTTGCCAATTCCTTCTCCAGGGGATCTTCCCGACTCACGGATCGAACCCATGTCTCTTATGTCCCCTGCCTTGTATAGCGGCTTCTTTACAACTGGCACCACCTGGGAAGCCCCCTTCAAAGCTCCCTAGGGGATTTTAATAGGTAGCAGTCATCTTTGCCTCTTCCCCTCCTTATATAATTTCTTAAGGCAAAACACTTGTTGCAAGGAACGTATTTTACCTAGACTAAAAACTGATGTTACACTGATAACTGAAATCTCTTGAGGGCAGATCCTTGTTTTGTTCCTTTCTGTGTCCCTCACCTGGCTGTGGTCAGTAAAGTCTGTTAAATTAATATTAAGTAGAGGTATAAGCAGTAACTGGGATTGCAACTAGGACCTCAGATATGTGAGTTTTTACATAAGGGGTGAGGGGCAGGGAAAATCTAGATTGTAGGATACACTAGTGGTGGCTATAGCGAGAAAGTCCTGGCTAGATCCTGTGGATATAAAATGCCACTTTAGAACTGTAGTCTATTGCTTGATCTTTTAGTTATTCATGCTGTGATTTTAGGTAAGGTACTTGTCACTGGATGTCTCTGATCTTTGTAAAATGAAGAAAATAGTTTCAGCCCTACTTACTTCACAGGGTGGATGTGCAATTCAGTTGAAATTTATAGTTATTAGTGTTCATTTAGCAGTATTTTTAAGTACAATAAGCTAGATATATGTAGAGTTGTTATTATGATTCATAAAGCCAGTGAATAGACTTTTTGTCAGGATGAAAAGCCTGTGAGAATCAATAGAGTACTATAAGTGCCTTTAACCATCATATTCAGTAGAAGTGAAAGAAATAGACTGTTTTTGAAAGGCTTCTTCCCTCAAAGGTTGTGTTCTTTATAAACTCAAAAAGGAATTATGTCCATGTTGGACATCACATAATTTTTGCAGATTTCATTAATACTATGAAAATAATACTAAAGGAAGTTGATATGAATTTAAGTTCAAGGTGCAGTTATTAACTTGCATTATAAGCTTGAACAACATACACATGCATGTACTTGCATTTGTTTATTCATTAAAGGGAAGGCGTCAAAGACATTATTGTTTGTTGAAAACATTAATCTATTCAGTCCATGTTTATTCAACACCTATTATATGTCTGCCAATACTTTTTAGAGCCT
The DNA here is from genome assembly GCF_042477335.2 of Ovis canadensis. Lineage (NCBI taxonomy): Eukaryota > Metazoa > Chordata > Mammalia > Artiodactyla > Bovidae > Ovis > Ovis canadensis. The sequence continues at coordinate 110,621,711 of NC_091727.1, read as the reverse complement.
GGAATAAAACAGTGAAAAAAATAGACAAATTTCCTACCCTAATGAAACTTTCTTGTAAGAGGTGGGACATAATATAATTAAAGTGCAAAGAATTACTATTGGATAAAAAACAATAGGGTAGGGACATAGAATGATGAATGAGGCTAGAATAGTGCATGATTTTTATGTGTCAAGATTCACTATAGGCACCTCCCACATGTTATGTTTATATAATCTTTATAAGTATCTTATGTAATATATATTATTATCTTTATTTTAAAGAGAAGGAAACTAGACTCAGAGTTTAAGAAACTTGCCTAAGGTTACATAGTGTCTGTATAACAAAATTAGAATTGAAACTCAGATCTACCTGAATTCAAAACCCATTTTCTTTCTACTACATGTGGCTAAGCACTTACGTAACTTCATCGATGTTTCCGTATTCCTTTCTGCAAAAGAAAAATGTTGGACTTGATCCGAAATTTAAATCTGGTATATTATGCACCCTATATGTCTTGCAGATAATAACATTCTAAAAACTGAAGTAATTATCAGTATTGAAAAGTAAATGATTTCATACAAAATTATTGATTTCCAATTTGTCTTTAAGTATTAGAAAGTCTGGCATCCCCCACCTGGGCCTGTATTACGACTTTTCAACACCAGCTGCAGCTGAATAGTAACACTTCTTTCAGACAGAGTATATTTTATGATTATCCACCAATTCTTACAGCTGTAACCCACCCTTACATTAACTTATGTACCTGATCCATGCCGGTATTTGAATGTGTCACTTGATGGAACACATGGTCTGAAAAGCCCCTTCCAATTCCAAAATATGATCCAGTGTTGAAAATTCAGTTTTAAATGTTATTTTCCTTTTTAGCTTTTAACTATTTGACAGCCTTAGTTATGTTTCAGTAAGTTTTCTTCCTTCATATATTTCTCACTTTGTGTATTTTTTATGGTTTAGCAACCATGTAAATGATAATCAAGGCTGCACACTAACTCCTTTATTTTTCCACTTAAAAATATTATCCAGTGAGTCTTTATGAAGGAAAAGAAAACATGAAACATGCTAAGCATAAGTCTCAAGCATGCGTACAAAATAAAAGCAGCATAATTAGCAAGTCATTCATAATGGTAGTTAAATTCTGCCAATATGGAAGCATGAAAGCCAGTTTAAAAGTCCATGTTTTAGTTAAGTCTATTATTCACCCTAGCCTTTAAAATCCAAATAATTTATTAAGCTAATATTGGTGAGGAGAGAAATCCAATGATAATACAGAAAGGGGTGTAGTAAAAGAACTCTTCCATGAAAATCATTCAAAGTATAATTATTCTTAAGCATAGCATTATTAAAATATATTTCTATAATATAAAAGGTTTTATTAGTATTCTGTGATATAAGGTACCCTATTGCATTATTATGTTCAATTATTTCTCTTAATATTTATGTTTTTATAGCTTTTATTTTATAGTGGTAAACAATGGAATCTCTGCTAGACGCAGAGTGAATTACAGTTGTGTTTAATGTTGTAGGTACAAGTTGTTTTGTCAGCTCACAGCCCCAATTATCTGTCCATATAGTTGTCCTAGAGCTGCCCTGAGGCGCAATAGCCTCTGAGTCCTGTTTAGTGATTCATACTCTTGTTACTTGTTTGATTTCACACAAGTGTAGTAGGAGCTTACTTACATAGTGCATGGTGAAGTATGACATGGAATCCCTTTCCCTCATTCCAGCCCCAAATGTTTCCCTTTGTAGCCTGCCTGGGATTCCCAGCCTTAGAGAGTCATTTCTTTGAGTATAGTTATTGTTCCCTTTTGGAGAGCAAACCACTTAAGAAAAAAAGTGAAGCCATTGTCCCATATATAAACAATATAGGCTTCATTCAGTTCAGTTCAGTTTGGTTGCTCAGTCATATCCGACTCTTTGCAGCCCCATGGACTGCAGCATGCCAGGCTTCCCTGTCCATCACCAACTCCCAGAGCTTACTCAAACTCATGTCCATTGAATCAGTGATGCCATTCAACCATCTCATCCTCTGTCGTCCCCTTCTCCACCTGCCTTCAATCTTTCCAAGCATCAGGATCTTTTCAAATGAGTCAGCTCTTCGCATCAGGTGGCCAAAGTATTGGAGTTTCAGCTTCAACATCAGTCCTTCCAATGAATATTCAGGACCAATTTCCTTTAGGATGGACTGGTTGGATCTCTTTGCAGTCCAAGGGACTCTCAAGAGTCTTCTCCAACACCACAGTCCAAAAGCATCAATTCTTCAGTGCTCAGCTTTCTATATAATCCATATCTCACATCCATACATGACCACTGGAAAAACCATAGCTTTGACTAGACGGACCTTTGTTGGCAAAATAATGTCTCTGCTTTTTAATATGCTGTCTAAGTTGGTCATAACTTTTCTTCCAAGGAGCAAGCATCTTTTAATTTCATGGCTGCAGTCACCATCTGCAGTGATTTTGGAGCCCAAGAAAATAAAGTCTGTCACTGTTTCCACTGTTTCCCCAACTATTTGCCATGAAGTGATGGGACTGGATACCATGATCTTAGTTTTCTGAATGTTGAGCTTTAAGCCAACTTTTTCACTCTCCTCTTTCACTTTCATCAAGAGGCTCTTTAGCTCCTCTTCACTTTCTGCCATAAGGGTGGTGTCATCTGCATATCTGAGGTTATTGATATTTCTCCCAGCAATCTTGATTCCAACTTGTGCTTCATCCAGTCCAGCATTTCTTTTTTTCTTTCTTTCTTTTTTTTTACAGCTCTTTACAGCTCAGAGTTTTATTTGGCAAGCAAAGAAAAGTACACCCTCGAGGCATGAAGGTGGGCAGATCCCAAAGGAGAGGCCTCAATCCGTCTTGGCTTCCTCCTTTTATAAGTTTGTCTTCTCCCAACCCTGAGCCTGCCCTATGCAAATTGGACTAGCCATGAAGAGGGCGTATTTGTTTCACCTGAAGTTCTCACTCTGGTCTGCAGATATTCTTTCATTCTAATTTTTTCAGGCTTTCCCCTTTTTTTGTCTTTTAGCCACTGCCATTTTGAACTCCTTTTTCCTATTCTAACTACCTAACATTCCCCCCTCAAAGATGGGAAACACAATTCTATGGGAGTAGGGGCGTCAAGTTCTCTCTGGCTACTTCCTGCTGAGCTGGGATGGCTAGGGGCATTTCCTGCTTCCCCCTACCACCCCACCCCACCCCCACTCTTGCTAGTCTCAAGCCTCAGAGTCCTTATAGCAGTGTCCAGCTAAGGGTGAGTGATATTTTCCATGGTTGGGTGTAGTTTTATATATCCTTTTGGAACTGGCACTGCATATTATAGCTTGTTGACCTTAACTGGAGGTCTGGAATCTGAGGCTTTCTGCCGAGCTGCCATGTGAGCTTTCTGCCGAGTTTGTTTTTGCTGTCCTGGTTTCTAGCACGCTGAGCTTCTTGTTCCTTCTGCTGCGCTGGGTTTTCTTCACATTCAGCTTCCACAGTGAGAGCTTTTGCCTTGTTGGGCTTCTGCTGGGCTTAGCCTCCACCTTGCAGGGTCTGAGCTAAGGTTGTTTCAGCCAAGTTAAATCCAAGAAATGGCACCAGATATGTTGGAGGAGTGTGAAATTTTCTTGGTTCTGTCTCGCCACAGCAAAGATTTGAAACAGCAGACCAGTGTTACAGCTCTGTTACAGTTCAGAATTTTATTCAGCAAGCAAAGGAAAGTACATCCTCGAGGCATGAAGGCAGGCCAATCCCAAAGGGGAGGCCCAGTCCCGCATTTCTCATGATGTACTCTGCATATAAGTTAAATAAGCAGGGTGACAATATACAGCCTTGACGTACTCCTTTCCTGATTTGGAACCAGTCCAGTTTTAACTGTTGCTTCCTGACCTACATATAGGTTTCTCAAGAGGCAGGTCAGGTGGTCTGGTATTCCCATCTCTTGAAGAATTTTCCACAGTTTATTGTGATCCACCCAGCCAAAGGCTTTGGCATAGTCAATAAAGCAGAAATAGATGTTTTTCTGGAACTCTCTTGCTTTTTTGATGATCCAGTGGATGTTGGGAATTTGATCTCTGGTTCCTCTGTCTTTTCTAAATCCAGGCTTCATTAGCAGGATGAAATCTTTCATTGGTTTGCACGCCAAAGTGTTATCGAGCATAGAGCAAGTCCCTGGAGATGCAGGACACAGAACAGGTAACTCTTAAGGGGAGAGAGAATAATTGGGTCCAGATATGAGAGTCACCAGGAAGGTCATGTCTGGGATGGCTTTGGTGGAAAGCCTTGGACAGTCTATTCTTGGTTGGGGATAAAGGAAAGGGACAGTAAAATGGGGACGTGAAAGTAAAATAAGGTTAAATTTCACCAATTTCCTGTTACTCTGTCCTTGGGGCTAACCCTCATGTTATGTGTTGGTTATACATTAAAAAGATAGCCCGAGGGCCGAACATGGCGGCCGCCAGGTGCCTGTGCTGGGGTCTGAGCCGAGCCGAGGCCTGCCTGCTGCCGCCGCCCACGCGCTGCTGCCACCGGGCCCTGCACAGACAGGTAGCGGGCACCGAATTCCGGAGCGCTTACAGCCTGGACAAGCTCTACCCGGAATCGCGGGGCGCGGACACCGCCTGGAGGGTCCCGGGCAACGCAAAGCAAGGCAACGATGACATTCCTGTAGATCGCTTGACAATTTCTTACTGTCGGAGCAGTAGTCCTGGGGGCCAGAACGTTAACAAAGTGAACTCCAAGGCCGAAGTCAGGTTCCACCTGGCGAGCGCCGACTGGATCGCAGAGCCTGTTCGGCAGAAGATGGCCCTCACGCACAAAAATAAGATCAACAGGGCGGGAGAGCTGATCCTCACATCTGAATGCAGCCGCTATCAGTTCCGAAACCTGGCAGATTGCCTCCAGAAGATTCGAGACATGATTGCCGAGGCCAGCCAGCCAGCCATGGAGCCGTCCAAAGAAGATGCTGCACTTCAGAAACTCAGGATAGAAAACATGAATCGCGAAAGGCTCCGAAAAAAGAGAATAAACTCTGCCATCAAGACAAGCAGGAGGGTCGATGTGGACTGAAAGCATCCCCTCGAGCCGGCGGAGCCCCTCTTCAGGGCGCCCAGGCGGCTTGGGCACCATCAGGAGACCAGTGTCTGCTCAAGCCAGTGGTCGTCTGTCACGTCGGAACCATCCCAAGAACGTCCATCGGGAATGAGAGTCGTAGGCCCTGGTCGCCGAGGTCTTTAGAGGCAATCACCATGTTGACGCACCGTCATTATCCATTTACTATGTTAGTTGCAATAAAATTCTAAACTCAAAAAAAAAAAAAAAAAGATAGTAAACCTCCCATTAGTATTAGTGTTTGAGGAATGGGCCACTATAACTGAAAGCTTTTGTTTATTTGGATTGAGATATATTGTAAAATAAAGATAGCAGTAAAGTTACAAATTGCTGTGAAGCAGCAGATAAGGGAGGAAAAGCCATATTAAATTTGCTGTGTGACATAGAGAGCTCAACCCAGTGCTCTGTGACAACCTAGAGGGGTGAGACGGGGTGGGAAATAGGAGGGAGGTTCAAGATGGTGAAGGCATATGTATACCTCTGGCTGATCATTTTGATGTATGGCAGAAACCAGCACAATATTGTAAAGCAATTATCTTCCAATAAATTTTTTAATTAAAAAAATAAGGAAATGGAAAGAATAAATAACAAAGATGAATATTAATATCCTTATTTAATTCTTGAATTGACATTTTCTCATTATCCCATGAGCCCCTCCCCTCTGCCCCCAGTTATTTGGAAACATACTGTTATCTACATTTTACAATATTGTATTAGTTTTCTCTTGCTGCTGCAATAAATCACCACAAATTTACTCGGTTTAAACAACAAAAATCTGTTATCTTACAGTTCTGGAAGTCAGAAGTTTTAAATAAGTCTCACTGGGTATTGGTAATGCCATGTTTGTCTTTAAAGCTTCTAGAAGATAATCTGATTCCTTGCCTTTTCCAGCTTCTGGAGGCTGTCCACATTCCTTGGCTCATGGCCCCTTCTTCCACCTTCAAAAGCCGCAAAATTATGTCTCTTTGATCCTTTTTCCAATGTTCTATCTCCTTTTATCCTTTTCTGCCTCACTTCTATTTTTAAGGGCCTTGAGATTACATTAGATACACTTAAGTAATCCAGGATGGTCTCTCTATTTAAGGTGAGTTGATTAACAACCTTAATTCCACCTGCAATATTAATTCCCCTTTGCCATGAATCCAAATATATTTACAGGTTCTGGGGATTAGGACATAGACAGCTTTGGAGGGGCCATTATTCTGCCAACCACAAATATAATGAATATTAATTATTACACTGATTAAAATATTGGGTTTTTCAAATAATAAAAGTGAGCTGACATCTCATATTCCCAGAATAAAACACACAGATTTATAACATTTTAACTAGGTGCACATATAAGAGAGAAACATTAAACAAAATGGTGACAATGTTTTAAAATAAAGGAATGGAAAAAGAGGTGCAAGAAAACTTTTAATGAACAGTGAGTAGAGAGATGTCAATATCAAATAAAGTGGTATTTAAGGCCAAAAGCTTGAAATAGAACCTACATGTATTCATTTATTGAATAAATGTTTTTATATTAACTATTTGAATGATACATGAAGCATTTGGTAAAACTACAAAGACAGTTGTGGAATACAGCTATCAGAATTTTAAAAATAGTAAAAATAATACAATATATTTGAAAACATAATTAAGAAACTTGACTTAATATTTTGATAAATACATAGAATTGTATACTCCAATGGAAAAGAATGTACATTCATAACTTATGCCCTGGGCCCTTTACAAAAGCTGACTGTGTAATTTGCCACAGGAAAAACCTTGATCAGTTCCCAAGTAGCAAACTGACAGGTAACATTCTCTGATGAAATTTATAAAGTTTAGAAATGGACAATAAAAATATTTTAAAAAATAGAATCTTGTAACCATAAAATATTTTAATAAATAATTTTTGTATCAAGAATGAAGTCTAAACATTTAAAATTATTCAAAAAGAAACAAAACTGAGATTACTTCATAAAAAAACCTAAGGGTGTGGTTAAAAACATCACAAAAGAAATATTAAGGCATTAAATGAATTTAAGGAAATATTGGAAGAAATATGCAACTCAAGGGAACAGAAACAGAAAAAATAGATATATCACATGAAAGTAGTCATACATAACTAGCTAAAATTATTTAACGAATTTAAAAGCTAAAAGTTGACTCCACAAAAAAGATGTATAGAAAAAAAGTTCTTTGTTTTACACTTAAACATACATACATTGATAAATTTCCTGAACTCCAAAAATAACAAGAAATCTTGTAGGTTTCCTGGAAGAAATAGCAAAGAAAAAAATTAAGACAGGTATTGATTGTCTCTTATCTAGAGATATTGGTTTTTTTTTCCTTATCTGCACAGGAAAAAATTAAGACAGTATTGGTTTTCTCATCTCTATCATAGAAGCTAGAATATAATGTAATAGCATCTAGAAATTTCCAAGGAAAAAAGACTTCAATCCAAGCATCTTATTATAACTCAATCAGGATATCACTCACCTGTTTGATTTGGAGAGAGAGAGATGTTTGAGGACATGCCCGAATTCATGAAGTATATTACTCTCATGGGCTCCCCAGGTGGCGCTAGTGGTAAAGAATCTGTCTGCAATGCAAGAGACATGAGAGACCTAGGCTCAGTCCCTGGGTGGAGAAAATCCCCTGGAGGAGGGCATGGCAACCCACTCCAGTATTCTTGCCTGGAGAATCCCGTGGACAGAGGAACTTAGCAGGCTACGGTCCAGGGAGTCGCAAAGACTGAAGTGACTTAGCGCACACACACGCACACACATCACTCTCATACATTCCCATCTTATATCATTAAGTAAAATAAACAAATGTAATTTATAAAATCTCATTTACATAAAAATAAGAGGAAAGTCTTTTCATATGTGTCTATATATGTTTATGGGCCTACAAAAAGGTAAGGAAAGATAGCCACTCACTCTATGATGAATATCAGTTGCCTTGTAATGGGATTGGAGGAGGCAGAGAAGGACCTGTTAATTCATTTTGTCTTTATGAACATCTGTATTGTTTGAATCATAATGAGAAATTTTTTGGTAATTAAAAAAATGTATAGTATAAGTGGACTGAGAAAGAGAAATAAGCAGCAATGGCTCTTAGTGAGTAGATATCTCTTGATGGAGTCAGAGCCTCAGTTGCTAGCATAATTCAGTCATTAATGAAGGGAGGGTGGGGTTAAAGGGAAAATGTGTAAAAATAATCCTGTTATATAGAAGCCTTCCTAAGTGAAGCATGAGACCCAGAACCTATAAAGGACAAAATGGCCAGATTTGATGACATAAAAATTGAACATGCGTAAGCAACAAGCACCAGGGCTTCTCTGGTGGCTCAGACAGTCAAGAATCTGCCTGTAATGCAGGCGACCTGGGTTCAATCCCTGGGTCGGGAAGATCCCCTGGAGAAGGGAATGGCAACCTACTCCAGTATCCTGGCCTGGAGAATTCCATGGACAGAGGAGCCTGTCGGGCCATATATAGTCCATGGGCTCCCAAAGAGTCGAATAGGATTGAGCGACTAACACACACAAGCAACAAGGAGAAGCAAGAGGTTGAGAGATATTTGGCACATCTAAAATGAAACAAGCTAGAATATTCCATATACAAATGAAAGAATTACATATTACCAATAAATATATAAAAAGACACTCAAAAAGAATATGAATGTAAATACATATAAATAAAATGCAAATAAGAATGATATAGCATTTTTACCTTCATATTTGGCAAAAGGAACAGAAAGATAGCTGATAAAATCCACTGTTTTTAAGGACATAAGGAAGGTGGCACTTGGGCACACTGTTGGGTAGGAATGTGAGTTAGAATAATCTTTCATAGCATAACTTGGCAGAATCTAACAAATCTTAAAAAGCATATGTGCTGTGACCAGCAATCAGGTTTTCAGGAGTTTAACTTACATAAAAATAGCAAGAGTGCAGAAAGATATGTGTACAAGGATAGTGATTGAACCTTGATTGTAATAGTACATACTTCAAAACAAGCTAAACATGAAAGTCTGGTTAATAAATTATGATATCAGATAATGGAATTCCTTGCAAGTATTGCTGGCAGAGGATGAAATGGTTAGATAGCATCACTAACTCAATGGATATGAATTTGAGTAAACTCCAGGAGATAGTGAAGGACAGGGGAGCCTGGTGTACTACAGTCCATGGGGTTGCAAAGAGTTGACATGACTTGGCCACTGAACAACAAAATTAAAAAGAATGAAGCAGATCCATATATTCTGACGTGGAAAAAGCCATTGAGAGGTGAGAGATGAGTTGCAGAACTTGTCATATGTATCAGTTAACATGATGCTTAGAGAGTGAGGAATTCACATAAAATCCATATTTTGGATTGATTCAGAGTTAACCATATTTTCTTATAAAAATTCAACCTTTAATTATTGAAAGTCTCTTTAAAATGACTCCTTTTCTTTGTGATATCTGAGAAACATTCTTAAGCCTTCATTCTATGACTATCTGGTAATAGAAGAAAGAGACAAAACAGAGAAATACTATAAGGTATTTAATAATGACTATTTAGTAATGAGTAAAATAAAACTCTAATTACCACACTAATTGGTTAGACCAAAACTTTGGAATGAGACAATTTGAAGTAAACCTTGAAAAATGATTTTAACTTTCAACAGACAAATATAGAGAGGTTGGTCTTTCTATGCAAAAAAAAAATTATTTGAATTTAAGGACAATATTCAAATACTGAATAGTTGTTGAAGTGTAGGTACTTGAAGGTTTGGCTTATTCAGGCTGAGCAGGAACAGACTTCAGAGTCGAATAGATATGTGATCAAATTGTAGCTCCATTTTTTAAAATTGACAATGCCAGGGTACTTAGCTTGACCATGTTCTCTCATGTGTAAAATAAAGTTAATAATGGCTACCTCTTCGAGTCGTTGTGATGATTATATCTTTAAATGCGAAATATATATATATATATATATAACTCTTTCTTAGCACAAAATAGACCCTAACTGAATGTCAGTTCTGATCTCTTCCTTGACATTGAGTTGAGTAAGACCTCTTTCACTTGGCTGAATAGCTAATGTGCAGTATATTTTTCTTAGAATTTCTCTTCATGCTTAGAACCCCAACATGACACTTTTTCTTGCTTCTGTTAGAAAATTGGCTATTCCCTGACTCAGGTTCTCTATATCTTCATTGAAATGTCTTCCTCTTCTTAAATTCTTACATGTAAATATTAATTCATATACTTCAGAGACAGCCCAAGCCAGGATATGAAACTCAGTCCAAAGAGTTTGGATAGAAAGAAGGAAAAATGTAGACAAGTTTTCTGTTTGGTTAAATTTAATTGAGAAACCAGCATCAGAAAGTGGGTTTGACATTTTGAGTCCAGATCTTATAAGCTTGATATTCCCTTTCTGTTTCATTCCTGGGGGCAGAGCTAATGTCAGAATATAGAGAGCTCTGAGCATATACATGACTTGGCTACCACAGAGTAGTGTTGAGCCAAGTGACTTAATTTTTCTTGATAAAGGTGAGAGGGTCAGATGAGCCAGGGAATGTACTAGAAGGAAGCAAAGGGTGAATAAGTTAGACAGGGGTGTCCAGAGTAAGATCATATCAGAAGGCAGCAGAATAGTGCAGTCAACTAGCAGAACAAGCTCATCAACCAGGCTTATTGGAGTTGAAATAATAAGAAAATTAAAAATCTACAGGAGGAATCTATCAGAGTTCAATTCAGTAGATAGTTATAAGGCACTGATTATGGATCAGGCTCTCCCCTTGGTCCTGGAGTGTACAGGTGATACACCCAAGGACAGTTAAAAATCCAAGTCAAAAAACAAGAGCCAGTAAATTTGTGTAGGGATAAGGGATGGGATACTAACATCCATTAGCAGAGACTTGACCATGAAGACATTTCCCAAATTGAACTCTATACCTATTTCCTCTGAATTTTTTTTTTAGTAGTCAGGACTCTGATTGCAATGATGGAAACCCAATGCCAACTAGCTTAAGAGAAGACAAATTTTTATTGGCTAGTATCCATTCAACAAGGTGGACGTGGTCTTAAGGAAAGCTAGGACGCAGGCTGAAAGCATTGACTTGAGCACTATCAAAACTTCTTATGCCTAGCTCTCTCTCTGCATATCACCTTCATTATGTACAAATTGGAAATCTGGCCAGTGCTGACTGTTCTGGGCTGTCAACCTATGCAGCAGACTAAGAGGAAAGGGTCTCTTCTACCTACTTGCAATAAATATTGAAAAAAAAAAGAAAGAAAGAAAACCTGAGAACATATCTGGATTGGCCTGGCCTGAGGACATATCTGGATTGGCATGGCCTAAGTCCCAGACTAGATCAGGTGTACATCTCTTAGTTACTGTGGCTATGACTGCAAAACAGATAGGAGCTTCTTTTTTTTTTTCAATCAAAAGTCTAAAATAGTGATAAAAAGAACGTTTTCCTTAAAGAAGTGAGACTACAGATAGATATGGTCACTGGGGAGATCACAGTGAGTCAGTCATTCAAACATGTGGCAGTTCCATTGGGCAGGAATGTCTCCAAACACAGCTGGTCCATATATACTGAAGGTAAGGCTAGATATTTGGAAACTCTTGGCTAAAATGGAGAACCCGCAGCAATCGTGAGAGCAACAGATAACCAAGAGGCAGGTCTGAACCACCTCAAGCTTTCAGTTGTTCCCTATTATTGCCTATAGGATAAATTCTGAAATACTTACCTTATTAATTAAGGTCCTTCACAATCTTCCTTCACAGTATCATCATTCTTTTCACCTTCTGTTTTGCTTTGTTCATAGTCAGTTGTGTCAGATTCTTTGTGACCCCCATGGACTGTAGCCCATCAGGCTCCTCTGTTCATGGGATTTTCCAGGCAGGAATACTTGAGTGGGTTGACATTTCTTTCTCCAGGGGATTCTTCTTGACCCAAGGATTGAACCCTCATCTCCTGTGTCTCCTGCATTAGCAGGTGAACTTTTTACCACTGCACCACATGAGAAGCCCTTTTACTGTTTATGTTGTTGTTGTTCAGCCACTGTCATGTCCAAATCTTTGCAGCCACATGGACTGTAGCACACCAAGCTTCCCTGTCCTTCACTATCTCCCAGAGTTTGCTCAAACTCATGTCCATTGAGTTGGTGATTCCATCCAACCATTTTATCCTCTGTCGTCCCCTTCTCCTCCTGCCCTCAATCTTTCCCAGCATCAGGACCTTTCCCAATGAGTTGGCTCTGCATCAGGTGGCCAAAGTATTGGAGCTTCAGCATCAGTCTTTCTGATGAATATTCAGGGTTTGTTTCCTTTAGGGTTAATTGGTTTGATCTCCTTACTGTCCAAGGGACTTTCAAAAGTCTTCTCCAGCACCACAGTTTGAAAGCATCAATTCTTTGGTGCTCAGCCTTCTTTATGGTCCATCTCTCACATCCTTACATGACTACTGGAAAAACCATAGCTTTGACTGATTTGTTGGCAAAGTAATGGCTCTGATTTTTTAATATACTGTCTAGGTTTGTCATGGATTTCTTTCCAAGGAGCAAGCGTCTTTTAATTTCATGGTTGCAGTCATTGTCTGCAGTGATTTTGAAGCCTAAGAAATAAAGTCTGTCACCACTTCCACTTTTTCCCCTTCTGTTTGCCTTGAAGTTATGAAATCGGATGCCATGATCTTAGTTTTCTGAATATTGATTTTAAGCCAGCTTTTTCACTCTCCTCTTTCACCCTCATCAAGAGGCTCTTTAGTTTCTCTTCACCTTCTGTATGAATTCTATAATCCAGAAAAGCTGGTTTATTTCCTGAGCAAAGAACCATGTTGAAGCTACTCTCAGGCTATCATCAATTCCCTAGGTCTGGCATTCTTATTCCCACTGTCTGTTTATACTACTGTCTTAGTAAGCATTCCCAATGCACTCCTTTATTCACCAAATATATATTGGTGCTTCTTTGAATAAAAAGTTATTTTGACATGGCTATATACAATGATGATTAAGATAGTCATGGTTGCTACTCTCAAGGAATTCACATTCTGGTCATTTTAGACAGTCATCACATAATTATGTAAATAATCCTGAAATTATAATTTTGATCAGTGCTATGAAGAAAGAAGGATCTAATTCAGACTGAAGGGCCAAAGAAGTGAGCTATCATCTGATAGAGAAGAAGGAATTAACCAGGTAAAGAGTGAAGCCATGAGAAGGAAAAGAGGAAACAGTATGCATAAATATCATGAGAAGAAGAGCAGGATGAGAAAGTGGAAGAAGTGTAGTATTGCTAGAGGGAGAGAGAAAGAGGCTAGAGAAATAGGAAGCCAGATCGTATAGGGGCTTTGAACAGTATATTAAGGACTTTGAGATTTACTCTGAACATTACAGGAAGGCATTGACAGGGGGAGATGTGGTTAGTTTTATCATATGTTTGTTGGCTATGCAGAGAATGTATTAGTAGGGGAACAAAATTAGAAGCAAGGGGGCCAGTTAGGTTATTGCAGTCATTTAAATCAGGGTTTATTAAAAGTGGAAAGGAACGAACTGGATAAGTTCAAGGTATAATTAAGAGATAAAAATGACCAGGTTTGATGTGTTGAATCTGGGGTTGGCAGGATGACTCCTAGGTTTCAGGTTTCTGCACAAGAAACTAAAATGCAATGGCAAGAGGAGGGTTGGATTTGGAGGCAATGATAGTCATATTAGCTTTGCACATTTTCTTTTTATTTGAGGTAGCTTTTACATAGGACTTACCTTGTGGTTCAGATGGTAAAGCATCTGCCTACAATGCGGGAGACCTGGGTTTGATCCCTCGGTCAGGAAGATCCTCTGGAGAAAGAAATGGCAACCCACTCCAGTACTCTTACCTGGAAAATCCCATGGATGGAGAAGTGTGGTAGGCACAGTCCATGGGGTCGCAAAGAGTGGGACACTACTGAGTGATTTCACTTTTACTTTCACTTTACATAGCTAAGGTAGATGACTGATGAATAGTTGAATATACAAATATGGAGCACAGTATTGAGTCTAAACTTCCCTCTAGTCTTTCAAACCTACCCATTCATTAAATCCTAGCTTAATCTACCACCACCATGAGATGTCACTAACCCATTTTTCTGACCATCCTCTCCTCCATGCTCTCCTAGTACTTATTATCTGGACCATTCATTAGGCTCCAGTTGTATATTCTACCATGTATATGTAGTTATATCTTGTTTCTCTAATTAGAAATTAAGTTTCTTGATATTAGAGACTATGTTAGCTTCAACTATCCTTTGCTACCACCACTCGCTTTACATATAGTAAGAGTTCATTTTACCTGTAACAAAGTGAATTCATAACCTTTTTGCTACTAGGTAGTATACAGTTAGAAGTGCATGTGTGCATGTGTGTGTGTATGCTCAGTCGCTTAGTAGTGTCCAACTCTTTGCAAACCCATGGACCACAGGCTGCCAAGTTCCTCTGCCCATGAAATTCTCCAGGCAAGAATAGTGGGGTAAGTAGTTGTTCTCCTCTCCAGGTGATCTTTCCAACCCAGTGGTTGAACCCATGTCTCCTGCATCTCCTGCATTGCTGGCAAATTCTTTACTGCTGAGCCACTGGGGGACAGGTGTTAGAAGGAACAGGTGTTAAATACAGATGACTGGGGTTTGAAATTTAACTTCACCTCCTTTACAAGAAGTGGTGACTATAGTCAAGTATTTTAACCTCTTCTTAGTTTCCTCATTTGTTAATTCATGATAATACTAATACCTGTCTCAGAGAGTTATTGTTAGGATTAAATGCATAATGTTTGCAAAGTATGTAGCATAGTGTTTGTCACATGAGAAGCTTAGAATAGGGCATTGAAACATGTATACTATCATGTAAGAATCGAATCACCAGTCTATGTCCGATGCAGGATACAGCATGCTTGGGGCTGGTGCACGGGGATGACCCAGAGAGGTGTTGTGGGGAGGGAGGTGGGAGGGGGGTTCATGTTTGGGATCACATGTACACCCGTGGTGGATTCATGTCAATGTATGGCAAAACCAATACAGTATTATAAAGTAAAATAAACTAAAAATAAAAAGTTAAAAAAAGATAAAAAAAAAAAAAAGAATAGGGCTTCCCAGGTGGCTCAGTGGTAAAGAATCTGCCTGCCAATGCAGGAGATGCAGGAGACCTGGGTTCGATCCCTGGGTTAGGGAATGACTACCCTCTCTAGTATATTTGCCTAGAGAATTCCATGGACAGAGGAACCTGGCAGGCTACAGTCCATGGAGTCACAAAGGGTTGGACACAACTGAGCAACTACCACTTTCATTTTCAAGCATTAGAATGATGGTTTATTGTTGTTGTTATTTTGGTAGGAATCAGAAGGTTCTGTAATATGACATCCAATGAAGATCAGTCATCAACTTGTCATCTTTATCCCTGGATGGAGCTTGGCTCCTGATTTTAGAGAACATTCTAGTGGAGGCAGTCTCTTGTGTTTCAGAAAGCATAAGTTAAGGTTTGGCTGGAAATCACAATGTGTGAGTTGTGTGCACATGTGGATATATGTATATAAATATGACACGTGTACCCCAATGTTCATCGCAGCACTGTTTATAATAGCCAGGACATGGAAGCAACCTAGATGTCCATCAGCATATGAATGGATAAGAAAGCTGTGGTGCATATACACAATGGAGTATTACTCAGCATTAAAAAGAATACATTTGAATCAGTTCTAATGAGATGGATGAAACTGGAGCCTATTATACAGAGTGAAGTAAGCCAGAAAGAAAAACACCAATACAGTATACTAACGCATATATATGGAATTTAGAAAGATAGTAACGATAACCCTGTATGCGAGACAGCAAAAGAGACACAGATGTATAGAACAGTCTTCTGGACTCTGTGGGAGAAGGTGAGGGTGGGACAATTTGGGAGAATGGCATTGAAACATGTATAATATCATATGTGAAATGAATTGCCAGTCCAGGTTCGATGCATGATACTGGATGCTTGGGGCTGGTGCATTGAGATGACCCAGAGGGATGGTACGGGGAGGGAGGAGGGAGGAGGGTTCAGGATGGGGAACACGTGTATACCTGTGGCAGATTCATGTTGATGTATGGCAAAACCAATACAATATTGTAAAGAAATTAACCTCCAATTAAAATAAATAAATTTATATTAAAAAATAAATAAATATGTACCTATTAATCATTTTTATTAAGAGGACCCATTGCTCACGATGCCTGGTATGTACTGGTTTTTATGTTGCTGCTGCTGCTGCTAAGTCACTTCAGTCGTGTCCAACTCTGTGTGACCCCATAGATGGCAGCCCACCAGGCTCCACCATCCCTGGGATTCTCCAGGCAATAACACTGGACTGGGTTGCCATTTCTTTCTCCAATGCATGAAAGTGAAGTCACTCAGTAAGTGTCTGACTCTTTGAGACCCCATGGACTGTAGCCTACCAGGCTCCTCCGTCCATGGGATTTTCCAGGCAAGAGTACTGGAGTGGGGTGCCATTGCCTTCTCCGGGTTTTTATGTTGCTAACAACTAAAAAGAAATCATTCATTTCAGAAGAGAGAAACATATTAACTCTTCAAACTATTAGGAGGTGCTTTTTATAAATTACTTGTTCCAGATGCTTTAATGGTGCCCTAGTCACCCCTCCCCCCATTAATGTGTGTGCAAAGACTAAATAATTTTCTGTCACCTTACCAAGAGAACTAGGATATTTCTTTTTTAACATGAAGAGTTGTAGGGGGGAATGTGGGCTTTTTTTCCTTATTTATATTAATGAAATATTTATGTATAAAATCATGTTGGGAATGTGTATAACTGTATAGTAGACATAAGTTGCTACCTCTGCTTGTAAAAACCCAGTATCTCTTTTACATGAATAGTAGTAGTAAAAAAAAAATTATGATAAATGTTTTTCTAGTTTTTTGCATACTGACGAGTCCAAGTTTATACTTAAATTATTCTACTAATTCTTATTGTAAAGGGCTTCTTTATTGAAATGTGAATTTGAAATCCAGTGGCATTTTTAATATACCAGTAGATTATATATATATATATATATATAATTCATATATGAATAATTAGAATTCCAAATGGCCTTTCCAGTTTTCTTTTCACACCTCTCCTAAGGCCCATTTGAATTTTATGTAGGCTAAGAAATGAAACTGATTTCCTAGATGAGTGAAAGTTATCTTTCTGTAATTTTAACCTAATGCTAAAATTAAGCTGTTCACAATTTGACTATTTTAAATAACCCTGCCCAGACTTGAAACTCTTAGAGCAAATATTGTTTGGTATTTATGTAGGAAACCCTATCCAGAATATGTTTTTTTAAATTATTGATTATGTAGCATGAAGTAGAACAGTGATAGGCTTATTATTCTATAGATAAACTGTGGAATAATTCAATTTTTCTCTTCCTCCTCCCTACCAAGTCCCAGTCACTGAAGGCTGGCCACCCCCTTCATCCACTTCCCTCAAGATTATTTTAACCTCTCAAGTATTTTGCCAAAAATCTCTCTGTAGGCAAACTGAACACATATAGCAGGGTCAAATGTAGCACATCTTCAGCCTAGCTTCCCAAGGTCCTCAACCTCCCTGACAGAGGATACACAGAAGACATTGTTTTCACAGAGTAGATTCAGGTGTTACAAGAAGCTAAATTCCAGCACATCACTGTTTTCATATAGACAAGGTTTAATGAAACCTCTAGAAGGACCTTGAATGAATACCCAGATGAAATAGCCAGAGAGTAATACACAGATTAATATACAGATGAAAATCTATGTAATTCTGATACTGAGTTTGGTCTGAACACCATTATTACAAATTTATTCCAAGTAGAACATGAGCTCCATAATGGCGGGGATTTTTCTCTGTATTGTCCATTGATTTTTCACTAGTACCTGTAAAAATACTTGCTGCATTATATGGTTAATACATAATTTCTCAAAAAAAAAAACGTATTTTCTTACATTCTGGAGGAAGATTCAGAACTCCAGAATTTCCAGGATGTTTCATAGACTTCCGAAAAATTCTTAAAATTCAATTGTGTATGATTCTGGCACCCTTACATATAAGGAACAGTAGGCAGAGTGGGATATAATTTGAGGCAAGAAAGGCCCTTTGCAAACTAGCCCCTCAACCCATACACCCATAGCATGTTGTTGTTCAGTTACTAAGTCCTGCCCAACTCTTTGTGACCCCATGGACTGTACCACACCAGGCTTTCCTGTCCTCCACTATTTCCTGGAGTTTGCTCAGACTCATGTGCATTGAGTCAGTGATGCCATCCAACCATTTCATCCTCTGTTGCCCCCTTCTCCTACTGCCCTCAATCTTTCTCAACATCAAGGTCTTTTCTAACAAGTCAGCTCTTTGCATCAGGTGGCCAAAGTATTGGAGTTTTAGCTTCAGTATCAGTACTTCCAGTGAATATTCAGGGTTAATCTATTTTAGGGTTGACTGGTTGGATCTCCTTGCAGTCCAAGGGACTCTCAAGAGTCTTCTCCAGCACCATAGTTTAAAAGCATCAGTCATCCCTCAGTCTTCTTTATGATGCAACTCTCACATCCATATATGACTACTTTAAAACCATTGCTTTGACTATACGGACCTTTGTAGGCAAAATGATGTCTCTGCTTTTTAATATGCTGTCTAGGTTTGTCATTGCTTTTCTTCCAAGGAGCATCTTTAAATGTCATGGCTATAGTCACCGTTCACAGTGATTTTGGAGCCCAAGAAAATAAAATCTGCCACTGTCCCATTTTTCCCCATCTATTTGCCATGAAGTGATGGAACCATATGCCATGATCTTCATTTTTTGAATGTTGAGTTTTAAGCCAGCTTTCTCACTCTCCTTTTTCACCCTCATCAAGAGGCTCTTTAGTTTCTCTTCGCTTTCTGCCATTACGGTGGTGGCATCTGCATATCTGAGGTTATTGATATTTCTCCCAGCAATCTCAATTCCAGCTTGTGATTCATCCAGTCCAACAACTCACATGATGTGATTAATCCAGTCCAACATTTCACATGATGTACTCTGCATGTAAATTAAATAAGCAGGGTGACTCCTTTCCCAATTTTGAACTAGGCCATTGTTCCATGTCCAGTTCTAACTGTTGCTTCTTGACCCACATATGGCTTTCTCAAGAGACAGGTAAGGTAATCTTGTATTCCCATCTCTTTAATAATTTTCCACAGTTTGTTGTGATTCACATAGTCAAAGGCTTTACTGTAGTCAATGAGCAGAAATAAATGTTTTTCTGGAATTCTCTTGCTTTTTGTATGATCCAGTGGATGTTGGCAATTTGATTTGTGGTTCCTCTGCCTTTTCTAAATCCAGCTTGTACATCTGGAAGTTTTCATAATGCTGAAACCTAGCTTGAAGAATTTCACTTATGACATAGGCGCAGCAAATTTGCTATTCTTTGAATTTGCCATTTCCTTGCACAGACCATTGCCTTTAAACGTGATTCTCTCTGCTAGAAATGATCTTACCATGTTTTTAACTTTCCAGAGTCACATTCATCATTTTTTAAGATTTACCTCTTCTCTGAAGCCATTCTCAATCTTCCAAGCAGGAAGAATCCCTCACGTCCCTGGGACTCCACAGTCCTTTATGCGTAAATTTGTCATGGGACTTCCTCCTTGTCCTGTCATCATTTCCAGGCCAGCACTAGATTGTCAGCCGTTCAAGAGGAGAGGTCATGTCTTTCCCATTCTTTCTTATCTGACTGAATCCTATCATAGTGTATATCATACAGTAGGTGCTTAATAGATGCTTATTTTATAACTTATGAATTGAGTGTATGAAAACTAAAAGTGGGAGTGTTCTATTAAAAAATGATAGTATATAGTTTGGCATGAGTTTGCAGAAAGTAAGTGTACTAAATAAACCTGGCTTCATTTATCAGATTTGCTAGCATAGTGCTCTGCTCTGAGGAGTCTGTCTACAAAAAGGAACAGTTGAAAAAGAAAGAGAATAAGCAGATGGAGTTAAAGTTCTAGTCAAGGAGGCGACATCATAAAAGTAATGGATGCTGGGTATGAAGTCGGGGAGGCTCAGGGGCAAGTGGGTAGACAGAAGGAAGAGACCTACCTTAGAATCGTGTCTAGGATAAACCTTGGAACCAGTGAAAGAGCCAGTAACTATATAAAAAATGAATATTCACCAAGCAGCTTGTATGGGATCTTTTTTCCCCAAAAATGATGATTTGGGGATTGGATGGAGTCAACTGTTCAGGCATTGTGTCCACTCGTGTTACATCTGTCCATATATCATTAATGTCCTCGGGCAATTCTTATAGACTGATTCACCCACACATCTTTCCAAAATCTGTAGAATGAACACAATTGAAATTGTTTATATAGATTGAGCATTGTTTTTTAAGTGCCTGAAATGTTCATTTGCTTGTTTGGGTTAAATGTTTAGGGCAGCGTTAATAAGATATTGGGCCATAGAAGTTTCCAATTCAAAAGCACTAACATTATTGTTGCTGTTTGTATTTGCTTTCTAGCTTTAAGAGGTTTTTGGAAAACGCATTTTGTAGAAATTGCCTGCAGTGTTAGCACTAAATGATCACTAAAGAGAAGCATGCCTTTATCTAATTTCATACCTCCTTGATAAATTTAAAATAAAGAGAAACTTCCTCAACATTTAATCAAAATTTTTAGAGTATTTTGAGCTCAAAGCCATTCTCTGAATGCTGTGATACATGTTAAGTTCTGAATGTATATCACAGATTTAGGCTCAATCTATTTAGCCTGAAATGGTAATGTTACCTTGTAAACAGGAAATGCCCCAGTTTTGATCTGATTGTCTCCTCTGGCTGGGTGATAATGTGCTGAAGTAATACCCCAACACACATTTCCCAATGAATAATATTCTTCTCATTTTTGTAAATGTTGAATAATTTCAAAACTCTCCTCAAGGCAGCTGCTATGAGCTAGGGATCTGAACACAGGAGAGGCCAACGTTTTCTTTTATTTTTCTGCCTGTAGACCCAGATATTGTTTGTGTTGTCTGGAAGCATGGAATGTGCTCTAAAATATCACTGTTATTTTCAGTGAGTCAAAGTGACATGATGGTGATGAAGTGACTCCATAAGAATCAGTACAAAGTGAAATCATACTTCAAAAGAAGTTGTAAAAATACATTAACCTCTTATAAAAACAATGAATTAGTATATGCATAGTTTAAGGATCTCTTTTTCATACTGTCAGTGACAAAGGAAATGCCCATTTTCTCCCAGCAGCCATATCCCTCAAAGCGTTTTGGCTGCTGGCTGTGAAAATCCAGATGGAAAAAGCAGCAAGCTGAATGAAACCTAGAAGCAGAAAGTTCTAGCATGAGCCACATGCACATTGTACCAATGAGGAAAGGTAGGCTGTGCATTCGAATGTGCTACTTAGAATTTCATATGCTATGTAAGGTGATTAGGACTCGGTCTTAAAACTGTTCGAAGTTGGCCTTGCCACTTGCTATCTATGTGGTCTTGGACAATTTCCATATACTCTCTTTGAGCTTCAGTTGCTTTGTTTGGAAGATAAGGATAATAATAACTTTTCTCACAGAACATACTGTGAGAAATAAAATAATGTGTCTTAGGGCCTGTTGTGTTGAAGATGTTAAATTCATATCTGGATGTGATATTGGGTGGCCTCTGTCTGTGGCCTCTCAAAGCAAGATCTCAATTCCCTGACCAGTAATTGAAGCCAGGCCATGGCAGTGAGAGGGCCGGATCCTAGCCACTAGACCATGATTACCAGTGGCTGGTGACAAGGCCCTGGCACATCTACTTTGGAAAAAGGAATTTAAACAAAGAGATGGAAAGTGGTGAAACAAGTAAAGTGTTTACTCTGAGGGAAAAAGCACACATAGGTGGGCTCAGACAGAGTCGTGCCTTTGTGGTAGATTGAATCACTTACATAGAGGCAGTTCTTCTGGGTTGCCTCTGACCAGTCATCTTGCTTTGCCTGCATTGAGTCCGTTATTAGGTGTCACTCAGGGCCCTCCCCTGTGTGCACCAGCATCTTTTAGCCAAGATGAATTTTCCTGCAAGGGTCTTTAGGAAATCGACCTAACATAGTAGGTCTGGCACCCCATCCCTTCTCTGACCCCTGAGGATCCTTTCTGCACATGTGTAGTTTGGGAAGTCTCCTTGACCTCAGGAATGAGAAATCTGATCTCTTTATCTTTTATCTCCTTGCTCCTATCATTATCTTTGTCCTGGAGTTTCTGTCCACAGGAGACAGATTCCAGCTACTCAGCCTGAGGCCCATCTATCTCCTGCCTCAGATGTACTTTCTTCCCCAATATGTAAACCAAAAAAAGAAAACAAAACAAAACAAAAATTACTGCATGTCCCTACATAGCTTGCATTCCATCTGCTTGTGCCCTAGGACTGGAGAATGTGTGCTTTGAAATCAGAATTACTAGTCTAAGTGCTTAAGTCTGAAACCTTGTACTTTATCAGCTACAAATGAATTTCCTCATAAATCAGGTAGTTTCCCAATTTCCACAGCAAATAGAGAATGCCTTTTCTTTCTAAATAAAAGGTTGTACAGGTAGGATTGTAATATAAACACAACTCTCAAAAATAATTCTATTAGTTCAGCTGAACTGTACTTCAGAATGAGGTCAAGACTGGCTCTGATTACTAGAGTATTTGACTACTGTGCAACTGTTTCTGTGTAATAACCCATTCTACCATTGAATATATATATGCGATGCTGCTAAAGAGCCCTTGCAGAAATTAGTGGTAAACAAAGGGGACATTATAACCTCCCATTAGTGAGAGGTAGCTTTTGAGTGTTGTTTAAAGAGTAGGGCTGCATCTGCACTGAATTAATCATATCTTCTCTTCTAGTCTTCTTTGCAACAAAGAACATGCATTTGGACAGAATAGTTAGTCAGGATTATGTGAGAAATCTATAGCTATAGAATAAAACAAAGACAACTAACCTGTTAAGGTGGGAATGGCAAATGTGTGTCACTAGTATTGAGTCCACCTGATTGGTCATAGTACTTTGTTGTTGAGCCCAGATTGGCCCATGAATCTTTCCTGCCACATTAGGATCAAACCTAATTTGTTGATCATTTTTACATGTATGTAACAATCAAAGCATTCAGGAAGTTTAAAATCCAGATTTGAAACCCGTCTGATTTTACCAGAGTGAAGGAAAAATGGAAGGCAAATCAGGAGAAATTCACCTGCCATTTCCTTCACTCATGGCAGTTTGTGAACACAGATGGGTTTTTCAGTCTTATCAGTTGTTACTTTGTTTCATTGTTCCCAGTGTTCAACTGAGAATTTTAAGTTGGGCGAACAAAAGGTTCTTTTCTTCTCCATTTTCTAGAGCCTTGCTTACTAAGTTATAATTAATATATAATAAATTGTACATATTTATAGTATAAAATTTGGCAAATTTTGACCCATGAAAACATCACAATCATCATAATGAATGTATCAATAACCTCTCAAAGCTTTCTCTTGCCACTCTGTAATGCTTTTCTGTCTACCACTCCCAACCATCTCCACTCCAGGCAACCTGGGATTCGCTTTCTGTCACTATAGATTAGTTTGCATTTTGTAGAGCTTTGCATAAATGAAAGCATACAGTATGTAGACCTTTTGACCCTTAAAAAACTCAGCATATTTTTATATTTATCCATGTTTTTATATGTATCAATAGTTTATTCCTTTTTATGACTCAGTAGAAGTTCCAATACTTTGGCCAGTTGATGTGAAGAGCTGACTCATTGAAAAGACCCTGATGCTGGGAGAGATTGAAGGCAAAAGGAGAAGGGGGCAGCAGAGGATGAGATGGTTAAATAGCATCACCAACTCAATGGACATGAATTTGAACAAACTCCGGGTAATAGCAGAGGACAGAGGAACTTGGCTACAGTCCATGGGATTGAAAATATTAAGACACTACTTAGCAACTGAAAAACAACAGTAGTCCACTGTATTAATGTAGGAGAGTATGCAGTTATGCATCTGTTGATGGCTATTTGAACTATTTCTAACTTTTGACTATTACAAATAAAAATGCTGTGAGCATTTGTGTACATGTCTTTGTATGAATACATGATTTCATTTCTATTGGATAAATAGTTATCTAAGAGTATGTATAACTTTATAAGACATGGGGGCTTCCCTGGTGGCTCAACTGGTCAAGAAACTGCCTGCAATGTGGAAGACCTGGATTTGATCCCTGGGTTGGGAAGATCCCCTGGAGAAGGGAACTGCTACCCACTCCTGTATTCTGGCCTGGAGAATTCCATGGATAGTC
This sequence comes from Ovis canadensis, assembly GCF_042477335.2. Classification (NCBI taxonomy): domain Eukaryota; kingdom Metazoa; phylum Chordata; class Mammalia; order Artiodactyla; family Bovidae; genus Ovis; species Ovis canadensis. The sequence continues at coordinate 110,597,331 of NC_091727.1, read as the reverse complement.
CATGGGATCACAGAGTCAGACATGATTGAGTGACTTTCACTTCACTTCACACCTATGAATACTTAATAGCAAGATGCAAAAGAAGAAAACTGTTACCAGGCACTGACCACACCCCTTAACAAATTTCAATAATAGATATAGGACTATAGAACTCTTTTTGAGTACCCTACTCAGTGTCCATGAATACTGGAGTGTTTCAAATACTGGAGTATCCCTGTTTCAAAGTCGTTTCCTTTAATCATTTCAGATGGTTCTTTCTCCAGTCTCAGGTGGTTTCCTCGCATCCATGTGCTGTTCTGGACTCTGGGGACAACTGCATATCTCTAGAATTCTCTTTTCTTTGCAGCTCTCTCCTATTTGGTACTCAGTACAGCCAACTCTAGTTGTTGGCTTTTCCAGACTACCAGGTGTGTCTCCTCAACTCATAGAAATTGCCAGGCTCCCCCTACACTCTTCCTCCCTGTGCTAAGATCTGGAAACTCTGCAGGCAGTAAGCTGGAGCATTCATAGGGCTCATGCCATTTGTTTCCCATATCTCAGGGATCACTTTCCTTTGTTGCCCAATGTCTGAAAACCAGTGTTTCATATATTTTGTCTGCTTTGTGCTGCTGTTTCAGGCATGAGAATACATTTGGTCCCTGTCACCCTATCTTGCCTGGAAGTAGAATTCTGCTCCAGAATTGTTCTCTAAACAGAATTCAAATTTGGAAGTTCCTAATGAGCATTCTAAAAGTTCTTTCCACAACTTTTGCCCATTTGGAAAGCTACTTCTATCTCTGAAAAGAAAAAAAAAAAAGTCCTCTGAGTTCATGAAAACAGTCTCTCAGAGGAGCCACCTGCATACTCCAGGATGCTCTATAAACTTGCCAAGGTGGTCATTTGCATATGGTATATAGGACTGAACTGATAAGTAAGAGCAGAAGAAGTTTTGACTCAACTGAAAGATCATCTTCTACCAGGGCTTTGTGGCTAGTTTGATCAAAGACTTCCCAGTTCTACACCCTAGGGTATATTTTGAAGAATTTTTTAGGAATTCATTTTCCAATTCTTTAAGCTAAAAATAATAGTGAGGACAACTTTCTTTGTGAGACTATTTCAATCAGAAGTCAATACAGAGAACTTGTTCCCCATTAGCTTAACATTGCTATAAATTGTTTTGTTTTGTTTTTCCTAAATCCATGGCCAATGGGTTGCTGTCCTTCTCTTTTTGCCAAATTTCTGGAGCACTGGTTATTTGAAATTCATAGCTGTATACCAAAATATCAATTTTTAAATTTGCAGTGGTCAGCCTTGTTTTATGTTAAACAAAACCAATTCATATGTGTCAGAATTTTATTAAACAATTTAACCTTTTCAAGACTGCTTTTATATTAACTACTGACTTTAAAATATTGTTATTTTCTTATCACTCCTTGTCTAGAGTTATTCTAAGGCCTGAAGGGATGGCAATACTACCTTTTATTTATATGGCCCTTCATGGACCATGGGCTTCCCTTGTGGCTCAGCTGGTAAAGCATCTACCTGCAATGTGGGAGATCTGGGTTCGATCCCTATGTTGGAAAAGTCCCCGGGAGAAGGGAAAGGCTACCCACTCTAGTATTCTGGCCTGGAGAATTCCATGAACTGTATAGTCCATGGGGTCTCAAAGAGTTGGACATGACTGAGCGACTTTCACTCATAGATCATACAACACTTTGCAGAAGTTATCTCATTTGATGTTGGGAGATGCTAAAAATTTAGGAAACATTAGGGTCTGGAGGTCTAATTCAGCAGGTAATGCAGACAATATGCATACAGAGAAAGAATATAAAAGTCATGTAGTAAAGATTAGAAATGCTCTAAGGAAGGGTATAAGATTATTGGCAGGAGGGAGAAAGTTGGAGAATACTTTGTGAAGGTACTGACCCAAGCCAGATATTAGAAATTAAACAGGTGAAAAATCAGAGGGACATAGTCTAGGTGGTTGACACAAGATGTCCAAAGATACTGAGGCAAAAATAAATAGGTAGTCTTTGAAAGATGGTGATAAGAATCCCTTAATGGAGCAGAATGCCATTTACTCAGTAGTTCTTTGGGGACAGTGACTCTAGTACACAGTTTTCTCTTGATATCTTCACTCAATCATCACAAAATAAATGCTTACAGATTAGAGTAGAATGTTACAGAGGTCGCATTGTTTGCCTTTAAGAGTATAAGCAGCAAGGGAAAAACAACAAATAACACACAAGAGGATTCCCATAAGGATAACAGCTGATCTTTCAATAGAAACTCTTCAGGCCAGAAGGGATTGGCAGGACATACTTAAAGTGAAGAAAGAAAAAAACCTACAGCCCAGATTACTGTACCCAGCAAGGATCTCATTCAAATATGAAGGAGAAATCAAAAGCTTTACAGACAAGCAAAAGCTCAGAGAATTCAGCACCACCAAACCAGCTCTCCAACAAATGTTAAAGGATCTTCTCTAGACAGGAAACACGGAAAGGGTGTATAAACTTGAACCCAAAACAACAAAGTAAATGCTAACGGGATCATACTTATCAATAATTACCTTAGATGTAAATGGGTTGAATGCCCCAACCAAAAGACAAAGACTGGCTGAATGGATACAAAAACAAGACCCCTATATATGTTGTTTACAAAAGACCCGCCTCGAAACAAGGGACACATACAGACTGAAAGTGAAGGGCTGGAAAAAGATATTCCATGCAAATAGAGACCAAAAGAAAGAAGGAGTAGCAATACTCATATCAGATAAAACAGACTTTAAAACAAAGGCTGTGAAAAGAGACAAAGAAGGCCACTACATAATGATCAAAGGGTCAATCCAAGAAGAAGATATAACAATTATAAATATATATGCACCCAACATAGGAGCACTGCTATATGTTAGACAAATGCTAACAAGTATGAAAGGGGAAATTAACAAAAACACAATAATAGTGGGAGACTTTAATACCCCACTCACACCTATGGATAGATCAACTAAACAGAAAATTAACAAGGAAACACAAACTAAATGATACAATAGACCAGTTAGACCTAATTGATATCTATAGGACATTTTACCCCAAAACAATGAATTTCACCTTTTTCTCAAGTGCGCATGGAACCTTCTCCAGGATATATCACATCTTGGGCCATAAATCTAGCCTTGTTAATTCAAAAAAAATTGAAATCATTCCAGGCATCTTTTCTGACCACAATGCAGTAAGATTAGATGTCAATTACAGGAGAAAAACTATTAAAAATTCCAGCATATGGAGGCTGAACAACTGGCTGCTGAATAACCAACAAATCACAGAAGAAATCAAAAAAGAAATCAAAATATGCATAGAAATGAATGAAAATGAAACCAGAACAACCTAAAACCTATGCTGCTGCTGCTGCTAAGTCGTGTCAATTGTGTCTGACTCTGTGTGACCCCATAGACAACAGCCCACCAGGCTCCCCCATCACTGGGATTCTCCAGGCAAGAATACTGGAGTGGATTGCCATTTCCTTCTCCAGTGAATGAAAGTGAAGAGTGAAAGTGAAGTTACTAAGTCGTGTCCGACTCTTTGTGACCCCATGGACTGTAGCCTACCAGGCTCCTCCATCCATAGGATTTCCCAGGCAAGAGTACTGGGACACTGTAAAAGCAGTGCTAAGGGGAAGGTTCATAGCAATACAGGCTTACCTCAAGAAACAAGAAAAAAGTCAAATAAATAACCTAACTCTACACATAAAGCAACTTGGAAAGGAAGAAATGAAGAACCCCAGGGTTAGTAGAAGGAAAGAAATCTTAAAAATCAGGGCAGAAATAAATGCAAAAGAAACAAAAGAGATCATAGCAAAAACCAACAAAGCCAAAAGCTGGCTCTTTGAGAAGATAAATAAAATTGACAAACCATTAGCCCGACTCATCAAGAAACAAGGGGAGAAAAATCAAATCAATAAAATTAGAAATGAAAATGGAGAGATCACAACAGACAACACAGAAATACAAAGGATCATAAGAGACTATTATCAGCAACTATATGCAAATAAAATGGACAACTTGGAAGAAATGGACAAATTCTTAGAAAAGTACAACTTTCCAAAACTGAATCAGAAGAAATAGAAAATCTTAACAGAGCCATCACAAGCATGGAAATTGAAACTAATCTGAAATCTTCCAGCAAACAAAAGCCCAGGTCCAGACGGCTTCACAGCTGAATTCTACCAAAAATTTAGAGAAGAGCTAACAACTATGCTACTCAAACTCTTCCAGAAAATTGCAGAGGAAGGTAAACTTCCAAACTCATTCTATGAGGCCACCATCACCCTAATACCAAAACCTACAAAGATGCCACAAAAAAAGAAAACTACAGGCCGATATCACTGATGAACATAGATGCAAAAATCCTTAACAAAATTCTAGCAAACAGAATCCAACGACACATTAAAAAGATCATACATCATGACCAAGTGGGCTTTATCCCAGGGATGCAAGGATTTTTCAATATCCACATATCAATCAATGTAATATACCACATTAACAAATTGAAACATAAAAACCATATGATTATCTCAGTAGATGCAGAGAAAGCCTTTGACAAAATTCAACATCCATTTATGATTAAAAACCCTCCAGAAAGCAGGAATAGAAGGAACATATCTCCACATAATAAAAGCTATATAAAGCAATGGCACCCCACGAAAATCCCATGGACAGAGGAGCCTGGTAGGCTGCAGTCCATGGGGTCATGAAGAGTCGGATATGACTGAGTGACTTCACTTTCACTTTTCACTTTCATGCATTGCAGAAGGAAATGGCAACCCACTCCAGTGTTCTTGCCTGGAGAATCCCAGGGATGGGAGCCTGGTGGGCTGCTGTCTATGGGGTTGCACAGAGTTGGACATGACTGAAGTGACTTAGCAGCAGCAGCAGCATGACAAACCCACAGCAAACATTATCCTCAATGGTGAAAAATTGAAAGCATTTCCCCTAAAGTCAGGAACAAGACAAGGGTGCCCACTCTTACCACTACTATTCAACATAGTTTTGGAAGTTTTGGCCACAGCAGTCAGAGCAGAAAGAGAAATAAAAGGAATCCAAACTGGAAAAGAAGAAGTAAAACTCTCACTGTTTGCAGATGACATGATCCTCTACATAGAAATCCCTAAAGACTCCACCATAAAATTACTAGAGCTAATTAATGAATATAGTAAAGTTGCAGGATATAAAATCAACACACAGAAATCCCTTGCATTCCTATACACTAATAATGAGAAAATAGAAAGAGAAATTAAGGAAACAATTCCATTCACCATTGCAACGAAAAGAATAAAATACTTAGGAATATATCTACCTAAAGAAACTAAAGACCTATATATAGAAAACTATAAAACACTGATGAAAGAAATCAAAGAGGACACTAATAGATGGAGAAATATACCATGTTCATGGATTGGAAGAATCAATATGGTGAAAATGAGTATACTACCCAAAGCAATCTATAGATTCAATGCAATCCCTATCAAGCTACCAGTGGTATTTTTCACAGAACTAGAACAAATAATTTCACAATTTGCATGAAAATACAAAAAACCTCGAATAGCCAAAGCAATCTTGAGAAAGAAGAATGGACCTGGAGGAATCAACCTGCCTGACTTCAGGCTCTACTACAAAGCCACAGTCATCAAGACAGTATGGTACTGGCACAGAGACAGAAATATAGATCAATGGAACAAAATAGAAAGCCCAGAGATAAACCTACGCACCTATGGACACCTTATCTTTGGCAAAGGAGGCAAGAATATACAATGTAGAAAAGACAATCTCCTTAACAAGTGGTGCTGGGAAAACTGGTCAACCACTTGTAAAAGAATGAAACTAGAACACTTTCTAACACCATATACAAAAATAAACTCAAAATGGACTAAAGAGCTAAACATTAGACCAGAAACTATAAAACTCCTAGAGGAAAACATAGGCAAAACACTCTCTGACATAAATCAAAGCAGGATCCTCTCTCTATGACCCACCTCCCAGAATATTGGAAATAAAAGCAAAAATAAACAAATAGGACCTAACTAAACTTAAAAGTTTCTGCACAACAAAGGAAACTATAAGCAAGGTGAAAAGACAGCCTTCAGAATGGGAGAAAATAATAGCAAACGAAGCAATGGACAAAGAATTAATCTCAAAAATATACAAGCAACTCCTGCAGCTCAATTCCAGAAAAATAAACGACCCAATCAAAAAATGGGCCAAAAAACTGAACAGACATTTCTCCAAAGAAGACATACAGATGGCTCACAAACACATGAAAAAATGCTCAACATCACTCATTATCAGAGAAATGCAAATCAAAACCACAATGAGGCACCATTTCAGGCCAGTCAGAATGGCTGCTATCCAAAAGTCTACAATCAATGAATGCTGGAGAGGGTGTGGAGAAAAGGGAACCTTCTTACATTGTTGGTGGGAATGCAAACTAATACAGCCACTATGGAGAACAGTGTGGAGATTCCTTAAAAAACTTCAAATAGAACTGCCTTATGACCCAGCAATCCCACTGCTGGGCATACACACTGAGGAAACCAGAACTGAAAGAGACACGTGTACCCCAATGTTCATCGCAGCACTGTTTATAATAGCCAGGACATGGAAGCAACCTAGATGTCCATCAGCAGATGAATGGATAAGAAAGCTGTGGTACATGTACACAATGGAATATTACTCAGCCATTATAAAGAATACATTTGAATCAGTTCTAACAAAGTGGATGAAACTGGAGCTGATTATACGGAGTGAAGTAAGCCAGAAAGAAAAACACCAATGCAGTATACTAACGTATATATATGGAATTTAGAAAGATGGTAACAATAACCCTGTATATGAGACAGCAAAAGAGATTCAGATGTGTAGAACAGTCTTTGGGACTCTGTGGGAGAGGATGAGGGTGGGATGATTTGGGAGAATGGCATTGAAACACGTATATTATCATATGTGAAATGAATCACCAGTCCATGTTTGATACATGAGACAGGGTGCTCAGGGCTGGTGCACTGGGATGACCCAGAGGGATGGGATGGAGAGGGAAGTGGGAGGGGGGTTCAGGATGGGTAACACATGTACACCTGTGGCAGATCCATGACGATGTATGGCAAAACCAATACAATATTGCAAACTAATTAGCCTCCATTTAAAATAAAAAAAAAGAGTAGGTGTTTGAAGCATTTGCAGTTGTTTTAAGCAGTCATTTAACTCTTTAGCTCACTGTTCTCACTTCTCAACATGGTATTGTGCTGCAAATTAATGCAGTTTGATACACACACACACAGGCATACATACAAAATACACACAATAAACAAACAGCTTCACATCCTTAGTGAACATAATGAAAATACAAAAGTATACATGGAAGACCACAATGGTCAATAGGGATCCAGGCTCCAAAGTGATATGAATAGCCAGAAAATTGGATCAGCATAGGTAAGAAATGAGAAATTTTTAGGGCCATTGAGCACCATGCATTTTCAGTGTTCAGTAGCCCTGAAAATTTCTCATTTAGGCCAGGAAGTCTCTGTCTCATTTGAAATGTTGAAATAAAGGGAACCTGCATAGGTTCTCATTGATCTAAACTTCTGTTGAAGTCCAGGACCTCCCACCATCATTTCTAATCCCTGAATCTTTTTCTAGACTCTTGTCATGAAGGCTGTAAAACAGGCCTTTTTGTTGTGGTAACTGAATTAGTTTCAGAGAAAATTTTCCCATTTTATGTGAGTACAGTCTAAGCTGGACCCTGCAGTAAGATGAATATTTATTCAAGGAAGTAAACAGAAATTGTTTATTCCCACATCATATTTCCTTCCTTTTTAGGTTCCTGAAGGATATTTTCATGTCGATCTAAACAAGATTGAAGTCCCTTTTGATTTCTTCCAAGTTTCTACCTCACATCATCATCTTCCTACCTCATCTCCAAGAATTATACTATAATTCTGTGTCCTTCTCTGGTTTGGACCATGTTTACAGATTCACAACTCGCTATACTTTGGAGTGCATCCTTTCTAACATTAACATGGTCTTTTAACTGTATTCTGGGATGGCTCCAGTGAGCCAATATCAGTCACAAAGCATGAATGTTTATATTTTAGGCTTTTAATTCTGCCCAGGTTTTTTGCCTTATTTTTCACTATACTGACAAGATGGAGAAATCTTGAAAATTAAATAAGGCAAAATTGGTAGGTCCTGAGTACCGAGATAATGAGTGCATTTGGAGCTGTGAGGTGGGGAGACTAGGCTTCAGGAAGCTGAGTTATTTAAGTCCTCTGATATCCCCAGTCTCCAGACTTGCATGTGGGAGCATTCCATCTATTACTCCTGTGCCCTAGAAAAGGCTGATGAGGCCTGAGCAGAAAAATAAAGGTCAGTTCTGGGTGGTGTACCTTTATTACTCTGTTGTCATTTGGACCTTTAAAAAGGCTCTCTGTGAAAATTGCCAAAGGACATGAAATGGTCCTGTTAACTCACTCTGTTCAGGGCCTAGTGTAGTACTGTGGATTTGATAAAGCTTTTTCACAATGTAAGAGAAGAAGACGTTAAATTGGGCTAATTTTCGAAGACTAGGAGAAAGCAGAGAAGTCTATTTTGTTTTGTTTTCGACTTGAAATTGAGTGGGTGTTCAGCAGAACTGTGTGTAAGTAAACTTACATGAACTGATTTGTTTGACAATTTGATATCATTTTCCTTTCAAAGTCCTGAAACTGAGAAATATAAAATGGTACCCAGTTGTGAAAATTATTTGCCTTCTGTCTGGTGTTGCTCCTTTCTACCTTCTTCTCTCCCTCCCCATCTTTCTCCCTCCCTTCCTTCTGCCTTCCTTCCTTCTTCCCTTTCTCCCTCTTTTTTTTCTATCCTTCCTTCCCTTCTTCATATTTCTTTCTGAAGACTGTAATAACTCATTGAAAATTTCCCTAGAGCCAATAATGAATTATTAGTGGCTGTGCAGTATTTTTTAATTGTGTGAATTTTTATTCACTGTGCCATAGAGTGATGATGGTTTAGTCACTAAATCGTGTCCACTCTTATGACCCCCATGGACTGTAGCCCGCCAGGCTCCTTTGTCCATGGGATTTCCAATGCATTGCCATATAATAATTTTTGTAATAGCGGCATTCATAAACTGATGATTTCATGTTTCATGAGGAACTATTTACTAAATTGATTTTTACATGATATAGTTTATGTACTCTGTTTATCAATAATCTTACAATTCACAATGAATACCTAGGCTGTATCAATACTTTAACATAGTAAGACTTGTAATCATGACAAGATCTTATTTAGCTAATGTGACTGATTATCCTTCACAGTAGAAATAGGAATAGTACCTTGACCCATAAAACCACTAATACTTTTCCCTTTTGAAAATATTAACCATTTCACATTTTGCACTAACAGCCTTAAGTTATAGTTAACAAATTTTATTACCAGAGAGTTTACCTAGAGATTTATTTCTAGTTGGACCTGAACATTTTGCAAATGAGGAAACTGAGGCCCCAAGATATTAACTGACTTATCTAAAAATCACATGGCTAATTAATAGCACCTATCTTTGCATATAGTCCATAAGGCTTGTTATGAATTACAGTAATTAAGGATAATAATTTTATGACCTCTCTCTCTCTTTCTTATTTTGGAAGTAGAGTAAATTCTTTGGAAGCTATATTCCAAATCACTCAGGTCATGGCTAAGATTTATCACGCTTTTTGACTTCCAATGATTTATTTGGAGTGTGATGTCCTAAAGGTCCATTTTTAGAGGAAGGGTGGATAAGTAGAATTGAAAGAAAAATAAAGTCTTGAGCTTATCAGAAACTCAGAAATGGCATTTCTAGAAAAATGCTGATATAAATAACCATTACTTTCTCTTTCAAGTTTTGATAAATGACTTCTTCAGGCTGAACACCTGAAGATCAATCCCTAGATTCATAAAGAATATATAGTAGTTCATTTTATTCAGTACGTTGTAGAATTTTTTAAAAAAAATATTAACTCATTAGCATTAATAGAGGCCTATAGTGATTCTGCAAGGAGATCCAACCAGTCCATTCTAAAAGAGATCAGTCCTGGGTGTTCTTTGGAAGGAATGATGCTAAAGCTGAAGCTCCAGTACTTTGGCCACCTCATGCGAAGAGTTAACTCATTGGAAAAGACTCTGATGCTGAGGGGAATTGGGCACAGGAGAAGAAGGGGATGACAGAGGATGAGATGGCTGGATGGCATCACCGACTCAATGGATGTGAGTTTGAATGAACTCTGGTGGCATGCTGCAATTCATGGGGTTGCAAAGAGTCGGACACGACTGAGCGACTAAACTGAACTGATAGTGATTCTTCCTGCCAGATCCACTCAACTTAGTCTCATGATTCCCAGCTACAGAATGTTCCCTTAGCTGCTGAAAGCTCATCACTGATCAGTTTCATCTTTATTTTCCCCTCTAAAACTGACTTTCGACTCTATGTTCCTTATGAAAAAAATGTTGCCAAGAGGATCAATGACAAATCATGAGTCACTTAGCCTTGAGTGCCTCTTAGCTTATAAATGAGCAAAACAGCATTTTGAATACCTTTCTGTTCATTATTACATGTACTTTCTACCATTAGGAGGAAAAAAGCTGAGCCTCCTTCTGGCTCAGAGACCCTTGGCTCCACTTGTGAAAACTAAGGAGTTCTTCAGTCCCCTAACTCTCTTTCTATCTTATGGTCTTATCGTTGTTGTTTAGTCCCTAAGTCATGTCCAACTCTTTTGCAACCCCATGGACTACAGCCTACTAGCCTCCTCTGTCCATTGGTTTTTCCAGAGTACTGAATGGGTTACCATTTCCTCCTCCAGGGAATCTTTCCAACCCGGGGATTGAACCCATGTCTCCTGCTTGACAGGTGGATTCTTTACCACTGAGCCACCTGGGAAGCCCATCTTATGGAATACAATGCACTGAAAAAAACAAGTATAGAGGTATAACTGAAGTAACAATAAACTACACAAACGTAAAGCGTACAATATGATAAACTTTGGTATGCATACACATGTGTAACTATTGCCACAGTCAAGATGGCAGATGTTTAGATATCCCAAAGGTATCTTTGTGCCCCTTTGTTCTCTATTTCTCCCTTACTTTCTTCCCCTAGACATAACCACTGATTGGCTTTCTATCACTGCAGGTAGGTTTGCATTTATAGAATTTTATTTAAATGGAAACATGCAGTATATACACCTTCTGTTGGTCTTTTTTTTTTTTCACTCACCATAATTATTTTGAGGTCCATGCATCATATTATATATCAAATGTTCTTTTTTTGACTGAGTAGTATTCCACAGTATGCACATACCACAGATGATTCATCCTATTAGCTCTTCATGGACACTTGGGTTGTTTCTAATTTTTAGCTGTTACTGAGTAAAGTTTCTGAACAACCTCATACAGATATTTGTGTGGACAGTAATTTTTATTTCTTTGTGATAAATGTCCCAAAGTACCTTGTTCTCCTGTTAAATTTAGCTTTTCCTCTTTAGGAAGCTGCCAGATTATTTTCCAAAGTGATTATACCATTTGACTTTCTTACCAGCAGTGTATGTAGTTTCTCCACAGCTGATGTGGTCAGAAGTTTTTAACCATTCTGGTAAGTCTGTAGTGGTATCTCATTATAGTTTTAGTTTGTACTTTCCTAATAACTAATGATGTTGAGCATCTTTTCATTTGTTTGTTCCTTCCTATCTTTTTCTGTGAAGCATCTCTTTGAATCTTGCCCATTTAAAAAACTGATTTCAACTCTTTTTTTAATCTGTTCAGATTTGTCTCCTGCAAGGCTGCAAAATAGTTTTCCCTTTCAATCAGAATTAAATGCATGTTCATGAGGCCTACATACATCATTCACTTGGGATCATCTTTGTCTGTTTACTCCTGAAATGTAGTTTCTCATGTTGCCAGTCTATCCATTTACATCTTAGATATTCTAAGATTGTACTTACATTTCTCTTGTGGCTAGCTTTTTGGTAAGAATAGATCTATACTAAATCCAATTGAACTTTATCTTCTCTTGGGAAAAAGTAGTATTTTAGTAACAAGGTTATATGTGCAAGGCTAAAAACATCCACTTATGGTACCTTGTAAGTGCTTTTATAGAAAGTACATCCTATGGGAATTTTGAATACCACCAAGACATTTGTGTTTTTAAGGAAATAATTTACAATGGTAACATTGATTTCAAGAAAGGGAAGTGAGGCTGTTCAATGAATATCACTTTTGTAAATAAGTGAAACTTTTCCTTTTCTTTCTTTACTTATTTAAACTTTTTTCTTTATCATCAGAAAACAAGCAACTGATAGCTTACTTGGATTGTTACTTTTGAAAGTTACATATTGGTAAGGAAGTATACTTTTATCTGACTGTGTTTAAGGGAATGTGGTGTTTAGTCTTTGCATTCAAATCATTGTTCCAATAGAAATCTTACATAATTTTTTATCATATTATACCACATTTCCTTAGACGGGAACAAATCCATGTTCAAGTTTCTTTTTGAATGGTGGGAAAATCCCTTTAACAAAGAGGGATTCTGCTTACATCCATCAGTCGTTATTTTAAAAGAACTTTTCTATTATTTTATATTCTGAAGTGACAAATTAGCTGTCTATTTTTATTTGCTCATCCTTTTCCAATGAATGTCTTTAATATGACTCAGATGTGTATATTAAAATCTTTGGAAAGTCACATCTCATACATCATTGTATGAGTGAAAATAAATGCAGGTTTGTGCTTTTAAAAGTAAATTCCCTAATTAGTGCCCTTAATCTATGCAAATAGATGGGAGGGGGCACTTCAGAGTAATTCAGTTCAATAACTTTCTTGCTGGTGTCTAAATAGAATTTGAGTTGTTGCAAAATCTTTGGTAATGCCACAGTAAGATTGCTCTCTGACTTCTCTCATTTTCCTAGCTCCCACTGATTTATAAGAAAACTGTAGGGAAGAAGTTTTCAAAGTATGGTCCTTGGACAAATAGCATAAGCCTTAACCTACGAACTTGTGAGAAATGCAGATCCTTTAGCTCTACCACAGACCAGCTGAATAAGACATTGAAACAGGGTGGGGGAGGGCAGGCACAGCAACCTGTTTCGTGACAAACCTTCCAGGTGATTCTGAAGCATGCAGAAGTTTGGGAAACACTAATCTAGGGGAAGGAAGGAAGTTGTGAATGCAGGCCTAGATAAACTTCCTTTTCTACAGTTCCAAGCTGACAGGTTCATGACAAGGTTGCTGCAGCAACAACTACACAGGATTGGATAGCTTTGTGAAATTAAGAGGCATGAATACAAACTGATCACAATGTTCTAGATCACTAAAATTTATATTGGGAAAGATGGATTTTTACTTTTAGCCTTATGTCGAGGAAAAGCCCAGTTTCATAAGGTTTTGTGTGTGATGTGGAAACCATGCCTATTTTTTTAAACATCACTCCTTTGGAATTTAGAAAATTTTGGAAGAAAAACAGAATTACTCTTAAAGACAGTCATCACAAAAATCATAAGCAACATCCTCAACAGTGATGAATAACCCTGAAAAAATTTATAATTGACTTTCCCTAATACAATATAGTAGTTTTATTTGCCTGCAACATGTTTCACAGAACACCGTGCTGGGCACCTAATGGCTATTGAATAAGCATTAAGATTTGATTTGTTAAACCCTCATTTGACAATTACATGTCACACAAAAATACAGACATTTAAAAACCCTGTTTGTATTCTGTACTCATCTTTCTAGAAGAGTTAGTTTAAATTGGTCTAAATATGGTCAGTCTAAATTCTAGCACTTTCTGTATTCAAAGAATTAAATTCATTTTAGGGTTTGCATTTTATTGATATGTGCTAAGGATTAGATGCACTCAGTTAAGCTTCTTCCCGGCCAAATGACATACCCTGTCTCTGATGTCAGTCTGAGAAAATCTTATATAGTGTACAACATCCCCGGATTACCTTATCTAAGTATTACATGGACATTTCAGATGATATGTCTTGGCATGTGGTCATTTTTCATTAACTTATTAAGGTCTGTTAAAGCATCTTTCCCCCTTTTTGACACTTTGCCATATTGAATGCAAAATTGACTATAAAACTGAATGAATGCCTGATATCCATGTAGTAAGCTGATGACTCTTCCTTGGTTTCTAGCAGACATCAGTTGCAGATGTTCTAGGAAAAAGGGCTCTGTTGCTATCCAATATTGGCTATGGACAGTGCTGTCTGTCCTCTGGACTTTATTTTCCTCAACTGTAGACAGAGGGGATTCATTATATCATCTCTAAGATCCTAAATATTTTATGATTCTAAGGCTTAGGGGAAGTTTGGTGCTGGGTGGGGGGGTGGGGGGCGGGATCCAAGCCTCAAAGCACTGCTGAGGTATAATATACGATTGAAAGATTTTATGTATTTCTTGAAAGAATGAATGAAACAGAATAACCAACATAAAGTCAGCCTCAATATTCTTTGGAGACAATGGGAAATAGTGATATTAGGTAGTCATAATTTTAGAGTTTAGACTAATGTGTTTGGGAAAAATACTTTTGAAAAGTATATTTAATCTTAATGCTTTTCCCTCAAAGTTTTCACATTGAATTATGTATTCTTAACTCTAAGGTATTTGAAATACTTAGAAAAGGCAATAATTTTAATATTTTAAGCATAGATGTGCTCTGACAATCATATATATTCTTCCAGAAGAGAAATATCTTTTAAAGGACAGCTCTCTACACTTTATACTCCCCTGTACTCACTTATTTCATTACATTTGTGTAATCTAAAATTGTAGCTATAAAGCTATTTTAGGCATGCCTTTTCCAGAACCTTGTAAGAATCAACAGGAGCATAATTTTAAGCTACAGAAGCACAAAATAAGCACAGAATCCTAGCTACCATAAATGGCCAGAATTTTAACTTTGCAAAGACATAAATACTAACAATGGAGGAGGGGAACATAAGGACAAAAAAAGTAGAATTTGACCAGGTATTTCTGTTTCCTTCTAAATTTTTCCTCTGAACTTTGTTTCTTCTCAGAGATGGAATTCTGTGAGACTCCTCACACTCTGTGCTCTGGCTACCAGACAGACGTGCACAGTGTTTCCCGGCACGGCTACCAACTAGAGATGGGATCTGATGTGGACACAGAGACAGAAGGTGCTGCCTCCCCTGACCATGCGCTGAGAATGTGGATCCGGGGGATGAAATCAGAGCATAGTTCCTGTTTGTCCAGCCGGGCCAACTCTGCATTGTCCTTGACTGACACTGACCATGAAAGGAAGTCTGATGGAGAGAACGGTAATATAACCACCTATATTAATAGTTTATGGAAAACCCAAAGAGAATGCAGGTTTTAGCCTTTGATTTGTTTTTCCTTCCTTATATCTGATACCTTTCATTTCCTATACAAAATGAAAATGCAGGGTCCCATGGACAAGGCGTGTACCTAAGTATCAGGCAAATAGACACATTCATTTACAATAATAAATAAAGTACTTTTTATTTCTGGTCGTTCCCCCAAGGGAAATCGATCTTATATCATCAGCAATATTATGCATGTCTTATTCATTACTCACCTTTTATTTTCATCTTTATTTTCCAGTACAATACTAGTGATATTTATTTTAGAAGTACTCATTTCATGTATTTTGACTTTGTATCAATATATGAACAATGAGGCGAACAGCTGTATAACCAAGCCTATTTTGTACGTGTTTTCTATTTTGATTCAGATTAACCTGTCAAGTGTACAGACAAAGGCAAAGTAACCAGATTAGGCTGAAATGATTTAAAAAAAAAAGTGAATTACCATCAGCCATTTGCCAGACAATAAGTAATAAGGGCAGTATCATTAAATTGTAATTATGTATTATTTTCTTACAACTTTTAGAAATGGAAAAGTTTTTGTCACTTTGATTTGTTGGGAAGAGATTAATTTGTTTTGTTTCCTGCTTTTCTATCCCTATCACATCAATGCTTATTAAACACATTAATCACTCTTCTCATCATTCTGTTTGTCTACATTTCATAGGTCCCATCACTGGGGACCTGGTCTGTCAGCAGTGGCTAGTTAGTAATTTCTCAGGTGCCAGAGAGGTAGCCAACAGCCCTGTACCTGCAGTTCTTTCTGTTCTGTCCTCCTCTGCCTCCCTCAGCCCAGAGGGGACATTGGCCACAAAGATATAATCAGGAATGACATTTGTCCACTAGTTAGAATATCATTTCCTAAATGAGAGGCCATTACATTTTGTAATATCACCAAGTATCCTTGAGGGTCTGGATTTTTTAGGCTTATTTTCATGTATGTATATATGCAATGCTGAGTTTGACCAAGAGTATGGAGGTGAAGTGTGTAAGTGAGAAGGGAACATACTTGATCTCTGTCATGCATATTCATGTAAGTGAAGGAGCAGTAGCATGGATGTTGGGAAACCCTGCGCTGGTCCCTACAGTTTTTTGGGCTTTAACTATCAAACAAGAAAAATAACAACCAAATTTATGTGAAATCAGGTAATAGAGGAGCTCCTCTATTTCCAAGACTTCTTGTTCTGCCTTATCTCACTCCCCACGCACATGCGTAAGTCCGCAGTCTTGTCTGACTCTGTACAACCCCATGGACTGTAGCCCACCAGACTCCTCTGTCCATGGAGTTTTCCAGACAAGAATACTGGAGTGGATTGCCATTTCCTACTCCAGGGGATCTTCCCAACCCAGGGATAGAACCCACATCTCCTGCATTGGCAGGCAGATTCTTTACCACTGAGCCACCTAGGAAGCCTTCACACCTCACAAAAGGAATATATGCCAAGTTCACTGGGCTGAAACATTAAAAGAAAAGAGTTCCCCCTAGGCTCAACCATTTTTCTACTCCTGCAAGACCCTAGGTCTGGGGTTTCTTCTGGGGTGATGAAACTACTCTGGAATTAGATAGTGGTAATAATTCCACAACTCGGAAAATACGAAAAGCCACTTTAAGAGTGTGAACATTATGGTAAGTGAATTGTATTTTGATTGAATCTGTTATTTAAAAAATACTACTGGACAAAGAGTAAAGATTGAAGAATCCCAGATGAGTTGAACAAGGATTAATTAGTAAAACATATTTGCTATTACAGGTTTTAAATTCTCGCCTGTTTGCTGTGACATGGAGGCTCAAGCTGGGTCTACTCAAGGCAAGTGTTTCCAAATATTTGATGACAAATTGTTTTTACCTCACCCCATCTCTGACAACCAGCCTGCACAGTTCAACCCTGCCCATCTGATAAACAACACACAGGCCTGGTTCATTAACCTGTCAAAGATTAGTTTATTGGTAGCTTGTTGGTTTGTTTTCCTCTGAAGATTTCATGGGTATGTGTTGATGGTAACAGTGAGGAGGTGAGGGAGGAACTGAGGACAAAGACAAGATTTAAGGTCGAATAGAGAAACATTAATTTAGCATGAGAGTAGAGATTTAAATCAGGTATGGTTGGTTTTGGCCTCATGATTTCTACATCATCTATGGTTTCTTGCATAACTCTAGCCATTGATTTAGTATAGTTCAGATACTGTCATAATTTTACAATGCCACCTAGCAAATGGCCTTGGGCTTTTCCCTCCAATGCTCTGGCTTGGCTTAAGAATCACACTATACCCCTGTCACTACACCCCTGTCCCTGTCGTCAATTATAAATAACACCTTCAAATGAAGGAAATGCCGTTCATTCTTTTCTGTAGACGTGTTGTCATTCTTCAGTGAGGGGACACTGGTGTCCTTTTACTTTTGCCTTCATTGTGCTCACTGGCTTTGCCCCTTTGCAGAGGGATACTTAAGACAATATTTATAAATGATTTTGATGAAAATCAAGTACTTTGCGAGATGGGGAACCCTCACATCTGACCACAGGGCAATGACTCAAAATTTGTTAGCAACTGGGGGAAATGTATCAAGGGGGAGATGTATTAGAATCAGTTTTATCAAAATGCACATTATCCTCCCCCACCATGAGAACTGCTTACTGTGATGAGCCACTATATGTACTGTATTCATGTGCCATATCCCTTGGAGGTTTGGGGAACTTTCGGGAATGTTTGGGGCTGTGCAACTTCATTTCACCTTCTATCTAATCAGCCATCTACCTTGGTCATGTAACACTACTTTACTGAGACCGAGTTGGAAGACTTAGGAGTAAAGGATACGTGTCCTGTCTTTTTCTTTACAGGTTTATCTCCCTTATGGTTTATTTCAGGAATTGGATAGGGTACCACAAAATTGGGCAGGGCTGCCAAGGTAAAAAGTGATCCAGTCTGCTAAAAACTAGTTTTAAATGCCAGCCTCTTTTGGCCCAATGTATACCTCCAAAGAGGATTTCAGTAGAGCATAGTGATAAATAGTTTGTACTGTGAAGCCAGACTTAGTTTTAAATCCCAGCTTAGATTTAAATCCCAGCTGTGTGATGTTGGGAAAGTTGTATAACATTTCTGTGCCTGAATTTCATATCTGTAAAACCAGGAGATATTACTATCCACCTCTAAGATTTTGTGATCATTGAATAAATGAATGTATATAAAGGATAACACTTGTATCATATAAGTATAGTCAGAATGTTCATTATTCTTATTGATCAGTACTTCACAATTTCCAAGTATACTTTTAATATATTTATCTCATTTCATCCTTATGACCCATCTATAGAATAATTCTATTGTTTCAGCATTTTACACAGGAGGAAGACTTAAAACAGCTATTTAGAAACAAGTTAGCTACATACAATTGATTGTTTTCCAGATAGCCAGACTTTTTAGCTCCTTTGAATCATGTATGAATATAAGACATGAACAACTTTACTCAGTTAGATAGAGTTCTATAAGTTCTATTCTGCTCTTGCTAGCGATTTTCAGTAAGGAGTATACAATTTGGAATCTTATTTATGACCTTGTGTAAGATTTTACCAATTTAGATTCCATAAATTTTCAACAAGGGATAACCAGACCTGGCCTGCCTTCAGCATTTCCATAGATTCTTACAGAGGAGGTTTGATTTGAGATAAGAATATAAATGGTTTTTCTAAAAGCATGTTAATTTGAAAAAACAAGTTATTTTCAATGAATTGAACTTAATGTTTCTGTATAAATATTGCTATTTATTTCTCATTGATCTCATGCATTCATGAAAGCAGGCCTGGCAGGGAATCTATTCCAGTAATTTGAGTTTGTATATACTATGTTTGAAAAGAGTAAAATAGCTTAAAATTTTTAGGACTTATATACTTCACAACCTAAGACTCCATGCCACTCCATCCATGTGCTTCAGTTAGTGTCAATGACATTTTATTTTGTTTCTGTCTTCTTATATATTCTGATTTTTAGATTATTGATGATGCAATGATATAATATCATGGGGTTGATTTAGGATGATTTAAGCTTCACTCCTATAAATTTGGGAGAGAAGTGAAAGTAGGAGAATTTGTTAATTTGAGTAGGTTTTTCAACTGGGAAAGATTTGAGATGTGATTTCAAAGACACTTTGAATTCTATTCATCCTAGGCTATTATGACTTGCATTTTCTACTTATATTTCTGAAATTATGTTTGTAAGGACTTATTTCTTTCATTTAATTAATTGGTCAAGCCTTTCAAAATATTTATATTTTTTTCTCGCTTTTGTAAACTCTGTTTGGTTACCCTTAATTGAATTGAAGTTTCCAATATGCTTTAAGCCATGAAAAATTAAAATAAATAACCTTTACTTTCCGAATGAAACCAACTGAGAGGTCTGAAGTACAGGGATGGGAGAGCAGCAGGTAACAGAAGAGAATGTGGGTTTCTTGGCTTTCAGAGGACAGTCAGAACACTAATGCACTTTATTTCCATTCCCTCAAATACGTCCTAAGTAAACCCTTTGTTGTGTATTGATGCTTAATCATCTGTTAGGAAAACTGCAGATTTACTCAAATTAGCTTCATCCTGAGGCCCATAAGCAGGAAACTTTGATATCAGTCATAATGCTTTGTTCATTTTACCCCTTTTCTACTCCCATTTCACATTACTACCAGTGTAACTGTTCACTGTAGGCTAATACTTGAGTTGTTTATCTTCTGTCTTCAAAATGGTTTTTAATAAGTACTAGATGGGAAGCTACTTGAAGACAGAGCCTGGTTTATTCACTGTTTTTTCTTCAGGACTTAGCCACTGAATCTGGAGAACAATAGGTACTAAAAAATGAAGAATATACTTTACTCTTTGGGATTCCCTGATAGAACAGTCAGTAAACAATCCACTGGCAATACAGGAGACTGGCTATAATATGTAGGAGATGAGGATTTGATCCCTAAATCGGGAATTTCCCTAGGGAGAAGGACATGGCAACCCACTCCAGTTTTCTTGCCTGGGAAATCCCATGGACAGAGGAGCCTGGCAGGCTACAGTCCATGGGGTTGCAAGAATTGGATATGACAGCAACTAAACCACCACCACCACCATGCTTTACTCTCAGGGGAAAAGTTAAAACTGAGAGATAATATATTCTGTAGTTCTTCTCAAAATAGAAATGTTGCGTGCATGTTCAGTTGCTCAGTTGTGTCCAACTCTTTGTGACCCCATAAACTATAGCCTGCCAGGCTCCTCTGTCCATGGGATTTTCCAGGCAAGAATACTGAAGTGGGTAGCCAATCCCTTCCCCAGGAGATCTTCCCAACCCAGGGATCAAACCCACATTTCTTGCATTTCCTACATTGGCAGGCAGATTCTTTACCAACTATGCCACCTGGGAAGCCCTTAATAGAAATGCTACAGTGGGTCAAACCTCTTGTCATCTAACACACGACTCTACCTCTGACAGGTGATACAGTGGGCTTTTCTTAGAATTTGGCAGGCCTACTTGAGCATTAACATCAGTGATTAGAGTGTTCCTCAATAATGATATTTGACTCTACATTAGGTTGGAGAAAAAAACTATATTAGCAGCTAAATTTGAGTAATCAAATTTAGGAATGTGTTTTTCACATGTGGCCTAAATGAAACATCTGGATTAGAAAACGTCAAAGTGCTTATCAAGGTGCTAAATAGAAGGAAATAGTTAAAGAAAGGCATTTTTAACCTTTAATAAAGTATGTCACAAAGAAATTACTATGGCTATACTCTTGTTGTTAATGATATTTGTGTGAGCAGTATTTATTGAACAGCTACTCTTTGCCAGGCTCTATATTGGAGACTGTGCTGTGCTGGGCCTAGTCACTCAGTCGTGTCTGACTCTTTGTGACCCCATGGACTGCAGCCCTCCAGGCTCCTCTGTCCATGGGGATTCTCCAGGCAGTAATACTGGAGAGGATGCTGTGCCCTCCTCCAGGGGATCTTTCCAACCCAGGGATCAAACCCAGGCCTCCTGCATTGCAGGCAGATTCTTTACCAACTGAGCCACAAGGGAAGCCCGTATTGGAGACTGGGGATATATAAAAGATGACCACTACACAATTTTCACTCTCTCAGAATTTACAATCTAGAGGACAAGAATGATGCCCTATGAATTAGAATTGTTTATTATTCCTTATTGTTGTTATTGCAGGTAAAAGAAACCCAACTTGAGCTAACTTAAACCTAAAAAAGCAAATTTATAAAAAAGGGGCATGTGAATGCTTCATGGGACCGGGACAAAAGAAGGAACTAGATTAGAAGAATTGCCTGTTCCTTTGCCTCTTGCTTCTGAATCCATTTCCTTCAATCCTGTCTCTGTAGATTTACTTTCTCTAAATATCCATCCACAAGGCAAGCATAAAACCTGGCAAAGATGTCCCCAGTTTATATTTCTTATGTTCAGTAAAGAAGTTGAGATTAACTGTATATTTTTCAATGTCATTTCTAAATTCCAGTGAGATAGAATACTTTTCCCAGCTTGAGTCAGATGTCTACCACTAGTCCCATCAGCTACAACCAAGGAGTAAATTTAGCAATACGCATGTTGCTTTGGGGGAACCCACCCACTGGATTCCTGGAGCGGTTTGCAATGCAGGTGGTCAGAGTCAAGTGGGCATGTATACCCAAAGAAGTCTACTGGAGACAATAAAGGCTAACTGTAATACAATTTAGTACCATAATAAAAAATATGTGCAGCTTGCTATGAGAACACAAATGATGTGAAATCATTTATCAAGGTAAAAATTATTATATTAGTACAATCTAAATAAACATTGTTCTGATGGTGAGTGATTAAGTAAATGGATCGTGGTGTAAGATAGTCCTACTTTTGTGCCCTGGTTCTGCATCTTAACTCTTGTGTGTCCTTGGACAAGTAACTAAAGCTTTCAAGGTCTCAGCTTGCTTGTCTGTCAAATGGAAACATTACCTATTTCCATTTTTGTGTGTGAGGATTAAATGAGAAAATGAATATATAGCACCTTACAGTTTGCCTGTTATATATTAAATGCTCAATACATCTTAGTTGTGGTTATTTGTTACACAACAAGAATTTATTATGCATGTATTGTGGGGTAGATGCTCCAGGGTGAAGTCTCTTTTATCAAGAATTTACCGGGCTGTGGCTTCTGAAACATCTGGTATCCCAGGAAACTCTAGTCTAGCAGAACTCAGCCTACTTTCTCATTTCCTTGCACTTTTCTTACCTTAAATAATATATCATTTTGAAAGTGAAGGTGAAAATGTTAGTCGCTCAGTCCTGTCTGACTCTTTGTGACCCCACAGACTGTAGCCCACCACGTTCCTCTGTCCATGGAATTCTCCATGCAAAAATACTGGAATGGGTCGCCATTTCCTTCTCCAGGGCATCTTCCTGACCCAGGGATCAAACCCAGGTCTCTTGCATTGCAGGCAGATTCTTTACCATCTGAGCCACCAGGGAAGCCCATATATCATTTTTTATTTTTACTGTATTTTACTTTACAATACTGTATTGGTTTTGCCATACATCAACATGACTCCGCCACGGGTGTACACGTGTTCCCAATCCTGAACCCCCTCCCACCTTCCTCCCCATACCATCTCTCTGGGTCATCCCAGTGCACCAGCCCTAAGCATCCTGTATCCTGCATCAAACCTAGACTGGCGATTCATTTTAATAGCCAACAGTCTTGTTCTGCTAAGTAGAGGTGACTGAGAGGAAATTCAGTGAAGCACTTCAGACCTGGCTGACGGTTAAATCCATAGTATTGTATTTCCTACTGTCATTGGAGTAGCCCCTTAAGATAGAGCTGGGATTTCAACTACTCAGAGGCCTTGTTGATTTCCATGATTGTTGGGCAGCTGAGCTCCCTATGCACTGCTTGGAACTTTACAGGTAGCAGATTATCTGATACAATCCCATGATAGCCAAAAAATCCATTACTACTACTCCCCATTGCTTCTCAGTGCATACAGCAGAAACCTGGTAATATACCATGTGCTACCAATAAACACCATACCATCATAGCCATGCATTTGTCATTCTCAGAACCTGAGTTGCTCCATCAGAACAGCAGGAGTGGTGAAAAAATAGCTAGCCTAACACGTGAGTTTCTTGAATGACATATAATAGTTTATGCCAAAATAAGGAGTTATTCCTTCTGATGTTTCACCATGTGGGGCCATTCATGTGCAATTAATGGAAGGAATTTGTTTATTTTACATTTCTTCCTTTTGTTTTTTTGTTTTCCCCTGCTAGTGTAAGTTATACAGGACACTTCCACAGCAATGTAAACAGTTCCTCAGGAACCATTTGAATGTCGAAGGAAGTGTGTGAAACAATGCAATGACTTGGTAATAGCTTCGACAGAAGCCCTGCCATATAACTGACGTCCTGATGGCTCTGTTGGACCCATTAGAGATGTATAAGACAGTGCAGTTGACTTTGTAACGGCTCCTTTGAAAACATTACACCATCAGGAAGAGTGTAAGTCATTGGGATTACTTGATCTGTGGGTGAGACACTTCTGGGATGACTGTGATACTCTTAAAATTGAGAACAGATATGACGATACTGAAATTTCAAGTCATAATAAAATTAGATATAACAAGCTCATATTTTCCTTTTCAGTAGGTAATTTTAACCACTATTTTTAGTATTAAAGTAATATCAACTGATGTTTAAAAATTAAAACAGTAAAAACATGTTTAAAGTGAAAAATCCTTCTTTATGCTTCTATATAAAAAATGGAAGTCACAGGATTACAAATATTCCAATCTCCACATGCAAGAAAATAAAAATTATCAACTGGCATACAAGTCTTTGAGGTAATATTGTAACTTTGGGAAATACATAGATAGGACTTCCAATTGTATCAGCAAGACAAGAAATTATCGAGACATTCTTGAGAGGTAACAGTGTTAACAGTATATTATGTATAATTCCTCCCAAATGTTCTGTACATGTACAAATGGGATAACATAATATAAAAAAACAATAACTTTTTTTTCTACTAAAGATTATATCATGGATATTTTCCCATGTTTGTAGTATAGATCTGCCTTATTCTTTTTAATAGCTGTATAGTATTCTGCTTCTCTATGTATCATTTTTTATTTAGTTAGACCTATGTTTGTGGAAATCTGAGTTTCCAGTGCTTTAATATTAAAAACAATGCTGTACTTAACATCCTTGCACACATGTTTTTGCACACCTGTTAGATAATTTCTTAGAAGTGATGGGCCAAGCATATGTACATTTAGCAATTTCTATAGATAATACAAAGTTCCCCTTTACAAAACCAATTTTTCTTCCTACTAGTGCTATATATAGCACTACCAATGCATGTGTTCTCCTGTATCATTATCAACACTGGCAATGAATGAAATATCCCAATCTGCTACATGAAGTGTGGTATTTTGTGCTATTATTTTGCGATTTAACTATGAATAAACTTGAGCATCATTTTGTATGTTAATAGACCATATACATTTTTTCTAAACTGTCTGTAGATATCCTTTACCCATTTTTTCTATTCATATTTTAATTAATTTTTAATTGAAGTACAGTTGATTTACAATGGTACGCTAAAATGATTCAGTTATACACAGATTTGCTTAGTTGCTCAGTTGTGTCCAACTCTTTGTGACCCCATGGACTGTAGCCCGCCAGGCTCTCTGTCCATGAGGATTCTCCAGACAAGAATACTGCAGTGGGTTGCCATGCCTTCCTCCAGGGGATCTTCCCAAGCCGGGGATCAGACCCAGGTCTCCTGCAATGCAGGCAGATTCTGTACCATCTGAGCCACGACATACATACATACATTCTTTTTTTGCATTCTTTTCCATTATGGTTTGTCCCAAGATATTGAATAGTGTTCTCTGTGTTATACAGTAGAACCTTGTTGTTTATCCATTCTATATGTAATATAGATTTTCATACTAATTAATTTTCAAGAACTTTTTATATATAAAGGGTAAAAAAAAAAAACTTTGAACACATGCGTTTTTCCTAGTTTGTTATTTGCCGTTTGAAATAGGTTCATATGGTATATTTGTATTTGTAGATATAGAGCTTTATATTTTTAAGTGATCAAATTCAACCATCTATATTTTATAGCTTATGGAAGTGTATGGAGATGATAGATAGATACAAACAGAAAATCCAAAACGAGTTAATGTGCTTACAGTTCCTCATGTTCCTTTATAACAGTGATCCTTAACCTTTTTGGCACCAGGAACTAGTTTCTTGGAAGATAATTTTTCCAAGGACAGGGTTAGGGGAAGGAAGTTGATTCGGGGATGATTCAAATGCATTACAATTATTGTGCACTTTATTTCTATTGTGACTCAGCTGGTAAAGGATCCGCCTGCAGTGCAAGAGACCTGGGTTTGATCCCTGAGGTGGGAAAATCCCCTGGAGAAGGGAAAGGCTACCCACTCCAGTATTACGGCCTGGAAAATTCCATGGACTGTATAGTACATGGGGTTGCAAAGAGTCAGACGTGATTGAGCGAATTTCACTTTCACTTTATTTCTCTAATTATTACATCAGCTCCACCTCAGGTCATCAGAGATTAGATCCCACAGGTTGGGAACTCCTGCTTCATAATGATCCATGCAACTTGTTATTTCAGTTGAATTAAAACAGGCATGTTCCATGTTACCAAGTCTTAATTAAATAGTATTTTAAATATATTAGTAAAGATGTAACATATCGTAACTATACCTTTTTTTGAAAATTTTACTTTATTTTACTTTACAATACTGTATTGGATTTGCCATACATCAACATGAATCTGCCACGGGTGTACACGTGTTCCCAATTCTGAAACACCCTCCCACCTCCCTGCCCCTACCATCCCTCTGGGTCATCCCAGTGCACCAGCCCCAAGCATCCTGTATCCTGCATCGAACCTAGACTGGCAATTCATTTCACATATGATATTATACATGTTTCAATGCCATTCTCCCAAATCATCCCACCCTCTCCCTCTCCCACAGAGACCAAAAGACTGTTCTATACATCTGTGTCTCTTTTGCTGTCTCGCATACAGGGTTATCGTTACCATCTTTCTAAATTCCATATATATGCATTAGTATACTGTATTGGTGTTTTTCTTTCTGGCTTACTTCACTCTGTATAATAGGCTCCAGTTTCATCCACCTCATTAGAACTGACTCAAATGTATTCTTTTTAATGGCTGAGCAATACTCCATTGTGTATATGTACCACAGCTTTCTTATCCATTCATCTGCTGATGGACATCTAGGTTGCTTCCATGTCCTGGCTATTATAAACAGTGCTGCGATGAACATTGGGGTACACATGTCTCTTTCAATTCTGGTTTCCTTGGTGTGTATGCCTAGCAGTGGGATTGCTGGGTCATATGGCAGTTCTATTTCCAGTTTTTTAAGGAATCTCCACACGGTTCTCCAGAGTGGCTGTACTAGTTTGCATTCCCACCAACAGTGTAGGAGGGTTCCCTTTTCTCCACACCCTCTCCAGCATCTATTGCTTGTAGACTTTTGGATCGCAGCCATTCTGACTGGTGTGAACTGGTACCTCATTGTGGTTTTGATTTGCATTTCTCTGATAATGAGTGATGTGGAGCATCTTTTCATGTGTTTGTTAGCCATCCATATGTCTTCTTTGGAGAAATGTCTATTTAGTTCTTTGGCCCATTTTTTGATTGGGTCGTTTATTTTTCTGGAATTGAGCTGCATAAGTTGCTTGTATATTTTTGAGATTAATTGTTTGTCAGTTGCTTCATTTGCTATTTTCTCCCATTGCTTATAGTTTCCTTTGTTGTGCAGAAGCTTTTAATTTTAATTAGATCCCATTTGTTTATTTTTGCTCTTATTTCCAGTATTCTGGGAGGTGGGGCATAGAGGATCCTGCTGTGATTTATGTCTGAGAGTGTTTTGCCTATGTTCTCCTCTAGGAGTTTTATAGTTTCTGGTCTTACGTTTAGATCTTTAATCCATTTTGAGTTTATTTTTGTGTATGGTGTTAGAAAGTGATCTAGTTTCATTCTTTTACAAGTGGTTGACCAGTTTTCCTAGCACCACTTGTTAAAGAGATTGTCTTTAATCTATTGTATATTCTTGCCTCCTTTGTCAAAGATATGGATTTATCTCTAGGCTTTCTGTTTTGTTCCATTGATCATATTTCTGTCTTTGTGCCAGTACCATGCTGTCTTGATGACTGTGGCTTTGTAGTAGAGCCTGAAGTCAGGCAGGTTGATTCCTCCAGTTCCATTCTTCTTTCTCAAGATTGCTTTGGCTAACTAGTATAAAAATGCTATTAATACAATTGGCATCTTTCTGGTTCACATGTTGGTGTTTTTCTGATTTCTTCCTTATAGTAGATATTTACAAATAAAATTACAGGACTCAAGAATGTTTATATTAAGACTCAAGAGAGATATTAACAAAGTATTTCTGAATTTATATTATCCCATTTAGCAAAGCATGAGTGACCATTTCCCTCACTAGTGCTAGATGATTTACTTTAAAATATTTTTGCTAATTTTTCAATGAAATTTTAAAACAGTAATAACTATATGTTTAAAATTACATGTCATTTATTGACTCTGAAATTAAACCTTTTTTCATCTTTTTTAATGGCATTTCCTCATTTGTTAATTGAACTGACTTGAAAGTATGTATCATAAAAAGTGAAAATATGTATCATAAGAAAATCTGGAACTAACAAATAAATCAAAGAGCCAATTCTGGGGTGGGGAGCAATAAAATAGATAAGACAGTGCAGAAAATAAAAGAAGATAAGAAATAAGCATGTCAAAATAACTATAAAGAGGAAAATAAATGATTCATAAGAGACTACTTTGTGTACCTCTTTTAAGATATACTTGAAATCCTGAGTGGAATAAATGATCTTATAGAACAAATATAAATGGCAAAAATGGCCTGAGAAAACCTAACTTTTCTAATTTATATTATAGAAATAAAATTTTCAAAGAACCACCCAAACCAAAGAAAGTAGCAGAAACAGACAATATCTGCCAAAACTTTAAGAAACACATATATCATTCCAATGAGACTTAAATGTCTTCAGAGCATAACAAAAGGGAACTCTTCCAAATCTTCTTTTAATTTTTTGAAAGCAAGAAAAACAATGAGATCTAAAGCAGAAAAAGAAATCACAAGGTAAATCTACAAACCAATTGTAGTTATGAATTCTGATACAAAATTCTGAGGTAAAATACTGGCAAACAAGGTCCAGCAATATAGTAAAAGAATAATACATTACAACTAAGTGCAGTTCTTACTGGGGAATGCAAGGAGAGTTCAATATCAGGAATTTTGTTACTCTAGCTCATCATATGAATAGAGAAATATAGGCAACTCATGACCAGTCAGTCGGTGATGCAATCCAGCCATCTCATCCTCTGTCGTCCCCTTCTCCTCCTGCCCCCAATCCATCCCAGCATCAGGGCCTTTTCCAATGAGTCAACTCTTTGCATGAGATGGCCAAAGTATTGTAGTTTCAGCTTTAGCATCAGTCCTTCCAGAGGACACCCAGACCTGATCTCCTTTAGAATGGACTGGTTGGATCTCCTTGTAGTCCAAGGGACTCACAAGAGTATTCTCCAACACCACAGTTCAAAAGCATCAATTCTTCAGAGCTCAGCTTTCTTTATAGTCCAACTTTCACATCCATACATGACCACTGGAAAAACCATAGCCTTGACTAGACAGACTTTTGTTAGCAAAGTAATGTCTCTCCTTTTTAATATGCTATCTAGGTTAGTCATAACTTTCCTTGCAAGGAATAAGCAACTTTTAATTTCATGGCTGCAGTCACCATCTGCAGTGATTTTGGAGCCCCCCAAAATAAAGTCTGACACTGTTTCCACTGTTTACCCATCTATTTCCCATGAAGTGATGGGACCAGATACCATGATCTTAGTTTTCTGAATGTTGAACTTTAAGCCAACTTTTTCACTCTCCTCTTTCATTTTCATCAAGAGGCTTTTTAGTTCCTCTTCACTTTCTGCCATAAGGGTGGTGTCATCTGCATATCAGAGGTTATTGATAGTTCTCCTGGCAATCTTGATTCCAGCTTGTGCTTCCTCCAGCCCAGCATTTCTCATGATGTACTCTGCATATAAGTTAAATGAGCAGGGTGACAATATACAGCCTTGACATACTCCTTTTCCTATTTGGAACCAGTCTTTTGTTCCATGTCCAGTTCTAACTGTTGCTTCCTAACCTGCATATATGTTTCTCAAGAGGCAGGTCAGGTGGTGTGGTATTCCCATCTCTTTCAGAATTCTCCACAGTTTATTGTGATCCACACAGTCAAAGCCTTTGGATAGTCAATAAAGCAGAAAGAGATGTTTTTCTGGAATTCTCTTCCTTTTTCCATGATCCAGCAGATGTTGGCAATTTGATCTCTGGTTCCTCTGCCTTTTCTAAAACCAGCTTGAACATCTGGAAATTCATAGTTCACGTATTGCTGAAGCATGGCTTGGAGAATTTTGAGCATTACTTTACTAGCATGTGAGATGAGTACCATTGTGTGGTAGTTTGAACATTCTTTGGCATTGCCTTTCTTTGGAATTGGAATGAAAACTGACCTTTTCCAGCCCTGTGGCCACTGCTGAGTTTTCCAAATTTGCTGGCATATTGAGTGCAGCACTTGAACAGCATCATCTTTCAGGATTTGAAATAGCTCAACTGGAATTCCATCACCTCCACTAGCTTTGTTTGTAGTGTTGCTTTTTAAGTCCCACTTGACTTCACATTCCAGGATGTCTGGCTCTAGGTGAGTGATCACACCATCATAATTATCTGGGTCGTGAAGATCTTTTTTGTCCAGTTCTTCTGTGTATTCTTGCCACCTCTTCTTAATATCTTCTGCTTCTGTTAGGCCCAAACCATTTCTGCCCTTTATCGAGCTCATCTTTCATGAAATGTTCCTTGGTATCTCTAATTTTCTTGAAGAGGTCTCTAGTCTTCCCCATTCTGTTGTTTTCCTCTATTTCTTTGCATTGATTGCTGAGGAAGGCTTTCTTATCTCTCCTTGCTGTTCTTTGGAACTCTGCATTCAGATGCTTATATCTTTCTTCTTCTCCTTTGCTTTTCACTTCTCTTCTTTTCACAGGCCTCCCCAGAGAGCCATTTTGCTTTTTTGCATTTTTTTTCCATGGGGATGGTCTTGATCCCTGTCTCCCATACAATGTCATGAACCTCCGTCCATAATTCATTAGGCACTCTTTCTATCAGATCTAGTCGCATAAATCTATTTCTCACTTTTACTGTATAATCATAAGGGATTTGATTTAGGTCATACCTGAATGGTTTAGTGGTTTTCCCTACTTTCTTCCATTTAAGTCTGAATTTGGCAATAAGGAGTTCATGATCTGAGCCACAGTCAGCTCCCAGTCTTGTTTTTGCTGACTGCATAGAGCTTCTCCATCTTTGGCTGCAAAGACTATAACCAGTCTGATTTCGGTGTTGACCATCTGGTGATGTCCATGTGTAGAGTCTTCTCTTGTGTTGTTGGAAGAGGGTGTTTGCTATAACCAGTGTGTTCTCTTGTCAAAACTCTATTAGCCTTTGCCCTGCTTCATTCTGTATTCCAAGGCCAAATTTTCCTGTTACTCCAAGTGTTTCTTGACTTCCTACTTTTGCACTCCAGTCCCCTGTAATGAAAAGGACATCTTTTTTGGGTGTTAGTTCTAAAAGGTCTTGTAGGTCTTCATAGAACTGTTCAACTTCAGCTTCTTCAGCATTACTGGTTGGGGCATAGACTTGGATTACTGTGATATTGAATGGTTTCCCTTGGAAATGAACAGAGATCGTTCTGTTGTTTTTGAGTTTGCATCCAAGTACTGCATTTCAGATTCTTTTGTTGACCATGATGGCTACTCCATTTCTTCTAAGGGATTCCTGCCCACATTAGTAGATATAATGGTCATCTGAGTTGAATTCACCCATTCCAGTCCATTTTAGTTCGCTGATTCCTATAATTTCGACGTTCACTCTTGCCATCTCCTTTTTGACCACTTCCAATTTGCCTTGATTCATGGACCTGACATTCCAGGTTCCAATGCAATATTGCTCTTTACAGCATCAGACTTTGCTTCTATCACCAGTCACATCCACAGCTGGGTATTGTTTTCACTTTGGCTCCATCCCTTCATTCTTTCTGGAGTTATTTCTCCACTGATCTCCAGTAGCATATTGGGCACCTACTGACCTGGGGAGTTCCTCTTTCAGTATCCTATCATTTGTCGTTTCATACTGTTCATGGGGTTCTCAAGGCAAGAATACTGAAGTGGTTTTCCATTCCCTTCTCCAGTGGACCACATTCTTTCAGACCTCTCCACCATGACCCGCCCGTCTTGGGTTGCCCCATGGGCATGGCTTAGTTTCATTGAGTTAGACAAGGCTGTGGTCCTAGTGTGACTAGATTGACTAGATTTCTGTGAGTATGGTTTGTGTGTCTGCCCTCTGATGCCTCTCACAACACCTACTGTCTTACTTGGGTTTCTGTATACAATATTACTGCTCTATAATTTTGAATAGAGACTCTTAACTTATATATATAATAATTTATTATGTAAAATTACAAAATCCAGTTTTACTCCAAATGACAAAGCACTAGAAAGATTTGTTAAAATCAAGAACACAACAAGATGTCTACTTTCACCAGTTAGTTGAAACTTTTTGTGAAGGTAGCAGCTGTAACCATGAGAAGAAAGACTGAACTAAGAGGAATAAAATTAGAAGCAATGAGTTTATATTATTTTTGTAAGTTATATATTTGTATATCTAAAAATCTTAGAAAACCAAACAAATCAATACAATGAGACGAATTCAGGAAACTGATTTGGTACAACATTATGACACCAATTTAATAGTTTTCTTTCCATAAAAAACACAATCAATTAGAAGATATAGTTGAATAAATTACAGAAACAAGAATGACAATTAAAATGCCTAGGAATAAACTAGCAAAAAGAGCAAGACACACACTCAAACGCACATGTATTTACACACACACACACACACACATACATACATAAAAAACAATACTATTTTGAAATACAGAAGAAAATATAAATAAATTGAAAGCCTTAGCCTGTTTGTAGATGATATCACTGTCATAAAACTCTCCTTAAATTAATCTGTAATTTTAATATGCCTCCAAAAACAGTATCAGTTGACCATGTAAAAAATATGACTTACTAGGTCTAATGTTCAAATGGAAAAAAAATACAAATTTGCAAGAACAAGATGAAAATATTTGAAAAAAAAATGAGATAATAAATTTGCCAGACATTTAAGTTCATTTTAATTAAAATAATGTTCTAGTATGTGAACAAAGTATTAGAATGGGAAATGAAGCCTGGAAATGCTTCTGGAAAAACAGAGAATTCCAGAAAAACATCTATTTCTGCTTCATTGATTATACTGAAGCCTTTGACAGTGTGGATCACAACAAACTGTGAAAAATTCTTCTAGAGATAGGAATACCAGACCACCTTACCTGCCTCCTGAGAGATCTAAATGCAGGTCAAGAACAACAGTTAAGTGAGGCGAACGTGATAACCACTACACTACGGAAACGCCCTTACTAACACCCCACACAAAAATAAACTCAAAATGGATTAAAGATCTAAATGTAAGACCAGAAACTATAAAACTCCTAGAGGAGAACATAGGCAAAACACTCTCAGACATAAATCACAGCAGGATCCTCTATGATCCACCTCCCACAATTCTGGAAATAAAAGCAAAAATAAACAAATGGGATCTAATTAAAATTAAAAGCTTCTGCACAACAAAGGAAAATATAAGCAAGGTGAAAAGACAGCCTTCTGAATGGGAGAAAATAATAGCAAATGAAGCAATTGACAAACAACTAATCTCAAAAATATACAAGCAACTTATGCAGCTCAATTCCAGAAAAATAAATGACCCAATCAAAAAATGGGCCAAAGAACTAAATAGACATTTCTCCAAAGAAGACATACGGATGGCTAACAAACACATGAAAAGATGCTCCACATCACTCATTATTAGAGAAATGCAAATCAAAACCACAATGAGGTACCAGTTCACACCAGTCAGAATGGCTGCGATCCAAAAATCTGCAAGCAATAAATGCTGGAGAGGGTGTGGAGAAAAGGGAACCCTCCTACACTGTTGGTGGGAATGCAAACTAGTACAGCCACTATGGAGAACAGTGTGGAGATTCCTTAAAAAACTGCAAATAGAACTACCGTATGACCCAGCAATCCCACTTCTGGGCATACACACCGAGGAAACCAGAATTGAAAGAGACACATGTACCCCAATGTTCATCGCAGCACTGTTTATAATAGCCAGGACATGGAAACAACCTAGATGTCCATCAGCAGATGAATGGATAAGAAAGCTGTGGTACATATACACAATGGAGTATTACTCAGCCATTAAAAAGAATTCATTTGAATCAGTTCTGATGAGATGGATGAAACTGGAGCCGATTATACAGAGTGAAGTAAGCCAGAAAGAAAAACACCAGTACAGTATACTAACACATATATATGGAATTTAGAAAGATGGCAATGACAACCCTGTATGCAAGACAGGAAAAAAGACAGAGATGTGTGTAACGGACTTTTGGACTCAGAGGGAGAGGGAGAGGGTGGGATGATTTGGGAGAATGGCATTCTAACATGTATACTGTCATGTAAGAATTGAATCACCAGTCTATGTCTGAGGCAGGATACAGCGTGCTTGGGGCTGGTGCTTGGGGATGACCCACAGAGATGTTATGGGGAGGGGAGTGGGAGGGGGGTTCATGTTTGGGAACGCCTGTAAGAATTAAAGATTTTAAAATTAAAAAAAAAAAGAAGAAGAACAGTTGGAACTGGACATGGAACAAGGGACTGGCTCCAAATTGGGAAAGGAGTACGTCAAGGCTGTATATTTTCACCCTGCTTGTTTAACTTATATGCAGAGTACATCATGAGAAACGCTGGGCTGGATGAAGCACAGGCTGAAATCAAGATTTCTGGGCGAAATATCAATAACCTCAGATATGCAGATGATTCTACCCTTATGGCAGAAAGCAGAGAGGAATTAAAAAAGCCTCTTGATGAAAATGAAAGAGGAGAGTGAAAAAGCTGGCTAAACCTCAGCATTCCAAAAATGAAGATCATGGCATCTGGTCCATCACTTCATGGCTAATAATAGATGGGGAAACAATGGAAACAGTGACAGACTTTATTTTCTTGGAATCCAAAATCACTTCAGATGGTGACTGCATCCGTGAAATTAGAAGACACTGGCTCCTTGGAAGAAAAACTATCACCAACCTAGACAGCATATTAAAAATCAGGGACATCATTTTTGCTGACAGAGGTCTGTATCATCAAAGCTATGGCTTTTCCAGTGGTCATGTATGGATGTGAGAGTTGGACCATAAAGAAGGGTGAATGCCAAAGGATTGATGCTTTTGAACTGTGGTGTTGGAGAAGACTCTTGAGAGTCCCTTGGACTGCAAGGAGGTCCAACTAGTCTATCCTAAAGGAGATCAATCCTAAATATTCTTTGGAAGTACTGATGCTGAAACTGAAGCTACAATACTTTGGCTACCTTATACAAGGAACTGACTCATTGGAAAAGACCCTGATGCTGGGAAAGATTGAAAGCAGGAAGAGAAGGGGACAGTAGAGGATGAGATAGTTGGATGGCATCACTGACTCAATAGACATGAGTTTAAGCAAGCTCTGGGAGCTGGTGATGGACAGGGAAGCCTGACGTGCTGTAGTCCACGAGGTCACAAAGGGTCAAACTGAACTGATAGGATTATAAATAGATACAGTCTCTATGAAAGAAAATTTGGCAACGTCTAGCAAAAACTCTACCTCCTTTTTACTTAGCATTTGCACTTCTTCAAATTTATCCTATATTCAATGGGTATGTAGTGATATATGTGCGGATGTTCATAATAGCATTGTTTGAACTATCAAAAAATAGGGGTTGTCAATCAAAATGTTCATCGATAGTATAATTTATGGTGTGTGTGTTGTCAGTCACTCAGTCGTGTCCAACTCTTAGTGACCCCATGGACTGTAGCCCGCCAGGTTTCTCTATCCATGGAATTCTCCAGGCAACAGCACTGGAGTGGGTTGCCATTTCCTTCTCCTGGTGATCTTCCCAACCCAGGGATCAAACACAGCTCTCCTGCATTGCAGACAGACTCTTTACCCACTGAACCACCAGGGAAGCAACTATAATTTATGGTAGAGTCATGCAGCGTGGAATATTCTGCAGCCTTACAAAGAATGAATATACACAGTAGAAGGAGAAGCGGAATGTCTTAGGGAGAATTGTACAGGGGAGTTTCAACTCCATTGAGCCTATATTTATGTGGGGTCATATATTTATTGACCTTATATTTATGTAAATATATGTAATAAATTTGCATATTTTTCTATGTATAATATTTTATTTCTTAAACTATGTTGTAGGGGGTACATGAGTGTTTATAGCATTGCTCTTTATCCACTTTTATGGATGTCTGGGGCTTCCCTGGTGGCTCAGAGGGTAAAGCGTCCTGCCTGATCCCTGGGTCAGGAGGATCCCCTGGAGAAGGAAATGGCAACCCACTCCAGTACTCTTGCCTGGAAAATCCCATGGACAGAGAACCCTGGTAGACTACAGTCCTACTGCTACTGCTAAGTCGCTTCAGTCGTGTCCGACTCTGTGTGACCCCATTGAGGGCAGCCTACCAGGCTCCCCCGTCCCTGGGATTCTCCAGGCAAGAACACTGGAGTGGGCTGCCATTTCCTTCTCCAATGCATGAAAGTGAAAAGTGTAAGTGAAGTCACTCAGTCATGTCTGACTCTTGGCGACCCCATGGACTGCAGCCTACCAGGCTCCTCTGTCCATGGGATTTTCCAGTCAAGAGTACTGGAGTGGGGTACCATTGCCTTCTCCAAGACTACAGTCCATGGGATCGCAAAGAGTCAGACACAACTGAGCGACTTCACTTCATTTCATGGATGTCTGAAACTTTTTAAATAAATCTAACCAAACAATGACACAACTATATATTGAAGTAGAACAATCTTCAATATACATTTTTAAACAAAATTCACTGAGTTTCAACATCACTCATTATTAGAGAAATGCAAATCAAAACCACAATGAGGTACCACTTCACACCAGTCAGAATGGCTGCGATCCAAAAATCTGCAAGCAATAAATGCTGGAGAGGGTATGGAGAAAAGGGAACCCTCCTACACTGTTGGTGGGAATGCAAACTAGTACAGCCACTATGGAGAACAGTGTGGAGATTCCTTAAAAAATTGCAAATAGAACTACCTTATGACCCAGCAATCCCACTGCTGGGCATACACACCGAGGAAACCAGAATTGAAAGAGACACATGTACCCCAATGTTCATCGCAGCACTGTTTATAATAGCCAGGACATGGAAACAACCTAGATGTCCATCAGCAGATGAATGGATAAGAAAGCTGTGGTACATATACACAATGGAGTATTACTCAGCCGTTAAAAAGAATTCATTTGAATCAGGTCTGATGAGATGGATGAAACTGGAGCCGATTATACAGAGTGAAGTAAGCCAGAAAGAAAAACACCAATACAGTATACTAACACATATATATGGAATTTAGGAAGATGGCAATGACGACCCTGTATGCAAGACAGGGAAAGAGACACAGATGTGTATAACGGACTTTTGGATTCAGAGGGAGAGGGAGAGGGTGGGATGATTTGGGAGAATCACATTCTAACATGTATACTATCATGTGAATTGAATCGCCAGTCTATGTCTGACGCAGGATGCAGCATGCTTGGGGCTGGTGCATGGGGATGACCCAGAAAGATGTTCTGGGGAGGGAGGTGGGAGGGGGGTTCATGTTTGGGAATGCATGTAAGAATTAAAGATTTTAAAATTTAAAAAATAAAAAACTAAAATTAAAAATAAATAAATAAATAAATAAATAAATAAAATTCACTGAGTTTGAATCATTGTGTATAGAAGTGACCTTTTCGTCTGTGACCCAGAGTAAGAAATATAGTTTACATTTTGACCCAGTTCTCAATGAAGCTCTAAACAAACAAAAAAAAACTAGAAAAAAATTTCGCAAGATAGTATCTACGCTTACTATAAAAAATGCACTCTGAAATTTTCTATCTTATTTGATATCTTTGTAACATTATGTTTGTAATCCAGTAAATTTATTTCATAACCAACTAATTGGTCACAACCTGCAATTTAAAAGCAGTGATGTCTGGTACAGTACATTTGGTGTGTGATTTTACATGGAACTACATGTATATATGCTTGTCTTGTCTAGTCTAGTCTGTTGTTGCTTAGTTGTGTCCGACTCTTGTGACCACATGAACAGTAGCCCGCCAGGCTCCTCTGTCCGTGGGATTCTCCAGGCAAGCATACTGGAGTGGGTTGCCATTTCCTTCTCCAAGGGATCTTCCCAACCCAGGAGTTGAACCCAGGTCTCCTGCATTGCAGGCAAATTCTTTACCAACTTAGCTACAAGGGAAGTCCATATATGCTTGAAGATGCATAGAATTTCTCTGGAAATATTCAAATAAATGGATTATTCTGATTGCATTTGTGGAAGGCAACTAGGTGACTGTGGATAGGGATTGGAGGGAGATTTGTTTTCCTCTGTGCATTTTTGTTCTTTTAGAACTTTGTACCATATGTTATTAAAATTTTTGTTTAACATATCTAAAAAGTAAATAAAATGACAGTGATATCACAGAGGAATGAATCCAAGTCACTTACTTTCTAGACTACTTTTTTAAAATAACCAACAATTAATTGTTGCTTACAGGGTTCTTTCCAGTGTTTTAAAAAAATAGGAAGAAAGCTTCCTTAAAAATAAAAGCACAGGATTATTAAATATTTCCTTTATGGCAATATCCAGGTTTAGCTCTTAATTTCTTTCTTTAACACAGCTTTTGTGATGTGTGTTCCTTCTAAAACTAAGATGAGAAAAAATATATTAGACCAAGGGTAATGTAATATTTTGCTCTTTACATCATTATTAAGTCACCGGCTCATTTTATTTTATTTTATTTTATTTTTTTCTGTTTCTTTTTTTTTAATTTTTATTTTTTTATTTTTATTTTGTTTTAAATATTTTTTTATTTTAGTTTTTTATTTTTTAAATTTTAAAATCTTTAATTCTTACATGTGTTCCCAAACATGAACCCCCCTCCCACCTCCCTCCCCATAACATCTCTCTGGGTCATCCCCATGCACCAGCCCCAAGCATGCTGTATCCTGCGTCAGACATAGACTGGCAATTCAATTCTTACATGATAGTATACATGTTAGAATGCCATTCTCCCAAATCATCCCACCCTCTCCCTCTCCCTCTGAGTCCAAAAGTCCGTTATACACATCTGTGTCTTTTTTCCTGTCTTGCATACAGGGTTGTCATTGCCATCTTCCTAAATTCCATATATATGTGTTAGTATACTGTATTGGTGTTTTTCTTTCTGGCTTACTTCACTCTGTATAATCGGCTCCAGTTTCATCCATCTCATCAGACCTGATTCAAATGAATTCTTTTTAATGGCTGAGTAATACTCCATTGTGTATATGTACCACAGCTTTCTTATCCATTCATCTGCTGATGGACATCTAGGTTGTTTCCATGTCCTGGCTATTATAAACAGTGCTGCGATGAACATTGGGGTACATGTGTCTCTTTCCATTCTGGTTTCCTTGGTGTGTATGCCCAGCAGTGGGAGACCGGCTCATTTTAAATTGTCATTATGAAATCAGAGCCCCATATGTGGATGAGGAGCCTGGTAGGCTGCAGTCCATGGGGTCACGAAGAGTCGGACACGACTGAATGAGTTCACTTTCACTTTCCACTTTCATGCATTGGAGAAGGAAATGGCAACCCACTCCGGTGTTCTTGCCTGGAGAATCCCAGGGGTGGCGGAGCTTGGTGGGCTGCCATCTATGGGGTCGCACAAAGTCGGACACGACTGAAGCGACTTAGCAGCAGCAGCAGCATATGGATGAGACATGCTCTTCTATTTACTTAGGGAAAAGCTATGTTTGGAGATCAAGTTTATGTCTTACAGAGAAAGCAAGGAAGACATGGAAGTGTTGTTAACCAGGCAGTCAGCAGTTTTATGTTTCAAAGGTGTCTGCCCAAATTAGCAGTTTTAAAACAAAGCTGCACATTACAGATCTTTGATGTCATATATACTATATTATTTTCCTTTGAAACCGAAACCATGTATTTGTCATTTAACAATTTCAGCAGTGTACACATAATTGTGTTTCCATGAGAAAATAACTATTATACCAAGTGGTTGGCTTTAAACAGCATTTCTTTATTCTCTAAAGTCTATATTTTTAATTTTTTGTTTTCAGTTGTATTCTATCATTGAAAATTTGTGCTTAAATAATTTTCATTTATTTTGATGTTTATAAGTGTAAATCTATTTTTTTGAGATCGGAGAAGGCAATGGCACCCCACTTCAGCACTCTTGCCTGGAAAATCCCATGGATGGAGGAGCCTGGTGGGCCGCAGTCAGACACGACTGAGCGACTTCACTTTCACTTTTCACTTTCATGCATTGGAGAAGGAAATGGCAACCCACTCCAGTGTTCTTACCTGGAGAATCCCA
Organism: Ovis canadensis; assembly: GCF_042477335.2. Lineage (NCBI taxonomy): Eukaryota > Metazoa > Chordata > Mammalia > Artiodactyla > Bovidae > Ovis > Ovis canadensis. Next base: position 110,557,246 of record NC_091727.1, on the reverse strand, counting down.
GGGACGGGGGAGCCTGGTGGGCTGCCCTCAATGGGGTCGCACAGAGTCGGACAGACTGAAGCGACTTAGCAGCAGCAGCAACAGTTTTTTGAGATGACTTATCTTTTATTTTCATTGTTCCTTGGCAAGTTTAGATTTGCCGAAATAATCCTTCAGCTAGAATGATTGTGTGGCCTGTAGAAATCTTCTGTGCAAAGATTTAATAACTTTTTCTATGAGAAAATTGGCAGCCTTGTGAAATAATCCAAGCATTTCCCTTCTACCACATTTTTTAATTAATATAAACCTTGGGTTACCTCTGCTAAACAAGGGCCAAGAGGAGGAAAAGATTAAGACTAATGGAATGTGTCATTTTCTGATGAATTTATGAGTTCTCTGGGCTTTCTTTGCCTGGTTTCCAGGTTACCATGCTCTTAATTTTCCCCTTATCTCAGTAGTTACTTCTCTTACTTGCTGATTCTTCCTCTTCTCTGTGATATTTTAATATTGGCGTGTCCCAGTGCTCCTTGTCCTAGAATCTTCTCCATTTACACTCACTCACTGTGTGATCTCATATGGTCTTGCTGCTTAAAATACCATCTACTATACAAATGAGCCCCAAACTCATATTCCTCCAAGACCTCTCTGCCAATATCCATTTTCAACTTACTTGAAGATTTCACCTGGGTGTCTAGTGGGTATTTTAAATTTCACTTGTCCAAAACAGAATTCCTAATCTTCCCTCTACTTCAAACTTGCTCCACTTGCAGACTTGCCCATTTCAATTGACGAAAACTCTAGCCTACCACTTGCTCAAGCCAAAATCCTTGGCGCTGTCCTGAGAACTCTCTCACTCCCACACCTTACATCCACTCGATCAGTTAGCACTGTTTCTTTACTACCAACTCCATTGCTATCACCCTTGTCCAAACCACCATCATCTCTCACCTGGTTAATACAGCAGCCCCCTAAACAGGTCTTCCTCCTTCCTAGAATGATCCATTAAAAAAAATATTTATTATTTGGCTGTGCCAGGTCTTAGTTGTGGCATGCAGGATCTTTGATCTTTGCTATGGCACTGGAGCTCTAGTTCCCTGACGAGGGGTTGAACACAGAGTCTTAGCCACTGGACCACCAAGGAAGTACCTCGAATGATTCTTTTAAAATGTCAGTCTGCTCTGCTTAAAAATATGCCAATGTTTTCTCCTTTAACTGAGAGTAAAATATTTACTGTGGTCTAAAATATGTTCCCCGATACCTTTCTGTGCTTCCTTCCTTCTACAGAGATGGGAGTTCCCCTCCCATCTCAATGGCATCTTTGTCAGTCTCCAGAAAACCTGCAGCACACTTCTGCCTTAGGGACTTTACCTTAGCTGAGTCCTGTGCATGGGACTCTTTTCCTCCAGGTCTTACATGTTTAATTCTTACAGCTCCTCACGTCTTTATTCAGATGTTTCTGCTCAATGAAACTGACTTTGAGTGGTGCTATATAATACTGTAACTATCACCCAGCCCCAAACTCCCAATACCCTTTACCCTGTCCTTTTTTCCCCCATAGCATGTATTATCTTCTATATAATTAACTTATGTTCTGTGATTGTTGTTGATTGCCTGGATTATAAGCTCCATGAGGTCTGGGATCCTTGTCTGTTTTGCTTACTGAAGTATTTCAAGCTGTTATATTGTTTTGGACACTTACTAAGTTTTCAACAAATATTTTTAAATAGTAAATAAATATAGAGATGTAATTCTTGTTCTATATGTTTTGACTGTGTCTTTGCACAGAACTGAATAACTGTATTTGATTGACTTGAGCTGTTATTTCTTGCACAATTGATTTTTTAGTGCTTTGTCTATGTGTGTAAACCAGTTTGGTTTTTATGATTTGGTCAGTCAGCTCAATAAACTCAGTAGTCTTTAAACCCCTGTGTTAGTAGTTGAATCAGTCAGACATGTTTTCTTGTTTCTTGGATTTGTTTAATTTTAGTTTGTGAAGACTGTACTGATTTTTATAGGTAAAATATTCAAGCTAATTTCTGAATGGAAAAACCACTGCAGTTGATATGCCAAATCAATGCATGTAGACATAACCATATTCAATCACAGTTAGACTACAAGTCAAATGAATATTGTAGGAGAACTTTATAGTCAGCATAGTTTGTTTTAAGACTAAGAAATAGCAAATACCAATTGCTTGCACATCCATAAATAAATAAATAAGCAGATACAGCTATCTTTTTGAGTGATTTATGAAAATAAGGAAGTCAATCAAAATTATCAAAGAGGTTAATTGATTTAAGACATTGCCTAAATTGATATGTTGTCTGGATTGCCTGGTCATTCTAGTGGAAGTTATTGAACCTTTTGTTTATGAAGGCCCAACCATATTTTATCAAATAACCCATCAATTTTTTTTTCAAAGCATTCTGATTAGAATTGATCAGTCAGTTCAGTCAAAATTAAAATGTGAGTCTATAGGACAGTCAAGTCTAAATTAAGACTATGATAAGAAAGTATAAGATGTTAAAGTGAGATTTTACTAATCCTGAGTCATGTCAGAGTTTGAGGAAGTGGCTGTAAAAGTGGAAAAAAGACTGGGAAATGAAATTTCAACATTTCAGCCTTGAAAGAGTCATGAACCCATCAACTCATGACATTTTTACCAGTCCTCCCATACTTACTGGTGTCAAAACAATGCCATGACGGATATTGAAGTACTTCCGGAAGAAAAACAAGACAAAACAGAACAAAACAAAGCAATCACTAAAAATGAAAGAAAGGAAACAAACAGGAGCTCTATGGGTATTAAGTATTTGATATATATATATATGTGTGTGTGTGTGTGTGTGTGTGTGTGTGTGTGTGTTTACTTGTCTGCAACATATATGCATAAAATTACTTTAACCTTTGGGTGCTTTCATTTTAGTCCTGGATCTGTAGGATACCTTCTGTTAATTTGAATAACTTGCACAGGGAGCAGTAAGGATTTGGGAAGTAATTTTATCTTTTCCCTCAAGTATAGTTTTCTCCCTAAGCTCTGTCATTTGGACATCAAATTAACACTGCCATTTTTATCAGCTTCAGCCACAAGAAGGTTTATCAAGATGTTTCTGTTTTACTTCTCGTTTCTAAGCAGCTGCCTACAACTAGAGTCACGAGTCTGCTAAATTGAGCAGTCATTTGGAACTTGTTTTTTTTTTTTTTAATCACATTCTTCTAAGAACCATAATTGTATAAAAAGAAATTAGCCCAGGGTAAATCTCAGCAGATATGTGGTTTTCTCTGATAATGGTTTGCCTCCAATGAAGAGGTTAGTCTTTACCTACAAGAACTAGAAAGAATAATTTGGACATATTTTCTTATACCTTATACCTTGGGCCTGTGAGACTTAAAAAAAAGAAATATCTTGCTTTCCAACAAGTTAAGTTTCAGTTGTTCCAGATTGAATTAGTGTAAATAAAATAGAAAGAAGAGCCCTAGCAAATCAATACTGCATTGGTAGTAAACTGGAAAATACTGACAAATTATCCTTTTAGGCCTTAGCGAGGTTTAATCTAAACATCATTTTCTCCTGACAGTATGAGAGAGAAGAGGGTAATTTATTACAGAGTCCTGATATGGATGAGAAAAGACTGCTGCTTGTTCTTCACTGTTCTGGCTCATACCAGTTCAATTTTTGTTTTGCTCCAGAAAATCTTTCTCCAATAATATGTTTATAGGTCTTGTAACTTTAGTGCATAGCAACTGCTGCCTTATCATGGTACATTTGAGTACTTGCTAGCTTGTTTCAGAATGTAGATTTTTAAGTGCTCTCTTGAAGCTCAGGTGTCTCTTAGCTCCCTCATGAAGTATGTTCTTAAAGGGTCATATGCAAATCTTTGCATAGTTTACCTGCTGTGTGGGATCAGTATATAAACTAATCTAGAAAATCTGGTCATATTATAATGCAAATAAATACCTGTTCCTAAATGATGATTTTCATGACTTGAGCTTTTTGCTTGCTGGATGTATTTAAAGTGAAAGTGTTAGTGGCTCAATCATGTCCGACTCTTCGTGACCCCATGGACAGTAGCCCACCAGGCTCCTCTGTCCATGGAATTCTTCAGGCAAGGATACTAGAGTTGGTTGTCATTTCCTCTCCCAGGGAATCTTCCCAACCGAGGGATAGAACCCAGGTCTCCTGCTTGGCAGGCAGATTCTTTACCATCTGAGCCATCAGGGAAGCCCCAAGAATATTGGAATAGGTAGCCATTCCCTTCTCCAGGAGATCTTCCTGACCCAGGAATCAAACCTGGGTCTCTTGCTTTGCAGGGAAATTCTTTACTGTCTGAGCCACCTTCTAGGGCAGTTAAAACTTAACTATTTACAGCAAAGGAGAACTTTGTGTCTTTTGATGGAAAAAATATTTAGTGTTGTTTCTTTCAAGTTTCTTACAATGTTAATGGTTTAATCATGTAAGCTTTATTCTATGTGAAAGGTGTGAAGTTCAAATATGCAAAATGTGTGGTAGAAAAAATTAGGTCAGCAATTTGTTCAGCATTTTCTGTTAAATAAGTTAGCTGTGTTAAATGTCACATTATCTAACATGAATATGATAAAATAACATTTTTAATTAACCCAAGAGGGATATGGACGTAAGAAAACCAAACACTTGCTCCAGGCAGGATCATTTCTCAAGATACTGCATTATGAACAATATTTAAATTACTGGTTATATTTATCCCATGTATTTTACAAAACTTAAAAGTCTTATATTAACAGTATACCTCGACAGTTATTATTAAAGTAATAAGGAAATGAACCTCAAACTTTTTACACATTTGGGGGATATTATATATATACTAAGTAGTAACAATGTTTTCTTACATGGTGTACTCCATACCAAATTGAAGCCTTAATGTATTTGATTGCTCATCTAGACTCTAGAAATATATAAATTCCCAGGTAAATCTAACCTAAAGAGTAAAAAGTTAAGATGGAAATGGTGAACATATTTACAAAAGGAAGAATTTTAGTAAGAAACTCAGTTAAATTTTGCTTTATTGATTCAAAAGGAAAATAAATATCTTTTGGAAAGCATTTTCTAAAAGAGAAAAATATATTATGGATATATGATTGGACTATTAAATATAAATGTTGCAATCTTAATCTTCTGTAGCCCAGGCCATTGTGACAAGGTTTCCTTATATAATTAGCAGCTTGCAGCTTAAGCCAGTAAGTTCAGAAGAGAAAAGAATCAATTTGATTCCTTAAACACAATTCACTACAATATATGAATTTGCTTTACTTCAGATATTATATGAAATATTATTACCAGTTTGTGAGACTCCTAAAGTTATTAAACACAAAAATTCCCTTTTGGGGAAAGAGGTTGTTATAGGAGAGATATGGGGAGTCGTGTGTTGAGGGAAGTAGTATTAAAAACAAATGTGAAAAAAAAAAACAAACGTGATCACAGGTCTTCTGCTGAGCAATTTGCTTACTTACAGTTTTGATAAAAGTAATTCTGGTAGCCATGAATACAACTAGGCCTATTGACCAGAATAAGATCAATATTTTTTCCCAACTGTCAAGACAGCCAATCATCACGAATTTGATTGGATCACTGCACAGTTGATCCAATTCATTAGTTAAGATTACTGAAATAAATCACACTTGGAAGAACTCAAATGCAAGTTAGCAGGCTAGTGCCAAGTGGTGGAAGAGTTCCATAAGAGCAAGCTCATGAAATGATTTCTGCAAGTCATTATTTATAGCCAGAATTTATTCAGTGAGTAAAGTCATTTGAAGGATCTAGAAGATATAAGTAGAAAAAGATGTTTTTGTTTTTTTACAATTTAAAGTGAAAAACATTTGTTACCATTTGTTAAAGTATGTTTCAACACTAGAATTTATTGATTCAACAAGCATTTGGCAAGCACTTTCCATGTGCAAAGGATTGGGTTCCCAGAAATGAAAAGTTAGACAATTTTCCTGACCTTGAGAAGTTCACAATCAGCTGGTAGAGTGGAGGAGTAGACAAATAATTGTGGTGTGATGTAGTAAGTTTTATAATAAAAACATAAGCAACATGCATGTGATGAAAGCATAGAGAATTAAACAACAGACAGGAAATCTAGGAAGCCATCACATAGAAGGTGAGATTTGAAGTATGAATACAAATTTATCAGGCAGAAAAGGAAAGAAAGGACATTTCCGGCAGAGTGAACAGAATGTGCATAAGCACAGAGGCATGAAAGGGCATGGCATATTCTAGAAACTGCAAGAATTTGAATCTAGCTAAGTGATAGCATACTAACAGAAGCAATAAAAGATGATACATCAAGATAATTTGGGGACAGCTTGTAAGGGCCTCATATGCTTGGCATATTTCTTCTGAAAATGCGGAGCCCCACCCATTTATTTGTTAAAGTGATCAGATTTGTCATGCAGAATATTGACTGGAATTCATCCACTAATTCAACTATATTTATCAAATACTTACCATTTGTCAAGCAAGTGGAAGAGATAAAAACACCGATAAATCACAGCTCCTTCCCTAGAAAACTCAGCCTGGTTGGAAAGGCAAATACGTAAACAATTACAATTCAACACAATATGTCCTTTATTATAACTATGTCCCCAATACAATGAAAAGAGAGAGCAAAGGGTGCCTAAGTTTTCTAGAGGAAGTAAGATAAAGTTTCAGAAATTAAGTTGACAGTTGAGCTAAGACTTAATGGAAAAGTAGAAATTTGTCACACTGGCAAAGAAGAAAGACATTGTGGCATAAGGAGAATCTAGAGGTGACTTACATTTTTAGAATGGCAGAGTAAAGGGGACCCTGCCCTTTCTTTTCTCTAAAATTACCCAAATACAAAAGGAGAATGAAAAGCAGAATAACTTTATGCCTGAATCACAATGAATGGGTAAAGCCTGCCAAGTACCATAATGATCCAGGAGTGTGGGAAGATGCCTAGAGATGACTAATTTTCAGACAAAGCAGAACATATCTTCTCAAAGTATTCATCTCATACAGTGAAATAAACCAATAATCCTTTATTTGGAAAAATGAGAATAGGGCTACAGACTGTTGGTGGAAGGTTCCATGGGCCAAAGGGAGTTCAAGTCTGAATAAGGAAGCATATACATACATCATCTTTGCAGTAATTGTTTTGAGGAATGATAGAAGAGAGGGATTGAATTTTGAGTAGCCATACAGCTTCCAATATTCATTCACTGGAGATAAATAAAAGCTAAAACAATTCTCTGTCTGTTATGCACACACGTACACACATTATGTTGAAAGGATCTTTACTCTGAACCATGTAAAATTTCTGTTAGAAACAGTGCATTAGCCTGTCCCCTGCATGAACCTATTAATAGTAGCTGGTCCAGGAAGAACTAACCTTATTCAAAGATGAGTAATACTCTAAATGGAACCAGAACATAATCTACAAAGGAACCAGAAGAAAAATTTAAAAAAAAAAATAGAAAAAACAAATGGCAGATAAGCACTCACTAAGGATATATGGGATGTGAGATTCGGACTGTGAAGAAAGCTGAGTGCCGAAGGATTGATGCTTTTGAACTGTGGTGTTGGAGAAGACTCTTGAGAGTCCCTTGGACTGCAAGGAGATCCAACCAGTCCATTCTAAAGGAGATCAGTCCTGGCTGTTCTTTGGAAGGAATGATGCTAAAGCTGAAGCTCCAGTACTTTGGCCACCTCATGCGAAGAGTTGACTCATTGGAAAAGACTCTGATGCTGGGAGGGATTGGGAGGCAGGAGGAGAAGGGGACGACAGAGGATGAGATGGCTGGATGGCATCACCGACTCAATGGACATGAGTTTGCATGAATTCTTGGAGTTGGTGATGGACAGGGCGGCCTGGTGTGCTGCAATTCATGGGGTTACAAAGTTGGAACAGAACATATTGCCATGAAAGGACGGTATATAAATCGGAGGGCTCAAAAGAGAGTGATAAAGTTATAATGAAACAACATAAAGGGAAATAATGTGAGACAGTGAAGCTTATGAAAATAACAGAAGAGAAAAAAAATAATCATGAAAACGAAACAAACACTGGCAGTATTAAGGAGAACAGACACTGGCCAAAATACAGTTAAGACACATGAAGAACAAAACAGAAAAAAAGCAAAATAAATTAATAGGATAAACAGTTTTAAACAAAAATCTATGTAATGTGGACAAAGTAGATCCCACCTAGGTGAGCATATTATTCCCAGAGAACTAAACAAAGTAACAAAAAATATGCAAAGATCAAATTCAAGAAAACATTCTAGAAGTTAACTTGAATTTGTAGCTTGAAAAAGCACAATATATCCCAAGATGATCATTGAGACACGCACTGTTAAAGTGACGAGACTTTAAGAGTCTTTAGCACATCTAGGTAAAACAAAGTGCCCTGAGACTACTTCACAATAATATTCAAAACATAGCCTATAAAGTCATTGTGTGTGTGTGTGTGTGTGTGTGTGTGTTAAGTTGCTGCTCAGTCGTGTCTGACTCTTTGCAACCCTATAGACTGTAGCCCACCAGGCTCCTCTGTCCATAGGAATCTCCAGGCAAGAATACTGGAGTGGGTTGCTATGCCTTCCTCCAGGGGATCTTCCCGACCCAGGGATCCAACCCGCATCACAGGAGTGCATTGGCAGATGGGTTCTTTACGATCAGTGCCACTTGGCTCGCCTATTAAGTCACTGGGGTGAAAAATAGAGCTCATGAAATGTGAGGCAAGCAAAGTGTCTCAGTTCAGTTCAGTTCAATCGCTCAGTTGTGTCCGACTCTTTGCGACCCCATGAATTGCAGCACGCCAGGCCTCCCTGTCCATCACCAACTCCCGGAGTTCACTCAGACTAACGTCCATCGAGTCCATGATGCCATCCAGCCATCTCATCCTTTGTCGTCCCCTTCTCCTCCTGCCCCCAATCTCTCCCAGCATCAGAGTCTTTTCCAATGAGTCAACTCTTCTCACGAGGTGGCCAAAGTACTGGAGCTTCAGCTTTAGCATCATTCCTTCCAAAGAAATCCCAGGGTTGATCTCCTTCAGAAAGGACTGGTTGGATCTCCTTGCAGTCCAAGGGACTCTCAAGAGTCTTCTCCAACACCACAGTTCAAACGCATCAATTCTTCGGCACTCAGCCTTCTTCACAGTCCAACTCTCACATCCATACATGACCACTGGAAAAACCATAGCCTTGACTAGATGGACCTTAGTCGGCAAAGTAATGTCTCTGCTTTTCAATATACTATCTAGGTTGGTCATAACTTTTCTTCTAAGGAGTAAGCGTCTTTTAATTTCATGGCTGCAATCACCATCTGCAGTGATTTTGGAGCCCCCCCAAAAATAAAGTCTGACACTGTTTCCACTCTTTCCCCATCTATTTCCCATGAAGTGATGGGACCAGATGCCATGATCTTAGTTTTCTGAATGGTGAACTTTAAGCCAACTTTTTCACTCTCCTCTTTCACTTTCATCAAGAGACTTTTTAGCTCCTCTTCACTTTCTGCCATAAGGGTGGTGTCATCTGCATATCTGAGGTTATTGATATTTCTCCCAGCAATCTTGATTCCAGCTTGTGCTTCTTCCAGTCCAGCGTTTCTCATGATGTACTCTGCATATAAGTTAAATGAGCAGGGTGACAATATCCAGCCTTGACGTACTCCTTTTCCTATTTGGAACCAGTGTGTTGTTCCATGTCCACTTCTAACTGTTGCTTCCTAACCTGCATACAGATTTCTCAAGAGGCAGGTCAGGTGGTCTGGTATTCCCATCTCTTTCAGAATTTTCCACAGTTTATTGTGATCCATACAGTCAAAGGCTTTGGCAAAGTGTCTAGACCACTGAATTTAAGGTAGCACTCAGTCCCAGGTGCCAACACTATCCTTCACAAAAGTGTCAGTGCCTTCTTGGATTCTGTGGCCTAGGAACCTCACTTGGCTCTCCCTGATACCAGTTCCCAATACTGGCTACAAAATTATAGAATATTTTATAAATATAGATAAGTAATTTATAACTGCAGAGGTTACCATTAGTAGGTAATAGTGGAACTGAAAATGCTGTATGAAACTTCCATATTATCAGAAGGGACATGCAAACATAATACACACAACAGAGAAAATATATAGCATGTCAATTAAGAGCAAAGGCACCACTCTTCACTCCTGGAGAGCACTCTCAGGTCTCTGTCCCATAGCCTCTTCCATCTCAGCAACAAAGAACCTTCTTCACATTGAATGCCTGTTACTTCCTAATTTCTCTTAAATCTAAAGTTCTCTTCCTGGCATTTAAAATAACCTACAATCTGACTCCTTTTCAACTCTAACTTAATATCAGCAGTGTGAAAATTCTATTATAGTCAGCTCTGTCTCTTTGATTTTACCTCAGTTGTTTTACTGAAAGTAGGCTTGAGCCTTTTCTCTACTTCAGCATATCCTATCCGTTGTTGAAAGTGTATCTCATATATGGGCTTATCAGGAGTCTGCTTCTTATGTATTTTAGCCCACAATGACCTTCTTTTCTTAACTTCTACAGTACTCATAGTTCTATCTCTGTTTTCTTAACTCTGTATAGTATCTTTCATTATTCTTTTCGTGTGTGTGTTTCTGCATAAATTTTCCTCTCTCCTCATATAGTCTGTAGGCTCCTAAACAATAAGGAGAATGCCTTGTGCAATCCCACAGTACTTAGCACAATGCTTTGTCTAATGTAGATGTGCAGTGTAAGTAGTTATTCATTGATTTCAGGCAGTGAGGCTAGCTGGTAATGTATTTGTTAGTCAAAAGGACCCTTACTCATGCCTATTCAAATCAGATAATAACTGCCTTACCTGCCTATTTTGTAAATACATATCTTTAATGGCCTGTTACTAACAGAAATACATTATGTAAGTTAAGGCTTTTAGGTCCCTGTTTTCTTTTTCTTCCCTATTCCATACTTGTTTCCATAAAGATCTGACTGGAGACTGAGTGACACCTCTGATTTTGCAGAGTTAATTTTTAATACATTTTTGCTATAATCCTATAGACGCTGGTGGTTTTACACTTGAACTGAACTGATAAAGTGATAGGCAGTTAGTTAAGGCTACTGTAGCAGGATGGATGTACTTTTCAAGTAAATTGTTTTTTTGTTTTGTTTTGTTTTGGTTTTGTTTTTTGTTTTTTGTGTTTTTTTTTGGTTTCTAGCAAGTCTCATTCTCCTCACAACAAGCATCTCTATTTTTCCTTATTTTCTTGAATAAGTGTGAGTGTCTGTGCATACACATGCATTAGTATCTATATCAGTTATTACTCTTCAGTATGAGAGTGATTACCTGATACAATCTGGCTGAAGGACAAGGTGAATGTTGGACTCCAGGTTTATACCTGTATGGCTTGATTAGTGAAAGTGAAAGTTGCTCAGTCGTGTCTGACTCTTTGTGACCCTATAGACTGCATGGTCCATAGAATTCTCCAGGCCAGAAAAGTGAAGTGGGTAGCCTTTCCCTTCTCCAGGGGATCTTCCCAACCCAGGGATGGAACCCAGGTCTCCCCCATTGCAGGCGGATTCTTTACCTGCTGAGCCACCAGGGAAGCCCATGGCTTGATTAGGGTGCAATTAATATCATCCAGGTCTAATTTATCTCTCTTTCTTGGTTCGGGTCTACTCTCTGGTTCTCAGCTACATTTTCAGATATGTAGTGGTGGGAGAATGTCTCCTCATGGGGGAGGAAAGCCTTCTTGTTTCCCAGAAACTCTAGGACATGTCTAAGTCATTTGCCCAACTCGATTAATCCCCATAGCCAGAGGAGTGAGTTTTGCTGATTGTTTAAGCCTGTTAAAGGTTTACATATGGATCTGGGAATGAGAGCAGCCTCACCCAAAACAGGAGAGTTAGGGAGCGATAGTGTACAAAAAAATATTTATGATACACTTTTTTTTTTGCTTTCTTTCATATTTTATTTTATTATTATTTTTTTTTACTGTAGTTTTATAAAAAGAAGGTTGAAAAGTACTGACTAGCAAAAACAACAGCTCGCCAACACATTTTGACCTAGTTTTTCTTTCCCCTGACCAGTGTGTAATAGTGATATTCAGATTACTACTGAGTTTCTTATTTTTGAAGAATATTTTAGGTATTTTTCAATAGCTTTTTGAGGTATAGTTCACATGCCATACACTTCACCGGTTTTCAGTATATCCACAGTTACTGATATATGCAACGATAAACACAATTTTAGAACATTTTCATCACTACAAAAAGAACCTCCTACTCTTTAGCTATCAGACCCCTAACCCTGTTTCTTCCAGCCCTATGAAACCACTAATCTACCTGCTGTCTCTATAGGTTTACCTATTCTGAACATTTCACAGAAATGGAATCATATACTATGTCGCATTTTGCATCTGGCTTCTTTCACTTTGTATGTATTCAAGGTTTGTCCGTGGCATAATATGCATCAGCATTTCATTCCTTTTAGTTACCAAATGATTGTCCACTGTATGGGTACAGCACATTTATCTATTCACCAATTAATGGAAATTTGGGTTTCTACCTTTGCCCTTCTGTTTTCACAGGCAATTTTCTCTTTTTTCTTTTATATTTCTACTGTTCCATCTTGCTGATTTCTTTTATCGTCTTGGAGATTCATATGCATCTATATATCATTTTTCCCAGTTGAGAAGTATTTGTTCTCCTGAGAATGTGATAAATGTGGTTTTCCCTGAGAGGAAAATAATCTTGTGGTCATATCTGTGGTCATGAGTAAAGTTTTTTCTACTCTCTGTGAGATTTAGAGGCAGCTCCTAAAACAGTAACTTTCAAACTTTTTCAGCAGTAATCCACGATAGGAAAGACATTTTCCATTGCAACCCAGTAAACACGTTTAGTCACTAAGTCATGTCTGACTCTTCTGCTACTCCATGGAATATAACCCATCAGACTCCTCTGTCCATGTGATTTCCCAGGCAAGAATACTGGAGTGGGTTGCCTTTTCCTTCTGCAGGGGATCCTCCTGACCCAGGGATCAAACCTGCATCTCCTGTGTCCCCTGCATTGCAGGTATATTGTTTACCTCTGAGCTACCAGGGAAGCCCAGTAAACATATAATATGTGTGAATGTATTAAAGGTTCACAAAGCAGTTTCAACAAACACTACATAGCAATGCACTGTGATAACCTATCCTATTATAGTCTACTCTGTTCTACCCTATCCTACAATAATCTTTTGTTTTAAAGTACATTTTATGACCCCATACATTGATTTCACAACCCATTAATGGATCATGACCTGAAGATTCAAAAATCCTGTCCAGAAAGATCCTTCCTCATATTTCTGAGGTAATGGCTAAAGAAAGATTTTTCATTGTCTGATACCCATCAAATGTTTGTGGATAGTAGAAAACTCCTATGTTGACAACTCTGTTCTCACCCTACTGACCTTAAGAAAAAGAGTAATCATTGACATAATTTGTCATATTGGGAATACTTAGAGTAACTGTGCTATGTATATTACCCCTTCTCTTAGGAATTAACTTCCCTATTATACCCCATAATATTTATTTTGTACCAACAATCTAGGATTTATAATTTAAATGTTGTTACCATGACAAACTCTTTCTATCTGTGCTTTATTTTATTTCATTTTATTTTAATATTTTTATGTATAGTAATTTTTTCTTTCTCTTGATTGCAGTATTGTTGCTATACAGTATTATATGTTACAGATGTATAATATAGTGTTTCATAATCTTTAAAAATTATACTCAATTTATTGTCATTATAAAATACTGGCTATATCCCCATGTTGTACAATATATCCTTATAGTTTGTTTTATACATAATAGTTTGCCTCTCATAATCCCCTACCCCCATGTTTCTTTTCCCTATTCTCTCTCCCCAGTAACCTGTTCTCTATATTTGTGAGTCTGTTTCTATTTTGTTATATTCACTGCTGCTGCTGCTGCTGCTAAGTCATTTCAGTAGTGTCTGACTCTGTGCAACTCCACAGAAGGCAGCCCACCAGGCTCCCCCATCCCTGGGATTCTCCAGGCAAAAAGTTTGTTATAATATTTTAGATTGCACATATAATTGATACCATACAGTATTTGTCTTTCTCTGATTTATTTCAGTTAGCATATCTTCCAAGCCTATCCATATTGCTGCAAATCCAAAATATTTTTTATGGCTGAGTAGTATTCCAGTATTTTTTATGGCTGAGTGTATATGTATGAATAATACATCTTCTTTATCTCTTCTTCTGTTGATGGTCACTTAGGTTGCTGCCAAATATCGCCTATTATGCACAATGCTGCTATGAACTTTAGGGCGCATGTGATTTTTTCAAATTAGTGTTTTTGGATATATACCCAGGAATGGAATTGATGGATCATGTGATAGTTCTATTTTTAGTTTTTTGAGAAACTTCCATATTGTTTTCCATAGTGTCTGTACCAATCTATATACCCATCAACAGTATACAAGTGTTCCCTTTTCTCCATATCCTTGCCTACATTTATTATTTGTGATCTTTTTATGATAGCCATTCTGACAGATGTGAGGTGATAGGTTTTATCTCATTATGGTTTTGATTAGTCATATTGAACATCTTTCCATGTGCCATGTGTATTTTAAAAGATGTCTTAAGGTGACAAGATTTCTCTGGAGTGACAAGTCCAAAGAAAACATTAATAAAATGTTCCCTATGGAAACTAGAATCAGCTGAAAGACCACTGAGACTCTTTCTCATATGAACTGCTTTACTAAATTTGATTTTAACAGCTTACATTCTAGAAGGGAGGATAATTGCCAGTTAGAATTGAAATAGCAGTGAATAAAGTGTGTATCTAAGACACAATATTATAATATATAGTAGCAACATGTTCTTTTGAAAAACTAGAAATCCTACAACCTTACTTAATACCCCTTCATAGATCCTAAAGAGAGGAGCACTCTTATTTTCTTTCTGTTACTAAGTCACTTCAGTCGTGTCTGACTCTGTGCGACCCCATAGACGGCAGCCCACCAGGCTCCCCCGTCCCTGGGATTCCCCAGGCAAGAACACTGGAGTAGGTTGCCATTTCCTTCTCTAATGCATGAAAGTGAAAAGGGAAAGTGAAGCCGCTCAGTCGTGTCCAACTCTTAGCGACCCCATGGACTGCAGCCTACCAGGCTCCCCCGTCCCTGGGATTTTCCAAGCAAGAGTACTGGAGTGGGGTGCCATTGCCTTCTCCAATGCATGAAAGTGAAAAGGGAAAGTGAAGCCGCTCAGTCGTGTCTGACTCTGTGCGACCCCATAGACGGCAGCCTACCAGGCTCCTCCGTCCATGGGATTTTCCAAGCAAGAGTACTGGAGTGGGGTGCCATTGCCTTCTCCAATGCATGAAAGTGAAAAGGGAAAGTGAAGCCGCTCAGTCGTGTCCAACTCTTAGCGACCCCATGGACTGCAGCCTACCAGGCTCCTCCGTCCATAGGATTTTCCAAGCAAGAGTACTGGAGTGGGGTGCCATTGCCTTCTCCATATTTTCTTTCTATGTTGACATTATTGCCAAATTTACTCCTTTCCCCTTCCCACACTTCTCCCCAAACATACATAAGCTCCCCAGACTCCTCCAAAGTACCTTCTCACCCTCTATACACAAATCTTCTTTTCCCCTTGGCTTTATTTCCCATTCCCCACCCACCCACCCACCTAGAGTCTACTTTTCTCTCTTGTGACCATCATTTACAAAAGAATCCAAGATGTAAAACTGAAAGGAAACAGTCTGGATTAGGGAGAAGGACAGAAGCTTCAACTTCCCTTTTCCTTCTTCACCTGTTACCCTAATCTTTCAGATAATTTAAGTTTTGCTTGTAAAATTACTTCAAAATAAAACTGAGAAAAACTACACAGTAAAGGGCTTAAGAAATCTTACAAAGGAATAAAGATATTAGAACCCTCCAGCCTGTTACATGTTCTTCATGTTACTTGTTCAAACTCTATACTTTTAAAAATCTGTATTTCCAGCATGAGTCATCATAACAACTCTGTTGAACTTCCAGCTTTTGTTTTTTTGTATTGAGTTATTTCTTTGAGTGGATAATTTCACACAATGTATTTAAGTAATGTTCAATAATGGCTAGGAAAGATGATTTTGTATATATATTTTTGAAGTGGCAGATAATACCCAAATAAGATAAGAAAAGACATAGATGAAAAGTTTAGTATATGCTTCTATACTCAAGTTTTATCTTGATTTCAGTTAAGAACTATGACTTATAAAGGTAAATATGAGAATGTGAAATATATGAAGGCCATCAAATGTAAAATATATGGAAGTCTCACTTACCTGTGAAATATTCCTAGACACTAATGATTTTAATTAAACCAGAACATCTCAAAATAGCACTAATGAAGATTATGTAGGTTAGATGACTATGAAGTGGACTTGAATTAATGAGTTTTTGTTTCTTTAGTGATGTTGGCTAATGTTCAGTTTTAAAGTATTCTTTGTATGTCCATTTGCAAAAAACATCATTTTTAATCCAATTAAATTTTACGTTTTTCTATACCCTACCAGGCAGAGTTTAGTGCAGTATAGCTGGACTTGTATTATCTTTTATTGAATAAGTTTATCCTGCTTCCCCAGAGTTAATGCGTTTTATTACTTTGAAAGTCATTATTTTAACTTAAATGCATTTTCCACTATTTCGCCTAACAACAGTTGAGAGTATCTATTTAAAATATGTCTTTAGATTTTGAGATTCTTTCTCCAAATAGTATTTACAAAACATTTTCTGTTGTTATATTGCAATGAGTTTTTTTACAATAGGCATTTGGGGGGATATTTTCTCATTTACTGAATGGCTGTTGACAGTAGCAACCCACTCCAGTATTCTTGACTGGAGAATCCTGTGGACAGAGCCTGAAGGGCTGCTGTCCATGGTGTCGCACAGGGTCAGACATGACTGACGCGACTTAACATGCATACTTGCATTGGAGAAGGAAATGGCAACCCACTCCAGTATTCCTGACTGGAAAATCCTGTGGACAGAGGAGCCTTGTGGGCTGCCGTCTATGGGGTCGCAAAGAGTCGGACACAACTGAAGCCACTTAGCAGCAGCAGCAGTTGACAATGTTAGATAGATTTATGATTCAGTTAATGTATTTACCTCTTTCGCCATGCCAGGTTCTAGTGATGAAAAGATAAACAATATATTATACCTACTCTCCATAAGATTAAGATACTGGCAGAAAAGTTAAGTATCCTATTATAACAATGTAATATATGCCATACTGGGCTTCCTAGGTGGTGTTAGTGGTAAAGAACTTGCCTGCCAGTGCAACAGATGAAAGAGACACAGGTTAGATCCCTGGGTCAGGAAGATCACCTGGAGAAGGGCATGACAACCCACTATAGAATTCTTGCCTGGGGAATCCCAATGACAGAGAAGCCTGGCAGGCTATAGTCTGTAGGATTGCAAAGAGTCGGGTACAACTGAAGCAACTTAGCCTACATGCACACACACAAATGCCACCCTTGAGATATGAGGAAAGGAGTAATGGAATACAGAGGAGGAAGGAAGTCATTTGGCCAGGAAAGAGAAGAAAGAGGGATGCAAGAAGCCTTCACTTGAAGGGAAATTCTAGTCGAGCTTGTATAACTGGCATTTTATTTTTTTTTTTACCTTGAATATAATGCATGTCTAGATTTATATTCTGCCTAATTTTTGTTTGAGATTGACAAATCTACTTTTTTGACAGAAAAAATATTCACCTTAAATAAACTGTATGTTTTGACAGATAACTCACCTGAAACCCTGACTTAAATCATTGTTCCTTGACTTTCTTCAGGCCAATGATCATTGCCTCCACTCTTGACAAAGTCACTTCTCCTTTCCTCTCACTAAATCATTTCTGGTACCAAGAACTCTAGGGCCTCACAACTCCTTAGCTACATATTTACCTACCCTTTAGATCTTTTTATGATTTCTTTCTTACTAATTCCAACACATTTTTACCATGAACTCTTTGAGATCCTTGTGCCATCTTGCCCGGCTTCTTCATTGATCGTTTACAGTTGATATTTTCTTTCTTTCTTTTTCCACTGTGCTGACAATTGTCAGAGAAAATCACGTGCCTGATTGGTGCCACTTCATATTCATAATATCAAACCTTAGCCAAGCCCTTAAGACTACCCCCTTGTCCTTATTTTCATCCCTAACTCAATTCCTTTTCTAAGCACCCCATTCTTATTGCTATATTGCCTTCTTCTTTGAACTACTTGCTTTACTCACGCTCTCACAGCCAGCAGAAAAGCTTGCTTCCTGTCTCAGCGTTCTATCCTGTGTTTATACTGAGTCTCACCAGAATTTTCAGTCATAAGTAGCCATCCCCCTTTTCAATGTCAATTTTCATTCTGTGTTTTTAACCCCATACATTCTTCACTTCCTTTAGAACTTAAACCTTTACTTCTGTCTCACTTGTATCAATTTCTCTATTACCTTGTAAGTGCTTCTTCCTTTACCATTAAGTCCTCAGTCTTCATGACTTATTCCTTAATATTCTGGGGTCTTGACCTAATTATAACCTACTCCATGAGTCCTTACCTGACCGTATCATCTAAAATGACAACTTCAGATTCCTTACTCATACATGTATACCCTATCTCCCTTCTGTGTTTTAATTTTGTCTTTAGCTCTTGTCACCATCTAATATACTTCAACTTATTTGTCTTATTTATCTGCTTTTCCCACTAGAACTTAAGTCCATATGCAAAGGATTTTTATCTGAATTCTTAGCAGCTATAACAATGTTTGGCTCATAGTTGGAGAAAAATAAGTATTTATTGAATCAAATGAATAAAATAAACTGTAATTTGACTTCTATTTCCACTATTCTATTACAGTCATAAAGATCATCACTAACATTTTGACCCAGTCCTCATTTTACTTCTTATCCTACTTAAACTTTCAGTAGAAGTTAGTACTGTTGTCCAATTGTTCCTTTGAGGAAAATGATTTCTCTAGGTTCTCCAGAATTTTTAGATGTCATTGATGTTGCTTCACCATCCTGCCCAAGGTCAAGTGGAAGAGTAGTGAGATATATATTCGGACAGGCAGATCTGAACTTGATTATGGGTTGCTTGAATATGAGGAATTTATGTTTGTATTGTGTATGTGTGTCCCTGGGCACATGCATGCCACTTTGATATAAGATATATTTTGATCTATTACATATCCTTTTCTATCCATTCTCATCCCCAAATAATCAGATGTAAACCAGAAGTTTTCCAGAGTCCTCAGAAAACCTACCTGATTATTTTCTTGCATTACCCTGTAATATTCAGAGCTGTCCTCCTGGTGTCTCCTCCATTCATTTTGACCTCCATCTCTGATCTCAGGGTCCAAGTTATACATTGCATTGACTCTGAAGAGAAGGCAAAGAGAGGAGAGGTCATAAATGGGAGAAAATATGGATCACGGAGATCATTTTCTTGATGTGGCAACAATTTTCAGCTGATAAGGTGAAGAGGCAATAAAAGCAGCAGTGCATATGGTTGTGCAGTTTGAACAGCAGATTTAGCCAAAGCATCAGATATCCCTTTTGCTCTCTGGTTGTCTCTATTCAGAAATGTAAGTTAATTAAACTTTGTTCTCCTAGTGTTTGACTGCCAATTCTCAATGCCTATGGTGAGAAAATCACAGCCTATAAAATCAGTCAAAATGCACATTCTAGAAGAGTCATCACAGTTGATAGTGATATTTCCTAATATTATTTTGCCCTTAGTATTCTTGACTTTTATTTTGGTACTGTTTTTTTTTTCTAATTATTATCTGTGGAGATTAGTGGTTTGCCCTTTGCTTTCTGGCATGGCATAGTATACAAATGCTTTGTGGTAGGACTTTAATTTGTTCACGATGACACTCTTTCTGCCTTTGCCCATGGGAAAAATAAAATTGAGTCATTCTTCCTCTGGCCTTCTTCAGCTACATATCCTGTCAGTGTGATGTTTATCTCGACTTGCCTATTGATGATTACATTGATTGTGTCATATTCTGGTATGCAGCTCTATGCTTCAGGCTTTTTAGTTTTGTAGGGTTTATTTCCTTTAAAAGGAAGCCCGTGTGGACTTAAAAAGTCACTGACCTCCTGATATTAAGGAACAGAACTACCCTTGACATGGGTTATCAGCCACTACTGTGTTTGGTGTAACTCAGGGAGGAAATTATAAGAATGGCAGAATACATAAAGCTGTGTGATAGTGTAGCCAAGTTCTACTGTTAATAACTCTTACTTTTTATCTTAAATCACTGGAAGCTGTAACATATTTTAGGGAAAAGAAGTAGTATTTGATCTACTAACTTTGGATGGATAGCCAAACTACCATCTTGTTTTTTAATCACTGATTTTAAATATATTATCTGAAAGTGAAATGAGTTTTTTGAACATTGGATAATTTGTTGATTTTTTAAATGTCCTGTTAAACAGAGATTTGGGGGTATGAATCCTGGCTTAGCTACATACTAGCTGTGCCACCTTGGGCAAATTTTGTAAACTTTTCAAGCCACAGTATCCTTATCTGTGGCCACTTCATAGGAGTAATGTGAGGATATTGCAAGATAAGTAATGTAAATGCATAGGCTAGTGTCTAACATACAGAAAGTGGTTTGTAAAGTTCATATAGATGGACTCATTAGTGATTCAGTGAGAGGGAGTTGGTAGACAAATTAGTTGATAGTGCATTCTCTTATATTCTACTGGTTTCTATGGCATCAGACGGATTGTAGAATGAGGTTATTGTGTAACAAATGAGCATCCAACTTAAGGACTTAAAACAACAAATATTTATTATCTCTCAACTGTTATGAGTCAGGAGTCTAGGCACACCCAAATGAGTTATCTGCCCATGGTTTACCAGGCTGAAATCATGACATTAGTTGGGACTGATGTCTCATCTGAGGATCCTCTTCTGAATGCATGTAGTTGTTGGCAGAATTAAATTCGTGTGGTTGTATGACTAACTTTCCTATTTTCTTGCTGGTTGTAAGCCAGGGATTGCTCTCAAGCCACTAGAAGCTACTCTCTGGTCCTTGCCACATGGCCCCCTTGTGGGTTAGTGAACTCAAGAGTTCCCCAGGTAAAATCTGAAGTGCCCCCATACATGGAGGGTAAGGAGAGACCAAAGGAAGACTTAGACCACTCTAGACTTGTAGGTAGCCATTTTAATAAACAAGGGAATTTACATACAAGTCTTCTCTTGGATGGTTGCAAGATAAGTCAATCTCTGCACCTACTCACCAGAATCTTAAAAGTTTACATAGAGGTCTTAGCTGGGTTTGTCCATTTATACCATCCAAATGGTCTCCACAACATTTTTCTTTCTCAAAGCTGTTTCTTTGAAACAACTCCTACCCTGGGGACAGAATGTACAATCCAAGGATAGGGGAAGGGAAGAGGAACCTCTGCCCAGGTTTCAGCTTAAGGGTCAACTAGCAGTCATGTCTTTTTGATGACCCTCTCCAATACCTCCTTCATAAGCCCACTCACAGCATGGCAGCTTCTTCAAAGACAGCATGAGGGAGAAAGAGAGAGAGAAAGACTCTCTATTATATGCTGGTAAAATGAGTCTTATATGTATAAGTGGCAGTATAAATAGGGGAGTGATATTCCATCACCTTTGCCATATTCTGTTGGCTAGAAGCAAGTCATAGGCTGTGCCTACACTCAAAGGAGGGGATTATATAAGGACATGAACATGGGGAACACTCTAGGGTCCGTGCACCACCAGTACTCAAAAAAGTAATAGATATTTCACTGGCCTAAAACCTAAGAGAAGTAATGAGTATGTCCCTTAATAATACTTTAATCTACCTGATGAGAACTACCATCAAATGCCTTTCATTTCTTTCCTCTGAGTGTATGACTTTTGAAACTAATGTTTTAGAGATTATTACAATCTTATTTTACTGTAAAAATATTAGTTATGCAATTAATACAGCATTATATGCTTAATGCAGAAATGAAACAAACTATACAAAAATATAAAACTGAAAAGTCCTGTAGTTTTCACCCCACCCTGTCTCAACCCATTCCCCTATGCAGAAGTACTCAATAATAATAATGTATTAGGTGTCCTTCTATAATATTTTAAAAATATAAATAAGATGGTGTTATATGTATTATTATATCTGGATTCTTCCCTTTCTTAATGATGTACAGTGAAAATCCTTTTATGTCAGTATATATAGATCTTCCTTGGCTGCTTTATATTCATTTGAATGTGTGGGCAATTAGGCCATTTCCAATTTTTTATTTATATGAGCAACACTGCAATGAATTCCATGTACATCCATATTTATGCACCTGTGTAATTATCCTTTAGGAAGTGGAATTGAGTCAAAGAATATACACATTTAATATTTTGACAGGAAAATAAATGAAAGATATCTGATATGTATATACTGCTAAAATGTCCTCCCCAAATATTATATATGTTTACAATCCTAGCAACAGTGTATAAGTGAGAGTGCCCATTCTTTTTCTCAGGATAGTCCTCCAAAATCAGTAATGTGTTACATTTAGCAACTCCATAGGGAGAGCAGTAGAAATTGATGAGCATAGGCATGAGTAGGAGTGGGAAAGCACTGGAAAGGAAGAGCAAGGTCAGTGTCCTTTTGACTAACCACAGGAAATTTAAGTATACTAAAAGTGTTTGAAAATGACTTCCAGGCCTGTACTATATCAAGAGATGCTATGTCTCATGATATGTAAAATTAGAGTACTCATTCTAATTCAGCCCACATTATGTACACATATCCACATAGATGAGGAGAGAGGAGGAGGGAAAGAGAATAAGAATGGCTCATTTAGAGAGTGAACATTTTGGAATGTTGGTAATGCATGTTATTAACTCAACAGCTCTAAGAGTCCTTCAAAGCCATTTCCAAATCACCTGTGATTACATGATTAGAGACCTCTTAAAACAAGTAAAATAGTTCTATAAACTAGGTTATCTATCAGTACTAAAAGGCCCGTTGAGAGCTATCATGTAAAAATGTCACAATGCATAACCCCCCAAAAATGAACTACAATTGCCTTGATAATATATAATAATGCTAAAAGACTTACCGTAAGATGGTATTTCTGGGGCTGCATGGTGATTTTTCAATTTGCTGATTACAAAGCCTACTGAGAATATCAAGGCTCATTCTGAACTATTGTGGCTTGTTACGACCCACATTCCTTGTTCAGTCTTAAAGTAATTATGAATGCTGCAGAAATACTCAATGTTATCCACTTTCTGACAACTCCATTCTGATAACTACTCCAATTTTGTTCTTCTGTTTTGAGTGAGAATGTACAGGAGGAATACAACAAGCAAATAAACCTTCTTTCTCCATACTTTCTGTTTTACACACACACATTTTTAATTAATTATGTCTATACTTTGTGACTCAATCATGTAAAGTGGTAATCTTGGCTCAGTCCAATTTGTTTAGTCACCCTGGATTACATGTCCAATATGGAAGTTACAGACACACTACACTGCCAATGTTAATAACAGGACTGCATTGGTGAAATGTTTTAAGAGATTTGAAGATATCTTGAATACAGGTAATTTTAAAAGAAGTGATTAAACAAGATTTATACTGTTTCTTAAGTTTAGAGATAATGATTTTTTTTCAAATGATTCTAATTTCTCAAAATATAAAGGCAGAGCTTTTTTAATTAATTTATTTTAATTGGAGGATAATTACTTTACAATATTATGGTTTTAAAGGTAGAGTTTTGAACTATTTACTGAGAAAAGGTAAACAGTCAATGTGCTTAGGAACTCCTGCTTACCATATACTTCTCTTAGTAATTGATATGTGTCAGCATATTAAAGACTCTGAGAAGTCCTATAATTAAGAAACCTGTACATATGTGGTTATCACAAAGTTTTCCAAATTTATTTGTGTTAATAATTTTTCTCTTAAAACACTCACTAACCTTCCCATATATTGTGCTTCCCAGGTGTCACTAGCGGTAAAGAACCCATCTGCCAATGCAGGAGATGCAAGAGTCATGGGTTCGATCCCTGGGTCAGGAAGGTCCCCTGGAGGAGGGCATGGCAACCCATCCTAGTATTCTGCCTGGAGAATACCCATGGACAGAGAAGCCTGGCAGGCTATGGTCCATAGGGTCGCAAAGAGTTGGACATGACTGAAGCGATTTTGCACGCATGCATGAAGCATTCTTACATATTAAGAAATGCTGATTTAAAATATATCATTACTAGTATTAGAATTATTTAGCTGTAAAATGGTATTTCAACTTTTACCATGCTAGTTTCCTATCATTCCTTTTGATTTATTTGATGAAAGTTTTCATTCCTTTTAAAAATACAAATGTATCTCAAAATAATAAGGTAATATATTTGGCTGGCAAACTTATGGCAGCTTTTGTTTATAAAACTCATCATAAAAGGCTTTCTTAATTAAGATTGTTGAATTAGCCATACAAGGGGGAAGAAGATTCTGGATAACCACTCCTCTCATTTCAAAAGATTATTTGATTAATGTTTAATAAAAAAGCACAGCCCACAGAAGATGGCATCTGATAAACCCTCATCTTTCATTTAATTTATTTTTCCTGTTATCATTGTAGACTTTGTTTGTGAAAGATAATCTAAGGGCACCTCAGGAATTAGATAAAGAAGGGCTGCTTGGGTCACCTTCATCCAAGTGATGAACTGATAACTGTGATTGAAAATTGTAGCCAACTTAAAACAAAACAAAATTTAAAAAAAAGGAAATAACTGTCAAGTGGAAGTATAGCTTTGGAAGCTGAACCATTATAAATTGTATTGACAGAGAGCCTGTACCTGAGCCACTGTGAATCACTGTACTTGGATTATATTTAGTAGCAATTGGAAATATTCTTATTCCTTATGCTCTTTATTTTTTTTTTAAATTTTTAGTTTTTTATTTTTTAAATTTTAAAATCTTTAATTCTTACATGCATTCCCAAACATGAACCCCCCTCCCACCTCCCTCCCCAGAACATCTTTCTGGGTCATCCCCATGCACCAGCCCCAAGCATGCTGCATCCTGCGTCAGACATAGACTGGCGATTCAATTCACATGATCTTATGCTCTTTATTGTATGGCATTTTTTTCTTCTTTTTTTGGTTCAGCTCAGAAAGTCTAGTTTATTGGGAAATAAATTTTCAGTGTTTCATATGTTGTCTTAAGAAACAGTGGTCACCACCTGCTGCTTGACACCTACTAAAGTCATTTTTCTTCCCAATCAGAAGAAGCAGGTCAGCAATTTTCTAGCAGGACAGAAATACTAAAGATTGCTTTTTCCCCTGGCACTGTATCCTGGGCAAGGCTTATACCTAGTATGATGTGGGGCATATATCTTCCTAACCTCCCTCTAACTACCCCCACTTCCCCTAAGAATAAAGTATTTATACACTTGTCACAAGGCCTGAAATTCCATGTTACCTTTTCCTTTGGATCTGAATATATTTTCTGTGAAAGGTAAATATTGGCCAAGTGCTTATTCATGCAAAACTTTAAAGCAAGACAATTCCAGAAAAACATCTATTTCTGCTTTATTGACTATCCCAAAGCCTTTGACTGTGTGGATCACAATAAAATGTGGAAAATTCTGAAAGAGATGGGAATACCAGGCCACCTGACCTGCCTCTTGAGAAACCTATATGCAGGTCAGGAAGCAACAGTTAGAACTGGACATGGAACAGACTGGTTCCAAATAGGAAAAGGAGTACGTCAAGGCTGTATATTGTCACCCTGCTCATTTAACTTATATGCAGAGTACATCATGAGAAACGCTGGACTGGAAGAAGCACAAGCTGGAATCAAGATTTCCAGGAGAAATATCAATAACCTCAGATATGCAGATGACACCACCCTTACGGCAGAAAGTGAAGAGGAACTAAAAAGCCTCTTGATGAAAGTGAAAGAGGAGAGTGAAAAAGTTGGCTTAAAGCTCAACATTCAGAAAATGAAGATCATGGCATCTGGTCCCATCACTTCATGGGAAATAGATGGGGAAAGAGTGGAAACAGTGTCAGACTTTATTTTGGGGGGCTCCAAAATCACTGCAGATGGTGATTGCAGCCATGAAATTAAAAGATGTTTACTCCTTGGAAGAAAAGTTATGACCAACTTAGATAGCATATTGAAAAGCAGAGACATTACTTTGTCAACAAAGGTCCATCTAGTCAAGGCTATGGTTTTCCCAGTGGTCATGTATGGATGTGAGAGTTGGACGTTGAAGAAGGCTGAGCGCCGAAGAATTGATGCTTTTGAAGTGTGGTGTTGGAGAAGACTCTTGAGGGTCCCTTGGACTGCAAGGAGATCCAACCAGTCCATTCTGAAGGAGATCAGCCCTGGGATTTCTTTGGGAGGAATGATGCTAAAGCTGAAACTCCAGTAATTTGGCCACCTCATGCAAAGAGTTGACTCATTGGAAAAGACTGTGATGCTGGGAGGGATTGGGGGCAGGAGGAGAAGGTGACGACAGAGGATGAGATGGCTGGATGGCATCACGGACTCGATGGACGTGAGTCTGAGTGAACTCTGGGAGTTGGTGATGGACAGGGAGGCCTGGCGTGCTGCAATTCATGGGGTTGCAAAGAGTCGGACACGACTGAGCGACTGAACTGGACTGAACTGAACTGAAGCCTTCATATAATCTGTTCCCTGTGCCTGAAACATTGTCCACCTCTCTCTCCTCCCTCAGTCACTCATCCATCTCCTTCCCAGCCTATCAGACTCTTATGCAGCCTTCAGATCTAAACTTCAATGCCATTTTCTCCAGGACTCTTCCCCTACCCTGTACCATACACATCCAGTCACACCTTGTAATTTCCCCACCATATCAATTTTTTTAAAAATGTAAGTTCCAATGTTTTATAAAATTAGACAAAATATAATTTTTAATTTTTACAATAACTGTTTCTTTGTTTCCACCTCCTGTCATCTGGAGTGCTTATTTTTTTAATTTATTTATTTTAATTGGAGGCTAATTACTTTACAATATTGTAGTGGTTTTTGCCATACTACAGCCACTATGGAAAACAGTGTGGAGATTCCTTAAAAAATTAGAAATAGAACTACCATATGACCCAGCAATCCCATTGCTGGCATACACACCGAGGAAACCAGAATTGAAAGAGACACGTGTACCCCAATGTTCATCACAGCACTGTTTATAATAGCCAGGACATGGGAGCAACCTTGATGCCCATCAGCAGATGAATGGATAAGAAAGCTGTGGCACATATACACAGTGGAGTGCTTATTATACATGCAAATTTCTAGACCACAGTCCCAGAGATTCTGCATTATGTGGCCTCTGATGGGTTCATGAATCTGCTGTTTTAACAAGCTTCAGAGGTGAGTGTGAAGCAGGTGGTCCATGGCCTCATTTTGAAAAACACTGGGAGGTTGGGAGTGATCAGGTCAGTTTAGCCGTTCAGTTGTGTCTTACTCTTTGTGACCCCCATGGACTGTAGCACACCAGACCTCCCTCTACATCACAGCTCCTGGAGCTTGCTCAATCAAACTCATGTCCAAACTCACTCCATTATGGTTGGAGTGATGCCATCTAACCATCTCATCCTCTGTTGTCCCCTTCTCCTCCCACCTTCAATCTTTCCCAGCATCAGGGTCTTTTCTAATGATTCAGCTCTTTACATCAGGTGGCCAAAGTATTGTAGTTTCAATTTCAGCATCAGTCCTTCTGATGAATATTCAGGACTGATTTCCTTTAGGATGGACTGGTTGGATCTCCTTGCAATCCAAGGGACTCTCAAGAGTCTTCGCCAACACCACAGTTCAAAAGCATCAATTCTTCAGTGCTCAGCTTTCTTTATAGTCCAACTCTCACATCCATACATGACTACTGGAAAAACCATAGCTTTGACTAGACGGTCCTTTGTTGTTAAACTAATGTCTCTGCTTTTGAATATGCTGTCTAGGTTGGTCATAGCTTTTCTTCCAAGAAGCAAGTGTCTTTTAATTTCATGGCTGCAGTCAGCATCTGCAGTGATTTTGGAGCCTTGGGAGTGATAGAGAATGCAGTATAAATATATTAATAATAATACTACTAATAAATATATTGAAATAAACCCTACCTGCATCAAGCCAGCTATAGATGGTATGCGAGTGTGTGCTCTGTTGTGTCCAACTCTTTCTGACCCTATGGACTGTAGCCTGCCAGGCTATTCTGTCCATGGGTTTCTCCAGGCAAGAATACTGGAGTGGGTTGCCATTTCCTCCTCCAGGGGATCTTCCCAACCCAGGGATCAAACCTGTGTCTCCTGCATCTCCTGCATTGGCCGGTGGATTCTTTACCACTGAGCCACCAGGAAAGCATCCTGGTTAGCTGCTGCTAATTGTATGTGGAGATCATTGAGGGGGTTAAGGTTAGGATCCTTCCCTAAAAATAAAACAGCAAATGGCAGAGAGTTTATTTTCAAGGGACCAGGTGAACAACATATTTTACCTCCAGCACAACTTTTATTCGTGTTTGCCAAAGTTCCACAGTTAGTGACACATAATTTTTCAACATGAAGTATTAGTTCTGTGGAAGGGCCTGTGGTTAAAAGCCTTAGCTATCATTATTAATAGCTATCAGAGTGTAGGTAGTCTTTTACAGGAAGCACTCAAAACATAGTACCAAATGATCACCCCCCCTCCACCGCTACCACCCCATTCAACCACACAGTCCATCAAGACTGAGAAATCGCTGTTGGGAGCACCAAAGGGAATGGTGTAGAAGGGGAACTTTCTCTTAAAAATCCAACGTTTATAAGGACTCGAGAATAACTTAGATCAGGATGTGTCTGTCTTCCTGGCAGAAGATTCTTGAACTGAGTAGATACACTGGAAGCAATAATCTGGAATACACCTTTACAATAGTTTGTGTGCTAAAAATAATAACATTTCTATAGTTGTATGCCTTTGAAAATTCCTTTCTACTTGGCTAGAATATCCATTGCTGTAAACCCTAGATGCAGCAATAAAGATTTGCCTACGCTAAGATTCCACAGAGCACTGCACTAGACAGTGGTCAGTCTGTTACATCAACTGTGCACCTAGAGAGGAAGGGGAGGCATAACATGGTTCCACTGTGAACCGAACAAGGAGGCAGGGCAATTGATGAAGTTCTTGATTCCACTCTGGCTGCTCATGGAAATGAATCATTGAATGCATCTGTTCATTGCATTCCTCTGCCATCCCCAGAGGAAAGGAATGTAAAACATAAAACCTTCTAGGAAGTGAAACAAAAACACAAACTGGAACACTAGGAAAAGTAGGCATCTCAGTGAACGGATCTACAGGCACCAGGTGGTGCTGCTTGGGAGGTAGCAGAGCCCAGGGAGGTTGAGATCTGCGTCATGACTTCAATGGATTTATAAAGAAGAAATGGAATCAAGGTTGGACCCCTCCCTTAAAAAAACTGTTTGGGGGACTTCCCTGGTGGTCCAGTGATGAAGACCCTGTGCTCTCAAGGCAGGGGGCCTGGGTTGGATACCTGGTCGGGGACCTCAATCCCACATGCCACAGTTAAAGATCTTGCATGCTGCAAGACCTGGCATAGCCGAATAATTACATACATTTTTACTAAAATACATATTTAATAAAAGTTTTAAGAAAACTGTTGAAAGATAACTGCTAATGATATCTGAATTTCCTCTCAATAAGCTGCTGTGGTGTTTTATAAATTATGTGAAAATTAAGTTGATTAGATTTCACTCGGCTTCAAACATTGTTCAGATTAGCTGGCGAACAACTGAAGAGCAGTGGTGAAGTTACGATCAGATCTCCAAAATGGGGGAGGTTGTGATGGGGATAGGAAGAGTGGAGAGGCAGCAAGAATGAGCCATGGTTGATGCACTCCTAGGCTCTGAATGGAGTGGCAAATAGCCATAAAGAACAAGGGGTTCCAGATGAATAGAATACTGGATAAAGCAGCTCCAGGAGTTAATTGCGTAGGTCTAGAAAAGTGGAAGAGAGTGCAGCTTGGATTAAAAAAAAAAATAGTACCTCGTTTTGAGAGTGAAACAGTGCTTAGTGAGAACAGGTTTTGTTTATTACAGATAATAGAAACCCTGTTAACTATCTAATGTGGCTAGTGTGCCAATTGGAATCCTTAGTACATGATTACTTCTTGTTACTGCTTGCATTTGAGCTCTGATAAAGCAAAATGAATTACAGCATTTGAGGCTTCCATTAATAACTGATATGTTCATGCTTAATGAGAGGATCCAGAGTTTGAAAGAAGAGGTAGGACTATGTAGGCAGTGGCATCAACTGATACAAAGGAACTTATACAGAATGGCTGACGGTAATGGTGTCAAGGAATTCTATGCAGCTTTGTTTTTTTTTCCAAGAATACACTCCAACTGTATTCTGACCTTCAGACTAGAAATCCTTGGCAGGTAGCCTAAAAACAAAACCAGTATGCTATGGACTGAATTGTGTCCCTGAAAATCAAAAGGTTTAAGCCCTAACTTTCAATGTGATAATATATAGAGATGGAGCCTTTGGTAGGCTAGGTAATTAGGTTTAGATGAGGTCGCAAGGGTGGGACCCTCATGATGGCAGTATTGCTCTTCTAAAACAAGACATAGAAAGTTTGCTGTCCCTCTCTCTGTCATGTGAGGACACAGCAAGAAAGTGGCCATGCGCCAGCCCTCACCAGAATCCAACCATGCTGACAGCCATATCTCAGAATTCCAACCCCTAGAACTGTGAGAAAATAAATTGCTGGTGTTTAAGTCACCACCTCCATGGTATTTTGTTATGGCGCCCAAGCTGACTAAGACACAGTGTAGTTGTCATTCCAGTTCCAACTTAGTTTCCTTTATGTAAACAGAGTATCAGCAAAGGAATCTTTTGAGTAAAGAACGGATGTGTTTGCATATCAACCTTCGTTATTTCAAACCCATGAGTTAATCTCATTTTTCCAGTCATTTCCCACATCTCTGAAAATTTCTGCCAGGCTTGGGTTTTTCACTGATTCATTTATTTATGTAACAAATAATTGTTAAGTGCATACTTTGCATCACAGAGTACACAAGGCATTTGGTCATGGTAATATGGATTTCTAGGCAGTAGACTTAGAGCAAGAAAATCCCAAGGTGTGATGAAGAAATAACAGAAGAGACATAGGAAAGTTTTCCATAGGAAACTTGGAGGGAAAGTAAACACCTGTGTCATGATTTTATCTACACCCAGCTCTGATCACACTTCAAGTAAGAAATTCAATGCTGAAAACTTTGAAATATTTCTAGGAAACCACATTGACTTTCTAGAGGCCAACTGCTCAATGGCAAATATAGCTATCTATTGAAAAACAGATCACAGAGATAAACACTGCTGTATATAAAATAGATAACTAATAAGGACCTATTGTATAGTACAGGGAACTCTACTCAGTACTCTGCAGTGGTCTATATAGGAAAAAAAAAATCTAAAAAAGTGTTATATATGTATATAAGTAAGTGTTAGTTGCTCAGTCATGTTCTACTCTTTGTGATCCCATGGACTGTAGCTCACCAGACTCCTCTGTCTATGGAGTTTTCCAGGCAAAAATACTTGAGTGGTTGCCATTCCCTTCTCCAGGGATATATATATATATATATATATATATATATATATATATATATATGTGTGTGTGTGTGTGTGTGTGTACACACACACATACACATACATATATACATTCATATACATATATGTATGTATATATTTATACATATGTGTGTGTGTATAACAGATTCACTTGGCTGTATACCTGCAACTAACACAACATTATAAAGCAACTATACTCCAATAAAAAATTTAAATTAAAAGACCACAGAGAAGGCAACCTAGAGTGATTATGCATGAGAGACAAAGTTATTCAACGTGTTCTCAATATCTCCTGGAGGTTTTGTTTACAGATCTTCAGGAGTTTATATAAGCCCCGGCAGGGACTCTTGTTTCCATCAAGGTGATGCTGGCATCACATATCTTCCCATTCAGTAAGCGGGTATTGTGGTTTGAGAGCATCTGAGGTGATAAAGACATGGTAGGTCTTTACCACAGGTAAAAGGACCAATAGGTGGCATATTGATTCTGTATCTATCAAACTCTCTCCAAATTCATTCCTTTTTTTTCTTTATCATTCACAGAAAGAAGCAGCCAGGCTACTCACCTGCTAGCCAGGATGGGTCACAACCTATGCTCGGCATGCAGAGCTTTTGAGAAGCCCTGGTTATTGGGAATGATGCAAAAGCAATTGTACATGATCGGTGCTCCTCTGGGCTGAGTTTTGTCCACTCTTTCCTAACAATGGGGAACACATGTTGTGTACCAAGGAAGTCTTTTTGCCTTTGCAGGAGTCCAGGAGTCCTTGCTTTCATTCACAGAATACAAGCTCCCTAAATATTATAGCTGGGTTTAGTTTTAGCTTAAATTCTGTTGCTTCTCTGGTTTCTCTCCTGTTTTCCCCCTTCTTTCTTTAGCCAAAAGGGAAAAACAAAACACAAAAAAAGTGTTTATCTAAGTGTATGCTTTCCATTGATGTAGAAAGGTAGAAAGAAAAATGTTTTCTCCACCCAACTGAGGTTAATGTTCAGAAACAGCTAGCTATTTTTTGACTATTTTTTGTTGCCTGTTGTTTTACCAAAAGTATCTAGTTACATGGAAAGGTTTTACTTTTCTGAGCCCTTGAGTATAAACTCTAGAATTTTAGGCATAGAAATATGTTATTCATGGTGAGTATGTCCCTATTTTGATCAACAAAAATCTGTTAATCACTATGAAATAAGCAGAGCAAATCAAGTTCTAACTTCATTCCTTTTTTGTTAGAGAAATTGAACTGAAATGTAAAAGTAAAATGGCATATTAACTTTGCTATAACATATTAATGCTTAAATAAAATGATATGTGCATTTGTGTGTGTGTGTGTGTGTATCTGGAGATTAGTACACCCATCTCCAGGTATTTTTAGCTCTTTTCAATTGAGGTGGTCAAATAGGCACTCAGGTACTGATTATCACGTATTTTAAGCATGATCTGATTAACCTAAGGAGAATAGATCAGCTTTTTGGAATATAAGGCATTTCAGAGATGTGCTATATGCTTTGGAAGATTTGTATGATTTTAAGCTATAACCTAGACAGCATATTAAAAAGCAGAGACATTACTTTGCCAACAAAGGTCCATCTAGTCAAGGCTGTGGTTTTTCCAGTGGTCATGTATGAATGTGAAAGTTGGACTATAAAGAAAGCTGAGCACTGAAGAATTGATGCTTTTGAACTGTGGTGTTGGAGAAGACTCTTGAGAGTCCTTGGACTGCAAGGAGATCCAACCAGTCCATTCTGAAGGAGATCAGTCCTGGTTGTTCATTAGAAGGACTGATGTTGAAGCTGAAACTCCAATACTTTGGCCACCTGATGCGAAGAGCTGACTCATTGGAAAAGACCTTGATGCTGGGAGGAATTAGGGGCAGGAGGAGAAGGGGACGACAGAGGATGAGATGGCTGGATGGCATCACCAACTCAATGGACATGGGTTTGGGTGGATTCCGGGAGTTGATGACGGACAGGGAGGCCTGGCGTGCTGCAATTCATGGGGTCACAAAGAGTCAGACACGACTGAGCAACTGAACTGAACTGAACCGAAGCTATATTGAAGCCCCTCTCCTTTATCTTTTTCATGTTTAACTACAAATGTGCATTCAAAAGGTTAGTCCTAAGCTGTTTCTAAAATTTACCATCTAACGTAATTTATACACATAAAGATACCTTAGTGGTCATTCTGCAAGAAAAATAAATGCCTGAATTTTTCCCCATGTTTCTGCCATGTTTATTACTAAATCTCATTGCAAAATGAATAGCTCATACTCCTAGCTCAGTGATGTTTAATCTGGAAATTTCATACTTTATAATCATATAATCAGAGAAGGCAATGGCACCCCACTCCAGTACTCTTGCCTGGGAAATCCCATTGGTGGAAGAGCCTGGTGGGCTACAGTCCATGGGGTCGCTGGGAGTTGGACACGACTGAGCGACTTCATGTTTCACTTTCATGCACTGGAGGAGGAAATGGCAACCCACTCCAGTATTCTTGCCTGGAGAATCCCAGGAATGGCGGGGCCTGGTGGGCTGCTGTCTATGGGGTTGCACAGAGCCGGACACGACTGACGTGACTTAGCAGCAGCAGCAGCAATCATATAATAATCAATGTGTGGTAGATCAATCTCTAGGCCCTCCCAAGACAGTTGAGGGAGGGGAACCCAAAGAACTCATCAGGGTTTTTGTAAGGGAATCTTAGACCATGTGTTCCAATGGCATCATTATCATGAGGTTGTTGTGTAGGATAGTGTGCTTATCTAAAGATGAATATCCAAGAAAAGAAGTCCATTTTAAAAGTACTGTCTGGTGTTCGATATTATTATCTTCATTTGAAAGATGGAATAACAGACATCTGGAGAGGTCAAGCCACATGTCCACTTTTTGAAAAGTCCTTGCCAGAGACTGAATTCTCAAGCCTCCAGTCCTGTACTCTATCCACTCCCATCACTAAGCTGGGAAGCCATCAAGGATTTACTATAAGCAGAACTAAAGACAGCAGGACTTCCTTCACTTACGATGTGCCACAGAGATAAGGTCCAATCACTTGACAGAATGGATTGAGGCTGATTACATCTGAAGGACAGGAACCAGATGATTTAAAAGGACTTCTTTTTTTTTTTTTTGGTGCATGCCTTAAACAACCACTGATAAACTTCATTTAGAAAAAAAATTCTTTGAAGATGTTTCATTAATTTCCCTGTTCTGAATGTGGTACCCTTTGATGATTAGCTGAGAAACATTTTCATTGGATGAACAGAGCTGATGATGTCACTTCTGTTCAATCAGCAACTCTCTCTTGCTCTTTTGCACAGAGGCACTCCTTTTTCTGTCTCTAGTCTTTTCTAAACACAAACACTAACTTTATTATTCTGTATGAAACCTTTTAAACATATTTAAAAAGTGCAGAAAATATAAAATTTGTGTGCCTACAACCAATATTAAGCCTATATTAACATCTTGACATATTTGTTCCAAAGTGTTCTTTATTTTCAAAGAAACAAAATGTTAAGCACCTGTGTAAAGCTCTGCCCCCTCCTTTTCTTCCCAGAGTTAACCAGTTACCATTGAAGTTTCCTCCTGTGTAAATTGTCTCACTTTGTCCTTTTCCTGTTTCTTCTTTTGAGTAGTTAATGATTTTCTAATTGATTTGTAAAACTTCTTTATGTATTCTGAATATTGATCCTTTGTCAGCCATATACATTGAAAATATTTCCTCTCTGTCTATGGCTTGTCTTTTCACTTTGTTTATAGTTTTGTAATGTTTTCCAATCTTTTTCTTTTATTTTGATTTTCAGATATAAAACAAGCTATAGAAAACTTAGGTTCATACCCTATTAAGAGACAGATGCCTTGTGTAAATACAGTTGTTTTGATCTCCCTGTCTTCCATATAACTTCCAAACTCCTTTTTTAAAAAATCCAGCTCAAATTCTAAAATGATTACTGCAACTCTGTGATTACAGAGAAAAATAAGATTAATTTTGGATTGTACTGGTGTGAGGCATATTTATTTCTTTTCTTCTTGTTCTTTCTTCTTCAGCACAAAAACTAATTGCTTATGCATTTACCAGGCCCATCTGCCCAGTTGAAGGAAGAATCTGTCTGTGTAGCTAGAGAACTGCTCTTCTTCACAAGTTTGATGAGCTGGTATGCCTGGGGGCCATGTCTGAAATCTCTCTGCTCATATTTTATCCTGTTTGATTTCATTTTCTTTAAGCGTGAACAATGTATTTTCTGTTTGTGCATAACATTAGGGAGCATACTTTTCCAATACACGTTTGTGAACTACAGAATTTTTGGCAATGCATTTTTGGTTTTTTACAGCTAACTATGCTAAAGCTGAAACTCCAGTACTTTGGCCACCTCATGCGAAGAGTTGACTCATTGGAAAAGACTCTGATGCTGGGAGGGATTGGGGGCAGGAGGAAAGGGGATGACAGAGGATGAGATGGCTGGATGGCATCACCGACTCAATGGACGTGAGTCTGAGTGAACTCCGGGAGTTGGTGATAGACAGGGAGGCCTGGCGTGCTGCGATTCATGGGGTTGCAAAGAGTCGGACACGACTGAGCAACTGAACTGAACTGAACTGATGCAGCAGTTAACATCCTTCTCTGCAGTGTTGTAAAATTCTTTCTATATCTTTTTTCCCCTGTCCAACCTATAATTAAAATCATGCTATTTAAAAAATATTTTTCCATTGTCATCATCCTTGTGAGTTTCAGTAAATCTCTTTCGTTATCTTTTAAGCCCATTTTAGATATGGAAGACATTTTAGATATGGAAGAGGCCATGTCACATTCACTCAAATTTGATTGTTTAAGGTTATTGATGGATGATAATATAATATGTTTAGAGGTAGCATTTATATGGCTTGAACCTAACTCATTTTACAGTTCGCTGATTTTCATCAAGCATGGACCATTTCTGCCTTTTTTTCCTATGCCTATGGAGCCATATTCACCTCTTTAGACATAATTGGCTTCAAGGGAAAGAAGAAAGTTTCTTTTTCAACTCTGTTTTACTGAAAGTATGTGTTGGTGAACCAAGTGATCAGGACATGATAGAATTAAAAAACCTAAGGGTCAAACTACAATCTAGATTATACCAGGTTGAGGTAGATGAGCAGCCCAGCAAAATAACCTGGTTAACATCACAAGCCATTGGCTGAACAAACTGGAAGAGTAGAGTAAGAGTCCAAATCCAGATAGAGAGCAAGGATCCAAACAAAGACTTTGAGAGTGACAAAGATCCAAACTTAGAAAACCAGAGCAGTAGGGAATAAAGCAAAAATTAAGTAATAGCAAATCAAAAGATTACATGGAGACTAGTTTCTTAAGCATTTTAAGTCTGATTCTAGGATGTGAGACACCACGGAAGTCTACACTAAGTGCAAATATCAGGAAACTATCTACTTTTATGAGAGGCAGTTCAACAGGTAAATAAGATGGTGGTGTGGCATATTTAAGTGGTTGTACTACATTTTCATCTTTATATATTTTCTAGAGCTTGGATGTACAAGAGATTAAAAATTTCATGAAAAATATCTCCCTCCTTAAAAGGACAAAAATTTTATATGCTTATGTAGAGATAAAGGGTAATGGTTGGACTGATGACATACACTTCTAGTAGACTAGAAGAAGGAGGGGAAAATTTAAGAAAGAAAGAGGAAGATACAAAGTTTCTGAAGTAAGGGTTGTCAGGGAGCTGAGAGAGAGACTCAGACACTAATGATGAAAGAAGGTTGTAAAGGATTTGGAGACAAAAGATAAGTGGTACTTTGAACAGGGGGAAGGGCATATTTTCTTGCATAATCACAAATATATTTAGCATTTGTATATATACATACTATTCTGTACAAAGTACTGATACGGGCCTAGGAAATGATATATTTTAGACAACAGTTCTCAAAATCAAGTTATATTGAACATGCTTTACTGGTGTGACATGAAATTGTAATTTAAAATGTTCACCTGCTTATCCCTTAAACCAATATCACTAAGCCACCTGTGTCCATGGAAAATCGTTTTATTGGTAAAATCATCATGAGCCTTTCCAGAGCCCATGCTATATATTTTAAACTCAATTTCGCCCCCTCCAAAAGCTTCCCTATTGTGCATGCAACAGCTGAGTCTTTTCCCTATGTCCTTGAAGCAACTTTTAATGAATGGCTAAGTGGGATGATTCCCCCGAGGAGTGATAGTCCAATGATCGTTTTTCACTTCTAGAGCCCCATTTTTGCTGTTATTTCTTTAATTTTAATATTTCTCATTACCTTGAATCATTTATGAAGGTAACTCTCTGTGCCAAGTCCTAGTGACCAGCAAACTGAAAACAAATCCGTGACCTCTTAGAAGCTAATATGGGGAATGTGTCCTATTGCTCCCAATAGGATGGGAAATATTAACACTTAGAGTAAGATGTTAATAAAAACTAGAGTCGAATGTTGTAATGAATTCATTCATAGAGCAGAAATGTATTTTAACATTTTATAATATATATAAAACATTTATAAATATCAACTAATGTATATTTAATGAACATAGCAAGGATTCTACTGCCTAATATCCAAACATTATATTTCATAATTATGATCTGCTCACTGGGCAACATTTTACAGATGAGAGGTGATGGCTGGGAAAACAATTTCTTGAAGCATAAGCCCCAAATGTACTTTTCATAGCATTTTAGCAAATCAGATTACTGTATTTACTCATGTTCATCTCTATCCCTTACTTTTGAAAACAAAATAGCCTTTATTATTGTTTTAGCCCCGAGATATTTACTGAACACCTCCTATGTTCTGAGGAGACTTCAAGGACAGACAGGAGTCTAGGTCATGAAATGGGGTTGACCTTTCCAGGCCTTGGGAATCAAAAGTGCAAAAACCCAGAGGCATGGGAGCATGAGATTATTGGAGAAACTAAGGCCAGCTTCATTTACCCAAAACAAAAGGTACCTGTGGGGCAGTTGAGACGAGAGATGGTCAAGTACTACCTTACCAAGGTCCTTCCTTCTTTGTCATCTGTGGAATTTGGACTTTATTCTAAAGTCAGTGGGGAGCATGCAAGTGACATGATTGCATTTACGTTTCAGAAATCTAAGTCCAGCAGCAGACTGAAATAAAGACAGTGTGGGATGGTTAAATCTGGAGACAAGGAAGTCAGTTAAGAGATTTTTCCATTGATCCAAATGAGAAATAAAGGTTTGAACTAACACTGTGGAAGATGAAATAAGGTGATGGAACAGACAGCCTGGTGTGAGCATAGGCTTTGGAGCCCATCAGAAACAACTATTAATTCTAGCAATTATCATTTACTGTCTCTGTGGCTTTGGGAAAGTTATTGACTTCTTTGAGCCTGTAGTGATGTGGCATGGTGCCTGGTGTGAGCTTTCAATTAATAGTTAATATTATTTTACTATTTGGATGGCATGGTCTACAGAACTTGGTAGCCAGTCGTACATAGAGGATGAAACCAAGAGCATAATCTACAATAACCCCCAAATTTTCTCTTCAGATGAAATTGTCAATGGCAGGCCAAGTCCCTGAGAAGTTGAAGAGTGTTACAAATGGTCATTTGTCAATAAGGAAAGGAAAAGTATACAATCCTATTTGTACACTTATATTTGGGGATATGACTTAAAAATAGGAACAGTGGCTGGTGACTATATGGTAGAGAACTGGGGATAAAAAGAAAAGGTAAGCGAGACAGATGGGACATCAAGGTCATGACTTATTCTTTGTAGGTTTTAACAGAAAGCTAATAGACAGTTTTAGGTGAATAAGTAATTTAATAAAAATAGGAGAAATAGTGTGTGTCATAGAGTCACAGAATTCTAAAGTCAAAATGAACTGTGGAGTCCATCTAGTTCAGTTGCCAGACTTACAACTCCGAGAACCCACTAGGCACATAGGCATCTCTGCACAAAGGCTGCCTGTGGTTTACCCAACTCAGCATCTCCTGGGCAGAGCCTTTTTGGAAACTAAGGTGGTAATTTTCCATGAAATACTTCTCCAGACTTAGATGGATCATTTTCTAACCACTCATAGATCTAGCATTGAAAGGGTTTGTAAAAGTCTCTTGAGCCAATTCAGCTTATGTTTAGAAGTTCATCTTTCTCTATACCAATTTCACCTATAATAAGTACCTAATTTTAGCTTTCAGTTATTTGGTGATTTCCACCTATCAGTACAGGATGTAGTATTTCTATTGAATTTTCTTTCAGCTACTTTTATTTCTTGCTATTTCCATAAAAGATGTGCTTTGATGGTCAAAAGGCATGTCACCAAAACCCTTTTTCCTATTACATTTAATGGTGCCAATAATAACACCTAACATGTTTATTGCATGCTAACTACCTGCCAAACACCATTTTAAGTGTTTTGTGTATATGAACTCCTCTAATCCTTACATGAGATAGATGCTATTATGATTCCCATTTTGCCAAAGAGGAAACCAAGGCCAGAGAACTTCAGTAGTTTGTCCAAGGACACACAGCTGGTAAACGGCAGAGCCTGTGTTCAAACACAGGCAGTGGCAATCTGACTTCCAAGCCAGGCTCTTACTCTCTCATCACACTAACTAGAATGTTTTGCTGGCTAAGGACCAGACATTGTTTTGAACATTATACGACACTATTCTATTCAGGTATAATTTTAACTCACTTAATATTTATTCCTCTCAAGTTGCCTGTGCTAAATTCTTCATCTAGGCATTCATTTCTGTTTTGACAATTGCCTTAAGATGCATATGTTTTCATTTGTTCTAATTTTGTTTAAGTTTTTTTATTATGACTATATGCCCAGGGCAATAGCAAGGGTCACATTTCAAAAAACAAAAGAAGGAAGGGGGAGAGATAAGTAAGTACAGAAGTCCCCCCGCCAACTCCCCAAGGATCTCCAGGGGCTCTGGAATGTGATAAAGCAAAACACTGTTAAAAATTCATACTAGTAACTTGTGTTGTATATTATGCATGGCAACTAAACTTTTTAGTGTCTTGGCAAAACCCTAGGGCAGCAAAGAGGTACCTCAGAGCACAGAAAGTGCATTTGAAATGGTAATGAGAAGTGAGCCGTGTGACAAAGTGCTAGTCAGTGAAATATTTCTTGGAGACAAACATATATTTGGGGAGGTTGGAAAGTTATTGACTGCTGCCATATCTTGACCTATTTTTAATGTTTTCCTTTTCTTCCCCTATGCAATGCTTAGGTGACTTCACAGAGGGTACAATTTTCATAAGGCAATAAATACCACTCCATTTGAAGCTTGATGCTAACATGTTGCATTATTAGTTCTCAGAATGGGAATTTGGGGTGTCATTGTTTTAAAAAAGATCCTATATTAAAGTATTTCCAATGTATTTGTATTCCAAGTATTTGAAATGCTACTCCGTTTTAAAGGACATTCCAGAGTTCTTCTTCATCATGCCTCAATAGACCATAAACTTGCTTTTTCTCTGGCCTGTTGGATAAACAGAAG
Source organism: Ovis canadensis (assembly GCF_042477335.2). Taxonomy (NCBI): domain Eukaryota; kingdom Metazoa; phylum Chordata; class Mammalia; order Artiodactyla; family Bovidae; genus Ovis; species Ovis canadensis. The sequence goes on along the minus strand of NC_091727.1, from coordinate 110,516,186 downwards.
TGAAGTTCCATATAGAACACATTTTTGTTGGTAGAAAGTTCGTTAAAGTCTCAGACTTCTGGTCGCTGATAAATAAAATATGATAATGAGAAAGAAGCAGCTTCCAAATTTGCAAGAGTCATTGAGTACCATTTCTCATCACCCACGTATACACTTCAGTATTCAGCACAGCCTGTGGGATACTAGGACAATGAGCTGCCTTAAATCAGTTGGAACTTCCAGATGCTCTAGGTTTTTGTTCAGAACTTTTGAGTGAGAGATTAGGAAAGAGAGACTGTCTAGGGAAGCTCTCAGTTCAGGCCCTAAGAAGAAATTTAAGGGAAGAGAGGTGACTGCAAGGGATTACGAAAACTAAAGAAACAATTTCCAGAGACAGAGCACCCGGGGGACAGAGAATGAAGCTATGAAAATGTTATATTGGGAAGAGGGACATACAGATTTTCAAAAATTATCCTCCACTAAGAGAAAGACAACTATGAATTTGCCTTTTGCTAAATGCTCACAGGCTATTACTCCCCAGAGCTCTAGACAAGAACAGCTGAAAACTTGGAACATGTTTGTTCAGTTGCTCAGTTGTGTCTGACTCTTTGCAACCCCATGGACAGTAGCCTGCCAGGCTCCTCTGTCCATGGGATTTCCCAGGCAAGAAAATTGGAGTCGGTAACTATTTCCTTGTCCAGGAGATCTTCCTGACCCAGAGATCAAACCCACATCTCCTGCATTGGCAGGTGGATTCTTTACCAGTAGCATGACCTGGGAAGCTGAAACACAAACAAAACCAGTATGGAATTCTAGTGACTTTTGACTGGATGTGATGTTCCTTAGTCCTCTTGAGAGGGTTGTGGAGTTCAGTATCGTAACTTAGTAGCCAGTCTTGTGTGTATAAGAGGTGGGGTTGATTTGGGATAAGCTCAAGAACCTGTTTAGAAAATGCCTTCAATTTTTTCATTATCCAAAGACCATAGGCCTTCATCTCTTCAGGAACAAATGAGGTCACATGAACATTAGTACTCAGATTTCTCAATAAACACTCACAGGTTTTCCCTGCAATTTGCAGGTTCACAGCTTCTCGCTACCTTTGTCTCTCTAATTATCTCTGGAATCACCCAGTTCCCCTCATGCTCAAGGCCAATCATTTCATGGTCTGCTCTGGCCTTTCTATTGCCTTTGCCACAACTAATGCTTTACTCTTTATATAGCCTGTGTCCCCTTCAGGACTCCCAATACTACCCACCCATTCAATGGACCAAACTCTACCACCACTTCTTAGCCCTTGCTCTGTTGCCAGAGTTGTGCTATATTCCATACAGAAATGAGCAGACTGTCTCTTTCCCCTATTTTATGTCCATTTTGGTCACCTGGTCCCTGAAGCAGCTACACTTACTTATTCTTAATCCTTCATGACTGCTGATCCTTCAGTTTTTGTCAGCAGCCCTTACTAACATATAGCCTCCTGGAGCCAGGCAGAGAAAGTGTGTTATGTCAGGCCAGCCTCAATTGTCCATGTCAAAACCCCAGATATCTCTCACTACAAATTTCCATTTAATACGTATACTCAAAGATTCCCTCCCTACTTAACCTATATAATTTGTTAACGCAAATAGACTCCTCTGAGAGTTGTTATATTTCCCAAGCTCACTCTCAGTTGATGCTAAGTCTGGACCACTTATCACCTAGCTTGAGATACCTGGTGCCATGGATGCTTACTGTGTTTGAGGTACTGGGGCCAAATGATTTTTTCCAAGTTTTATGTGTTATTTGAAGAAACATGAAGAATAAGTATTTTAGAAGAAATGTTTTAGTTTTGTTTTTGTTTTATGGGGAGGTTAGGTAGAGGTAGTTTGTGGTGAATATTACTCACACGTCAAAACTAATAAACTATGTTACCAGTTACCACCCAACTATGAGCCCAGAAAGTCCCAAATTTTCATTACCCGGTGTGAACACTTACAGGAAATAGTAAAGATGTCCAAACTGAGCAATGTCCACCCTCTGTTTTGAATCTCTCACCCACTAGCTTCTGTTGCCTTGGACCTATTAAAAGTAGAGGTCACAGGTCTTATATAAAATGCCCGTGAGACTCGAGAGATGCTGGTTTGAAGATTATAATGTCTTAGAGGACACAGAGGGTGTCTCCCGTGTATCTTTCCATCATCTAGCGCGTGTATACTCTCAATGAATATTAAACAATAAGGTATGACCCTCTTAACCATAAGAGATGATTCTTTGTTTTGAGATAGTGTGCCCTGGGAATAAAGAATGCTTCCTTCATTTTCCATGGCTGTCAAACTGGCATCTTTCATCAACACTAAATTCCCTTTTAAGTAGTGGAATGCCTTACACAGTTTTAACAGGAAATCTCTCAGCACTTCTAGCTATTTGTTGAAAAGAAAACAGCTCTTGTTTTGCAGATACATCTTGCAGAAAACCACTTCCCAAATAAAATACAAAAAAGTGGCATCATATTTAGAATGAAAGAAATAAGCCCCTGAATCATAGTGCCAGTTTCATGTTTTCCTTAATGTTGCAAAGGTGATTATTTTTGCCATAATCTTCTTCTGGCTGTTAGCCCAGGATGACAAGCTGCATAGTGCCTTGCTAAATAAAAGAGGGGAGACTTTCTTGAAGCCATTTTTTCAGAGGATTTGTACATATGTGTGTGGGAAGTGTGTGGGTAGAATCTTCAGGACAAAAATTTCCCATCTACTACTTTCCTAATATTTCATGGAAAAATGGAGTTCTATCACTGGTTATTAATTCAAGCCCTGGAAATATACTCTAATCATCAATAGTGTTTCCAAACAACATATAAACATCATGAGTTTCATATCATCAAAGAACTTACGTCCTGTAGTTTCTTTTTCCTTTCTTTCTTTCTGTTAGTTGGGAGTCTCTTTTGGTTCAATAAGAAGAGGGGTGGGTGCATGTAGAATGCGTTAGTTCCCTGCCCTCTATGATACCATTCTTTACATTTCTTTTGTCTAATCAAGTGTGTGTGCTGTGTGCTCAGTCGCTCAGTTGTGTCCAACTTTTTGCAACTCCATGGACTGTAGCCTGCCAGGCTCCTCTGCTTGTGTAATTTTATTGGCGAGAATACTTTATTGACGAAATTTTACTGGAGTGGGTTGCCATTCCCTTCTCCAAGGGATCTTCCCAACCCAAGGATTGAACCTGTGTCTCTTGTATCTCCTGCATTGGCAAGTGGATTCTTTACCACTAGCACCACCTCAGAAGCCCAATCAAATGTGTACATTTGTCTAATCAAATGTGTACATGTAGAATGGGTTTATTCTTCACCATGTATGATAATCATTCTTAACATTTCTTTTGTCTAATCAAATATGCACTGTGCTAAAAAGAACAGTTTATTGGAAAAGGGTCAAATTGGCATGGCTGCCGTTGCTGTCATGCTGAAGTCCCACTGACAAGGCTGAGGTTGGCAGAAAAACAAATAAAAGCAACTGATAAATGTCAGAAGTGAGTTGTAGTAAAACATACTGTTTGTTTAATGTTGATAAAAGGGCAGGTGGAAAGTACATCAAATTCTCTTCTGAGACAGACCTTGACTCATACATTGCAAATGCTTGCCAGAAATTAAATTTATGTCTTATTTAGTCGTGGCTAAAACAATTCGCTAGTGAGTATACTAGGAGTACAGCATATAGCAGGCACCACTCATATTCCATGCTTGACTTTAACAAATCTGAGAATTATGAGCAATGTATTTCAAAAGAATGATATTCTAATGTATCCTTTAGCCATTATTAAATACTTAGATTTTAATATCAGGGCAGAAGGACCATAGTATTCCAGAAAAATAACCCAAGAGTAAGATAACTCACTGTTTGAAATGAAAATATCATTGGAAAATGTGTGTCAATGGTTGTTAATCAAAGCCTGTTTTTAAACTGATTTGATTTACTTTCAAATTTCTGAGATCTGTCACCTTCCATTCTGATTGCTCTGAAATTGACCACGACTACTGTTTTATCCTAAGTTTTTTTAGTTTCCTGCTTTCTTTATATCATCTGACTAGCACTGGGACCCTTTCTGTTTTAAGGGTCACCTTCTTCTGAAATATATACATATAAAGAAAAGGATTAAGTGGGTGAATAATAATTTACCTATTTTTGCCTATTCCTTTAAGTTTGTGTTCACTATATTAACTTTTCCTAAAGGGGAAAATCTGTGACTAACTAAATCAGGCCAAAAATATTTTAAATTGCACTTTTTTTTTAATGCAGTAAAGTTGTATAATAGCCTCTGACTTGGCATTATAACCAGGGTCTTGTCAGGATAATAAGGGCACACACATGCTGCTTATCTGATTGACACTTTTTTTCAGAAGCAGGAGATAGTTTTATTGACTTCGGTGTAAATCCCATAGTCAGGGTTTCCTTCATATAAAAAAAAAATAATGTGAACCTTGGCTGTTGGGAAGGTCACAGACTTTGGATCTGAGCCAAAGATCTAAATTTTATCGGGGGCTCCCATGCAAAATTTTTACAGGGGAATTCCTCAGATCCACTTCACTGCAACATAATCGTATTTTCATTCCCTGCCAGGCTTACTGTGAGAGGCCCCTTTGTTGCACGGGGCAGCTTTTTGGCAGTATGGGCAGTATTTATACTACCATAATGACTCCCTGCAAACCACTCAACTAGAAAAGTGAAAGTCATCCAGGTGGGCTTGATAAAAAATCAGAAAACCCACCTAAAATTTTAGCAAATTTGCTCTTCTTGCCTTGCTTTGCTCTTGTAGAGAATCTGAAATTTGGAGAGAAGTGACGCAATTTTACTATTTGAAACATCACTAGTGTAAAAAACAACCAAGGGATGTTTCAGTGTATGGAAGTGTGACCTTCCCAAATACTGGTCTTGTCAATAAAACACAGCCCAAAGTTTTGATGTCAGATAACTTAAAAAATCTTTCTTCCCTTCTGATTTTTGAGGAAATAGATGATCACTAGAAAATTTAGAAAGCGCAGAGCAGTGAATTTCAAACATGCAGAAAATGCTAAAAGTGGAAGGGGGAAACTTTTTCCCACAACCCAGAAGGAACAACTGTCAACATTCTGGCTTATTGTCTTACAGGTTTTTCATTTTTTATTTAATGTATATCATATTATTTATATAATGTCTTTTGTTTAACACTAGTCACATGCAAGTTATAATACCAGTAAACAGTTTTTTGGTAATCATTTTAATGGCTCCATCATATTCTATAATTCACTTAAATATTCCCCTGATGCTGGATATTTAGGGTGCCTCCAATTTTTCAGTGTTCTGCACTGACTGCTTTGTTTTTGGATGAATCATTGCCTACATTTCAGATTATCTCCCTAGGAGAGCTTCCAGCAATAAAATAAAATGTTAAACGAATGACATTTTTAAGATTTCTGTTATTCTGGCTTCAAATTAATTTTCAGAAAAATAGGACAAATTTATATTACAAACAACAGTGTGTGAGAAGACCTGTCTTATTACTGACTTTCCCTAGCACTGGGCTTTAATATCATTTTTTTTAATTAATTTTTTTATCTTTTTTTTAACCTTTGTTATTTTGTTGGTACAGTGTGGTTTGTGTTTTAATAACCATTTTTGCCTTTGATTGATTTTTAAACTAATACAAGCTTGTTGACAGACCTGAAAGACAGATCCTGTACCACAGGCTCTTCTGCAAGAGGTAGCAGTTTGTTTATAGTAAAAATTGCCTATTAAGTATTGCTGCATATTTGAAATGATATAAAAATTATATCATGTACACATTTTATATCAGTTAAATGCAAAACAAAAACTGGGTAAATGGGGGTTAGGAAGGTTCAAAAGGAAAAATGCTTGCATAATGAATGCTTGATTCTTTTTTCTTTTCAATTATTAATATCACAACCTACAGACTTAAGAGTAAAAATGTGCAGAAGTAGTCATCTTGAATTGTTTGGATTTGGGGGAATTGATATTTTCTGCCCAGTTGTCCACCTAAAAGGGGATAAAGAAAGTTGACTCGTGTGAAAGAGAAACTTGATGTTTTCTACTTGTTAGAATATCATTCAATTCAAAATCAGCCTATAATACAGCAGTATTTTAGAAACCTATTATCACTTTTCTTGGAAGACCTTGAAAGAATAAAAAGAAATGTTAAGCATAATCTTTCCTGTCATGAAGTGTTTTGCTTTGATTTGATGTGATTTTGTGGCAAAGCCTGAATATGTGATATTTTCATTCAGCAAGACCTGGAAGTATGAGTAGAAAGTTAAGAAATTAGCTGCGTGCAGCAATAATAATAATTTCCTCACTTTCCAGTATTCCTCCTCTTCCCATTTCATTTTTTTTAATTTTAGTGGAAGTAACGTGTGTTTAATGAGAGAAGAATCTCTGTCCTTTGTGCTTTTTACAATTTTATTTTTCGAAAGGAAAAGCGTGGAATGTGAAATTAGTTCATTTCTAGAAATTCTCTAGTTGGAAAAAAATGCTATCCTTTAACAATAACATTATTCTGGCTTTAAAGTATGGAAGGTAAGAAGTAATCATGTGTATTCATAGTACTGCACATTAAATGGATTGTGTTTGCAATTTTCAAAGTTACATCCTGCTTTTTTTTTTTTTGGTAATGTCTCTGCTTTTTCTTAAATATAAATTTATTTATTTATTTTAATTGGAGGCTAATTACTTTACAATATTGTATTGGTTTTGCCATACATCAACATGAATCCACCATGGGTGTACATGTGTTCCCCTTCCTGAATCCCCCCTTCTACCTCCCTCCCCATACCATCCCTCTGGGCCATCCCAGTGCACCAGCCCCGAGCATCCTGTATCATGCATCGAACCTGAACTGGTGATTTGTTTCACATATGATCTTATACATGTTTCAATGCCATTCTCCCAAATCATCCCACCCTCGCTCTCTCCCACAGAGTCCAAAAGACTGTTCTATACATCTGTGTCTCTTTTGCTGTCTCACATACAGGGTTATCATTACCATCTTTCTAAATTCCATATATATGTGTTAGTATACTGTATTGGTGTTTTTCTTTCTGGCTTACTTCACTCTGTATAATCAGCTCCAGTTTCATCCACCTCATTAGAACTGATTCAAGTGTATTCTTTTTAATGGCTGAGTAATACTCCATTGTGTATATGCACCACAGCTTTCTTATCCATTCTTCTGCTGATGGACATCTAGGTTGCTTCCATGTCCTGGCTATTGTAAACAGTGCTGTGATGAACATTAGGGTACACGGGTCTCTTTCAATTCTGTAAGGTGAAAAGACAGCCTGCTATTGTTTTATTTGGACATGATAAGAAGAACTTGGCAGTGATATGGAGCCAGACAGATTCAAAGTTTCGAATTCTGATGCCACCCTTTACCAGCTATGTCATCTTAGTTTAAATATTTGGAAACTGATTTTCTAATCTGTAAAATGGAAATAATAGTAATTCTAAGACTGGAGATGAAAATTATAAGATGATTGGGAATTAAGTACACACATTTCATTGCAGACTGCCTATGTCAAGGGCATGTATGTGCTACTCCCTCTTTTACTTACCTGTTTAGTTCTTCCTACCATCATGTGGCTACTAATCCTGCTTAATGAAGTTTGTGAAAAAAAAAAATCTAAAGTGGATATACTAGTTAAGAAAAAGAGTTACTAGCAGGCACAAAGGGCCATAGTCCAGGGCATTTGCCTCATTTACCTTTTTTTTCTAATTTTTTGGGGGGCACACAGCATGCAGGATCTTAGGTTCCCCAACCAGGGATTGAACCCACAACTCCTGCATTGGAAGCCCAGAGTCTTAACCACTGCACTTCCAGGGAAGTCCTATTGCCTTATTTATGTTTTTTATTTTTAAAAAGATTTATTTATACATTTTGTTTTTTTGGCTTCATTGCTGCATGTGGGATTTCTCTAGTTGTGGCAAACAGGGGCTACTCTTCATTGTCGTGTATGGGCTTCTCACTGTGGCAGCTTCTCCTGTTGCAGAGCACAGGCTCTGGGTGCACAGGCCTCAGTAGTTGTGGCTTGCAGGCTTAGTTGCTCCTTGGCATGTGGGAAAAATTTTGACAAAAGCAAACTCCTCATAAATCATCTCACTAAATAATTGCTAAGTTTTTTACCCCACATTTTGTGCAGTTAGGTATAAATGAAATAAATGTGAAGAAATAAGATGACATGGAGACAGGAGGGAAGTCCTAGACTGGAGGTCTAGTTAAATAAATTATGGTATATCTGTACAGCAGAACATTATGCAGCATTAACCATAATGTTTTAGAAGACTAATGACATGAGACATTTTTCATGATGTGTTAAGTGGGAAAAAAGCTAATTATAAAACATTGTCTATGTAATGATCATGATTTCTTGGAAAACATAATTATATATGCTTTAAATCAACCGGAAAAAATGTCCACAAACTTGTTTATGATGGTCATCTCTGCTGGGTAGTGAGTACATGAAACCTACATTACTTTTGTAAATTTAGAATGTTATTTTCAGATAAAGGAAGAAATGGATAGTATTAATTTATTCCCATATTAAACTTTTGGATTCACAGATTAAACTATTATTAATATTTAGTGGTTTACAATTTGTCTTTTAATTTTCCCCTTTGCCTGACACAAAGAATAATAAATGTTACTGAATAATGATATATCAAAGTATAAAGAAGAAAATAACTTTGTAAAACTGCTCAAATTTTTCTATTTTCTATTGATTTAGAATGGTAGGGAAAAAAATCTCAGCCCAAGATCTCATGTGCAAATTGGTAAGCATATTTATTTGTTTCTGAATAATTTCTTTGAAAATTTCAAGTCAATATCCAATTTTACTACTACCTGTTGCTCCTTAGTACCAAATATAACACATGGGTCTCTGTCATAAAAATGATGGTGGCACATGAAGACAAGTAAAAGAAAAGCAGCTCGATACATAACAGTGTAGGTTTTCAACTCAAAATGGGTCTTGGCCTATTCAGTTCCTAACTCTGCTGAGCTTTTGTAAATGAACAAAGTTGTCACGAAGGAGCACTTTGCCCCAATCCAGTTAGGGTAAACTCTTTGAGGTAATTACCACACATCCTTTATCTTCTTTGGTGCTATGAAATGCTGGAAACAGAAAGTGGCATAAGACATAAGATAGCAAGGTCATAGGTAAAATTTGTTTTGAGGTCAACTCGTTATCGATTTTGGGAGCTAGATTCCTTTCTGCTTCTGTTGCCCTTGACAAGTATGTTCTTGCTTCAGGCTTATTCAGCTACAACAGTGGATTATAGACAAACAGCATGAAACACATATGTTTCAGTCCTTCATTCAGACAATAAGCAATTCTCGAGAAAAGCACAGTGCTAGCACTGCAGGTGTTATACAGGAGAATAAGACATGAACTCACTCTCATGGAGTTTGTTCTGGTAAATGAGATAAGATATACATAAACAGAACTTACTTCATGAGGATAGAAAATCAGATATCCCACTAGAAAGGAACAAACAAGGTTATGTTCAGCTGGTGGAAGTGAGTGAAAGTCGCTCAATCGTGTCCAGCTCTTTGTGACCCCATGGATGTACAGTCCATGGAATTCTCCAGGCCAGAATACTAGAGTGGGTAGCCTTTCCCTTCTCCAGGGGAACTTCCCAACCCAGGGATCAAACCCAGGTCTCCCGCATTGCAGGTGGATTCTTTACCAGCTGAGCCACAAGGAAAGCCCAAGAACACTGGAGTGGATAGCCTATCCCTTCTCCAGGAGATCTTCCCGACCCAGGAATCAAACTGGGATCTCCTGCATTGTGGGCAGATTCTTTATCAGCTAAGCTATGAGGGAAGCCAGTGGAAATGGAGGTAAATAGGGAAAAGAGTTGTGAAGTTGCATTTCACTTATGACCCAAAGTATGGGGAGCATTTTGGCATAAGTAGATGAATGCAATGAGCACATGTAATAATAAGCACTTTAGTTTGCAATGTGTATATTTGTTTCTGGTGTATTTGTAAAGGCTTAGTCACTCTAACAAAGTGACCCAATAGAGAAAATTATTGCATTCTCGTGCAACAGTCCAAGGTGGATGAGCAGACACCTCTGCTGCACACTGTCATGCCAAGACCCAGATTCATCTCTTCATGTTATTCTATCATCCCTAGGACCACTGTTGTCATCCAGATAGTTGAAACTGCTCCTATCACATCTTAAGGCCAGCAGGTAAGAATGGAGATGTACACTTGCAATGTGTTAATGCTTCCATTGGTAAGCACATGGTCCCCTGGCTGAAATGAGGCTGGGAAATGTGGTCTCTGGCTGGATAGTCATGTGATTCCTATAACTGTTGTTCAGTTGCTAAGTCATATCCGACTCTTGGCGACCCCGTAGGCTGAAGCACACCAGGCCTCCCTGCCCCTCACCATCTCCTGGAGTTTTCCCAAGTTCATCTTCATTGAATTGGTGATGCTATCCAACCATCTCATCCTCTGTCATCCTTTTCTCCTGCCTTCAGTCTTTCCCAGTATCAGGGTCTTTTCCAGCGAATCAGCTCTTTGCATCAGGGGGCCAAAGTATTGGAGCTTCAGCTTCAGCATCAGTCCTTCCAATGAGTATTCAGGGTTGATTTCCTTTAGGATTGACTGATTTGATCTCCTTGCTGTCCCAGGTACTCTCAAGAATCTTCTCTAACACCACAGTTTGAAAGTATCATTTCTTTGGCACTCAACCTTCTTTATGGTCCAACTCTTACATCTGTATATGACTACTGGAAAGACCATAGCCTTGGCTATGCAGACCTTTGTTGGCAAAGTGATGTCTTTGCTTTTTAATACACTGTCTAGGTTTGTCATAGCTTTCCTGCCAAGAAGCAATCATCTTCTAATTTCTTGGCTACACTCATCATCCGCAGTGATTTTAGAGCCCAAGAAGAGGAAATCTGTCACTGCTTCCACCTTTCCCCCTTCTATTTGCCATGAAGTGATGGGACCAGATGCCATGATCTTGAAGGAAGAAAAAGAAAACAGACTTTGGTGGGTAGAGCTAGTAGTCCTTGCCACCGCTATGATTCTTATTGCACATCACACTATTACTACCAGGCCATAAACAGACCATAGGAATCTGAGATGGCTAGTCCATCTCACTATGCAGTGAATTTTCTATTATTTAAGCAGCTCAAGTCCAAGATATTCTTGTCACTGTTTCTATGGAATAAGGTCTAAAACATTCCCATGCCTAGCTCAAGCTATCACTGAGTAAACTTCCTTAACTGCTTAAATCTCGTATCTTTGCTCCTAATTATCAGGCTGTGGAGTGCAGTGGGTTATAAAAGAGTGAATTACAAAACCAGTGCATCCACCTGCACTGAATGCTCTGCTCTTTTGATTAATTCATTTCACAATAGAGTGGCAAGGGAAGATTGGTTGAAATGTTTTATTCTATATGAAATTCTTCTCCTTTGCCTTTTAAAAATCACTTACAGTAAAAAGAAAGCTTTAGCAGTTCATTTCGAAGTTTCAAGTAATAGTTCTATTTTGTGAAATATTTTATAGTAAATTAAATGGATAATAATAAATGTCATGGGATGTTTATAGCTTTCACAATATGTACTTTTCTAGTTGTTCTAATTTTTCATGGTCATCTTAGATAAGAAATAGCACATCATCTTATCCAAGCCTGGGAATCATACCAATTGAGTGCTGTGCAGAAATGTCTATTTTTAAGCAACTTTTCATTCTGTATCCTGTTGACATAATGATTTATTTGTAACTCAGAAATGGAAGGACAAGAAGCCACCTGTCTGTAGTGATCACTTCTCTTATGGAATTTTAATTGCTGTGCTAATTCAGTCTTGACACTAGACAGGCAACTAAATCATAAGTACAAGATATTGATAAATGACAAATAAGGGAAGTCTTTAGTAGGTCTCCAGTAAGTCTGTTTTATCTTAATGTGTTGAGAAATTTGAAAATTAGAAGGAAATAAGAGCCTATTTATGAAATTTGATAAATTAAATCTGCTGTGCCACAGATGTTATTTTAGATGTTGTAGAGGGTTATATAAAGGAGGAAGAGTAAATTCAGCCTTTGGTTAATCTTTGCTTTCATCAAACAGAAGACAACATACATGTAATCAAAAAGACAAGGCAATATAAGTACAGGTCATATCGGAAGAAAAGAACTGGGCTGTAAGGCAGGCAATGTGGCTTTCAGGATATTCACCACCTGAGTATGTGACCCTGAGAAGGTTTCTGCTACTCTCTAGACCTTAGTTTCCCCACCTGCAATATGAGGGAGTTACATTAAGTTGACTATGATCCCATAGAAATTATGTGGTTATTTGACTTATATAGCTATGTACTTAATGGAAACTACCTACTGATCATGAAAGAATAGAGAACATTGAAGGAAAGCAAGTGTGAGAAGTTCATATTCCCAGTAATAAGAGTTAATGGAGAAATATTATCTAAGATATTTCGAGTGATTGCTTTCAGTGACCTTCAAGAACCCTTCTAATGCAAGGACTTTATGATTATTATTGGGCAAAAAGTGAGATCGCTCTTGTTCTCTCTGAAACCCCTGGAAGATATAAATTGGATGCCATTTTTGCATCTGAATCTCTACTCATCAGACAAAGAGAACCCAAATGGAAAGGATAAAAATTGAAAATCTGTGTCAGTTCAACACTGAACATGGAGGGCAGGAGTGGTTCTCTGACTTTAGATAAGATAATAAACTGTAATTTATGTAATCAGAATAAGATAAGACATAAAAATAATGTATGACTAACTGAAAAGTATAAGTAAAAGCCAAGCAGAAAGAGAAATGAGTTATCTGATACAGGGAAAAATTGAAATGAAAATGATGGGCTGCATGTCAGAAAGTGAAATCAGGACAGAAACACTAGGACAAAAATACATTGACCGACATATGAAAAAGGAATCGGACTGGCATATTTTAAATTCATATGGCCCAGAATCATTCACATTAATTCAAAGACTTGAAGCTTGAGAATTTCATGGTGCTTGTGCATGAGAGGGAGTTGAGGTTAGTAGTAATTAAAGAGGGGGGAGAAGTTTCTTACACTTATATAGGCCAGAAACATTTTCTCCTACTCTCAGGTATTATGTTCTCTTGCCTGTTTCCTGAAAAAGACTTAGTATTGGAAAAGTTTTAGGTATAACACTCTGTAATGAAAGAATTAGAGCTTAAGACTCTAGGTGTCAAACCATTGAGAGCCTACGATCTAGTGTCAATTCTGAATTCAGGTCTGCACTCTGCCAGTGACATCAATGACATGTCAAGCCTTTAGCCAAGTCACTAAACCTATCTATAAAAATTTTCTCATATAGTCAATAGGGATGGCTACGTCATGGAGTTGAATATCATAAGAATCAGTAGAGGGTATATCACTTTGAAATTTTTATGGAGCTATAAAAATTTACCAATTTATAGTACCTTATTATTTGCTGTCCTTCTTTAAATTTTTTAAATATAAATTTATTTATTTTAATTGGAGATTAATTACTTTACAATATTGTATTGGTTTTGCCATACATCAACATGAATCCACCACAGGTATACAGGTGTTCCCCATCCTGAACCCCCCACCCTCCTCCCTCTCCATACCATCCCTCTGGGTCGTCCCAGTGCACCAGCCCCAAGCATCCAGTATCATGCATCGAACCTAGACTGGGAATTCATTTCATATATGATATTATACATGTTTTAATGCCATTCCCCCAAATCATCCCACCCTCTCCCTCTCCCACAGAGTCCAACAGACTGTTCTATACATCTGTGTCTCTTTTGCTGTCTCACATACAGGGTTATCGTTACCATCTTTCTAAATTCCATATATATGCATTAGTATACTGTATTGGTGTTTTCCTTTCTGGCTTACTTCACTCTGTATAATCGGCTCCAGTTTCATCCACCTCATTAGAACTGATTCAAATGTATTCTTTTTAATGGCTGAGTAATATTCCATTGTGTATATGTACCACTGCTTTCTTACCCATTCATCTGCTGATGGACATCTAGGTTGCTTCCATGTCCTGGCTATTATAAACAGTGCTGCGATGAACATTGGGGTACACATGTCTCCTTCAATTCTGGTTTCCTCGGTGTGTATGCCCAGCAGTGGGATTGCTGGGTCATAGGCAGTTCTATTTCCAGGTTTTTAAGGAATCTCCACACTGTTCTCCATAGTGGCTGTACTAGTTTGCATTCCCACCAACAGTGTCAGAGGATTCCCTTTTCTCCACACCCTCTCCAGAATGTATAGTTTGTAGACTTTTGGATCACAGCCATTTTGACTGGTGTGAAATGGTACCTCATTGTGGTTTTGATTTTCATTTCTCTGATAATGAGTGATGTGGAGCATCTTTTCATGTGTTTGTTAGCCATCTGTATGTCTTCTTTGGAGAAATGTCTGTTTAGTTCTTTGGCCCATTTTTTGATTGGGTCGTTTATTTTTCTGGTATTGAACTGCAGGAGTTGCTTGTATATTTTGAGATTAGTTGTTTGTCAGTTGCTTCATTTGCTATTATTTTCTCCCATTCTGAAGGCTGTCTTTTCACCTTGCTTATAGTTTTCTTTGTTGTGCAGAAGCTTTTAAGTTTAATTAGGTCCCATTTGTTTATTTTTGCTCTTATTTCCAGTATTCTGGGAGGTGGGTCATAGAGGATCCTTCTGTGATGTATGTCGGAGAGTTTTTTGCCTATGTTCTCCTCTAGGAGTTTTATAGTTTCTGGTCTTACGTTTAGATCTTTAATCCATTTGGAGTTTACTTTTGTGTATGGTGTTAGAAAGTGTTCTAGTTTCATTCTTTTACAAGTGGTTGACCAGTTTTCCCAGCACCACTTGTTAAAGAGATTGTCTTTAATCCACTGTATATTCTTGCCTCTTCTCCTTTGTCAAAGATAAGGTGTCCATAGGTGTGTGGATTTATCTCTGGGCTTTCTATTTTATTCCATTGATCTATATTTCTGTCTTTGTGCCAGTACCATACTGTCTTGATGACTGTGGCTTTGTAGTAGAGCCTGAAGTCAGGCAGGTTGATTCCTCCAGGTCCATTCTCCTTTCTCAAGATTGCTTTGGCTATTTGAGGTTGTTTGTATTTCCATACAAATTGTGAAATTATTTGTTCTAGCTTTGTGAAAATTACCGTTGGTAGCTTGATAGGGATTGCATTGAATCTATAGATTACTTTGGGTAGTATACTCATTTTCACTATATTGATTCTTCCAATCCATGAACATGGTATATTTCTCCATCTATTAGTGTCCTCTTTGATTTCTTTCACCAGTGTTTTATAGTTTTCTATATATAGGTCTTTAGTTTCTTTAGGTAGATATATTCCTAAGTATTTTATTCTTTTTGTTGCAATGGTGAATGGAATTGTTTCCTTAATTTCTCTTTCTATTTTCACATTATTAGTGTATAGGAATGCAAGGGATTTCTGTGTGTTGATTTTATATCCTGCAACTTTACTATATTCATTGATTAGCTCAATAATTTTATGGTGGAGTCTTTAGGGTTTTCTATGTAGAGGATCATGTCATCGGCAAACAGTGAGAGTTTTACTTATTCTTTTCCAATTTGGATTCCTTTTATCTCTTTTTCTGCTCCAGTTGCTGTGGCCAAAACTTCCAGAACTATGTTGAATAGTAGTGGTGAAAGTGGGCACCCTTGTCTTTTTCCTGACTTTAGGGAAAATGCTTTCAGTTTTTCACCATTTAGGATAATGTTTGCTGTGGGTTTGTCATATATAGCTTTTAAGTGACTTGATTCATAGGAAAATATTTTTAAATTTCAGATTGTTTGGACCACCTGGAAGTTTTGAAATTCAGATAAATTTCTCAAATTATATCATTCAAGTCCTTCTTTATATTGCTGTTAAGAATAATCCATAGGCCTGATTAAGACCAGGAGACATGGAAATTTGTGGTTGGATTATTTAAAACGTTTTGGATTATTTTAGATTTTTATCTTCCCAGAATCATGTTATCATTATCCTATTTTGTCCAACATTGGCCTGAGGTGTATAGCCTTGCAATAACCTTCCTGTGAGATTACTATTTGCTCTTTGGAAAATTGTTTAGTTCTTCTTTAATGTCTCAAGTATTGTTACACAACCTTACAACATTCTGCTGTGGACTGACCTGAGGATGTGGAACATTGAGTTTTTTGTTTTGTTTTAATTAAGTAAGGATAGCCTCTGGAGGAGTCCTGAGATGACTGAGGGTTACTTTCTCCAAAACCTCATTATCAGGTTAAAGTAAAAGCAAATCTCAAACCAGATCCTGCCATGTGCACATATATTATTTAGATATTTATTAACAAGTCAGCATATAAAACAATTTGTTCAACATGTGCCCTAAACTCAAGGAAATCCCAGTTCAGTGTCCTTTCAGGTACTTAAGAGATTCAGAGAAACAGCTTCCCTGTGAGAAATCTAAAAGATATTATGGGCTTAAAAATAAGTAATAAGTGTTAATCACTCAGTCATGTCTGACCCTTTGCAAGCCCATGAACCATAGCCCACCAGGTTCCTCTGTCCATGGAATTCTCCAGGCAAGAATACTAAAGTGGGTTGCCATTCCCTTCTCCAGAAGATCTTCCTGACCCAGGGATTGAACCTGGGACTCTTGCATTGCAGGCGGATTATTTACCTTCTGAGTGGAGTCCATTATGGGCTTAATCCTATCTTATAAAAGGTTCCCCTTGTGGTGAGAAGACCATGTAATCATGGTATGAAGTTCAGAGATAGTGTATCTTTGGCTGTTGGTTGCTTGAGAAATGATGATGATGAACACAATAAAAAAGAAAATAGTAAACAGCATCAACCATATTATCATAGCACAGTTACATTACCAAAAGGTAAATTTCACAAGGGAAGGAACGTTATTTACCACTCTGTCTCCACTACCTAGAATTTTTCTTGAAACATTCAGTTCAATTTAGTTCAGTCACTCAATCGTGTCCCAATCTTTGCGACCCTATGGACTGCAGCATTCGAACCCTCCCTGTCCATAACCAACACCCAGAGTTTACTCAAACTCATCTCCATTGAGTTTGTGATGCCATCCAACTATCTCATCCTCTGTCATTCCCTTCTCCTCCCAACAACAATCTTTCCTAGCATCAGGGTCTTTTCTAAAGAGTCAGCTCATCACATCAGGTGGCCAAAGTATTGGAGTTTCAATTTCAGCATAAGTCCTTCTGATGAATATTCAGGACTGATTTCCTTTAGGATGGACTGGTTGGATCTCCTTGCAGTCCAAGGGAGTCTCAAGAGTCTTCTCTAACACCAAAGTTCAAAAGCATCAATTCTTCGGTGCTCAGCTTCCTTTATAGTCCAGCTCTCACATCCATACATGACTACTGGAAAAACCATAGCCTTGACTAGACAGACCTTTGTTGGCAAAGTAATGTCTCTGATTTTTAATATGCTGCCTAAGTTGGTCATAACTTTTCTTCCAAGTAGCAAGCATCTTTGAATTTCATGGCTACAATCACCATCTGCAGTGATTTGGGAGCCTCAAAAAATAAACTATGCCACTGTTTCCACTGTTTCCCATCTATTTGCCATGAAGTGATGGGCCCGGATGCCATGATCTTAGTTTTCTGAATGTTGAGCTTTAAGCCAACTTTTTCACTCTCCACTTTCACTGTCATCAAGAGGCTCTTTAGTTCTTCTTCACTTTCTGCCATAAGGGTGGTGTAATCTGCATATATGAAGTTATTGATATTTTTTCCGGCAATCTTGATTCCAGCCTGTGCTTCGTCTAGTCCAGAATTTCTCATGATGTACTCTGCAAATAAATTAAATAAGCAGGGTGAAAATATACATCTTTGACATACTCCTTTTCCAATTTAGAACCAGTCTGTTGTTCCATGTCCCAGAGAAGGCAATGGCACCCCACTCCAGTACCCTTGCCTGGAAAATCCCATGGATGGAGGAGCCTGGTAGGCTGTAGTCCATGAGGTCACTAAGAGTCAGACACGACTGAATGACTTCACTTTGACTTTTCACTTTCATGCATTGGAGAAGGAAATGGCAACCCACTCCAGGGTTCTTGCCTGGAGAATCCCAGGGCAAGAGGAGCCTGGTAGGAGGCGTCTATGGGGTCGCACAGAGTCAGACACGACTGAAGCTACTTAGCGGCGGCAGTAGCAGTTGTTCCATGTCCAGTTCTAACTGTTGCTTCCTGACCTGAATACAGGTTTCTCAAGAGGCAGGTCAGATAGTCTAGTATTCTCATGACTTTCAGAATTTTCCAGTTTATTGTGATCCACACAGTCAAAGGCTTTGGCATAGCCAGTAAAGCAGAAGCAGATGTTTTTCTGGAATTCTCCTGCTTTTTTGATAATCCAACAGATGTTGGCAATTTGATCTCTGGTTTTTCTGCCTTTTCTAAAACCAGCTTCAACATCTTGAATTTCACAGTTCATGTATAGTTGAAGCCTGGCTTGGAGAATTTTGAGCATTACTTTACTAAGGTGTCAGATGAGTGCAATTGTGTGGTAGTTTGAACATTCTTTGGCATTGCCTTTCTTAGGGATTGGAATAAAAACTGACCTTTCCAGTCCTGTGGCCACTGCTGAGTTTTCCAAATTTGCTGGCATATTGAGTGCAGCAGTTTCACAGCATCATCTTTCAGGATTTGAAATAGCTCAACTGGAATTCCATCACCTCCACTAGCTTTGTTTGTGGTGATGCTTCCTAAGGCCCACTTCACTTCACATTCCAGGATATTTGGCTCTAGGTGAGTGACCACACCTTCGTGGTTATCTGGGTCATGAAGATCTTTTTTCTACAGTTCTGTGTATTCTTGTGACCTCTTCTTAATATCTTCTGCTTCTGTTCAGTCCATACCATTTCTGTCCTTTATTGAGCCCATCTTTGCATGAAATGTTCCCTTAGTATCTCTAATTTTCTTGAAGAGATCTCTAGTCTTTCCCATTCTGTTGTTTTCCTCTATTTCTTTGCATTAATCACTGAGAAAGGCTTTCTTATCTCTCCTTGCTATTCTTTGGAACTCTGCATTCAAATGGGTGTATCTTTCCTTTTCTCCTTTGCTTTTCCCTTCTCTTCTTTTCACAGCTATTTGTAAGGCCTCCTCAGACAGCCATTTTACTTTTTTGCATTTCTTTTTCTTGGGGATAGTCTTGATCCCTGCCTCCTCTACAATGTCAGGAACATAGTTCCATAGTTCTTCAGGCACTCTGTCTATCAGATTTAATCCTTTGAATCTATTTGTCACTGCTGATACTGCTAAGTTGCATCAGTCGTGTCCGACTCTGTGCAACCCCATAGACGGCAGTCCACCAGGCTCCGCCATCCCTGGGACCCTCCAGGCAAGAACACTGGAGTGGGTTGCCATTTGCTTCTCCAATGCATGAAAGTGAAAAGTGAAAGTGAAGTCGCTCAGTCATGTCCGACTCTTCGCGACCCCGTGGACTGCAGCCCACCAGGCTTCTCCGTCCATGGGATTTTCCAGGCAAGAGTACTGGAGTGGGGATGCCATCATTTCCAATGTATAATTGTAAGTGATTTGATTTAGATCATACCTAAATGGTCTAGTGGTTTTCCCTACTTTCTTCCATTTAAGTCTGAATTTGGCAATAAGGAATTCATGATCTGAGCCACAATCAGCTCCCAGTCTTGTTTTTGCTGACTGTATAGAGCTTCTCCATCTTTGGCTGCAAAGAATATAATCAATCTGATTTTGGTATTGACCATCTGGTGATGTCCATGTGTAGAGTCTTCTCTTGTGTTGTTTGAAGAGGGTGTTTGCTATGACCAGTGCATTCTCTTGTCAAAACTCTATTAGCCTTTGCCCTGCTTCATTCTGTACTCCAAGGCCAGATTTGCCTGTTACTCCAGGTGTTTCTTGACTTCCTACTTTTGCATTCCAGTCCCCTATAATGAAAAGGACATCTTTTTTGGGTGTTAGTTCTAAAAGGTCTTATAGGTCTTCATAGAACCATTCAACTTCAGCTTCTTCAGCGTTACTGGTTGGAACATAGACTTGGATAACCATAATATTGAATGGTTTGCCTTGAAAATGAACAGAGATCATTCTGTTGATTTTGAGATTGCATCCAAGTACTGCATTTCTGACTCTTTTGTTGACCATGACGGCTACTCTGTGTCTTTTGAGGGATTCCTGCCCACAGTAGTAAATATAATGGTCATCTGAGTTACATTCACCCATTCCAGTCCATTTTAGGTTGCTGATTCCTAAAATGTCAACATTCACTCTTGCCGTCTCCTGTTAGACCACTTCCAATTTGCCTTGATTCATGGACCTAATATTCCAGGTTCCTATGCGATATTTCTCTTTGAAGCATTGGACCTTGCTTCTATCACCAGTCATATCCACAATTGGGTGTTGTTTTTGCTTTGACAAAACAACATAGAAAGCGTTTAGAAAATTTTTGAACAGCAACAATTAACTATTTTAGTAACTGGTGGGCAAGCCATTGTTCTAGGCATTATCCCATTTACTCACCATATAAACCTATGTGACAGACAAGTTAAATAAAGTTTTTATTCTATTTGAATGTTCAGGTAATGAAGTCTATTAATTGAATGAAATTTATGTTTAACAGAGCATCACACTTCAATTTTTTAAAAAATTTTAACCCTTTTAATTGCAAATTTTTTAAAAATCAGCAATTTTCCTGCCTCAGTAAATAGAATCCAGAGGACATTCTGAATTTTTGATTAGCTGATTGAAGCTTTTCTCAGAGTCCCAGGAGAATCTTTAAGCATCAATTGTTTCACACAGAATAAAAAATGGAGAAGGTGTAATACATTAGATTAAATGCATAAATAATCTC
Organism: Ovis canadensis; assembly: GCF_042477335.2. Classification (NCBI taxonomy): domain Eukaryota; kingdom Metazoa; phylum Chordata; class Mammalia; order Artiodactyla; family Bovidae; genus Ovis; species Ovis canadensis. The sequence continues at coordinate 110,495,369 of NC_091727.1, read as the reverse complement.
ATAACATTCTCTAGAAGTTGCTTTTTCTTTTTTTCCCTTCTTGTGGGTGTGGACAGGGTTATGTTATTAAAGTTTTAATATAATCATGTTTTCTTCTGCCAGTTCTCTCATTTACTCATACATATTTCATGGAGAGCCAGTAGTGCACAGTGAAGAAAGCACAGGTTTTGGAGTATGAAACATTACACTAGAATCTAAGTTCTATCATTTAACAGTTGTGTAATGTAGGCCATTTTCTTAACATTTCAGAGTCTCAGTTTCCCCTTATATGAAATGAGTAGCATTCCATTTAATCTCAGGTTTGTTGTGAAGATTGAATTAATAGTATATGAAAATCTTTCACATCATTGCTGTTGCTGTGAGAATCTCATGCACTCTGAAAGGCAATTTAAAATATATAATTCGCTTTAGAAACACATGAAGTATGACTCATAGGCAAGAGATTATTCTTTGAATGTTGGCAAATCTTTGATAGGATGTATACAAAAAATTAATTAGAAAAATACTTTGTTCCTTTTTTAACAAATGACAATGATAAAATACTAATCCAAAATAACTAAGGTAGTTTTTAAAGTTTTACAGCAAATGGTCTATTTGATAAATTCTGTATAGTAAAATGAATTAATTCTGAAACTATTATTTATTTATGATTATGAATGCAGTGGCTAGGGTACATTCCATTGCTCTGTGTAAGGTGATAAGCAAATTCAGACTTAAGGTGGCAAAGAGCATAAAATACTTGAGGGAAACCAAAGTGTTTTCAAACACTTTATAAGCACTCATTTACATAGAAATAACTGATATGCAAATTGTAAATCATTCTTCTATATTTGCAAAAACAAGTACTTAGAAATATTTCTTTAGTTATGTTGGACTACTGTATATATTTTAAACATGTTGCATGTACACATACACAAATGTACACACACATGCACACATATGTACATACCTGTGTATATTAAGTGTTTGTGTTTTAGTGAGCTATAATTCTTATGAATCTTTTTGCAAATCTTTTTGCAAAGCCAAAAGAAAGGTTATTTTGTTGCATTTCATCAACAGCTATTTTATCATCTCCTTTCCAGGATGCTGATGTAACTACCATTTTATACCAAGTGATTGATTTTGTCTTTATGACAGTTGTGTGATTTTTTAATCTTTGTAATCATCTCTTGATATATTCACAGACAGAGTAATTTCCAAGATATTTAGAAAGAAGCAAACATGTTCTGTTTATTTTCAAATTTTATACCCAATGCATTGTCATTAGCACAAGATTTTAAAATACTTTTTACTTTTTTTCAAATGCATTAAACCCCTAAGTAAAACTAATTTCCTTTCAAATTGCTTAAAATTTGAAACCAATACGATTTTGTTGCATAGGAGGATCCTTCTCTCAGCTATTTTATGTGCTTTTGTTTCAAACAAGTGCTTCTTTTCTATCTAATGTTCAAATAACTATTTGCCAAATCTTTTTCAGTTTGTTTCATTGAATGATTCTGTTTCATTGAACAATTCTCAACGTCTTAAATCAATTTTATTTCCTTGAGTATGGTGTTTAGATAAAATTTGGTTTAGTCACCTAAACTACTTATTTTTTAATTAACAGAAGTTTTTATTATTGAAAATTATCTCTAAAGTATAAAATGCTATGTACATACTGATGGCACTTTAAAGAAAATAATGGAATCTATTTAGCTTCTGCCCATAATTTTCTTGGCAGCTATTTCAGAGGACAATAGTGATTTAAAATTTAATATTGTCTGGTATTTTGCAAAGTCCCAATTAGAACATTATAATTTATTCTATAATGAAATTGGTGTTGGAATAAAAATTCCTGGATTTAACAGAGTAAATCAATTGTATCTTGGTTTTAGGAAAGTTTCCTTAATGTGTTGTTTCATGCCATGACAATTGAAAATTGTCTTTATAAACAGTGTAAAGCACTGTAACTGAATTTTTTTTGTTTTACACATTTATTTGCAGTTGTGCTACAGCGTATGATTTGGTGGAGCATAAGTAGAGAGTAAACCTTTTATTTTATGCACATAGGCTCTTTGAATTGTATAAATAAGCATTTCTAAAACCCTGAGTTGACTCTGACAGACCTGGGATATTGATATAGTAGCCTGCCAGCCGTTTACAGTCATGCATAGCCTCTTGAACTCAATAGGAAATAATGAGGAAACAGTCATAAATACATTCAATTGATTATGCATTACTACTGATGCTTGTATTGCCTTTCATACTGGCCAGGCCTAGAGTTTTAATAGTTTCTTGCACTTGCTGATGGAAACATTAGATATGTACCATCAAGACAGAAATAACTTCTTTGTTTGATTTAGTGAAAATATTAAATCCTGTTAAAACTTGGTTTCCACAGTACTACCAGGCTTCCCTGGTGGCTCAGATGGTAAAGAGTCTGCCTGCAATGAGGGAGACCCAGGTTCAATCCCTGGATCGGGAAGATCCCCTGGAGAAGGAGATGGCAACCTACTCCAGTATTATTGCCTGGGAAATCCCATGGACAAAGGAGCCTGGCAGGCTGTATAGTCCATGTGGTCGCATAGCATCAGATACAACTGAGCGACTAATAGTTTCTTCTTTCTTCTACCATAATACTGGTTGCAGAGTCAGACACAACTGAAGTAACTGAGCACTCATGCACACACCACAGTACTAACATTGGACATTACATTGTGTCAGCTCATTCATATCCATAGGATTCAGTTAAATAAAACTGTTCATGAACTGGAATCATTCCTGGCCACCAATACCAGTTATATCCTGCCTACCCTCCATCCTTTATCACACCTCTTTCTGTTCACCCTACTATATTAGTCAAGGTCTAATTAAGAAGACAGAAACAGAAATGAAAACAGAGAGAGAACATTCGAACTTGGTTACACAAACCATGGAGGAATTGAGGAACTGAATGTGGGATATTTAGGACACCACAATAAGTGGTGGTGGAAACCACCACTGCCTCTTGGGTGAAGGGATAAGGGAAGAGTCAGCTAACATGGAAACCTAGGAATGGGGAGCATGGATAAGGAGCAGAAGAAGGGAAACATGAATACAGAGTCTGAGGGCAAAGAGACTCAAAAAAAGCACAATTGTTGTGGGCTTTTGGAAGGAAAATGGGGAGAGAACAAACAGACGAAAGTGAGCTTGAAGCTCTGGAGAAGTGAATAAGCCATGTTAATAATAATAATAACAATAATCATGGTGTGATGGTGAGATAATAGTAGCTAATATTGTGGAGCACTATTTTAGGCATTGTTCCAAGCACTTTAGATACTAGGTCTTTTTAATCCAACAATGTCCTGCTGAGTTAGGCATTATTACTATTTCCATTTTATAGATGAAGCAGGGGTACAGAAAGGCTGCTTAACTTGCCCAAAGTCTTACAGCCAAGACTCAAACCTAGGTAGTCTGATTCCACATATGGAATACTTAACCTCTACCCTATACTACCTCCCAAAGGAAAACTGTGCTGTTTCCCTCTTGGCCATTCCATTCCCTAGCCATCTGCACAAATGACCATGTCTTAAGCTAATTTGATGGAACTATTATAACTCTGGTAAGAAATAAACTCCTTTGCCCTTGGGATTTTCTAGAAAAGAATACTGGAGTGGGTTAAGAAATTAAAAAAAAAAAAAAGCTTTGGCAAGTATTGCAGCTTTTATTAAGACATTTTCTTTTTGGCCAAAGTAATCTTGAGAAAAAAGAACAAAGCTGAACGTACCAAACTGACTGATTAGGGACTATACTACAAAGCTATAGTAATCAAAACACTGTGGTGTGTCACAAAAAGAGACACAGAATGGTGGAACAGAATAGAGCGCCCCAAAATAAATCCAAGCACTTAGGATCAGTTGATCCATAATAGAGGAAGCAAGAATATACAATGGGGAAAAGACAGTCTCTTCAATACGTGATGCTGGGAAAACTGGACAGCCCAATGTTAAAGAAAGAGATTAGAACATTTTCTCATACCATACACAAAAACAAATTAAAAATGGATTAAAGACCTAAATGTAAGACTGGAAAACATAAAACCCTCTTGAGGAAAACATAGATAGGCGATCTTTAACATAAATCAGGAATATTATTTGAATCTGTCTCCTCGGGCAAAGGAAACAAAAGCAAAAATAAACAAAGGGGGCATAATTAAACTTAAAAGCTTTTGCACAACAAATGAAACCATTAACAAAATGAAAAGACAGTCTACTGAATGGGATAGAATATATGCAATAATATCACTGACAAGAGATTAATATACGAAATAACAGCCCATACAACTGAATATTAAAAAACAAACACCCAGAGTAAAAAAAAAAAAAAACACCGAAGATCTGAATAGACATTTTTCCAAAGAATACATAGAGATGACCAACAGGCAAATGAAAAGATGGTCAAACAGCACTAATCATCAGGGAAATGCAAATCAAAACCACAAATAAATATCACCTCACACATATCAGAATGAATATCATTAAAAAAAAAAACACACAAAATTTTGGCAAGACTATGGAGAAGGGAACTCTTGAACACCATTGGTGGGAATGTAGATTGGTGCAGCCACTGTGGAAAACAGTATGGAGGTTTCTCAAAAAAACTAATAGAACTACCATCAGTTCAGTTCAGTTCAGTCGCTCAGTCGTGTCCGACTCTTTGTGACCCCATGAATCACAGCACGCCAGGCCTCCCTGTCCATCACCAACTCCTGGAGTTCACTCAGCCTCACATCCATTGAGTCAGTGATGCCATCCAGCCATCTCATCCTCTGTTGTCCCCTTCTCCTCCTGCGCCCAATCCCTCCCAGCATCAGAGTCTTTTCCAAGGAGTCAACTCTTCACATGAGGTGGCCAAAGTACTGGAGTTTCAGCTTTAGCATCATATGATCCAGAAATTCTTCTTCTGGGTCTATAGCCAAAGAAAATAAAAACACTAATTTGAAAACATACATATATATCAATGTTCATGCTAGTAGTTTTTTAGAAGAGTCCAAGATATGGAGCAACCTGAAGTGTTCATCAATAGATGAATGGATAAAGAAGATGTGGGCTATATACATACATACATACATATATATACATACATATATATACATACATATATATATATATATAAATGGAATTTTTCTCAGCAATAAAAGAACAAAATAATACCATTTACATTAAAATGAGTGGAACTAGAGGTTATTATTCTTAGTGAAATAAATCAGAGAAAGACATATAGCACTTATATGTAGAATCTAAAAGATAAAACTAATGAACAAATAAAACAGAAACAGACTCACAGATATAGAGAACAAACTAGTGGTTAGCAGTGGGGAGAAGGAAGAGTAGAGGGACATGATAGATTGTAGAAACTACCATGTATAAAATAAATAAGCTACAAGGATATATTGTACAGTTCAGGGAATATAGTAAATATTTTATACTAGTTTTAAACAAAATCACTGCAGATGGTGACTGCAGCCATGAAATTAAAAGACGCTTACTCCTTGGAAGAAAAGTTATGACCAACCTAGATAGTATATTCAAAAGCAGAGACATTACTTTGCTGACTAAGGTCCATCTAGTCAAGGCTATGGTTTTTCCAGTAGTCATGTATGGATTTGAGAGTTGGACTGTGAAGAAGGCTGAGCGCCGAAGAATTGATGCTTTTGAAGTGTGGTGTTGGAGAAGACTCTTGAGAGTCCCTTGGACTGCAAGGAGATCCAAGCAGTCCATTCTGAAGGAGATCAGCCCTGGGATTTCTTTGGAGGCAATGATGCTAAAGCTGAAACTCCAGTACTTTGGCCACCTCATGCGAAGAGTTGACTCATTGGAATAGACTCTGATGCTGGGAGGGATTGAGGGCAGGAGAAGAAGGGGACGACCAAGGATGAGATGGCTGGATGGCATCACTGACTTGATGGACGTGAGTCTGAGTGAACTCCGGGAGTTGGTGATGGACAGGGAGGCCTGGCGTGCTGCGATTCATGGGGTCGCAAAGAGTTGGACATGACTGAGCGACTGAACTGAACTGAACTGATGCAGATACATTCTCTCTTTTGACCCAAATAGGACACTTACTGTTCTGCACCTTGTGTTTTGCCATTTAAATCTATCTTAAAGATCCTTATTTTAAACAGGTGACTAGTTCCAATTGCACAAATGTACTATAATGTGTTTACCAACACTGCTTTCAGTTAATTTAATTCATTTGCTATTATAAAAACATACTGTGTTTTTATGCATGTCATTTTATATATAAAAAGTACTAGAAGTAGAATTTCTGTTCTGAAATATCTGTGCATTTTTAATTTTGATAAATATTGACAATATTTGTCAAATATTGTTAAATTGTCATCAGTAGAAATTAGATGAGTTTGGATGTATCACCAATGTATGAGAGTGCCTCAAGCACTTGCAAACATAGGGTGTTATCAAACTTATTGAATTCTGCCAATCTGATAGACTCAAAATGCAATAATACTGTATTTTTGTTTTGCATTTTACTTATGATTTATGAGAGGGGGAATTTTTCATATGTTCCAAGGTCAATGATATTTTATTATTTATAAACCATATTATTTATCACCTTAGATTGTGCATCCTTTATTATAGATTTTTAGGGTACTCTTTGTATAATTAAGGAAAAAGTGAAAGTGAAGTTGCTCAGTTGTGTCCGACTCTGCAGCCCATGGACTGTAGCCTACCAGGCTCCTCAGTCCATGGGATTCTCCAGGCAAGAGTACTGGAGTGGGTTGCCATTTCCTTCTTGAGGGTATCTTCCCGACCCAGGTATCAAACCCAGGTCTTCTGCATTGTACGCAGACACTTTTATGGTCTGAGCCACCAGGGAAGTCAGGAAACCAGTCATTAGTCATTTATTTGAAGTTTGATTTGCAAATACTCTTTCTATTTTCTTTTCTTTTGTGTTTTTATTTTAAATTTTTTAATACAAATGTATTTATTGTAATTGGAGGTTAATTACTTTACAATACTGTATTGGTTTTGCCATACATCAACATGAATCCACCACGGGTGTACACGTGTTCCCCATCCTGAACCCTCCTCCCACCTCCCTCCCCATACCATCCCTCTGGGCCATCCCAGTGCACCAGCCCCAAGCATCCTGCATCCTGCATCAAACCTGGACTGGTGTTTCATTTCATATATGATATTATACATGTTTCAATGCCATTCTCCCAAGTCATCCCACCCTTGCCCTCTCCCACAGAGTCCAAAAGACTGTTCCTATACATCTGTGTCTCTTTTGCTGTCTCGCATAGAGGGTTATCATTACCATCTTTCTAAATTCCATATATATGCATTAGTATACTGTATTGGTGTTTTTCTTTCTGGCTTACTTCACTCTGTATAATAGGCTCCAGTTTCATCCACCTCATTAGAACTGATTCAAATGTATTCTTTTTAATGGCTGAGTAATACTCCATTGTGTACATGTACCACAGCTTTCTTATCCATTCTTCTGCTGATGGGCGTCTAGGTTGCTTCCATGTCTTTTGTGTTTTTAATGGGGTCCATGTGTATGTGTGTCTGTGCATAATAGGTTTTTTTTAATGTTCTATGTGGTTTAAATACCCATACTGGGAAAAACAGGCTATGCTTACTAATCAAGAAATCTTACTATAATCTTACTAATCAAGAAAGTTTCAAAATTGGCTGGCTCATTTTCAGTGTAGTTGGGAAGGTTCTAGTGTTATGTTTTAGTTTAATCAAAACTACTTTTATCCTTTATTTCAAAATTTCTATTCTGGATTTTTAATTCTAAAAATGCTTTTATGTAAGCATTCATTGTATGCTTGGAAAAGTGTGTCATATAAAGTGTGTAAAAATATTTTTTCTTGTTAATGTAGTATATTCACATAGAAGAAAAAAACAGAATAAAAAGAAACAAGAAAACCTTTCAGCATAATTTTTTTGTTCTGATGCTTCTGATTTGTAGAAACAAATTGGAAGCCTTTATCCAAGATAGTTTATACAAAGTTATCAGATTTTTTGATTCTGATGCTATCATTAATCTTAATGATCAAGTCATGACATTTGTTAGGTAGCTGTATGTATCTAAGCATTTGTGTTCAGTTCCATCCAACTCTTTTCGACCGTATGGACTGTAGCCTGCCAGGCTCCTCTGTCCATGAGATTCTCCAGGCAAGAATACAGAAGTGGGTTGCCATTCCCTTTTCCAGAGGATCATCCAACCCAGGGATCAAACCTAGGTCTCCTGCATTGCAGGCAGATTCTTTACCACTGAGATACCTGGAAAGCTATATGTATCTATAGGAATGTAAAATAAGACCTTACTATTTAGCACTGATTGAGATCACCTGTGTCTTTCCATTCTGGCCAAACATGAATATTTTAAAAAGTCATTGATGTTACATAAAGTGCTTTCTTATTATTAATATACCAGATCTATTTGATAACTGATAACAAATGATTTAAATGTTTGTTAATTGTTAGCACAAATAATTTCATTGTGTTCCAAAGCATTTTCTTAGTGTCAAGTTAAATCTCTGTCTAGTTTATGTCCATGATGTCACACATATCTCCTGTGAATATTCCTTTATTCACTCTGTATGATAAGCTACATGATTTTATTGAGCAGTTATTATATAGGCACTGTTCTAAGGGCTGGAGATGCAGCTCCATTGAGGAGCATATATTCTGGCTTATTTAATGAAATTGCCTTTTTTTTTAATCATCATTACACTCAAGTTCCACTCTGTATATAATACTGTCTGTATTCCTCTCTTACCTCTTATTATCCTATCAGCTTCTGAAAAACAGGTATGCTCCATTTTACCATGTAACTCATTTGATTTGAATTTGTACCTTATTACATCCAAATTCTTCTTTGAGACTTTCAAGATTAGAAATATCAAATACTACTTCCCTTTGTATCTATTGAGATGATTTTCCTATGACTCCTCAACATATTTGCTCTTGCAGTAATATCTTCAGCACAGCACACTTCAAAATCATTCTTCCTCATGTTGTTCAATCAACTCATGTTGTTGTTCTCACCTCATCTGTTTTCTCCATCCTTCAAGGCTAGCATGTAGCTGAGTGAGAAATGCATATAATGACATATCTGGATTCTTGTCCCAGATCTTAGCAGCTCTGAATAACTGTGTGACCTTGAGCAGGTTAATGAGATAAAGCATTTAGAATATTTCCTGGCACACAGAAGACACTACTTTTTTTCTCTCCAGTCTCACTCCACATAGTTTTCCTCGAAGACTTTACTGAATACACACTTGTCTGAACTAAGCTCTCTTTCCTCTTAACTGCAAATATTCCCTATGTCACACAAACCAAGACTATTTTATGATGATGTTATTTGTAATTTTTTCTCCCTAAGTAGATTATAAACGTCTTTTTTAAAAGTATTTTTCTGATGTGGGCCATTTTTAAAGTCTTCATTGAATTTGCTACAATGTTGCTTCTGTTTTGTGTTTTGACTTTCTGGCTGCAAGGCATATGGGATCTTAGCTCCCCAATCAGGGATTGAACATGTACCCCCTGCATTGAAAGGCCAAGTTCTAACCATTAGATTGCCAGAGTTGTTCCTAAATTATAAACATCTCAAAGTGAAACTTTTCTCCTTGTGCATCCACTACCCCCTTCCCCAAAGCACGTGAGGTTATGAGGCAGTCAGTATTTTGGTGGTTATTTTGTCTATATGTGAAAATAGGCTAGAAGTGTCAAACTTTTTCTACTGGTAAGATACAACCCTAGGAACATATATAATTTGAGGACCTTTTACATCTCTTTTCATCCTGTTGTCCCTGATAATGTCTATTGGTCTACAGATGACTGGATACACAAATTTATCAAGAACCATTTCATGACTCACAAAAATCTTTGTTATTCAAAATAATTTTTCAATACCTCTTAACTGGTGTTAGGATTATAGAGGGAAATGGAACAAAAACTGTAAAGATTTAAAATATTGTAGGATAGAGGGACCAGTGAATTAGCATATTTAATTATAGATTTTGAATGACTTCAAAGGAAGCTCAGTTTTTTTCAAGGGATTAAGCCAGGAACTGGGCCCTTATTACAGGAGGCCACTTGGGCCTCCATTTAGCCAGTTTCTGGCACATTCGTTGACAGGAATAATTTAATGACTGTGAATAATCACCAAGTGTAGGAAATAAGGTCCTCTTTGAATCATAAAGCTTTTAAACATGAAAAATATTATGCATTTGTTTGAGAACGGTGAAATGTGTGAACTAATTTTGTATTGTCCTACCAATTATGAATGTGTTATTTCTGGCAAGCAGGTCTCTTTAAAATTGCATATGCTCAGTTCCTTGCCAGGGAGGTGAGAGAAAAACACTGTCAGCGTCTTTATACCCAGCTGGGGCCAGGTGTTGTTCATTAACATGTAAATAGTGCAATTACTGCCAATTAATATTTTTTAAAACATTAAAGTTGATCAGAACAGTTATAGCACCGATAAAATTTTTTAAAATGCATGCATCTTAGTGCATAGGTTCATGGAAGGCATATAATATATAATTTGTACTTTTATTTACATAGAGCATCAAGTTGCTATTCCTTTGCAGAATTTCATGTATGTGATTAGAATGGAAAGTAAAAAGTACATTGGCTGGTTACTGACCATAGCCAAATAGTGCGATTTTATTCTAGTTTACAATTGATTGTCAGGTTACAGTGGCTTATCCTTCAAAATATTTATTCAGTTCCTACCATGTATAAGGAATTGCATTAAGTGCTAGGCATTCAGTGATAAACAAGACATAAATGGTCTGTGCTCCATGGACTTTATAGTCTAGTTGGTCTCCACAAATAAACACAGAGTAAACATACAAATAAACAAACAAATCAATGCCACTATTAGCACTCATTTGAAACAAGAGGGTGCCATTTGAAAACATTATGGATTGGGGTAGACACAGTTTGGATAGAGTTAGGAAACTATATGTGAATAAGTAACATTTTAGCTGAAATTCAAAATGTGAGCTGGTGATATCATAGTGAAAAGAATGAAGAAGAGTATGTTAGCAACAGAGAACAGTGCTTAGGAAGACCTTGAAGCAGGAAAGAGTTTGATGTTGTCAAAGAACTGACAAAAGGGATGAATATCCACTTCAAGATAGTGGTTGCCTCTGGGGAACAAGGGAGCAGGATAGAATTTAGCTTCAAGAGTAACTGTAATGTTTTAATTCTTTAATAAGAGATGTGAAGCAAATATGATAAAAAGGTAACATTTGTTAATTTCCCATGGTGGATTTATAGATGTTTGTTATATTACTGTCAGTACTTTTCTATATTATTGAAATACCTGATCACCAAAGAGAAAAAAGCTAATGAGAAGAGATGAAGTTGAAAATTTCTTTCACTAGCATACACTGGGTTTAATTTGGTATAAAGTAGAGTCAAAACTTTTCATGTATTTTTGCCTCAATCTAGTCTTTAGAAAAATACTCTTTATGTGCTTGAGGTAGTCTTAGCTGCTACTGATACTTAAGCAAACTCTATTACTTGTAGATAAGTTGTGATGTCAATAGATATAACATGGCAACAAGCACATCTTTCTGCTGCACCCCACCCTTAGGTCCAATCATTTGTTTTTTGTTTTTGTTTTATTTTTTGTCTGCACTGGGCCTTTGTTGCTGTGTGGTGACTTTTTCTAATCACAGCGAGTGGTGGCTACGCTTCATTGTGGTGCTTGGGCTTCCCATTACTGTGGCTTCTCATGTTATGGGCTCTAGTCTGACGGGCTTCAGTATTGTGGCAAATGGGGGCTTAGTTGCCTGGCCACATGTGGGATCTACCCAGACCCAGTATAGAATCCATGTCCCCTGCACTGACAGGCAGATTCTTAACCACTGGACCACCAGGGGAGTCCTCAAAAATTTATTTTTATAGATATAAGACCACTTGGAGCTAACACAGAAGGACTTAAACAGTGGGACTTTTTGCAGGTAACTAAATCCCTTTAATGAGAACAACCATTAATAAATAAGCCCATCCTACATCAATTAGTATTATCATCTAGCTAACTGTTATAGTGCTAAGACTTTAATTATATTCCCAGGGAAAAATAAGTCATGCCACCCTCTCTGAAAACTAAAATCAAGTAAATAAGGTACCCTTGAAAGTAAGTTCTTAAATTGTGGTATTTTAAGCCCTGTGCCTTATCAAGGTAATTTTATACCTGGATTGATAAATCTCTAGGAATACCTAGTGAATGAAAAAAAAAGTTGGAGAGAAAAACATTCTTATAAATTGTTTTGGGAAGCCCCCCCAAAACTATATGAGATGGAAAACCAGCCAGAAAATAGTCATCTGGAGATTGCTCTTATTAATCTATTCGTGTGACTGAGGACAGGGAGCCAGACATTCCAGTTTAGTCACATTAGGACTAAATTTCAGTTCAACAAGTTTTTGAGTCATTACCATATGCAAGGAACTTTATAGGCTGAAACTGAGTAAAAAAACTGAGTAAGATACAGCTTGAATACACAAGGAGTTTATGGTCTACCTGTGGAGGTGAAATACAAACTCTACCTTATTTAGGAACAGAAGTAAGAATGGGAGTGGGGGACATGCTAAGGTGGCCAGAGAATGGGAAATAACTCCATTTCTTTCAATTCCTAGATAAAATGGTTCCAGTTGGACTGATGCCCCTTATTCTTACCACATTTTCATGGAAGGCAAGCTAGTAGAAATCTAGAAATATTCATTGTAGTTTAAATGGCTGTTTTAAATACCAAAGTAAAATTAATGATGTAAGATTATCTTTCACAACCCAGGGAAACTGTATTTTTCTTCATAAAAAGTCCATTTATAACAATGAATGTCAAGGTCCCATAAGCATTAATATAAATCTTACAGTTGTGGTTTAAATAACTGAGAGTGTATTTGGTACTCCAGAATATAGAGCTTTATGCATTATATTTCATAAAGTTTCAAGCAGAAATTTTATTCTGCTTGACAAAGTGTATCTTCTGTATTTAGTATAACAGTGAGCTCTTCCCAACAGAGTACAACATTCTTGACTAATGTTTGATGCTGGTCCCAAGACAGTGGTACTCAAGGTACTTGTCTTAGAAAGAAGAAAACAGAAAGATTAGCTTATGCTTTAAGGTTGGGAAGACCTGATTTTATAAATTGACTTGGATGGAAAAGTGCATAAAGTATAATGCCAAAGTCATTGAGGTCTGTTGTCTGTTCCAAAATAGTGATCCCTGGTGGAAAGGCAGTGTAGTGCATATTGCTATGTGCTGCAGAATGAAAATCTGTTATATCACCGTTCATAAGCAGGACCTGCTGAACTGAATAAGCACAGATGTACTTCAAATTAATATTTAATCTGATACCAGAAGCACTTAAAGGAGTTAGGGATATGAGTTCCTCATAAGAAATGACTTCTTTCTCACAGAGAGCAATTATGGTACCAGAGATAACACAAATAAGATTCTCCTTAGGCTTAAAGAGTAAATCTAGAGGTGATAGTGTGTCATTGTCTCTAGTTTGAATTTTCTACAAATTTCTTTAAAGAAGAAAAAGAATTATTTTTTAATGTCATGGCATGGATCTAAAGCTAATAAAGGGACTTTGATTAAGAGACTATCTCAGTCCTTGAGAGTAGATGAGAGTGACTTTTCATTGACATCATTAGAATATTATTAGAATAAAATTGAACCAAGTAACCCTTATTAATCTTTAAAAGGAAAGTGCCATAATCAGGTTACAATTCTAATTTATTTTTGTTGCTTTTTGAGGCCAACTTTAGAAAATAAATCCCCCAAATAACTTTGAGTCCAGAACCATCTCATGCCTTTCATTTTAAACTCAATTTTCTTCCATGATTTTAGCATCTTATTACCTATTAACTACTCAGAAACTACCATGTTATGTTAAAGTGACATTTCATATTTTTGATTGTAAAAGGAACAACTGAACCTACTATTTCAAATAGGTTTAAAACAAAAGACATTTTGCAAATAGTATAGGTATTAACTGGAACACATTGTATGACACTGTAGGCAATACTACACTTTACTGACTGTCATGTTTGCTTTTATTTTTGCCGAGCTTTATGGTTTTATTAACACAAACAAAATGTGCCACAAGCTGTCTATTCCTTTTCTTCCCTGCATAACCTGGCATTGGTATTGATAATTCTGATGCCCAAGTGGGCTGCTCTATCCACAAGGGTTTTGCAGTTCTTGGAGAGGACTTTGTGAGCAATCTCAGCACAGTAAGATTTGTTGCACATCAGCAGCACTTCAAGCTCCTCGATGTTGTGAACCAGAAAATTCCAGAAGCCACTGGGCAGCATGTGCTTTGTTTCCTTGCTGCTCCTGTAACTGATGTTGGGCATCCAGATTTGACCTTTGAGTCTGCTGTGCACCCTGCTGTCAGTGCCTCTGGTTTCCACCAGTTCCACTTAATTTTGACATGTCATTCTGACTGGTGCTGGATGGACGCCTTGGTCCTCTTTTTGACAATCTTGGGCTTCACAGGGGATCTGAGGGCAGCCAAGATGCCAAGTAGGAGATGGCCCCCACCTCCATAGGCAGTGCTGTCGGGTTTAAAGTATTAGCTCCTTCTGAAGGACAGTTAGCTTTTATATGATCAAAATGACAAGTGCGTGTTGTATTGAGGTAACTACTTTTAGATGATGGGTCGGTCTTATACATGGTGTCAATGAGAAGCTATGTATATCTTTCTGTGTTAGAGGGGATAAAAAAAAAACAAAAAGATGTTCCTTCCCAACCATTCATTAAATGATTATTGAAATGTATTATTTATTTATGTATTTGCTGAGCACCAATGATAGCCAGACCCTAGATGTACAACATTGAGTAATGCTGCTTATGGGGCTTGTATTCTAGTGGGAAAAAGAGGAACACATCCAAAAAACAAGGGAAATTTTTAAAATTAAAGATATAAGTATTATGAAAGAAATAAACAAGATGTGATGAGGCAATGGTATGGTAGGGAGAAGCTTTCAAGCATAGACATAGGACTTGTGGTGGGAAGAGCTGGCTCCATCTAGGGGCTGCGTTAGAAGACCAGTGTGCCAAAAACATACTGAATTAGGTGGAGAACAGCTCAACAGGAAACGAAAAGCTAAACACAGGTCAAGTCACAAGGGTTTGGAAGCTATGATGATGAATTTAAACATCTTTCTAACTGCAGTAGAAAGCCTTTGAAGAAATTTAAGCAAGGGAAGGGAATATCCAGGGCTGTTTATTGTAAAAGAAATAGATTGAAAGGGATAAGATCAGAAGTGGAGGACTAGGAAGGAGATTATTGCAGTTATTCAGGTAAGAGATGATAATAGCTTGCAATGGGAAACAAAGAGAAGTAGATAGGTTCAAGATATATTTCTGAAGGAAGTCACTAGAATTTGGTGATGAAGTGGGTGTCACAGGTATGGGAAAAAGTGAAATCTCTAATAACTCCATTTTCTTGTTTGAGCAACCGAGTACCTTGTGGTGTTACCTAGGTAAGAAAGGAAAAGAGTGTGGTGAGATTAAGGGACTCAATAGTTGTATTTTAGGGGGACTTCCCTGGCAGTCCAGTGATTAAGACTCCAAGCTACCACTGCAGGGGGCACGGGCTCAATCCATGGTTGGGGAACTAAGATTCTGCATGCTGCACAGTGTGGCCAAAAAACAAAATAAAACCAACCAGACTTATATTTTAGAGATGTTAAATGCATATTTATGAGATACCAATATTGTGTCTTGAGTTTTAGCTGGGTACCCAAACTTAGGCTCCAGGAGCTCTTGAGTTATCCTTCAACTAACTGAGAGAAGTCAGCAAACAGCCACATTTAGAGTCATTATGTCTTGATGATCATCTCTGAATACCCACCCCTTTGGATTCAGGCATTGAAGGCTCTTATCAAAATATCAGCACCACCTCCATGGTAGTTCATCATTCCAATTGCAGTCTCGTGGCACTGACTTGCGAGAATGCACCACAGGATGAATGAGTTTTGTTGGGATACATGAGAGTTTTTTAAAAGGGATTCAATTATAGTTTTATTTAAGAATGTATATTTGGGTGGGATTCTGTAGCCAGAGGGGGAAGGGCCACTTGGGAGGAAAAGATGAAGCTGTAAAGAAAAGGGGGTTTTAAATAAAGAGGGAAGAAGAAAGTGTTCTAAATGAAACTTTGAGTCATTTCACAACTTTGCATAGAACCAACCTAGACAGCATATCAAAAAGCAATGACATTACTTTGCCAACAAAGGTCCGTCTAGTCAAAGCTATGGTTTTTCCAATAGTCAGGAATGGATGTGAGAATTGGACCATAAAGAAGGGTGAGTGCCAAAGAATGGATGCTTTGGAATTGAACTGTGGTGCTGGAGAAGACTCTTGAGAGTCCCTTGGACAGCAAGGAGATCAAACCAGTCAATCCTAAAGGAAATCAACCCTGAATATTCATTGGAAGGACTGATGAAGCTAAAGCTCCAGTATTTTGGCTACCTGACAAGAATAGCCGACTCATTGGAAAAGACCCTGATGTTGGGGAAAATTGAGGGTAGGAGGAGAAGGGGATAACAGAGGATGAGATGGTTGGATGGCATCACTGACTCAATGAGTTTGAGCAACCTCTGGGAGATAGTAAAGGACAGGGAAGCCTGACATGCTGCAGTCTTAGTGACTGAATAACAATAATACCTCACTTCTAAATGTTTATATGTAAATTATTCCAAATTCCTCTTTATTAATAAGATTGCAAAATTTAGTGAGCACTTACCCTTTGTCAGTCAGTTCTAAGTACATGAACTAACTCATTTAATTCTATCCAGAAATCTATGGGTTATTTGTTAATTGACCACTTTTACAGATGAGGAAACTGGCCCAGAGAGGTTTCAGTTCAGTTCAGTCGCTCAGTCGTGCCCGACTCTTTGCAACCCCATGAATCGCAGCACGCCAGGCCTCCCTGTCCATCACCAACTCCCGGAGTTCACTCAGACTCACGTCCATCAAGTCAGTGATGCCATCCAGCCATCTCATCCTCGGTCGTCCCCTTCTCCTCCTGCCCTCAATCCCTCCCAGCATCAGAGTCTTTTCCAATGAGTCAACTCTTCACATGAGGTGGCCAAAGTACTGGAGTTTCAGCTTTAGCATCATTCCCTCCAAAGAAATCCCAGGACTGATCTCCTTCAGAATGGACTGGTTAGATCTCCTTGCAGTCCAAGGGACTCTCAAGATTCTTCTCCAACACCACACTTCAAAAGCATCAATTCTTTGATGCTCAGCCTTCTTCACAGTCCAACTCTCACATCCATACATGACTACTGGAAAAACCATAGCCTTGACTAGATGGACCTTAGTCGGCAAAGTAATGTCTCTGCTTTTGAATATGCTATCTAGATCATAACTTTTCTTCCAAGGAGTAAGCGTCTTTTAATTTCATGGCTGCAGTCACCATCTGCAGTGATTTTGGAGCCCAATAAAATAAAGTCTGACACTGCTTCCGCTGTTTCCCCATCAATTTCCCATGGAGTGATGGGACCGGATGCCATGATCTTCGTTTTCTGAATGTTGAGCTTGAAGCCAACTTTTTCACTCTCCTCTTTCACTTTCATCAAGAGGCTTTTTAGTGCCTCTTCACCTTCTGCCATAAGCGTGGTGTCATCTACATATCTGAGGTTATTGATATTTCTCCCAGCAATCTTGATTCTAGCTTGTGTTTCTTCCAGCCCAGCATTTCTCATGATGTACTCTGCATATAAGTTAAATGAGCAGGGTGACAATATACAGCCTTGACGTACTCCTTTTCCTATTTGGAACCAGTCTGTTGTTCCATGTCCAGTTCTAACTGTTGCTTCCTGGCCTGCATACAGATTTCTCAAGAGGCAGGTTAGGTGGTCTGGTATTCCCATCTCTTTCAGAGAGCTTTAGCAATGCCTAAATTAACAGAGATATTAAGTGGTGTGCTAGGATTAAAACCTGCATAGTTTCCAGAACCTCTGATCTTAACACTACACTATCCATTTAAGTTTACATGTAATATCAACATGAGTGCCACTGACATCTTAATATTGTTTTTTTATTCTGTAAGCATCATAGATTTTATGGCATGGAAAATAATTGTGATGATGGTTCTGTAACATGATGGTGTCTGCTTCCTGGTCTACATATATTGTGACTTTTATTTTACTTTACTTCATTTTTTGTTTTATTCTCATAGCTCTTAGCTCTTTGCCCTTTAAAAACAATGACAAGAGCAGTATTCACTGGTCATGATAGAAACCACCACCCAATTCTCCAATACTGTTACCCTGACCATAATTTATTGATGAAGTCTGCCATCTCAAACTCTTTACCCATATTTCCTCCCATGGGGAAGAAGATGATAAAATTACTTTCTTGCATGGCACATTTAATTCCAGAAACTTGTATCTAACTAGTATTGTGGTAAACAACTTCAACAGCTGTGCCAGATTCCAAGCCATTTTACCCTGTAGAGAAAAATGAAGTTTGCTAATTGGCTAATCTATATATTATAATATTTGTCTATGTAATAGGATAGTTTTAAGTTAGTTTAGCCATTAGTTAAACTCTTGTTTAGAACACAGTCTGTTTTCAAACTAACATTTAAGAAAGGCCCAAGTGTAACAAAAAGCTTGATGGAGGTCTGTTTTGTTTGTTTGTTTTTTTATTTTTTGGCCATGCTGCATGGCACCTGGGATCCTAGTTTCCACACCAGGGACACAACCCATGCCCTCTACATTGGAAGCATGAGTGGAATCTTAATCACTGGACCACAAGGAAAGTCCCCTGAGATTTTTAAAATGCGACAAAAATGATCTTTTGTTGAGTTTGAAGTTATGTGTTAATGACTGGCTGTTTTTTAACCTCAGAATACTTAAAACTTATTGAAACTTTGTTGTAATCTATTAATTTTCAATTTACTAATTTGAAAGTGTTTTGCATTTTTAAAATGGTATTTAAAACCTCTTTTAAATATTTTCCCCCTTATGCCTGGTTCCCATCTGTCCCTGTGCATATGGTCTTGCCCTTTTTCTTTTGCAATTAATTTCTCTTTTAACAAATATGTTCCCAATTTTTATAGAAAATATGAAGCAATATTTGTTCTTATCCTGTGGCTGAGAAATGGCACAGACATATGACTCTAAAAAGTTTTATTACTGAGAAGGTCTGTCTCTTTGAACCTACAGATGAATCTTTGTAAAAATTATGAGAAATTTTTCCTCTTTTGATCATCTTCAATAATACTTCAGTGGAAGGTCAGCTTAGAGGTAATTCCTCTGTCACCAACGTGGTTTTTTTAATGCCCTGACCAAATAATAGATAAATCTATAAAACAAAGTGGACTACAGTTACTAGAAGGTTGCAGGTTATCAAGACTCTGGAAGTCTACTTACAGAATACTTAGCACACAATTTTTTATTCAGCATTGAATAGGAAAAGAAAATTTTCTCAAAGAAAAAAATGTATAAGGAAAAGTGTTGAGGAAAGAAGGGAATATGGGATTTAGGGAGGTGGAAAATCAGATTACTTGAGTTATTGAAATGATTGAGCCTGGCAAGTTTCTAGAAATACTCTGTTTCCCTCTTGAGACAATTCAGTCCTCCCAAAGATATGTCAAGTATTTACCAGAGAGACGAAATACTGTACTATCTGAAAGAAATAAAATCCTTGCCTGGATCTATCCTTCATAGGGAGGCTAACATTCCCCTGAAGGCTCACTATCACCTCTGGAGACACAGTGTGGTGTGTCTAGGGGCCTGGGGTGGTGTATTTTACAAACACCTATACACACAGACACACAACACTAAAATAAGATAGAGGAATAATGACTCTACTTACTGCTAGCTTCTAGCTGAAGTGTGCCAATCCCATTGCTCTCATAATAGAGAAAGTTAATATATCCTGTCAGGGCCACATGACATGAATAGTAAAATGCTGTGAAGTGACTGCATATAGAAGAGTCAGGAAATCCACTTTGATCTACATTTTTGATGTTTGATAATTACACTTATTATCGGGTCCTTTATGCTCTTTTTCTTTGACACAAGATCCATTATCAGTGACAGCATGAGTGTGAGTATGGGTTTGATTTGAAAAACTACTTAAGATGAGGTAATGGAAAAAAAGCTTTTTTTTTTGTTGTTCCACACATATTAAGAGAATGGGAGAAAATTAAGTCTCATCATACAATGGCTCACTTGAATTATTTCTCTTTTATGTGTGGTATTGTTTAGGCACCTTATGAAGTTAGTTTCTTAGGAATTTGTCTCCTAATGAAATATTTGGTACACATAGGCTGTGATTTGCTTTGATATTTTCACTCTGTGACAAAGCATTGAGTGAATAGATAAAGAAATGATGGCCACAAAGAATAGGACAGGTCATGTAGCCAACCTTTGTAGCTTCAGAAATTATTCTAAGTAGAATTTAAAAGCAAATGTGGATCAGACTGAAAACACAAACTCATAGCTGGACAGATAATTGGCAAATTCATTAATTAAGATTCTTTCTGTATCTGTTAACTTACTTTAAATAACACAAATTACCTTCATACAAGTCATTACTGGCAATTAATATGTGATAATGTATTTGAACTTTCCTGCTTGCCTATATTTCACAACAAGGGCCAAGGCTAATTTAGCATTTTAAAGTGGAAACTTGAACATTAACATATTAGTATTCATCACAGTAGAAGCCTAGGTAAAATGCTGGTTGATTCATTTATTTCTTGTTTGTCTCTGTTACTAGCATCACTTACTGTTTGATCTTTGGTTTTAAGTATTATATGTATAAATAAAAATGAGATAAATAATATTAATACATATGGCATCATTGTCTCAATGGACATGAGTTTGAACAAACTCTGGGAGAGAATGAAGGACAGGGAAGACTGGCATGCTGCAGTCCATGTGGTCACGAAGAGTTGGACCCGTCTTAGCAACTGAACAACAACAACAATAATAGTAATACAGAGTTGAAGAATAAAATTATAAAACTCTTTCAGCCAAAACCAAATGCTATTCCTAGAGTGTGGCTTTTGAGTTGTTCTTTGCTGCATAGAAGAGAAAATAAACTTGTCTTTAATCAAGTTAAGTTATATTTAATTGGGGGCCACTAATAGTGATAGTCTTTAATGTTCCTCTTTTCCATTAACTATACTTTTTTTTTTTAATTTTAGTTTTTTATTTTTTAAATTTTAAAATCTTTAATTCTTACATGCATTCCCAAACATGAACCCCCCTCCCACCTCCCTCCCCATAACATCTTTCTGGGTCATCCCCATGCACCAGCCCCAAGCATGCTGCATCCTGCGTCAGACATAGACTGGCGATTCAATTCACATGATAGTATACATGTTAGAATGTCATTCTCCCAAATCATCCCACCCTCTCCCTCTGCCTCTGAGTCCAAAAGTCCGTTATACACATCTGTGTCTCTTTCCCTGTCTTGCATACAGGGTCGTCATTGCCATCTTCCTAAATTCCATATATATGTGTTAGTATACTGTATTGGTGTTTTTCTTTCTGGCTTACTTCACTCTGTATAATCGGCTCCAGTTTCATCCATCTCATCAGAACTGATTCAAATGAATTCTTTTTAACGGCTGAGTAATACTCCATTGTGTATATGTACCACAGCTTTCTTATCCATTCATCTGCTGATGGACATCTAGGTTGTTTCCATGTCCTGGCTATTATAAACAGTGCTGCGATGAACATTGGGGTACATGTGTCTCTTTCAATTCTGGTTTCCTCGGTGTGTATGCCCAGAAGTGGGATTGCTGGGTCATAAGGTAGTTCTATTTGCAATTTTTTAAGGAATCTCCACACTGTTCTCCATAGTGGCTGTACTAGTTTGCATTCCCACCAACAGTGTAGGAGGGTTCCCTTTTCTCCACACCCTCTCCAGCATTTATTGCTTGCAGATTTTTGGATCGCAGCCATTCTGACTGGTGTGAAGTGGTACCTCATTGTGGTTTTGATTTGCATTTCTCTAATAATGAGTGATGTTGAGCATCTTTTCATGTGTTTGTTAGCCATCCGTATGTCTTCTTTGGAGAAATGTCTATTTAGTTCTTTGGCCCATTTTTTGATTGGGTCGTTTATTTTTCTGGAATTGAGCTGCATAAGTTGCTTGTATATTTTTGAGATTAGTTGTTTGTCAGTTGCTTCATTTGCTATGATTTTCTCCCATTCAGAAGGCTGTCTTTTCACCTTGCTTATATTTTCCTTTGTTGTGCAGAAGCTTTTAATTTTAATTAGATCCCATTTGTTTATTTTTGCTTTTATTTCCAGAATTGTGGGAGGTGGATCATAGAGGATCCTGCTGTGATTTATGTCTGAGAGTGTTTTGCCTATGTTCTCCTCTAGGAGTTTTATAGTTTCTGATCTTACATTTAGATCTTTAATCCATTTTGAGTTTATTTTTGTGTGCGGTGTTAGAAAGTGATCTAGTTTCATTCTTTTACAAGTGGTTGACCAGTTTTCCCAGCACCACTTGTTAAAGAGATTGTCTTTACTCCATTGTATATTCTTGCCTCCTTTGTCAAAGATAAGGTGTCCATATGTGTGTGGATTTATCTCTGGGCTTTCTATTTTGTTCCACTGATCTATATACTTTTTTCATATATGTTCTCAATAAAAAGTTCCTGGAAAAGTAGTATTCCTCACAGCTTTTGGAGAAAATGACATTGTATTTGGAAATGGTTTATGAAGTAGTTTTTGTAGTCCCTGGATTTCTCTGAGTGACTATCCAATGATCTGATGAAAGCATTTTATAAAGTGTAAAACACCCTGCAGTTGTCATCAGGTGTTAGGAAAAATAGAATATGAGAAGGTATGACAAAGTACAACCACAGACTTTCCAAATGAAAGCCTTAGCCAAATTTGCACTATATTTGTGCTACCTTAAAATTGCCACTCTACTTGTTCCTATTCAAGTGCATGTATGTTTAGATTCCAGGTTCTTATTTCATTGCTTTCATTTAGTACATCTTTAGGGGACTGGGAAGAGGTTTAAGTAGTTTTAATTGGAAATTTGTAAAATCATATTAAAAACTTGTGGGGAATGAAAAATAATTTTCCCACTACCCTTTTAGTTTCATGGCTGAGACCCCCCATAATACAAGACAGATTAACAGGAGAAAAACGAACAAAAGTTCAATAACATGCATCAGTCACTCAGTTGTGTCTGACTCTTTGAGATCCCATGGACTATAGCACACCAGGCCTGCCTGTCCATCACCAACTCCTGGAGCCTGCCCAAACTCATGTCCATTGAGTCAGTGATGCCATCCAACCATCTCATCCACTGTCGTCCCCTTCTCCTCCTGCTTTCAATCTTTCCCAGCATCAGGGAAATAATATGAATACCTTGGGAGATACCCTAGAAAACTGAGTAACCTCCCCAAATGGCCCAAACTATCAGCTTAAATAAATACCATCTCCAACTAAAGACTAGAAGATGGTGGGGATGGGGAGGGTGGCAGTTATGACAGGTGACCAGGAAAATCACAGTAATCCAGGGTAATGCTGTTATGCAGATTTAAACCATTACCTTCACCACTGGTAAAAGAATTTCTAGAAATTTACAGTCATTCTTCCTCCCTCATCCAGAGTGGGAGATACCCTTACAAGCGGAGATTTTCCACATAAATGTAAATATCTCTTACAAAAGGATAACTTCTACCTGGTTTAAATTTCTCTAGTGTAGTTGGATGCTGTTATTTCAATATGATCTCCAGGGAAAAGAGAGAGCCTATTGGGAAGTGCTGAGCCTCCAATACCATTTTGATAGAGGCTGACCCTGGTACTGAACTGTGAATATCCAGCTATATCAAGAGGATTACTAAAGGCAGGGCCTGAAGTCAAAGGATTAAAAGAAATTGGAAAGAAGCCCCAAACAAACAATCTGATCTCAAATCTGCTTATAGTCAATAACATCAAGAATTACAAGAGGATAAGTTTTCCGAAAGTAAAATCCTTTAAGTGAATTAATTCCATATGGTGAAAGTATACACGAAATGTTTATAGAGAGACATTAATTGTTAGTAAGATTATACTTCCCAGACAGTTTCAAAGAATATTAATTTCAATGCCTGATCAATACCATTAGCTGATGACCTCAGATATTTCCGAGGTTGCAACTAATATGCATCTGCTTTTGTATAGAAGTGTTAACAATTAGCACGGTAATGAAATGCTGTGTAACATTTTAAAATTGAAAGTTGTGTTGGGTGAGCAATAACATGTTTGTTTAAATGATAGAGTAGGGTATTGAATGCAATTACTAATGTTTTCAATGGACACTAAGAAGTAAGTATAGAATTTCTGTGATTATAGAACTATTGTTTAGTTGCTAAGTTGTGGTCTGACTCTTTTGCGACCCCATGGACTGTAGCCCGCCAGGCTCCTCTGTCCATGGGATTCTCCAGGCAAAAATACTGGAGTGGGTTGCCATGTCCTCCTACAGGGGATTTTCAAGACCCAGGGATTGAACTCATGTCTCCTTCATTGGCAGGTGGATTCTTTACTATCGAGCCATCAGGGAAGCCTCTATAGAACTATTAACCTCTTTCAACTTGAGATTTGTTTGTCTCATTTTCATAGTGAGTTACATTAGTTTTTAAGAATAGAAAATCATTTCTGCATCCATATTTGCTTTGAGTTGTTGTTACACCATGTTCATTCCTTTGCTTTGTCTTTCTGACTTGATTTTTACATTATTATGGATAAGAAGAGGAAGGGCTAGCATTGTATAATAACTTGCTTTGTCCATACAAATAGTGTTTAGCCATAAAAAACTAGCAAGTTGTTTAACCATGGTAATATTGTGTTTCATATTAAAAGTCAGCTATAGGAGCACCAGGCTTCTACCAGTTTTTCATTTCTGTTTTGTAACATTTATATATATATTTCTTTTAAGCTCTTTCATTTGGATACAGTTGATTTCCAGAATGTTCAATTTGTGGGAAGTGTTCACTTAAGAATTTCCTGAGTGTTTGAGAAAATAATTTGAATGTTGACTGATGGTCCGCTAAATTCTTTGAAGTTGACCCCATAGTCCTCCTGCATACCATAAACCTAAATTGATGTGTGTAGGTTTTAGGGGGAGTCATCTGTACAAAAAAAATACTTTATTTTGCAGTACTATTTATTACAAGTTCATTTTCAATCATGCGGTTAAAATATAATTTAACAGACCACTGATTATGTATATACACTCACCAGAGCATATATGTTGCATACGGAAGAGATATGTCTGAAAACTCACTGGCAAAAGCGAATACCTTTTTATTAATTTGTTTTCCTGTATAAATATCAGCTACTTCTGACTTCAAAACTTCAGAGTTAAGGTAGAAAATATAGAGCAGTTTTCTTTCCCTGCTTCTAAATAAGATAATAACATAATGAATATAGATTATGCTTTATAGTAAGCATTCTTGCAATGTACATTTTCCAGCTTTACCTGGAAATGCCCTAGCACATTTAAATATATGTATATTATTTTTTATATTCAAGAGTAACATTGGTCTATTACACTAATAATACATGAGCTATATATAATTTCTACTTGAGATAAGTGTATTTTTAGTATGAAGCGCCTATAAGATGTCCCAAATATTCCTTGACTAGAGTAGACATAGTTGAGCAAGATACAATATCTGTGAATAATATGAACTTTAACATACTTGGTTGTTTTTTTTTTTGATGACAAGATAGAGTCATTATATAGAAAGACTGGGTTGCAGATCTGGTCCTCGTGGGGAGGTACTATCCTGTAACGCTTGTTGTCGTTGTTCAGTTACTCAGTTGTGTCTGACTCTTTGCAACACTACTGGACTCCAGTACGGCAGGCTTCCCTGTCCTTCACTGTCTCGCAGAGTTTGCTCACTATCTGGTACCACCATGAGATATAGTTTACCATGATCTGGTACCTGAAGTCTGTTTTGTTTTTTTACAGCATCTGGAGTTATTTGGCCAGCAGGAGTCTGCCTTTCCTTAACCAAACTCAGAAGATACTGATGTATAAAACCAGTAGGTACATTGATCTTCTTAAAACATGAAATATAGCTATTAAGTAGGTTAAAATATTCTTGTCAGTCATCCAAGCATTAATTTCCTTTGGGAAGCTACATGGGAAATAAAATGATAACCTGAAGGCTTCTTATGTAGGGGTAGAAAAAATCTTCCTTCTTCCCTTTTAGGTTGTTTGGCTGGTCTAATAATTAAATTGACCCAAGATAGATTACCAGGAGAAAAACAAATTTCATATATAGAGGAGCCCATTAAAATACTCAGATACCATCTTGAGCTATGGAGAAGGGGTAAAGATCTAGGACCTCAGAGGGAAGGAAAGCAGTTCACAGGAAGATGAGAAGAGCAAATGTTTGGCAAACAAATGTTTGGCAAACAAATGTTTGCCTTGCCATACAGATAAGTCATGTGATGTAAAATGTTCTCTCTGGTAGTAGTTCTTTTTCCAGACCAGGTCTCCTATATCAATTCTCCTAGGCAATTAGCTGTTTTGTAGTTGTTTGGCCCCTGAGTCATGTCTGACTCTTTGCTACCCCCAGCCTGCCAGAGTCCTCTATCCATGGGGTTCTCCAGGCAAGGATACTGGAGTTGTTTGCCATTTCCTTCTCCAGGGGGATCTTCCTGACCAAGGGATAGAACCTGCATCTCCTACATTGTCAGGGCACCAGGGAATCCTCTAGACAGTTAAGGGGGAACTAAAAGGCTTTTCTCGAGTCTGCTGATTTTAATTGCCTTTATCTCAAAACAGTACACATGTGAAAGTATTATATTTTGGGGTGCTGTGTTCTGCTCCCCCTCACTTGACAACAATGGACATGAGAGGAAAAAGGAGTTAGTTTGGAAGATCAAGCTCTCAATATGCCAGTATTGAGGCAGGACTTACTGTTGCCTCTCTGAGATTGGTATGGGATAGACCATACCAGATGCTTAGGTTCTTGAATCAGGGAACCTCTTTAACTAGACAACATGGTTAAGGGGGACAATGATGAATTTTTTCTCTGATAATGTCCTCAGAATATTAGAAGGATCACATAAGTGTCACAGGAGCCCTTTCTCTGTGGGTGCTGGGCAGCTTTCAAACAAAAGGTAAGATGAACTAAGCAAATAACCCTAAACTAAGTGTTATCTATGAAGGGACTAATGAGAATGAGTCATGTTCTTTACTTGCACATCCTCACTTTTTATTTCAATGATTGTGATTTTCACATTAGCATTTCCATTAGTCTTTTAAAATCGTTTCTGTTTCTCTGCTGAGATTTCCTTTCTTTCCATTTATAATAAGCATATCTTCCTTCATATTCATGACCATAGTTACAATAGCTACTTTGAAATCCCTGTATACTAATTCCAGCATCTGGATTATCTTGGAATGAGTTTCTGTAAGGTCATCTTTTCTTTTGAGAATGGGTCACTTTTTCCTATTTTATCATATTATTAATATTGGACTATATCTTGGACATTGTGATTGTTATATTGTGGGGACTTTGGTTTCTGTTATGTTCCCCTAAAGAATTTTGATTTTCTCATTCCATTTTATCTCTAGTAAACAATTCATTGTTTTTTAACTCAGTCAACAAACTCTGCCTCTTGGGTTGCAACTCAAATCTCAGTTCAGTTCCTTTATTCTTAGCTGGAGTCTGCCCTACACATGCGTGGTTCCAGCATCAGCCAGAGATGGGGGCAAAGTTTATATGAAGAATGTGGATTGTAGCCTCTCTATATATTTGTCTCCTTTTGGAAGTTCCTTCTTTACTTTTCACTGTCATTGCCTGAACTCTGTCTTCTGGTCCTTTAACTCGTGCAGCTCTGACCATTCCCTACACTCAATTAAAAAAAATTAGGAATGGAAACTCACTCACACCTTCTCTTCTTCCAAGTTTTTATTCCGCACCAGAATCTGCTTGCTTTTTTTACTCTCCAGTGCCTAAGGTCATTTTTTTAAATTGAACTTTGTCCAGTGAATATTATCTGCAGGAGGGCAAGGTACAGTAGAAGTTTACTCAGCTATAAGGTTCTCTCTGGGCTTCCCTGGTGGCTCAGATGGTAAAGAAGCTGCCTGCAATGCAGGACTCTCATAAGATACTTTGAAAAGTTTAATTTGCTAAATAAACCTAGTAATAGCAATTCCACCTCTGTTTCTTTAGTGACTACTGTGTATAAAAGCATGTGCTGATTGCTGGGGTTTATACAAATGAATGAGATTCAATTGTGTCTTCAAGGTGATAGCAATCTAGTTTTGAAAATAGACATATGAACAGCCAAAATGTATGTCAATTTAGAGGTAAAGTTAATGATAATGCTACAGAATTGTTTAATGTGTTATCAGAGTGCCAATGGGAAGGCAACTGATTATGACAAAGAGGAACAGAGAAAGATGTCTTAGAGATGATGACATATGAACTGGATCATGAATGTTAAAAAGAATTTCAACTATTAGCTAGAAGAAAGAGAATGGATTCTAAAGTGAAGGAAAAGCATGGATGTTGTCATGAGTATAGTCTTTTACCTTCTGAGTATGCCAAGTAATTCATTGTGGTTTAATAGAAAGTATGGTATATGACCATGGGAGGGTAAGAGTTAAGGAATGAAAATAGAATGAGACTGAAAGAGTGATTCACATTTAGATTACGAAGGGCCTGAAAAAAGTGAAAATGTTAGTTGCTCAGTGGTGTCTGACTCTTTGTGACCCCATGGACTACAGCATACCAGGCTCCTCTGTCCATGGGATTTTCCAGGCAAGAATACTGGAGTGGGCTGCCATTCCCTTCACCATGGGGTCTTCCTAACCCAGGGATCGAAGCTGGGTCTCCTGCATTGCAGGCAAATTCTTTACCACTGAGCCAGCA
Organism: Ovis canadensis; assembly: GCF_042477335.2. Classification (NCBI taxonomy): domain Eukaryota; kingdom Metazoa; phylum Chordata; class Mammalia; order Artiodactyla; family Bovidae; genus Ovis; species Ovis canadensis. Next base: position 110,466,471 of record NC_091727.1, on the reverse strand, counting down.
GGGAAACCCCCAGGAAGGACCTAGTACATGTCACTCTAAGGATTTTGCAGAGAGTATGATAGCCAATGGGTGAAAGATTTTGACCAGAACAGCATGGTGTGTTAGCTAAGATAATACCAGCTTCTGTTACAAACTAATCTAAAAATGTACAGGGACTCAAAAATAGTAATGTATTTCTTGTTCATCTAAATGCAACTTGATAATTCCTCATTTGTAGGCAATTTTCCCAGGTTTGACTCAGGTCCCAGGCTCTTTCCACTCTTTGGCTCCACATTCTTTTCCAGGTGGCTTGAAAAGTTACCATATTTGTCTACGTTAAACTAGAGGAAGGGAGAGGAGCAGATAAGATCATGAATGAGAGTTTCTTATGAATCAGACCTGGAAACGGTCCTCAACACTTTTGTTCTAGACTCAGTCATATATCTGTGTATGTTAGTCATTTGGTCGTGTCTGACTCTACGGTCCCATGAACTGTAGCCCGCCAGGCTCCTCTGGCCATGGAATTCTCCAGGCAAGAATACTGGAGTGGGTTGCTATTTCCTCCTCCAGGGTCATATGGACCTATCTGTAAGAAAGGCTGAAAAATGTGATCTAACTGTGTTCCTTAGAAGACGGAAAAGATGGTGAACAGCCAGGTAGTCTATGTCCTGCACAGTCAGATTCAGTTTTCAGAAAGCGTATTCTCCTGGCATTGTTACTGCTGGATTGGGGAGGGGGCAGATACTAAAGACAGGCTGTTGTAATAGTTCAGAGGAGACATAATGAGGCCCCTCAGGCAATGCCTAAGGCAGTTGCTGCAGGGGTAAAACAGGGATAGATTGCAGAGGCAGGATTGGGTGACTGAGATTTGGGGGCTGGGAAGGTTGGTGACATGATCAACTAGATGAACGATGAATTCTCTTTCATGTCAATAATGCCCATCCAAAAGTAAAAGGTTGCTTTCTTTGACTCATAACTATTGACTGCTTAATTGATTGGTGCCCTTTACTAAGAAGTATAGACACATAGGGTATTTCCCCAATGGCTCAGTGGTAAAGAATCCGCTCACAATGCAGGAGACGCAAGTTTGATGCCTGGGTCAGGAAGATCCCCTGGAGGAAGGCCTGGCAACTCACCAGTATTCTTGCCTAGAAATTCCCATGGACAGAGTAGCCTGGCAGACTATAGTCCATGGGGTTACAAGAGTCAGAAACAACTGAAGCAACTGAGTGTGCACACACAGAGAGAAGTAGGCAAATAGAGTAGAAATATTTGATAGAGCCCTTTCCCTCAAGGAGTTTTTCATTTATCTGGGGAGGGAGAATATACCATCAGACAAATTTGAGAATTTTTTGTGTATCTGTAACATAAATGAATTCATAGTAAATTGAATCCAAAGTGCTAGAGATACGCAAGGGAGAGTTATGATCAAGGATGCTTGGGATTATTTGAACTAAGTTTGGGGTTTAGATTTTATTCCTTCATTTAACAAGCATGTATTAAATGTATGGTGTGCCTGATAACCATAGTATCTAGCTCAATTCAAAGTGTTCAATTAATATTTTTATTGAATTAAATATTAGCTGATTAATGAGACAAATAAAACGCAATTCTTGCTTTTGCAGAACTATCTGAAATACGTAATATGTTCAATAGGTTTAACAGACAGGTAAATCAACTTGTACAATAAAGTGTAACATGTGCTAGGATAGAATGGTCCCATCAGGGCACAAAGGAAGGAGTGTTCAGGAAAGTGTTTGTAAAGGAGGAAACGCTTGAGTTTGTCTTGAAATAAGAGTGCAGGTGAACACATAAACCAAAGATAAAAGATGAGAGAAGAAATGTCTTTTCAGTTCAGAGGCAAAGAAAGAAAAATAAGTAGACACAAGGTGTAGTGTTACTGGAGGGTGAAGACTGGGTTGTGTTAATATCTGTACCCCCTCGCCTACCATAGTCCTTAGCCCTTCACAGATGCTCAGAAATGTTGCATTCTATCCCTGTATGCATTTCCATAGTCCTTACTAGAATGTTTAGTTTACTCCTCTCCAACTTCAGACATGAAAGAAAGTAATTAACAGAGGTGGTAAAATAATGATTTTTCCATCAGTAGTTGAAGGCGCTGCTTGTCCCTATTGGTGACCTCACTTTGCATTCCCCTAAGGCTACAAAGTCATTTGCCGGTATATGTGATTGCTTTAAATCACAGTTGCAAACCATCACTGATATAAGCCATCTGGGTCCCAATTTCTGTTCAAAGGGAGATGCCTAACTGAAATAATAGTGTCACCAAATACCATCTTGAATTCAAAATCAGATTGAGGCAACAAATAAATTTTTATGTGATGTGAATCACCAACAGTTTGAGTTTCTCTTACCATAGCAGAACTATATTTCTTAAAAGCTAACAACCATATTTTCTGAGTGAAATTTACTGTTTGAAGTATATAAGTATACTTTGCTCCTTGAAGGACAATAATTTTAACCTGAAATATTTCAGAGTAGGATAATAAGTTAAGAAATGAACACTTGGGCAAGGAGTCTGGAAATGTAATTTTATTTCATTGGAATTTTGGTATCCTCATTTGTGTGTTTATGCATATAATAAATATCTATCGTAACTTAGACACATTAATTGAATTTTCCATGAGCTCATTTCCTACTCTACATGGGCAGAATTGATACTGTTTTAAAATGAAGCATGCCTAAAGCTTCATTGGTGTTTTCCTACTAGTAAATAACTTACATTAGTAAAAATAGAATAAGGTGAATATTTGATGTCAGACAGACTCAAGTTCAGTTCCCAAGTTTGCCACTTAACAAACAAGGTAGCCTTTCTGAGCCTTGGTTTCTTCATCCGTGTTCATTTGGGCTGCTATATCAGAATTCCATGGACTGGGTGGCTTATAAACAACAGAAATTGATTTCTCACAGTTTCAGAGGCTGGGAAGTCCAAGATCAAGAAAGCAGCAGGACCAGTGTCTGGTGAGAACCCCTTTCCTGATTCATAGATCGCTGTCTTTGTACTGTGTCCTCTCATGGTGGAGGAGACCAGGGGCTGTGTGGGTTCTTTCTTTAAGGGCACTAATCCCTCTCATGCGGGCTCCACTCATGACCTAAGCACCCCCCAAAGACCCTACCTGCTAATACCATCACATTGGGGCTTAGGTCTCAACGTATGAATTTTGAGGGGACAGAACATTCTTTCTATATAGCTGTTTGTAAGTAACAGCTACCCTCTTGCAGGTTTTTTTGAGGCTTAGAGATTATGTTGTGGAAATGACCAAGTTTGACATGTTCAAAGATTGCAAACTTCTGTTGCCACCAATGTTGTTGTCTGCATCTTTCAATCAAATACATTCTTTCTGGGGGAGGAAGAAAGTGTGTTTGGAACTGTCCTCTGCATATAACACTTTTAAAACTTTTCCTCCTTCGCAGCAAGATACTATGTGCAATGCAGGCATATACAACCCCAGTATATACCATAAGAGTGAAAGTAAAGCCTTCAGAGCTCCAGCTTCCATCCAAGTCCCTCAGACATGTTCCTGAAACACAGTTAGAAAATCATTCCTTCAGTGGCACACATTAAAAAGACTGGGGACACTTAAGACATAGCATTAAGAACAATAGCTTTCCCTGGCACAGTGTTAAAGAATCTGCCTGCCAGTGCAGGAGACTCAAGAGATGCAGGTTCAATCTCTGGGTTGGGAAGATTGTCTGGAGGAGGAAATGGGCAACCCATTCCAATATTCTTGCCTGGGAAATCCCATGGACACAAGAGCCCGATGGGGTCCATGTGGTCGCTAAGGGTCAGACACAACTGAGCGACTGAGCATGCACGCATGCAGGAAAGATAGCAAGATGTTTAGGAAAACGCTGTAGAGTTTCTGGTAGTTCCCTGTGTAAAATATTTATTCTATGATTGGTATGATAAAAATCACTGCAGTGGGGACCTACAACAAAATTGTGCACTTTGCTTTTCAAAAAGAAACAAATGGAAGTGGGTATCCTTTGAAGAGAGAAGTATAAACTTTTCATAGTTTTCTTTCTTACAGTCTTGCCAAGGAGATTCGCTACAACCTGTGCCCACAGTTATTAGAGGAAGGGACTAATTAATTCCCTCAGTAATATAAGGCTACTACTGAACCAAATGTTCTTTTGTTTTTATTTTTAATGTGAATATAAGTAACAGCCCTTCCTCGAGATACTTCATTACAATCCATTGGAAAATGACTGTAAAATATGGGTTGTTAAGAATAACACTCTCTACAGTCATTTTCCAGAAAGCTTTTAATAAGTCTGTAGATTTTCAGTATACTCAATGATCCATAGTGTCCCCAGTGTAGATTGTTACTCCCCGGGGTGGCACACTCGTGTGTAGCATGCGGTCTCCAGACTGTTATACAGTGACCCTGCCAAAATCCACATTTTTTAATGAAGATGAACTGTTTGGGTAATTTTCAATGGTAGCTAATTAAAAGTAGAATTTTCACTTTAAAATTTTTACAAAATCTTTAGGAATTGCATTCAAATAAAGCTACAGCTACATAGATTGTATTACAACTACATAGATTCTTGAATTTCAAGGGCTTCTCTGTAGGTAGATAGAGGAGCAGAAATGCAGCTATCAACAAAATTCTAACCAGATTAGGTACTATCTATGACTTTAAATGTAAAATTTGTAATAATCTTCCTAGAGGTGATTGAGCTGAACATAATTTACTCACAATGACAAATGAAACTCCTTCTTTTACTTTTTTATGATTTAAAATATATTGGAAATATAAATGCATCCCTTTGACTTGTAAGCTGAAGTACCTTTAGAATATTGAAAAACCAGGGCAGCATTTCTTTCAGTCCTTAAAAGCAAATTTTCACGATAGTTCCACTCATTGGAACAAAAGTAGTTTGCAGTTTAAGAGAACAATTAAATAATCCTGGGAGCAAACTCCACTTTGTGACGTGGATTCACTGAGTATTGAAAACCGAACCAGTTTAACAGGGGTCAGCAAGCTATAGCCAGTGGGCCAAATCTGGCCTACTGCCTGTTTTTGTAAATGAAGTTTAATTGGATCACAGCCATGTCCATTCATTATGTATGGGTTGCTTTGGCCAGAGACCATAAGACCTGCAAAGCCCAAAATATTTTTGATCTGGTCCTTCACAGAAAAGTTCTGCTGACATATACAATATTAAGTTATTTCAGGTAAATATTAAGTTCTAATTTAATATTTCAATATTTCAGTATTAAATTATATGATTATATAAGCAAATTCATAAATATAGTGAAGAATATTCTACACCACTTTTCAAAAAGGTATTGGAAAGTAAAGAGAACATTTTAACCTCCCTGTTGTACAACCTTAATCTACCCAGACATAAACATTGTGGCGGTGGTTTAGGCACTCAGTCATGTCTGACTCTTTGCAACCCCATGGACTGTAGCCCTCCAGGCTTCTCTGTCCATGTCATTTCCCAGACAAGAATAGTGGAGTAGGTTGCCGTTTCCTTCTCCAGGGGATCTTCCCAACCCAGGGAGGGGACCCTCACCTCTTACATCTCCTACATTGCAGGCAGATTATAAGGGGCTACCAGGGAAGCCCATAAAATCACTGCTGCTGCTAAGTCGCTTCAGTCGTGTCCAACTCTGTGTGACCCCATAGATGGAAGCCCACCAAGCTCCCCCGTCCCTGGGATTCTCCAGGCAAGAACACTGGAGTGGGCTGCCATGTCCTTCTCCAATGCATGAAAGTGAAAAGTGAAAGTGAAGTCGCTCAGTCGTGTCTGACTCCTAGCGACCCCATGGACTGCAGCCCACCAGGCTCCTCCGTCCATGAGAATTTCCAGGCAAGAGTACTGGAGTGGGGTGCCATTAAATGACATCAAACAAACGCCAGTACTGATATGGAGCCATCCTACAGAGGGAGCTATTGTGACAGTCACAATCGGAGGGAGAAGCAAAAAGTCGGTTCTGGAATACAGGAGTTCCGCATCAGAAAGACAGGGATGCGCTTAGGAGAAGTGGTGCTCAGCCTTTATTTGCAGAACCCTTTCTTCAAACAAAATTTCCAGTGGAAGACCAAGGTATGAAAAACAAACAAGTGAAGGTGATGATGAAGCTGGGGAGGATGAATGTTACAGTTCTGCTTACTTGGATCCTTCTCTTCTGTCTGTCTCTTCCATGGAGAGGAACTAAGTATTTTTAATTAGCAGTATCTTACTAAAAGCAAATAAGAAAGCTTACTCGAAGAAATGGAGTATATGTGTCCAGCCCATCTAATTTCCAGCATGTCCTGATAGGTGTCTTATGCTTAGTTGCTGTCTCCCACTTATTTTGTCCTTTGTTTTCCTGTTATGAAATACTTGAGACATATTGGGGAAAGTTGTGTTTCATTTTTACTAATCAAATTTTGTAAAACTTTAAGCCTAATAGATTTGTCCATAAACAGAGATACAGTTTAGAATGCTTTTCAGCCAGTATTCATGGGGAAAAAAATATATTACTTCTTCGAGAGGAACAGCGTTTTTTGACATTCTGTTCATCATAATAGCCTTCCCCGGTGGCTCAGTCAGTAAAGAGTCTGTCTGCAATGCATGAGACTTGTTCAATCCCTGGATCGGGAAGATCCCCTGGAGAAGGAAACAGCAACCCACTCCAGTATTCTTGCCTGGAGAATTCCATGGACAGAGGAGCCTGGCAGGCTGCAGTCCATAGGGTTGCAGAGAGTCGGACACGACTGAAGCGACTTAGCACATATGCACGCACAGTAGCAACATTCATGCAGTACATGTGAAAGTTAACACCACATACTTACATTTTAAATATGATTTGAATTTAGCTATGAAACGTGACTCTCTGAATTAGGCTGAATTAATAGAGGCGGAAAATATTTCTGCCTATTTTCTTAAATATAAATATTTTCAATATAAATTTATTTAATTGGAGGTTAATTACTTTACAATATTGTATTGGGTTTGCCATACATCAACATGAATCCGCCACAGGTATACAAGTGTTCCCCATCCAGGGAAACTACAATTTCTTGTTTTAAAGCTGTTTTCTTAAGGAATCGTTACATTTTCATGGCTCACATCTTTGGATTCTGTTTTTACTTACAATTCTACATCGAGCTGTTTAGGCTCTTCTCTATTTCAAGCCATGTTTTGTCCCATTCATTTTGAAGATGTGGTCAGAGACCAGGGCAGGGAGTGGATAATGTTCAATCCAAACAACATGACTACACATAATTTAAAGCATTCACTGCATTTTAAACTGACATTTAAGGATTGCTCTGGACTAATTTGTCCTGCACTCTTCAGCCTACATATTTCTTCTGTGCATAATTCCTTCTTGAAGTTAATGGGAATTTGGCATGTGGCAGGAGTACATGTTTCATGAAATGGGAATCTGGGTCCTGTCATTTAATAAGAATGCTGCTTCTACCTTAATTGGTCTGTCTCCCTAATGTCTTTCACTATACTATAGCAGTGTAGGCGGACCTTCCATTCCAATGTGAAATGAAACTACTTTAAAATGCAAAGTATCTGTGGGTTACCATGTGCAGAAGACAAGTAATATGATCTATTGGACTAATGACAGAAGGATTTTGAAATGCTATGCTTACTGGACATAACATAAAAGTAAAAATTTCTATGTGCTACATTGTAAACATTTTCATTGTAACATATGTTTTCACTTATCCATATCAGTAAAACTTAGGAAAACCTCTCAATTATGCAGAGAGCTTCAAGACTAGGACTTTAAATCAAAGGGGAAGTAATGGCTTTTCTAGTTTTTCTTCAGTGCTGTGCACTCTGCCCTGAGTTTAGCTTTTATCTTGATATATATTTTTCTCTATAAATACATTTTCCATTATGCAGATAAGTATTTCTTATAGGTACAGTGAAATAACTTTTATCATCTAAAACATTTTCAATGAGTTATTAGTAATTTGCCAACATATTGAATAAACTATATAAGGGAATGCTATGCAGCTTAAAACAAGAAAAAAACAACAAGATTTCTGTGTTCTGATATGGAATGATCTCAAGATGGATATTTCAGTGAATAAAGCAAGATATAAATACGTATGTAGGGTGTACTATATTTACATACAGTAAGGGAGAAATAGTAATGTGTATTTGTACATTGTGCAGTGGCATGAAAAAACACTGGGGAGATGAATGATAAACTGGTAAAAATGGTTACTTGCAGGGGTTGGAGGAAGAATGAGGTTGATTGGGAAACAAGAGAAAATGAAACATCTCAGTGTATATCCTTGTATACAGGTTTAGTTTGTTGCTTTGTTTTTAGTTTTGAAATATGTTGCTTTAATGGAATAATAAGAAAAGGAATTTACCAGTAGCAATACATGAAATTCTTTGTACCTGTTGATTCTCCAGGAATACACAAGTTTACATGTTGGACCTAGATTTTTTTTTTTCCTTGACTCTGCCACTAATTAGCTATATGACCTTAAGCAACTCACTTCACTCATCTGGACTTAAATATTATAAAATTAGGAACTTAGAAGAGGTGGTTTCCAAGATTCACTTCAGCTCCAACACTCTATGAAATGCACATAGGTGACAGCATAATATGAGTATATATAAGTCAACTTCTTAAGGATTGAAGTGTGTGTGATTGATAAGAATATTTATTGCTGCTCTAGGGCATTCTGTTTTGGCTAATTTTTCTCCAGAAAAAGGAACAGTTAAGGTGAGTTTTCTTTCTCTGGCAGATAGATGCCTGTGTATAAATTACCTTTTGAAAACCCAAATTTACTGCTCTACTAAAGAGAATTTCTTTTAACTTTGGGTAAGAAGTTTATACAAATATTTTTTTAAGATACATAAGTGTGCTAACACAGATGAACTCAAAACATTGACTTTAATTGCTAATCAGTATTTTGATAAGCTTCTGAGTCTTTATTAAATATGTGTTCGTGTTTGATATCCATTCTGTTTAAGCTTCAATTATTTAATTACAGGTCTTGATATGAAACTAATCATGCATATATCCATACGAAGCTCGCATACTGACGGGATAAAATCATTAAACAGTCATTACTGTAAACTGACGATGGCCTGAAATTTTTGCAGTTAACGGGGGAGTTGATGCTTGATGAACAATCCAATTAAAACTGGCAACAAAAGACCTAAAATGTCAGCCAAATTGCTTTTTAATAGTCAATGCAGCCGTCACAAAACATAAACATTAAAGTCCCCATAGAAGCATAAAGCTTCATGGTGAAACAATTCTAGAAAATGAATAATAATTACAGCATCTTGAGGATTCTTTTAATAGATGTGCACTCATTAAAAATATTTTGTTGGTTAGAATCACATGATAAAATATATTTCGCTGAAGACTTCCTTATATTTGTTATAGTAATCCTTTTATTTAATGTTAGATAGGTATGATTTCTATTATTTAAAAAGCATGTCACTAACCTGGAAAACAAAGCTCTGAAAAAATACACAATATGACCTGCTAACATATTTACGTCTCAAAGTATAAAAAAATAATGAATCCTCAGTTACACTGAAGTTCTGGTGAAAAGGCAAGGAAGCCAGTTTAATTTCCACAAGTAAACTGAAAGCAGTAGCCAACATTTAGACTTTTCAGGCTCTGGGTCAATACTGCATATGTGAGTGGTTTAATCACCTAGATGTTTCCTCCTATACAGCAGTTTGATTTTTAGCTGAGGATACAAATCCAAATATTTTAATGACTTTTTCACCTCTCATTCAGTTGTTTCACACATGGAGGCCAAAGTCTTAGATTGCTATGAAAGATTGTTTTGTGTGTTATGAGTCATTCAGTTTCTCCCTCTGTTATTACTGCCATGTTTTTCAATAAGCCAAGAAAGAAATTGTGAGGATTTTATCTTTGTGGCATTATAACACAGGAGAAAATATCAAATGGCTCCTAGGGGAAATGTTTAAAACATCAGGGCTTTAATAATATATTCATTTATTTTTTCAATAAACATTTGCTGAACACTTATTATGTGTCAACACGGTGTTGACCATGCTGGGAATCTGGAACTGAGTAAGATTTGGATACATCCTAAGCTTTCTATTGAGTTGAAGGTTAAATATATAAACAATCAGCTGTAATACAAAGGAGAAATATATAAAGAATTCAAATCAGGAAAATAAAAAAACATCATCTCTCAGATTCATATGTGAGTTAGAGATTCTTAGCTTACCATATATTTTTTGAAAATATTTTGTAGCGTATATGTACACAGTAGAGCCATCAAACAGATGGCACCCTAATACATTTATGTATTAGAATATCTGTCAATTAAATATTGCCTTCCTCTACAATCATGAAGTATAATTTTACGTGCTATGAAGGGTAAATTGGCATTCACACTTCTCCAGCTGTGGTTTCTCTGTTTTATTCTTTGAGGAAGTTAGTGCTGTGTTTTCAGAGCAACAATTTTTTTCTTTTTTAAAAATCCCTCAAAGGAGTGATAGACACATTGGGACTTCAAACTCTATTAGCTGAAACAGTGAGGAGAAAATCCTATGGGAATATAAATGAAACTTTAATGGTACCATCTAACAAAATACTAAATGACCCAACTATCCATAAAAAATTGCTTATCTTTTAACTTTTTTCTTGATGTAATGATGACTAAAAGATGGAGGGAGAATTCTAATATGTAGGCTATATCTCTAAACCACCATCTCAGCCTGTGGGAAGATGAAAATGCCTTGGCCTGTATCTTACACATAATCAGATTAAATGATGTCAGCAATTTGATTAAATGTTGGCTTGAATAGACCAAATCAGCCAGCTCTTTTGCCACTGTATGGACCACAAAATAATATATATAATATAATTTTCTGCCCCTAAATTAATATTTTAACATTCAGACATTTAAAAGAGAACAATAAAGTTTTCAGTGTAAAAAAGAATAGATAATAGATAATAGATTAAAATTCTTATGATCTTATGTCAAATGCTTTGTGTTTTGTATTTGCCAATGTCCATTAAAACTAAATAATATCTCTCACATATTTAGCAAAGAATCAAGTGTTTGTTATGTCCTAGGCATTGTTATGGGCACCAAGGATTCAAGAATGTGTAGGACGTAGACTTCACCTTCAATTAACTCATTGCCTAGCTGAAGAAACTCACAGAAGGTAATAATTATAATAATCTGAGATCTCTGATAAATGACTGGAATAGATTATGTGAGAAGAACACGAAAGGGAATGGATGAAGGCACCATGGAAGAGGTAACATTGCCTAAAATACTTGTATTCATCCTTTAAGAGCCAGCTTCATTAAGAAAGGTGAAAGACAATGACTTCAAAGCAAAGGAAGCATGAACAAAATTGTAAAGACATGGAAGAGTGTGGCCTATGTGAAGTGGTGGAGTAGGAGATAAAGCTCCCAGCTCTACTAAAGATTTTGCACTATGGCTTATAGGCAATGATTACTGTGTTAATCGCAACTAAGAAAACAATTGTGGAATCATTCATTTTGATTATTCATTGTTATAGTTAAGGAGCCTTCCCCAGTCACTTCAATATTCTGGCCTGGAGAATTCCATGGACAGTATAGCCCATGGAGTTGCAAAGAGTCAGACACGACTGAGCAATGTTCATGTTCACGTCCAATTGGCTCAGCAGTAAAAGAATCCACCTGTAATGCAGGAGACACAGGTTCAGTCCCTGGGTTGGAATGATCCCCTAGAGGAGGGCATGGTTAGCCACTCCAGTATCCTTGCCTGGAGAATCCCCATGGGCAGGGGAGTCTAGCAGGCTACAGTCCATGTGGCCACAAAGAGTGGAACGTGATTGAGCGACTGAGCATGCACTCAGGCATATGTAATTCCAGAGATACCAGATATTTTTATTTTGATAAGAATCAAATATCTGAATTCCCTGGTATTATCTATACTCAATGTATCCTGCATTACCAGGAATATATTTAGTCAGGTAAAGATTTGCTAAGATGATTTCTTAATAAAGTATGATTAACATTTTTCCCATAAAAGCTTCAATAAAACCAGAATCATGTCTATATAAAACCCTCAAATTTTAAATATAATATTCAAGTATTTTTTTTTAATTTTAGTTTTTTATTTTTTAAATTTTAAAATCTTTAATTCTTACATGCATTCCCAAACATGAACCCCCCTCCCACCTCCCTCCCCATAACAACTTTCTGGGTCATCCCCATGCACCAGCCCCAAGCATGCTGCATCCTGCGTCAGACATAGACTGGCGATTCAATTCACATGATAGTATACATGTTAGAATGTCATTCTCCCAAATCATCCCACCCTCTCCCTCTGCCTCTGAGTCCAAAAGTCCGTTATACACATCTGTGTCTCTTTCCCTGTCTTGCATACAGGGTCGTCATTGCCATCTAACTCCTAAAAGAGGTCAATGAAATTGCCCCATATAATTAATACCTAACTGAAGAATTGCCAGAAAATACATTTGTATTATCCACAATTATTTTAATGTTAAAACCAATAACATGGAGACTTTTGGCATCATAAATTACTTTTGAGCAACTTAATGATTTAATGGGCAATGCAGTATGTAGATCAGTGACTTTCAATTTAATTTTCTCAAAATTTCTCATGATAATATCTTTTATATTATAATAGACAAAAGTTTCAGGAAAATCTTCCTTCCTTCACTGAACAAATTCTTACTTTCAGTAAAAAAATGAAATCATGAAGCTAATGCTCTATGATGTATTCTGTTCTATTTCATTCTTTAAATGCTGGTCGAAGTCAATCTCACAACTGAAGTTTGAAAAACACTGTCATATACAAACTAGTTGCAGGAAAACTGGATCTGAAGTCAAAAGATTAAAAGTTAAAAGTTGACTTTAGTAATTTTCCTAGTTCTCTTCACTATTTCCTACCTCTGTGACCTTGGCAAAGTCAGTTAGCCTCTCCGTTTTAATGTACCAGGTGGGGATGATACCTTCCATGTCTATCTCACAGACTCCTATTTTAAGGAACAAATAAGATAATATATTTCAAAGTGCTTTGCCAACCATAAAACACTATGTAGGTATAAGGAGGTGATATCTATGAAATGAGACTATACTTCATTGTTGTATATTTCATGTGACTTTGGTGAACCTTTTAATACTTCAAATTCATTCTTGAAAAATAATTTCCTTGAGGTTATCTAGTCAAACCAGATATATATGAAAATAAGATTGACAAAGTATTTCCCATTCTGAATAAGAGACAACAGTGATATTAATTCCATACAGTTTACATTTTCTGGCATTTCAGAAGAGAACCTGATACAGATCACCACCCTTTAAACAAGGATACTTGTTAAAATAATGGGAGGAATGCATGGCTTCCTACTATATAATTTGCTTATATGATACATCTTTTGTGATACATGGTGCTACTGCCAAAGTTAGCCTTTGGCAAAGATATATCATAAACACATTCACAGAACTCTAATAGGAAGAAATCTATAACATTGAAGAGAGAGACAGGCAAGCCATTCATTTGAAAAAGCAGTGTTTAGTAAAATATTATTAGGAGCTGCCTGTGTTCAGTTCTTGCCTTGCTAACAGTGACCTGAAATTCAGTATTATTTGATGAGCAGTTGTGCAGTTTTCTACATCCCTCCAACAAGCATTCATTGAGCACTGGCTGTGTGCCACACTATAGGTGCTGCTAATGAGAAAAAAAGAAGGTGTGGTCACTGTCTTTCAAAGAATTTATGGCCTATGAGGGCAGGTAAAAGCAGTTTGTAAACACAAGGCACAATATTAGGCTGTTTTGATTGCTTGAAACATAGACTTGCTCAGAGCAGCTCAAATGATAAACGTTTATTGTCAGTGTACATATCCAAAGATTGAAAATGAATCGAATTCTAGAAACCTCAGCAGGATGAATTTGTGAATCTTCACGTAGGCTTCTGCTAGTTGTATGACGCAGTGATTGGGCTCGGTTCTGCTTTTTTCTGTGGCCATCCGCTTCTCTTCCCGCCGCCACCACCTAGCTTCACATGTCTTAGGAGGTGCTGAGAGCGTAAGAGGAATACAACGCGGGAGGTCAGAAGAGAAAAACAGTGCTTCTTTATTTCGATGTCAAGGCATGCTTAATGAAAGGAATACCATTGGTGATGGGCCTTGGAGGAGCAGGATGTAAACAGAATATTGGAGGAAAGGACGCAACATGGAAAGTCAAATATGAAACTAACGGTTCAGAAATGGAGAGCGCTAACTGTTAAATGACAAACATTGCAATTTGGTTGGAGAACGGAAAGTACAGAAAGGTCGACTCCAGCAAAATGATGCCCTTTTAACCGCCCAAATATGTTTTTTAAATTTATTTTTAATTGGAGGATAATTGCTCTACAATGTTGTGTTTGTTTCTGGCCTACAGCAATGTGAATTGGCCATAAGTATACATATATCCCATCCAAATTTTTTTAAAATTTTGAATTGAATTGTAATGTAATCATTCTCTGTATACAAATTAAATTATAATAGTAGCTTATGTGTGCTCAGTCATGTCTGACTCTTTGCAACCCCACGGACTGTAGCCCACCAGGCTCCTCTGCCTATGGAATTTTCTAGGCAAGAATATTGGAGTGAGGAGTTGACATTCCGTTCTGCAGGGACTCTTCCTGACCCAGGGATTGAACCCACGTCTCTTGAGTCTCCTACATTGTCAGGCATATTGTTCCTCACTGTGCCACCTGGAAAGCCCCCCAAATTTTACATTGTATAAAATGATTATCTATATATAATTAGTTTTACAATTTAAAAACCAGTTTGCACAAAGCATACTTCAAAAAATGTCTTCAACTGGCCTCTTCTGTTTATTTTGCAGAAAGGGACACATTTGTCACTCCACTGACAAGCTTATCTAGTGAGACCTTGCACTAGGTGGTATGTGGATTGATAAAATAAGAAATTCTCTGTCTTTAAAATACACCATTTAGTTGAGGGACAAGATAAACAAGCACAGACACAGACATAATGGTACCAGAGGCAGTTACTTATAAACAGTTGTCACCAAGTGTTTGCATAATCCCTAACCATTGTATACAGATACTACCACCTAAATACCTTATTAGCTTTCTTGTCACCTTACTTTTTTTCAGATCCCTTCCCCTACTTTCTATCATTTAGCAGCACAGAGACACCTAATTGGTTCTCAGGTGGAAATATCTAGTCCTGGGTTTGAAAAAGTGAAAGTGAAAATCTCTCAGTCATGTCTGATTTTTTGTGACCCCATGGGCTATAGTTCATGGTATTCTCCAGGCCAGAATACTGGAATGGGTAGCCTTTCCCTTCTCCAGGGGATCTTCCCAACCCAGGGATCGAACCCAGGTCTCCCGCATTGCAGGCAGATTCTTTACCAGCTGAGCCACCAGGGAAGCCCAAGAATACTGGAGTGGGTAGCCTTTCCCTTTTCCAGGGGATTTTCCCAACCCAGAAATCAAATCCAGGTCTCCCACATTGCAGGCAGATTCTTTATCAACTGAGCTGTCAAAGGCCAACAATCAGTTGCTGCCTACTCCCATACTCATCTGATTGTAATCAGTTCCCATTTGTACTTAGCCATGCTCTCCTCTCCAGAGTCTCCAACTTATTCATCATTGGAAAAGATGGTCTTTTGAAGATCTCAGAGTCTTTCTTAATAGAAGACAGAAGAGCAAACAGTGAATCACTGATAAAATAAAATCTGGTGGCCTTTGATAAAGTAACATGAATAAGGACTTAAAATATAATTTCCTTGATAAGTGTTGGGTCAAAGCTTAACCAAACCCTGCAAATAACAGTTATATATTAAATAATTGAGATGTTTCAGCAAGTCTTTTATTTTTCTTACTAATTCTCCAGGAAATAGAGGCTAACTGATCCAAGGTGACCTGATTACAATAGGCTTCAACAAAGCCCCAATCTGTTCCAGGATAGATAGGTATATTTTTGCTTCTTGCAAATGCTCTCCAGAAAGAGAAGACCACATCCACCTCCACGCCTATTCCAAATTAATTTCAAACCCAAGAGATATCTCTATGCCTATTACCTAATTCAGTGACTGACATAGCATGATCATCTTGTAAAGCACACATATAAAAGGCTCTGGAAAGAAAGAGACATGTTCTCACATGAAACTTAGAATATCTGTGGAATAATTATATATAGATTAATGATGTGGCCTTTAGTAGTGGCAGCTCTACTAAGACTAGTAGACAGGCTCCTAAAGAGACAAAGAACCTCGTGTCTCACCATTTTTGCAAGTTGACTCTAAACTTTTGAAGATGGGTGTGTATGTGCGTATCTGTTTGCATGATAGTAATAGAAATAAACTTTCTTATGCAATCTGAACATTTAACATGCAATTTGGTTTTCTTGAACTTTTTCTAGTATCTGGGATTAATAATATTTATAAGGTATTAAAACAAGATACCATGAGTTTACTATAAAACTTTATAATAGATTCATGGAAAATAATTTACAATAAGAAAATATTTCTAAAATGAATGGGCTTGGCACTTGAGAAACTAGGGTCTTATAATTGTATATACATCTGTCCCTCATGCTCCAGTCCCCAACCTATCACACTTTTTGCTTTTGAGCTGTGACAGTCACCTTCAACTTTGTATCTTATGTATCAGTTCAGTTCAGTCGCTCAGTCGTGTCCGACTCTTTGCAACCCCATGAATCGCAGCACGCCAGGCCTCCCTGTCCATCACCAACTCCCAGAGTTTACTCAAACTCATGTCCACCGAGTCAGTGATGCCATCCAGCCATCTCATCCTCTGTTGTCCCCTTCTCCTCCTGCCCCCAATCCCTCCCAGCATCAGGGTCTTTTCCAATGAGTCAACTCTTCACATGAGGTGGCCAAAGTACTGGAGTTTCAGCTTTAGCATCATTCCTTCCAAAGAAATCCCAGGGCTAGTCTCCTTCAGAAAGGACTGGTTGGATCTCCTTGCAGTCCAAGGGACTCTCAAGAGTCTTCTCCACACCACAGTTCAAAAGCATCAATTCTTCAGCACTCAGCTTTCTTCACAGTCCAACTCTCACATCCATACATGACCACAGGAAAAACCGTAGCCTTGACTAGACAGACCTTTGTTGACAAAGTAATGTCTCTGCTTTTGTATAAAACATGCCTAACCCTTAATAGGGGCTTGCCCAATGGCTCAGCAGGTAAAGAATCTGCTTTGAGATGCAGGAGGTGAAGGTTCAATCCCTGGATTGGGAAAATCCCCTGAAGAAGGGCATGGCAACCCATTCCAGTATTCCTGACTGGAAAATCTCATCGACAGAGGAGCCTGGTGGGCTCCAATGGGGTCCTAAAGAGTTGCACACAACTGAAGTGACTGAGCACGCATGCACAACCCTTAATAAGTATATGAAAGTGAAAGTGAAGTCGCTCAGTCATATCCGACTCTTTGCGACCCCATGGACTGCAGCCTACAGGCTCCTCCGTCTGTGGGATTTTCTAGGCAAGAATACTGGAGTGGGTTGGCATTTCCTTCTCCAGGAGATCTTCCTGACCCAGGGATTGAACCCTGTTCTCCCGCATTGTAGGTAGATGCTTTACCATCTGAGCAACCAGGGAAGTCCCAATAAGTATTAAAGAAGTCTATAAATGCTTCTTTAGAGAATTAAATAACTGGTTTAGGGTAGGAAAAATATTAAATCAGCATTAGCATGTGTATAATTTTTTGTCCCATCTTTTATTTCATTATTTGCTTCTGCCATCTTGCCATTCCCACATGTCATTCACTAACCCACCAACAAACTGATCCCTTTCTCTCAAGACATTTCCCTTCCTTATCACTTTTCTGTTCTCTTGCTCTCTTTTTAACCGTATCCCTCTTTGCTCTTCCCTGCTGGTTAAGGCAGTTCTGTTCGTATGTACGTGCGTCCCCTCCCTCCGTGTCAGCTGTATTACCTTCTCTGATGACCGCCCATTGTTTCCTGTGGTGATTTTTAGGCCTGTGTTAGGGGAAGGGTGAAAGGGTTGAATGACAGATCCATGTCCCTAAACTCTGGAGTGAGGTTTGTCAGTAAAGAGTACCCATGTTTTGCTCTTCCTTAGTTCAACCTACAGTGTGTTTTCGGAAAGACATAGGATGCTGATCATTTGGTATAAAGGTGGAAACTGATTATGATATGGATTCAAGCTGTCTTCATCAGAAATGCCAGCCTTGGTTGACCGTGTGATCTTGGGCAAATAACATACATTTTCTGTGCCTCATTTTCCTCATCTTATATTTAAATATATTTATGTATTGTACCAGCAACTGTTAATCATAATAATTTACCATGTTTTTAAATGGGAATGATATATAACTGGAATGATATTTGCAGCTCTCCATGTGTCAGAGAACTGAGAGTAATTAAATACAGTAGAAAACCATTTATTCAGAATGTCTGAGACCTGATCTGTTCTACATTAATTATATCAGTATTATATATCCTAATTCCAAATGAGCATAACAATTTTTAAAGGGATGTTAGCTCATAAATTATGCCATACATTGTCGGATGGTAAAGTATAATGAGAAATAACTTTTAAATCAACTGTTTTACAAACTATGAAACTAATATGGAATGTAAGATATGTTGGAAAATAAATAAGAAAATGTTTGTTTAGTGTTTATATAGTATTATCTAGATCAGTTAAAGAATATGTTGACACCAGGGGTTGAATTGTGTCTCACCCCACTCCCTAATTCCTATATTGATGCCTTAACCCCTAATGTATTTTGGTAGACCTTTGGGAGACAATTAGGTTTAGAGGAGGCCGTGAGGGCAGGGCCCTAATGATGGGATTTTGTGTGTCTGTGTGTTAGTCGCTCAGTCCTGTCTGACTCTTTGTGACCCCATGCACTGTAACCCTCCAGGCTCCTCTGTCCATGGGGATTCTCTAGGCAAGAATACTGGAATGGGTTGCCATTTCCTCCTCCAGGGGATCTTCCCACTCAGGGATTGAACTTGGGTCTCCTGCATTTCAGGAGGATTTTTTACCATCTGAGCCACCAGAGAAGCCCAATGATGGGATTAGTGTTCTTACTCAGGAGCCACCAGAGAGCTAGCACTCCTTTCTCTTTCCTTTCTTTATTTCTTGATTTCTTGCCTCTGGATGAATGATACTTCTAGTCTCACCCAAATCTGATGTTGATGATATTTAAATAAAAATTTGGACTTTGGACTTTAGACTTTAGTGTTGATGCTGAAATGTGTTAAGAGTTTGGGGCTGTTTGAATGGAATGAAATATTTTGCATATGAGAACATGAATTTGCGGGGACCAGGAGCAGAATGCTATGGAATGAATTGCATCCCTTCAAAATTCATATGTGTAACCCTAACACCCAATGTGATATAGTCAGAGATGGAGCATTTGGGAGATAATTAGTTTTAGATGAGATCAAGAGGGTGTGGGGCCCTCATGATGGGATCATTGCCCTTATAAGAAAAGATACAGAGAGGTTTCTCTCTCCCTCTCTTGCCATGTGAAGATACAGTGAGAAGATGGCCATCTATAAGTAAGGCCCTAAACTGACCATGCTGGCACCTTGACTGGCGCTTCTATCCTCCAGGACAGTGAGAAAATAAAGTTTTGTTGTTTAAGCCACCCAGTCTGTGGCATTGTGTTATGTCATTCTGATCTGATGAAGAGAGTTGGCTATTTATCATTTTATTTATGTAAATATTTTTCCCAGATTTTCCAATAGGATCACTTGTTTTCTCTTTCCATTGTATAAATTAAGGAATAGGCTGTACATATTTACACAATTCAGTGCATTAAAACTATTCTTGCCCATTAAAGCATAAATGACCAAGAACCCCACAGTTCTTGTATTACCAGCAAGATCTATATGCTGACTGTGTCATTATCTATTACAATTTGGCTACCTTGTCCTGAGTGCTTGGATTTGGCCACTGTGATATCACCAACTCACATTATCACACTGTCACTATATGACTAAGATAAAATAAAGATTCAGTTAATGAAGGAATGGCATGACTTTTCTTATTGAGGTAAAAGAACATATAAATTCATCATCCTAAACATTTTTAAGTGCACAGTGGCACTATATGCACATGGTTTTGCAAAGGGTCTCTTTTTCATCTTACAAAATTGAAACTCTTTACCCATTGAATAGCTCCCCAGCTGCCCTCCACTCTTGGAAGTCACCATTCATTTTCTGATAGTTTGACTACTTTAGATATCACATATAAATAGAATCATACAGGCTTATTTCATGTACAATATCCTCAAGGTTCCTTCCTGTGGTACAACATGATTTTCTTCTTAATAGAAGCTGAATAGTATTCTATCCTATGTATATACCACATTTTCCTTTTCAATTCATCCACCAGTAGGCATAGACGTTGCTACCACATTTTGGCTATTGTGACTAATGCTTCAGTAAATATGGGTGTGTAAATACTCTTGAAGATCCTGTTTTTAATTATTTTAGATGTGACTCACCCAGAAATGGGGTTGCCAGATCATATGGTAATTCTATTTTTAATTTTTTGAAGAACCTCCATACATCAACATTTTACATTCCAAAATAAGTTCACAGATTTCTAATTTCTCCATATATTCACCAATACTAATGATATTCTGTTTTGTGATAGTGGCCATCCTAACGAGCTCAATCAGTAAAGAATCTGCCTGCCGTGCAGGAGAGCCAAGTTCAATCCCTGGGTCAGGAGGGTCCCCTGGAGAAGGAAATGGCAACCCACTCCAGTATTCTTGCCTGGGAAATCCCATGAACAGAAGAGTCTGCTGGGCTACAGTCCATGGTGTTGCAAGAGTCAGGCATGACTTAGCGACTAAACCACCACCATCCTAATGAGTATGAGGCAATATCTCATTGTGGTTTTGATTTACATTTTCATGATGATTAGTGAGGATGAACATCTTTTTGTATGATTCTTGGACATTTGCGTATATCCTTTGGATAAATGTCTTTTCAACTCCTTTGCCTATTGTAAAATAAGATTGTTTTCTGTTGTTGTTGAATCTTAGGAGTTCTTTGCATATTCTGTATATTAACTCCTAATCAGATATATGACTTGAAAATATTTTCTCCCATTTCTGAGATTGCCTTTTCTTTCTGTGGGTTGTTCTCTTTGTTTCACAGAATGAACAATCATTTCATTTTTAGAATAAGTATGTTGTTCTGATACATCTACTCACTGGACTCATGGATAAACAAACTTGTATGTTTAGGGCATTATGGGCTTGGTTTTTGTTTTACTTTTGTTTTTTACTATCTTTAAAATTGAAGTATGGTTGCTGTACAATATTATATAAGTTATAGGTATATAATATAGGGATTCACAATTTGTAAAGGTCATACTTCATTTATAATTATAATAAAAATTGGCTATATTCCCCATATTGTACAATATATCCTTCTAGCTTATTTTATAACTGATAGTATATACCTCTTAATCCCCTATCCCTATATTGCCCCTCCCCTCTCACCTCTCTTAACTGGTAACCACTAGTTTCTTCTTTGTACTGTGAGTCTGTTTCTTTTTGTTTTATTCACTAGCTTGTTGTATTTTTGAGATTGCACAAATAAAACAAAAATATCCTTTTTAATGGCTGAGTAGTATTTCGGGATGTGTGTGTGTGTGTGTGTGTGTATGTGTGTGTGTGTACATACACATCTTCTTTATCCATTCATCTGTTGATGAACACTTAGGTTGCTTCTATATTTTGGTAATTGTAAATAATGTTACCATGAACATTGGGGTGCATACATCATTTTGGATTAGTGTTTTTTCTTTTTCTATATATACCCAGGAGTGAAGTTGCTGGGTCAGTGGTAGCTCTACTTTTAGTTTTTTGAGAAACCTCCAAACGTTCTAACAATGGTTGCATGAATTTACATTCTCACTAACAGTGTACACCTTTTCCTCTACACCCTCACTACTGTTGGCTGTTTGCATTCTTTTTGATGATAGACATTATGGCAGGTGTGAGGTGATACCTCTTTGAGGTTTTGATTTGCATTTGCCTGATGATTAACAAAGTTTAGCTTCTTTTCATATGCCTGTTGGACACCTGCATTTCCTTTTTGGAAAAATGTCTGTTCAGTTCTTCTGTCCATTTTCAAATCAGATGGTTTGTTTGATTTTTTGATGTTGAGTTGTATGAGATGCTTGTATATGTTGGATATTAACACCTTATTGATCATATCATGTGCTCATTTTTTTTCCCCATTGAGTAGATTGTCTGAATCAGTAGGCTGTTTTGTTGATGGCTTCCTTTGCTGTGCAAAAGCTTTTAAGTTTAATTAGGTCCCATTTGTTTATTTTTGCTTTTATTTCCTTTGCTTTAGAAGACATATAAAACAATATTACTGTGATTTATGTCAAAGAGTGTTCTGCCTAAGATTTCCTCTAGGAGTTTAAAGGTTTCCGGTCTTACATTTAGGTCTGTAATCCATTTTGAGTTTATTTTTGTATATAGTATTAGAGAATGTTGTGTTTTGGTTTCTTGGTTTTGTTTTTAACATTTCCAGCTCTTTCAAATGAAAGTGCTACACAAATTACATTAGAATGGTTGTATTATAAACAATACAGTAACTGATGCATAACAAGTTACTAAAATTCTTAAAATATAAAATAATGTTTAATTACTTTTTAAAAAGCAAAAGGCAGCTCTAATATCCCTAACATTTTTAGACTTTAGATTTTGTCATATCCATTAAGCATTACACTATAGATTTGTATAATACAGCCAAGCGTTAGAGCTATTTTACTGAGTGACACGTAGTCATACTATTTCTAGAATTGCTACTTGAACTACCCTAACTGAAGACACCCTCATGATTATCCATTGTTATAACTCTAAATCATACTTAGTAAAGGAAAACCCCTACCTGTGATTTGTAGCTGAAGGAAATCTAGTTTATTTTTAATAGCATGTATTTGAAAACTAATTTTGTACTCTCCACAAGTAGAAAGATGGTCATCATGAGTGCCAGGTATAAGAAGAATTTATTTTAGTGCCATAATATTTCATTAATAAATATGATTCGGTTTTACCGTACAGAAAGAAAAATGCCATAAATAAATTGGTCAGTTGTCTTTTTAAAGCAAGCCCATTAAACAATCTCTTCTGATATTTTCAAGATCCACATGGGATAAAATGATATAAGCTAAAGACTGATGATAAGGATCACATAAATTATGTAGATACTTCTGAAATGAGGCTATTTGCTCCTGACAAGTAAAAGGAAGCACGTAATGATTTGTGCACAACCATACTGAACTGAATTTACAAATAAAGTAACCTATTATATAGAATGAGTTGTTACAGAGCTGATTCAGTCACAGCATTTTATCTTCATTGGTTGCAATGAATATGAATGGCAAGTGTGATAGAAATGCCATTGGTGTGACTTACTTGGAATCCCAGGAGAGATGGCTGAGTGGCAGCTAATAGAGTTAGGTCAATGCTATAGAATCAAGGCCTTGGACCAGGTTCTTTACTTCAATAGGCCTCATATTAGCCATCTCTAAAGTGGGAGCAATATATGACTTTAAAGCAATGTATTTTCTTCAAATAAGTTGAAATTTTTCATCTCCTCTGAAGACTTTCATGATCCCACATTCTTAACAACATTTTTTTTCAAATAATTGAATTTTACAACGTATTCAGTTCAATTGCTCAGTCATGTCTGACTCTTTGCGACCCCATAAATCGCAGCACGCCAGGCCTCCCTGTCCATCACCAACTCCTAGAGTTTACTCAAACTCATGTCCATTGAGTCGGTGGTGCCATCCAGCCATCTCATTCTCTGTTGTCCCCTTCTCCTCCTGCCCCCAATCCCGCCCAGCATCAGAGTCTTTTCCAATGAGTCAGCTCTTCACATGAGGTGGCCAGAGTATTGGAGTTTCAGCTTTAGCATCAGTCCTTCCAATGAACACCCAGGACTGATCTCCTTTAGGATGGACTGGTTGGATCTCCTTGCAGTCCAAGGGACCCTCAAGAGTCTTCTCCAACACTGCACTTCAAAAGCATCAATTCTTTGGTGCTCAGCTTTCTTCACAGTCCAACTCTCACATCTATACATGACCACTGGAAAAACAATAGCCTTGAATCGATGGACCTTTGTTGGCAAAGTAATGTCTCTGCTTTTTAATATGCTATCTAGATTGGTCATAACTTTCCTTCCAAGGAGTAAGTGTCTTTTAATTTCATGGCTGCAGTCACCATCTGCAGTGATTTTGGAGCCCCCAAAAATAAAGTCTGACACTGTTTCCACTATTTCCCCATCTATTTGCCATGAAATGATGGGACCAGATGCCATGATCTTCGTTTTCTGAATGTTGAGCTTTAGGCCAACTTTTTCACTCTCCTCTTTCACTTTCCTCAAGAGGCTTTTTAGTTCCTCTTCACTTTCTGCCATTAGGGTGGTGTCATCTGCATATCTGAGGTTATTGATATTTCTCCTGGAAATCTTGATTCCAGCTTGTGCTTCTTCCAGCCCAGCATTTCTCATGGTGTGCTCTGCATATAAGTTAAATAAGCAGGGTGACAATATACAGCCTTGACGCACTCCTTTCCTGATTTGGAACCAGTCTGTTGTTCCATGTCCAGTTTTAACTGTTGCTTCCTGACCTGCACATAGTTTTCTCAAGAGGCAGGTCAGGTGGTCTGGTATTCCCATCTCTTTCAGAATTTTCCACAGTTTATTGTGATCCACACAGTCAAAGCCTTTGGCATAGTCAATAAAGCAGAAATAGATGTTTCTTCTGGAACTCTCTTCCTTTTTCCACGATCCAGCAGATGTTGCCGGTTTGATCTCTGGTTCCTCTGCCTTTTCTAAAACCAGCTTGAACATCTGGAAGTTCATGGTTCACGTATTGCTGAAACCTGGCTTGGAGAATTTTGAGCATTACTTTACTAGCATGTAAGATGAGTGCAATTGTGCAGTAGTCTGGGCATTTGTTGGCATTGCCTTTCTTTGGGATTGGAATGAAAACTGACCTTTTCCAGTCCTGTGGCCACTGCTGAGTTTTCCAAATTTGCTGGCATTTTGAGTGCAGCACTTTCACAGCATCATCTTTCAGGATTTGAAATAGCTCCACTGGAATTCCATCACCTCCACTAGCTTTGTTCATAGTGATGCTTCCTAAGGCCCACTTGACTTCACATTCCAGGATGTCTGGCTCTAGATGAGTGATCACACCATTGTGATTATCTTGGTCATGAATATCTTTTTTGTACAGTTCTTCTATGTATTCTTGCTACCTCTTCTTAATATCTTCTGCTTCTGTTAGATCCCTACCATTTCTGTCCTTTATCGAGCCCATCTTTGTATGAAATGTTCCCTTGGTATCTCTAATTTTCTTCAAGAGATCTCTAGTCTTTCCCATTCTGTTGTTTTCCTCTATTTCTTTGCATTAATCGCTGAGGAAGGCTTTTTTTTAATCTCTCCTTGCTATTCTCTGGAACTCTGCATTCAGATGCTTATATCTTTCCTTTTCTCCTTTACTTTTCACTTCTCTTCCTTTCACAGCTATTTGTAAGGCCTCCTAAGACTGCCATTTTGCTTTTTTGCATTTCTTTTTTCTTCAGGATGGTCTTGATCCCTGTCTCCTATACAATGTCAGGAACCTCCATCCATAGTTCATCAGGCACTCTGTCTATCAGATCTAGTGCCTTAAATCTATTTCTCACTTCCACTGTATAACCATAAGGGATTTGATTTAGGTCATACCTGAATGGTCTAGTGGTTTTCCCTACTTCCTTCAATTTAAGTCTGAATTTGGCAATAAGGAGTTCATGATCTGAGCCACAGTCAGCTCCCAGTCTTGTTTTTGCTGAGTATATAGACCTTCTCCATCTTTGGCTGCAAAGAATATAATCAACCTGATTTCAATGTTGACCATCTGGTGACGTCCATGTGTAGAGTCTTCTGTGTTGTTGGAAGAGGGTGTTTGTCATGACAAGTGTATTCCTTTGCCAAAACTCATTAGGCTTTGCCCTGCTTCATTCCGTACTCCAAGGTCAAATTTGCCTGTTACTCCAGGTGTTTCTTAGGTGTGAATAATAAGATACAATAATTGAGTATCTAAGACCAAAAATAAAAACCCTAAGAAGCAGTACATGAAGCTGAGGGCAACTCTACAGTGAATGTGTATACATTAATGTGTTTTCATGGTATCAATAAAATTGATTAAAGTTCTCTAAGTTATTTCCTTTGGATTATATAAAGTCCCTCACTTGATACA
The DNA here is from genome assembly GCF_042477335.2 of Ovis canadensis. Classification (NCBI taxonomy): domain Eukaryota; kingdom Metazoa; phylum Chordata; class Mammalia; order Artiodactyla; family Bovidae; genus Ovis; species Ovis canadensis. Next base: position 110,440,243 of record NC_091727.1, on the reverse strand, counting down.
GTCTCCCCTCCCCCAAACCCACCCCCAAATTATCCACATATTTTCATAGCGTATCCACAGCCATAGGGGCTTCCCTGGTGGCTCAGACTGTAATGAACTTTCCTGCAGTGCAGGAGATCTGAGTTCCATCCCTGGGGTTGGGAAGATCCCCTGAAGGAGAGCATGGCAACCCACTCAGTATTCTTGCCTGGAGAATCGCCATGGACAGAGGAGCCTGGCAGGCTACAGTCCAATGGGGTGCTGCTGCTGCTGCTAAGTCACTTCAGTCGTGTCCAACTCTGTGCGACCCCTGCGACGGCAGCCCACCAGGCTTTCGCCCGCATCCCTGGGATTCTCCAGGCAAGAACACTGGAGCGGGTTGCCATTTCCTTCTCCAGTGCAAGAAAGTGAAAGTGAAGTCGCTTAGTCGTGTCCAACTCTTCACAACCCCATGGACTGCAGCCTACCAGGCTCCTCCATCCATGGGATTTTCCAGGCAAGAGTACTGGAGTGGGTTGCCATTGCCTTCTCCGAGTCCATAGGGTGACAAAGAATCAAACACTACTGAGCAACTAAGCACACACACACACACCACAGCCATAGTCTGTGACAACCAGACACTGATAAACCATTACAGTCAGAAGCCTGTAAAAGGTCTCAATGTGCAAGTGGTCATGCTTCTCCCCATCCTGAGAAAGGGGGTGAGTTTTCCTTTCCCTCTTAGTTCATAGGTACATATTTTAGGAACAATAGCAACTAATGTGAATACAGGTAGGCTTTCACTGAATTCTGTTAAAGAAAATAATTTTCCTAATCTAACTTCATAATGATAATATTTACAATAATTATTTTGGTAACTAACATTAACTGAGAACCAATCACTGTGCTAAGTACTTGGTATACAATCCTTGTCTGACATCCATGCTTTTTACATATACTAGGGACTATCATTAATATTATTTATATTGGGGCTTCTCCAGTGGCTCAGTGGTAAAAAATCTGCCTGCAATGCAGGAGCCACGGGTTTGATCCCTGGATCGAGAAGATCCCCTGGAGGAGGGCATAGCAACCCACTCCAGTATTGCCTGGAGAATCCCCATGGACAGAGGGGCCTGGCAGGCTACAGTCCATGGGGTCACAAAGATTCAGACTTGACCAAAGCGACTTAGCACATACAAATCATTAATATGCAATGCTTTAATAAATATATATGTGTATATAAGGTAAGTCATCTATACCAAGTTAGGTTAGAAAATTGATCAAATATCATTAACTTATATTGTGAATGTTGGTTTTAGTGCCCATACAACAAAGTTCCTATATATGTATTTACTCTGAAAGCTACACCTATGGGGACCTCATATTTTTAAGAAGCAGTCGCACTTTGTTGGTATTTTCATATATACTATTTTTAAATGTCTCTGAATATTCCTGACACTTTAACCAACTATCTACAGTTCCTTCCCTCCTGAGGTTTTATGTACTTTGAGGGACTTCGCTGAAAGGCAATTTTCTTTGCAGCGTGGCCCAGTGAATAAAGCATCAGATAATATTTGTGAAGGACTTTGAGAGATGCAGATGAAAGGTGCTTCCTAAATACAAAGCACTAATGTGGTATTCATGAAAATGGTTTTTCTTCACATCCTTTGCTCTAAAGTCCCAAGGTATTATTGCAATAGGTACTTTAGAAAGCATGTATTTCCCAAATCATTTAGAAATAGAGTTTGTTATCTGAAGTAAAAAAGGACTGAGAGCATAATAAGAAAGCTAATCAATACAGAGCGTTTGGTGTGGCTTGGAGGAAGAGGAAAGGATAGGAGTCAACTATTCTCGTATTGACTCGTGACTTCAATAATAGCTTCTCAGAACTATTGGGAAGAAAATAAGAAACCTGTGAAGATTCTAAAATGTTTTTTCATTATAATGGAGAAGTTTTAAATAATCAAAAAGTTTAGAATCAGATTTTTTTTCTTAGGTTACGTACTAGCTGGTGCTAGAATTTTATAGACTTTGTTGGATTCAATAATTGATCATTTGTTTAATAATATTATTTAGTGGTTACTATGTGCCAGGTACTCTGTGTTTTATACCTGTGACCTCATTTAATTTTCACAAAAACAGTAAGAGATTTTCTTTAAGATCCCTATTTTACAGATAAAGAAATAGAGGCTTGAAACGGTTTGATTGTTCAACATCAAACTGTGAGTAAACAGCAGAACTATGATTTAAACTCAGATTGATCTGATCCTAATATTGTAACTTAACCACCATGTCATTGGAAATGTCAGGATGTACTTATAAATTTAAACAAGTTATATGCAGATTCAGTTCTCTAAATAACTAGACAAGTAATAGAGCAAGTACTCTATCCTTATTTCTCCTTACCGAAAATAAACGAAACCAAGACACACCCTCCCCTTTGTCTCCTGCTTCTGAATGAAAGGTATTTCATAGCTAATTAGGTTTAATTCCTTCTCTATCATTTATTTTGAACATTATAAGCAGTAATAACATATTAGTAAGATATGAGCCCTACTTTTTAAAAATATATATTTCAATAGTGTTCACACTTGACCTTTTATTTCTGTACCCTGACTTACAACTTACTTTTTATGATTACTACTAGAAGTCCCCGTGGTATCCTGTGGCCAGATTTTTCCACGGAAACCCCCTAAGGGGAAATAAATGGGAATCACCTAGGACTTGTATCGTGCAGAGAGACAAGGGGAGATTTCCCTACTGCTGCCATGGCAAGAACTTAAAGATCAGGGAGCTGGCTGGACATTCACCCTGCATGAGATGACTTCCTGAGTGCAGGATTATGCTTTACATAAGCTGTTTCCAAATGCTAATGAATCGGGGAGTACAAAAGACAACAGTCCTGTAATACTGCCTTCTTTCCTCCATTAGACATCTCACTCTGGGCAGGCTACCAACCACCAAATCAAGACTTGCTTTCATGAAGTACAAGGGAGGAAAATGGAGCCATGTACACATGCCTTGTTTTCAAATTTTATTTAATATCTTTTGTAGTGCTTATTTGCTATTAGGGAGTAAACCAAAGGAAAAGCAAACTTGAAGCAAATCCAGGTTGTCATCACACCCTGCCATAAACCCAGATCACACTCTGCAGTTTGGTCTGGTACAGACCCCCGTACCCCTCCATATTAATACACAGGAAGGAGCTTTGGTGCACCCATTCACTGATTTCAAACACTAACAAGAGGTTTCTTTGAGAACTGCTTCGCATAAACAATGTGTGTTTAATCCTCTGTCCCTCTCAGCATCTCATCTATCATACATAAATGTTTCCCGTGTGTACCATCTGAAGAAATTTATTTAAATGACCTTAACTAAGAATTAAGTTAATTAAGATACTTTCTGTATGGAAACACTGATCAATCACTACCTAGGAAATATTTTCTTAATTTCTCAGATTACCATTTATATTTCTTTGTTACTGCAGTTTCAAATATTCATAGTTTCCTCAACACATGTTCTCATTTTTCCTTCTGTTTATGTACACTGACACTCTTCCTCTTGAGACAAGTTAATTTTTTAGTTTTCCTAAGCCACCTATTGGAGAAGGCAATGGCACCCCACTCCAGTACTCTTGCCTGGAGAATCCCATGGACGGAGGAGCCTGCTGGGCTGCAGTCCATGGGGTTGCGAAGGGTCAGACATGACTGAGCAACTTCACTTCGATTTTTTCACTTTCATGCATTGGAGAAGGAAATGGCAACCCACTCCAGTGTTCTTGCCTGGAGAATCCCAGGGACGGGGGAGCCTGGTGGGCTGCCGTCTTTGGAGTCGCACAAAGTCAGACACAACTGAGGCGACTTAGCAGCAGCAGCAACAAGGCACCTATACATTAAATCTCAGTGGGTGAGAGTTGGGAGAAACCTGTCTGAATTCACTGGATGTTCATTTGACTCTAACATTGTATTAGTAGATTCCACTAATTTGCGCATTTTGATGGACATTTTGCTTGATTCACTAGTAGACACATCTGTATCAATATATCACTATATTTCCTAATTGAGCTGCCTTCTCATGACTTCATTAGCCATCTTCCAGTTAATGAAGTCTCAAGTGCATTCTATATGTAATTTGAGGATGCATGTGAAAAGACATCATTACAAAAGAATTTTTCAGATAACTTTCTTGTATTCTGGGTGATGTTCATCTAGAATGTTGCATTTTGTTTGGGGAACCATAAAGGACTAGTTAAATTGGAGGGAGTCCAGAGAGATAAGCAGTAATATAATTGAGGGAATGAATCAGAGTTTGAAGGAAAAAATAAAATGAGTTAAGTATGCATAACTTAGCATAAGCAAAGTTTATAAGGCAGGCTTAGTAATAAGTCTTAATGTCGGCACCTCTCCAAGAAATAACTCTATTTAACATCTTAGTAAAACAACATGTTGAAAAACAGGAAAATGAAAATTTGTAATAATGAGTGAGTTAATCAATGAACATTTCAGAACACTTCAGGCAGAAACTTTCAGAGACAGGCTGTGCCCACACAATGCCAAAACAGCTGGTAGGAATGTGAAGAATTCAATCAAATAAGGTATTCGTCATCATCAAACAGTCTCCCACCAGAGTGACTATAATTGGTTTTTAAAAAATACACTTAATTGAATTTAAAATTTTGATTTTGTTCAAATTAATTAAATTTTCAAACAAACAAAATTATAAAGTTGTATTGAATAAAATTTTGAGCTAAGTGTGTGGGAGCTATAAAGATGATTCAGACCCAGCTCTTGATATATGACAAGTAGATGCATCACTTGAATACAAGAGAGAAGTAAAAGTTACTCTCTCCTTCCTCACAGAACTCTCTCTTCCTAGCTCATACCTCTTGGGAGATTCCCTCAGTAACCCAAAAAATATCAGGCAGTAAGGTTGATGGAAGACATTGGTGTTATGCCATCCTCCATCAAGATCACAATTCTTTTTTTTCTTTTTTTTTGGCTGCAGCATATCTGAATAACATCAACATGTATCAGACATTCCTATGAGAATGTGAAGATTTCCCCCCAATTTCCCTCCCTTATTTTCTTTTTTGGGGGTGTGAATAACCAAATTTTCTTCATCTCCATGGTATGCATAGAATCATTTAGCAAGCATGAGAATATGGAAATTGTTTATGGGATCAGCTACTGCTGCTACTGCTAAGTTGCTTCAGTCGTGTCCGACTCTCTGCAACCCCATAGACGGCAGCCCACCAGGCTCCCCCGTCCCTGGGATTCTCCAGGCAAGAATACTGGAGTGGGCTGCCATTTCCTTCTCCAATGCATGAACGTGAAAAGTGAAAGTGAACTCACTCAGTCGTGTCTGACTCTTAGTGACCCCCAGGCTCCTCCATCCATGGGATTTTCCAGGCAAGAGTACTGGAGTGGGGTGCCATTGCCTTCTCCAGAGTTGTACCCAATTCCTAGCACTAGCTATAGCCCCACCCCTTTTACTCCTATCCAGGAAAGCACATCCAAAGGTAACTCAGAGTGGCACTGTTAGAGGTATCACCTTTTCATCTACCATTTTTAAAGAAATTGTCTGTGAACTTTAGTCCTCTATTGTAGTAACAAGTGATAGCAAAACATTGGTTTGTTTGGATCCTCTAGCTGAGAACTGCTGAGTCAGAGCAAAGATGAAAACGAGGGAGAATCATCCGGGTCATGTGAATACTGCCGTAACAGTGCTCTCTTCCCACTGTCTCTGGTGGACACTATATATGTTTTCAGTCTCCGGGTATAAATGTTGGAACCCCTTTTCACCACTTCACTTGGTATCCATGGGTTTCTCTTATTCCTGGGAGAGTACTTACAGGGTATGGAGGAGGTTTCTCACCAAGTAGCCAGACAATGATGGTTATATAATGGTTAATGTAACATTGTTGTTGTTCAGTTGCTGAGTCATGTCCAACTCTTTGCGACCCCATGGACTGCAGCACACCAGGCTTCCCTGTCCTTCACTATCTCCTCGAGGTATTAATCTTTAATAACAAGTACTTTTTCTTCATTCTTTTTGTTGAAAAGTTTGAGATGGAGGTGCTAAAACCTTCCCCAGTCTTCCTTAGTTCTCCATGTTTTCTTTTTATCCTCTAGGAATTTTTCTTTTTGTTTTTTACTACTCAATATAGTTTGCCCTCATTATTTAACATATGGTGGTTTGAAAAATATTTTTCTTAGAGCTTTTAGTTACAGTCACAATGTTTTCTTGATTTGTGCTTCAAACATTCAGAATTCCATTTTCATAAATAACATTAGAAAGATTTTTATCTGTTGCTTTTTGAACAAATATAGGGTGACCATTTCTAATAGTCTAATAAAAAAGTGAAGCTCTGAAAATGAAAACTTTGTAAAATTCCAGAATATCTGTTATTAGCCCATTTATTAAAGGATTCACTGTCAATTAATTCATAACCCTCCATTACCTACTTGCAAATAAATAATGAACTTGGGGACTGAAAATAATTAAAATACCTACATAGGACTTTAGTTTGAGTATAAAGTAAATGTGAACTTTTAAGGATCATTACTTTTTATATTTTCTTTTTGATATACTTCACTGCCTAATAATAGAAGCCACAGCATCACTGTCAGCATAAGATAAAACAGGGCAATTATCTATTTCATGTTTCATGGTACATAATGGATAACAGAGTTTCCTTCAAGACCATAGTGAAAAAGGCTTTGGCCAACCACTAATTTTAATTTGAATCGTTAATACCATATATTAATATTTAGAATCTGACATTTAAAATTCCAAATTTTTTCACAAAGTAGAGCTCTTTACCATTCTGCATAGAAAAATAAATAGGTAATAAATGTATTTCATTTTTCTTTTGTTCTTTTTAACATTATCAAGCTACTCTGAAAATATAAGAGAAGATGTATCCTCCTTGTATTCTCACAACCAAGAAAATTAGTTTATACATTTACATGAGTAATTTAACCAGAATAGCATTAGCCACAGTCCTCTCTTTCTTTCTATTATTTTCTTGGTTGTAAAGTCCTAGTTTGTCTTAATCTTTGTCAGAGCGTTGATTGATTTAACAAACCAGGTACTGTTGGTAGGAATATTGACTGTTATGCCCGAGATTGGCTAATTGCACTGTGTAAAGCCAATACAGTGCATGGCACAGTTGGATTCCTCCAATAATAGAGACAGGGAGAAACGGATTGGAAGAGGGCTGCCTTGTGTATATTTGATTCTTTGTTTCGCTTGTACAACTGATTGGAGAGCAGGAAAGTAAGTTAATGAAACCTAGATTTTCTGGAGGTAGACCAGCACAGCCTTTAAAGATAAGCATCAGCTTATGGAGAGACTGAAGTGTAAATATGAGTTTCAGCACAAATATGTCAAAGGATTGTAGGTGCTTCAGTGTTCACCTTCATTTCTAGTGGTTGTAACAAAGATCAATCTAACTGACAAAAATTAATGGAGCATACTCTCGTACTTGCTGGCTTACTGAGAGGACCATTTAAAGTCCTCAAAGGGATGGACTTTACAATCTCATACATAGCATTGCAGGGCTCAGGAGCATACAGAGGGCAGTAATCCAGCACCAGGTTGAAACCATGTCAACTTGATGATATTATAATTGATTATTGTTAGCTTTCCCCAAGCCTCTGTGACTCTTCTCCCATAGTCATCTGCTGTCATTGTGAATTCTCCTGTTTCTCTCTCCTTCTGCCTCTTTCTCTTGTTCTCTATGTCTCACTCATTCACATGCCCATGTGTGTGCTCAGTTGCTCAGTCATGTCCAACTCTTTGTGACCCATGGACTATAGCCTGCCAGGTCCTCTGCCATGGGATTCTCTGGGCAAGAATACTGGAGTGGGTTGCCATGCCCTCCTCCAGGGGATCTTCCTGACCCAGGGATTGAACTCGCGTCTCTTATGTCTCCTGCATTGGCGGGCAAGTTCTTTACCACTAGCACCACCTGGGAAGCCCTCACATGCCCATACACACACACACACACACACACACACACACACACCCCTATTAAACATTAGCTATGTAATAGACTTTATTTCTATTCTCAATCTAATGGTTTATTTAACTAATGAATTTGCTTTTATTAAAGACTGTTAGTGTATCAATATTAAAGCAGTATTATTTGAGCCAGAAGAATGATAAGGTATACCTGTTTATTCCATTTTCTTCAGAAAACCAATTACATTACCTCCATATTCTTTGAGCCTATAATAATAATTATAAGGTTAAGAACAGAAATGTCTACAGCCAGATATACTTAAGACTGATTTGATGATCACTGAACACTATCAAGTTAATGGATATTAGCCATAACATGCAAATGTATAACTACCTCCTCACTGGTTGTGAAGGCTCCTTGTGACAAGTACTATAAAGTAGTAATATCCATTTAGAATTAGTGTGCTAAGTTGCTTCAGTCATGTCCAACTCTGTGCAACCCTATGGACTGTAGCCTGCAAGGCTCCTCTGTCATTGGAATTCTCCAGGCAAGAGTACTGGAGTCGATTGCCATGCCCTTCTTCAGGGGATCTTCCAAACCCAGGGATTGAACCTATGTCTCTTACATCTCCTGCATTGGTAGGCAAAATTAGTAGGAATAGTTAATATTATTAATAAACCTATCTTCTTTTTTTTTAAAATCTGTTTCTTTATATAACCTCTCTTTCCTAGGACAGAGAACAGCTCAGAAAACCAATCCCAGAAACCAAAGCCTTATAATTGGCCTCAAGAGACTTGACATAAGTAGTTATGGCAATAACCCTTGGTGCCCTGATGTTCTTTGCTCATGTAGATTACTAAGGCCGTCAGAAGCATTAATTAATTTTGCCTCATAAGAGTTCAGAGAGGTGCTTAAATAATAATACAGACTCAATCCTTTATCTAGAATCTTTGGGGTACACTTATTTTACAATTTAGAATTTTTAAGATTTTATAAAGGCAATAGCATAAAGATATACTGTCCATTGTGCAGCCCCTGAATTGGGATGTGGGCCAGCACCACTTAATAAAAACATCAGTATTTCCACAGCTAAAAGTAGGGGAATTTACTAAATGAAATGCAGGGAGACTGTAAATATCATCATATCACTTCTGGTTAGGTTTTCCCACCAAATGAGTTAGGAAAAAAAAAACCTCACATTTTCAGACATTTTTTGGATTCAGAATTGGAGCCAAAGCATCATGATGCTGTCCCCTCTTTAGCCAAAGGGGTAATGAAACAGACTAAAATGAGGAAGTACATACATGTTCTCTGACGTCCTGTGACCTTTCCCTTGAGTTATAGGAAAATATGTGCCCCCCTTTGCAACATATACTTTGGGGCAAAACATATTTGGGGCTGTATTGTCATAGTGTCATTATAGAAAACTGATCAATTAATTAAATACATAGACTTTGCAAAACAAGGCTTGTGTCTATTTTGGTCAAATTGTTCAAGAAAAAAATCTATTTGACTTTACCATATTAATGACAATATTTTTAACACCTGCTGAAAGCTATTTTATCTGTACAGTCAGTTCTGCTGCAATGCTTGTTTTGAAAACATTGGTTCGTCCCCATGTTATTAGTACATTTGAGAACAGTTTGAACGTAAGAGAAATTTCACATTTGCACATGTGCGATTCCATCTGTTAAAAATGCTAGGTGCATGCAGGAGACCACATACAGCAGATAGAGCCATGGGGGAATATACAAAGCACGCACATGCTTACATCTGAAACATCTACCAGCTATCTTAGTTCACCGTGTGTGTTAGAAGCCTTGCCCACCCACATCTGGTGTTAGAACTTCCTGTCTGATTCAGAGAGCCCTCCTTCCACCACTTCACAATAACTCATAAGTTGCGATCCTTCTGACACCCACTTTCACAAGCACCTTTCAGATATTGTGCCCAAACACCATTTTTCCCATAAGACCCTTACCCATACATGATTCTGTCATAGTGCGGTGAATTTTCAAAATGCAGTCTTCACCTTATAACTGAATGGACTGTATGTGTTAATGAAATGAAAGGAGTAAAACACCCTGATGGATATCTTGAGCAGTCCTTGCACAGTGTTTCTGGGAAGATATATTCTAATTTCTGGTGCAAAGTTTCTCTAACACATGATCCAGAAGAAGGTTTATTTGTAGAACAAGAGGGGGAAAAAAGTCTATGCATGACAACTTTCTTCTCCCACTTACCTTTTGGTGACAGACAGCATTGTTTCTGAAGGCTTATACTTTTGTTACTAGCTCTGCCATGCCTAAAATGCCTTGGATACAGAGTTTGGAGGAATCCCACCCCTACCCCTACCCGCCCCCAAGAGATTTTCCTTCCAAGTTGCTTTAGGACCTTAAACCTGAAACTGGCTCCTATCCAAGAATATTATGTGAATTAGACCTTTCTATCTGAAAACTTAATTTACTCTCAGAAAGCTTTGTATGTCTGGATATCCACATTTGCATAATCGCTACTCCCCCCTCTCCCTTGCATTTCTCTTTTAGGCACAGAAATGTATGGTTGCCAGATACATTTGGAAGTGAGTGCATGTGACTCTTAACCCCTTGGAATTGGTGTTCTAGAGCTCCTGACATTGAACCCTAATGTATTTTTTATTAGTGTTTAATGTTGAGAAATCCCATTTCATGGAGCCCAAGGATTAAATTACTTCATTTGGGAGGGAATGAGTGTATTTCCCACATCTTTTTCCTGAGGAGAAAAAAAGAATGAAGCTGAGATGATTTGTATTTCTTAAAGTCTTAAGGTCTGGATATATTCTACTCAATCCAATATCGTGAAATACTTTAAAGATGGTATGAACAACTAGGGAAACCTCAGCATATGCAAAATGTAGGAACAACAGTACACAATCAAATAGGTATATATAAGAACATATGTAAATATAGTCAAAATATATGTTTTCAATACATCTAAGCATATATAATAAAAATGACTATACAAAGCAGTTCTACCTGAGGCAGAAATGACAGAATATGTTATAATAATAGCAGGATTGTACTTTTCAGTGAAGTAGAATTTTTTTTATCATTTTTCATGATGAAAAATGAGTCAGAAAGATTTTGGGGAAATCCAGCACGCAGTAAATCCAGATGATAATGAGCGATCCTTTCTTTCAAGCAATTGTACTGAATAGAAACTTTCTTTGACCAACTGTATTGACAGAGACACCTACTCATTAGGCTAGCAGATCTCACACATGTGGCTTGGAAGTTGTTCTGAACACATGACCCAAAAGTGATTCCTTTTCTTCTTCTAACTGCGGACTCCCACCTTTGGCTTCTCTTCGTTGCATCTTCAAGTTCATGTATTCAGATGACACATCTGTACAGTGCATCACTGCTGCCCTTTTCACATCCTGGAGGACATGATTTTAAGCTCCCTCTTCCAGGTATCATTGTCCTTCCCCATGGTTTTGGGAGAGATTTCACTGAGACTTCCAAGGAGGAAGACTACTGCTCTGTGAACTAAGTAGATATCCAGTGGCTACAACAGAATGAAAGAGCCAAGGGCACATTTGGTTCTGTAGGTGCCGCAGACCAGTGAAACACTCTTCTATCAATAAAAATTTTCAGGGATCTTACTCTGTACTCACTGTGCTCAGTGTTACCGTGGCATTCAAGAAAGGTAGAAGGTGATTTGCTCTAAGAAACCTGTGGCCTAATTGAGGACATAGGACAAAAACATAAGAGTATTAAGAGATTGCTATAACATTGCAAACTCAGAGGCCAAATTTATGATAAAAATATTAAGTGCTAAAGTTAGAGAAGAGACTCATTTATTTTATAGAATAGTATAATGGAAAGAGTTCTAGGCTAGGAATCAACAGACACAGGCAGGCAAATTCATACAAGTTGAATGACTGAACAAATCACTTCACCTCTAAGACTTGGGTTCCTTGGCTGTGAAATGAAGAGGGAATAAGGGAGGGCTGAACTAGATGATTCCAATGGTCAATTCCAGCTCATCTTGTTGTCTCTTTTGGGGGGGAGAGAGGGTGTTCATGGTGTATGGTTTGTAAAATCTTAGTTCCTCAACCAGGGATTGAACCCAGGTATTTAACAGTGAAAGGGCTGAGTCCTAATGAGTGGAATGCAAAGGAATTCTCCAATCTTAAAGTTTTATATTCCTGTTACATTCAATAAAGTCACTGATCTATTATGTCCAAGCACATGTTACATGAATTAAATGTAATTACTAGGTAAAAGGATAATTGTCTGCATTTGACAAATGAGGGGGTAAAGTTCCCAAGTGGTCGAAGAACTCAAACCCCTGAATTCAGTGCCCTTTCCACTATACTGTGCTGCACTTCATTACACCATTCTGCCTTCCTGTGTACACAAAGGAGGTATCATTTATGACAGGAACAGTGCATGCTAAGTCATTTCAGTCGTGTCCAACTCTTAGCGACCCTACGGACTGCGGCCTGCCAGGCTCCTCTGTCCGTGGGATTCTGCAGGCAAGAATGCTGGGGTGGGTTGCCATGCCCTCCTCCAGGGGATCTTACCAACCCAGGGATGGAACTCACATCTCTTATGTATCCTGCACTCTTCACCACTGGTGCCCCCTGGGAAGCCCAGAAGAAGGGAGCTGACATAGACGCAAATAACTGCAGTGCAGGTGGTATGTCATAAGTGAAGAATTCAGAAAATGTGGAGGAATTGTTGTCTCTACATCTTAAGAAAGTGAAGAGAACCTGTATTACAGAGAGCTGCAAGAGAGTGAATGGAGCTTTGGCCAGAGTCAGGTGATGTGGGTTCTAATCTTAGCCATGCCGCTAACTTGCCAAGTGTCCCTGGACAAACAATTCTCTGGGCATCAGTTTTCTCATCTACAAAATTAGAGAATCCCCAGGTGTTTTGGATCCCAGCATTCAATCCTTCATTGAGCCCCAAGGATGGAAAGCAGGCTTCTTGTTAAGGTCATGAGTATGATTCCAGAGGTTTAAAAAAATTAAAGGGATGTTAAGTACTTTTGATTATTTTTTTTAGTGGATATGGGATTTGCACTGGGTCTAGAGTAATGGCGGTGATTTAGAAAATTCGTGAAGCATTTTAGTTCCTTTTAAATATACAAGAGTAGCTGACTTTCTAAAAGAATGCTTCACATAAAATGAATGATCACCACTCCCTAGCCAATATACAATTGGATACAATTCCCTATATACAATTTTGTTTTTCATATAGCAAGTTTATTTAAAGGGAGAGCCACCTGTAGTAGAAAACACTGCCGAAAATCTGTCATGCTTTTAAGGCACTAGTATCGTTTTAAAGTATGAAAATGATGCCAGTGTCTTCACAGTTCAAGTCTGAGGTAGAAGGATTGAAGAAAGTGATTTTTTCCCCCTCTGATCAACCACTGCAAAGTGAGTCTCAGCACAAACCAGCTGAGCCCTTTGCTAGACATGGAAAGCCTCTGGCATTTTTCTGCTTTTCAAGTCTCAGTCATTTGGGAGGTGGGACAAAGCCATGCTGTCTACAAAATTTATCGGCAACATGCTGGTGTTACAAGAAATCGCTTGACATCTATTATGTTTCTCCCGTGAAAGAGATGTGGCTATCAACTACAATAGTGATTTCTTTTCAAAGGGTTTAATTGGGGTATTTCACATGGGCCAAATTCTAACTTACTGTCTATATGTGTGCCTACCAGGAAAATGGCAGAAAAATACCAAACAATAACAATAAAGTCTGAGGACCGCTGTCCCAGGATGCCTCCTCTGCAAACAGGCATAAAAAAATTGTTTCCTTGCTGTCTCAGCTGCAACTAATATCGCTGAGCTTCTAGAAAGGTGTGGCAAAGAGGGGAGAGGTATGGACTGTGTTTTGCATGGCTGTAGAAATATGTCTAACAACCTGAACAAACTCCTTCTAGCCTCCCTTTTATAAGAAGCACTGAGTTGGGGAGAAGGGGAACTGGCCAAGATATTACTCTCCTGCAGTTGAGTTACACACTTGTGAGCTGTTTTTCTGAAGTTTGGTTTTGCTCCCATGCAGGCAGGCTAGCATCCTTTCCTGTGGTAAGCCGGAAGGTAGCCTTATACTTTTAAGTGTCGAGTGATTTTCCTTGCAACAAATTTATGCTTTTCACTGGTATTTTCCAAAGTGAGACTTTTGCAAGTGATGGAAATTGGCTCACTTCTGTTCTGTAACTCAGTGTCTCGTTGATAATTTATTTGTTCAGTAGCAGAAACTCTGACAAATTGTGTGAGGCGGCCTGGTTTACTTTAGAGCTGTTATAGCCCTGATAAATTTACATGTAAATGCGACTGTGAATGTCTTACATTTCAGAAGCTCACTGCACGTGTTTTTGTACATTAGTTAAGTGACATTTTTACAGAGAGACTGAACTTCCAACTCTCCCGCCCACCCCCACCCCATCCCACGGGTTATGTTATTGGGAAATCCTCAGAAGTCTGATGTGCTGTGTTTTCCTGACTGCCCAGTGAGAGACTCAGTCTCTATTTTGTGTTTTTCTTCTCTCCTCTTTAGACATGCAGAGCAGCCCACACAACCAGTTCACCTTCAGACCCCTCCCGCCGCCACCACCGCCTCCGCATGCCTGCACTTGTGCCAGGAAGCCCCCACCAGCGGCTGACTCTCTTCAGAGGAGATCAATGACTACCCGCAGCCAGCCCAGCCCGGCCGCTCCAGCTCCCCCAACCAGTACCCAGGATTCGGTTCATCTGCATAACAGCTGGGTCTTGAATAGCAACATACCATTGGAGACCAGGTACTTGAGCTATGATTGATCCCACTAAAAAACATTAGCACAGGATGATTCCACTGAGGGCAGAAACACATCGTAGACAGCTGCAGAGATACACAAATACATAGATATGCACCCAGATGCCTGAGCAAAAAGGCAGACCCCCTCCACAAGCCTGGAGACACACACAGGCACACCCATCTAGATCCAGGCACACCCATAGACACAGACCAAACAAAGCAGATGCCCCTGTGAAGAGGAAACCATAGATGCATAAACACCCCATAGGCAGACACCCACAAAAGCATATGAAACCAAGCAATTACCTAAATTGTCATTGTATCCTCAAGGATTGTCCCTTGTTTTAAGATCCTGCAATATTACAGGGAAATCCAAGCAAAATTGGAGGAAAAGCAATAGTTTACCTTTTATTTAAGATCTTTTTGACTAAGTTGCCTTCAAACATTTTGAAAATGGATTTGCTCCATCAGAAGTCCATATGTGTAATTTTCAAAACTTGATTCTGCCATTAGAGTGGAATTTGATCTTTTGATCAAAAATTTGCCTCTATGTTTCTGTTGCTTGTTATATTTAAGTTTCCAGATTCCTCCTCAAATCTTTGTCAGGTGATTAAAGTTCTACTCCTCCATAGTTCTAGATGCCTTGATCATAATCGATTTCAGCACTCGATGTGATTAACTGAGAAATTATTCATTATTTCTAGATACTCTGTCTTAAGCCAAAAATTACAACTTTCTATTGTTGTAGGAAAATATTGCCTAATAAGGCATAGTATTCTACTGTCTGTTAAACTCAAGGACTTCCCTTTGTCTTATATGTCTTCTTTAGGTCTACCACCAAAGCTTTTTTAAACACACCTCCATGTAAACACTGGGTATGAGGTGTTACTTGATAAGCAATATCTGGTGTCAACTCTGATCAACTTCTGTCCCAATAATCTGAGAATTGGAATGGAAAGGAGAGGACTAATAAACTCACATTTTAAAATTATTGTTTCTCCTTAGCAGCATATTAACTTAAATGCCAGCCAGAGCATCAGAAATATGCCACCAACAACAACAACCTGAAAACACTATGGCCCACATCCAGGAAACTCTATATCATCCATCACTAACTAGATTAAATATCTTCAAAAAGTGATATTACTGATCTCTTCCAACAGATAATATAGCAATCAGCACCTGTGGGTACTAGTGAGAGGGTTTGTATAGCGTAGCATTTCTTTTTCATTTTTTTTAATTCAAAGGGAGGAAGTAAATTAAGTGAGAAAAGCAGAGAACAATGTTTATCTTCAAGTAGTTTTCACTAATGGTGGTGATTTACTCACTCTTTTAATTCCTTTGCAGGGCTTAGTGATAGCTAAGAAAGCAGTGGGCCCATTTGGTTAACTAGCAGTCTTGATAAGCAAACACACTTCTTTCATCTAAGAAGCCAAATAACAGGAAATCTGGAAGGAGGGTGGGAAATGGGCTCAGGCAAATGGAGAGAGAAACCTATTCTTGTTTGAAATGTACATCTAGGCATGTTTGTACAAACTGCACCCACGGACCTTCTGTATCTATGCAAGGAATGTATTAATTGGTCTCAGTTTCATAAGACGCAGAGAAGAACATAAGTTTTCATGCAAGACTGAGCAGAGAGAGTACCTTTTTTGTGCATTTGAAAATATATTCAGCATCACAAAGATGAATTTTTAAAAATCTAGAAACCCTATCAGCTTGATCAGCTAGGATTTTCCAAATATATCCTTTATAATGTTCATTTCACATGCAGTCAATAGAAGGTAACTCTGTGAGTGCCCTGGTACTTAATTAAGAGCTGTATGACAGCTCTCTGAGCCTCAGCTTCCACATCTGTAAACATGAATATAAAAATGCCCATCTCAACAGATTGTTAGGAAGATCAAGCCAGTGTAACAGAATGTGCATTGTGAAGCATTATAGAATTCAAAGGTAATATTGCCATCCCTATTATGTGTTTACCTGCCTCTCCCTAAATATCTCCAGAATAAGACATTAGCTCATTCCTCAGGCATTCCATTTCATGTCAGACAACTACCGGAAGATTCTTAATGAATACAAATCTCCCACCTCTTAACTCTACCCATTCCTTCCAGACCTAGTTCTGAGATCTCATAAAATAAATAAAACCCCTCTCACATCTAACAGCCCTTCACTGATCCTGAATCTTCTCTACTTAGAGCTAAATGTTTCCCCCATCCCTCCACCTGCTCCTCACATTAACTGATTTCAAATCCTCCATCCTGGCTCTTCCCTTAGAGCATACTTCAGTCTGTCCAGTCTTGAAGTGTCACAGCCAAGGCTGAATGCACGTGTGAATTATTAGGCTCTTTGATTGAAAGGAGCAGTGGTTATTCAAACTGCCTCAAACAATTGAGAATATCTTTTTAAGACTATTGCCAGGAAATACTGGTCAATACACAAGGAAGGGTAAGGCCTAGAGATTTCTGGCACTAATATGACTCAGCAATTCTCTGCAGTGTTGCCACTCTCTGTCTTTTTCTTTGTCCAATAGCTTATTGTCAGCTCAGTATTTCTTTGGTCTACCACATGGTTTCTACTTTCTCATAGCAAAGTCAGGTTTTCATCGCACCACATGACTCCAAGTGTACCTCCCAGCACCTTGCACTTTCTCCCTTCAGTGCCTGGTCCATTGCTACCTGCTAGCCCTAGGTTTAAAAACCTAAGAGAGGGACTTTCCTGGTGGTCCAGTGGCTAAGACTCCAGGCTCTCAATGCAAGGGGCCTGGGGTTCCATCCCTGGTCTGGGAGCTAGATTCCGATATGCTGCAACTGAGATCAAAGATCCCATGTGTCCCAACTAAGACCTGGCACAGCCAAATACATAAATACTTTTAAAAATATATTTAGAAAAACCAAAAAGAGTGCATTTGATTAGCCCGATTCATCCCTTTTGTACCAGGCAGTGTTTATGTTTCTTGGCAAGCCCTGTCCGTTATTCTTTCAGTCAGCAGAGGCTAAGGGGAGAGGAAGATCATGTGATTAAAAAAGCAATAGCCTGGACACCTATGGATATCACTGAGCAGAGGCTGGGAGCAGATCTAATGTATGGCAGATGGAACTCTCAGTAGACAATCAACTTGATTGACTCATTCAGGAATTTGCGTTATAACCAATAATCAGTTGTCTCCCCTGTTCTAAGTAAATATTGGGTTCCATAACATCTTATGGAAAAACCCAATGAACATTTTGGCCAACGCAATATTTCTCTTAATGTTCTTTAAACCAATATCAGCATTTTGGGTGAACACATAACACTACTGATACACACCAAAAACACTATTTAACTCAACTCAAAACTTTTAAACGAGTTCTAAGGCTAAGCCACATTTCATTTATTTTATAATTATTACATAGTTGTTAGGTTTCTTAAATTGTGTGTTTGGAATGGAAAGGATGTAGGTGGAAAATAGGTTTAGAGCTTTGATTTAGCCTAATTGGATTTCATCTTGTTAACCTGTGGAGATGTAGCTGAATTCTAATTCTGCCATAGAAAGTATTTGCACTGTACTGCACTCATTACAGTGTTATTTGTAGGTTTGTTAGATATGCCTTGCTCTTTTTAAAAAAAATTTTATTTTGTATAAGGGCTTCCCAGGTGTCACTAGTTGTAAAGAATCAGACTGCCAGTGCCGGAGACATGGGTTAGTTCCATCCCTGGGTTGCAAAGATGCCCTGGAGGAGGGCACGGCAACCCACTCCAGTATTCTTGCCTGGAGAATCCCAGGGACAGAGGAGAGTGGTGGGCTACAGTCCATGGGGTCACATAGAGTCAGACACGACTGAAGCAACTTAGCACGCACCCGTAGCCAATGAACAATGTTGTGATAGTTTCAGGTGAACAGTGAAGGGACCCAGCCATACATATACCTGTATCCATTCTCCCCTAAACTCCCCTCCCATCCAGGCTGCCACATAACACTGAGCAGAGTTCCATGTGCTAGACAGTAGGTCTTTGTTGGCTATCCATTTCAAATATAGTACTGTGTACATGTCCATCCCAAACTCCCTTACTATCCCTTCCCTCCATCCTTCTCTGGCAACCATAAGTTTGTTCTCTAAGTCTGTGAGTCTCTTTCTGTTTTGTAAGTTCATTTGTTTCATTTCTTCTAAACTTTCACAAATAATTGTGATGTCATACAATATTTTGCCTTCTCTTTCTGACTTATTTCACTCACATGACTATGTAAATCATTAATAAAAATGTTATATAGGACAAGAACAAGGTTAGAACTCAGTTGCATGCCACTGGAAATCTCCCTGCAGGTTGACATTTATCTATCAGGCAGCATTCTACATTTCTCTGTCTTGTTCACAGACATATCATTAAAGACCTTGTCAAATGCCTTGCTGATACCCAGATACAGAGTGCTTACATTTTTACTGATCTGCCAAGCCAGTAATCATAATCAAAAATAGAAATGAAATGAGGTTTGTCTAACATGACTTGTTCTTAAATAATTTATGCTGCCTTCTGATGGTTACTACTTTTTTGAAGTGCTTACAAATCCTTTTTAATAGCCTGTTTTAGGATTTTGCACTCAATCAGCATGATGTCCCTTGTCTAACCTAAGGAGCCCATGTGCTTTGTGTCCCTTTTCAAAACCAAAGCTCATATTAGGGTCTCCAGTCTTCTGACACATGTCACCCACACCACAATCCCAAAACGTTAACAACTATGACTAGGCCATCTAACCACAGGACCTCTCACCACTATGGAATGAAATTTCAATTCATTTAGAACAGTTGAGTGCCTTCTTATGGGCACCTTGCCTATATTAGGCTTCAATTTATGGCTATGATATTGATTACCCTTTTAGGTTGAGTGAAAGTGAAAGTCACTTAGTCGTGTCCAGCTCTCTGTGACCCCATGAACTATACAGTCCATGGAATTCTCCAGGCCAGAATACTGGAATGGGTAGCCTTTCCCTTCTCCAGGGGATCTTACCAACCCAGGGGTCGAACCCAGGTCTCCCGCATTGTAGGTGGATTCTTTACCAGCTGAGCCACCAGGGAAACCCAAGAATACTGGAGTGCATAGCCTATCCCTTCTCCAGTGGATCTTCCCTACTCGGGAATCAAACTGGGATTTCCTGCATTGCAGGTGGATTCTTTACCAGCTGAGCTATGAGAGAAGCCCCCCTTTTAGGTTAGAATTATTCTTTTTCACAAAAAAGATACAATCACTCATTTGATACCATTCCATGAGTTGCATGTAGAGCCTATCCTTGCTCTTCTTGTTCTAAACGCATCTTTTTTAAAGACTGTTCTGTTATCTTTAGCAGGTTTTTTCAACCTTTAGGGTCATTTCAAGTGTGATTCTTTTTGGCATTTTTTAACCACACCTTCTTATATTTATTTATCCTTGATTTTTATCCCTTCTTTTCAGTACCTGTTCTTTAGAAATACTGGTTGGAGAGCACCCAGTAGAGGCACACTGATTTCAATAGCCAGAAGATCTCCCCAGCTCTTCATTCATCTCCCTTTTTTCACTGTCTCCGGGCATGGACACATACCTACTTCACTGTAGAAAACCACTTTCCTAAAGTCTAGGATTTTGCTTTATAGAGTACTTATGAACTTTCAGCTAAAATGTTTGCTTTCTCTAAAAAGTTTCTGTCACCTTCAGTTCACCAATTTTTCTTTTCTAGTCAGTGAAAGAAGCAAGTCTCAATGATATGTCTAGCTGGTTGCTATGGAGCTGAAATCACTCGTGTTTACTACATTCACTCTTAGAATAATTTTGGAGTCATGCTGGAGCATCTATTTCCTCCATCTGGCCAAGTGGCTTATTGTAGACTCCCTAAACTAGTCACCAAAATGAATCTTGCTGAAAGATTTTACCATGATATTCAATATTAGGGAGAACTTGGATTTGATATTAACATAACCACTCCAACTCACAATGACAAATCAGAATTGTGTGGAGGAGTCAGGCCTAGCCAGAAGAATGGATACCAACTATCCTCATTGATTTTTAGCATATTCTGACAGATGGCTGTAGCTTGTTATGTGGCTAACCGCCCTTGCTGGCTTTAGGCCAGTGTGACAACTCAGGGGAGCCAAAGGGTTATTTTTACAAAAGAAGAGCCAGTGCCATTGGTGGAGGAAATGTTGACAAGGAATGGAAAGAGAAAAGAAATCTACATGACCTATGCTTGTTAGCAGACTTACAGAGCTAGTGTCTATCTTGGGGAAATAAGAATCATTTGGAAGAAACATTCATTAATGGTGATGGCCATGATTTAAATATCTATGGGATAGCACTCTTTAAATATTAACCCATAAATGTAAGGTTTCTAGTGGTAGTTAACTTTCTTTTTTTTTATAGTACTATCAAAATCTACCTAACATTTAGAAGTAGTTTCCCCCCCCCACCCCCCCATTAGGACATTCGCTCTGGAAAAATAGATTCAGAGACCTTTTTTTCCCTTTAATAATGACTAGAGAAAAAAAATAGCTCAGAATGTACATATTCAGTGCTTAGATCCAACAATATTGCGTGCTTTAATCCTTTAACAGCACTGGGGTTAGCAAAATCTATCTTCAGCCACAGATTTAAAGATTCTTTTTAAGACAGGAAAAGACTTCGTGGAACTAATCTATGACCTATAAATCCTGTTTATTACAGATGAACAGGAGTCAACCAAGCTTTTCAGCCTACACCAAATGATGGATGTGGAAGATGCTAAATTTACATGAAGGAAAACTCTGTAGCCGTTAAAATATATTTTACATATTGAGAATAAAAATATATCTATAGCAGTCCATTGTGCTTGGGCAGTGAAGAGCAGTATTTTGGAGATTATTGTGATACAGTCTCTAGTCACTTTGGTGGTGGTATTACTTTTAAAAATGCTTTTGAATTGACTATTTAGGTTTCAATTCAAAGTTAAAACCACAGGCACACATGTGTTTCATTTTATAAAGGAAATTTCACCATAGGTGAGATGAAACCTGGTTTTAATATGGAGAAGATTTATTTAGTAATCCAAATGTGAACATAAACAGATGTTTTTAGGGAATTTAGACATAATGAACTGATTGGAGAAATACATAACTATAGCAAACAAAAAATACATTTTAGAGGCATCTCTGTACTAACCTTTCTGCCCTCCCTCATCATTCATATATACTTCCCTATCCTGGGTTATATATTTAAAACAGAAATGTCTGGTTTTGATCCAGAAAGGAGCTAGTTCTTAACAACTCATTGATTACAGTTACTTATCCAGTTAATCATAATACATAATAATTATTTTCATTACCTTGTCAAGCTAATAGATACTTGTCCCTTATATTTTACTAAAACTATGAAATATATTTGAGGTAGCAAAAAAATTATTTTCCTGTCAAATGTTCTCCTTATTTTCTACATAGAGGTGCATATATGTGTGTGTGTGTGTGTGTGTGTGTGTGTGTGTGTGTATCAAAGACATTCTACTAAACATCTCCCTTTGGGAAAATCCAGCTGCTTCTTTATCAATTCCACAAGACAAAAAGTTTGTAGCTTTAAAAGAAAAAGATAAGATCAGGTTAAGTCCTGAGGTCTTTGAAATATCTCAGCAAGAATGGTGAAAATGTAGTACTGAGGATTCCATTTAAAGAGGAAAGCTCAAAAAGAATTGCCCCCTTTGGCAAACAAATAAGCAAATAAACAATAACATCTGCTTTGCCGTTCTGTTAATTTTTTGGTGTGATATCTGAGGGTATAAGAATGTGTACTATGTGAATATTTTAAATGCAAATCAGTTCATTGTAAACACTATAATGAATTAATTCTAACATAGATAAGTTTTAAGAAGTTTTGACAAATATTTATTGAGTGTCTACCATGTACCATCCACTATTCTAGTTGCTGGGGCTACACCAAATAAAAATTCAGACAAAATCTCTGTCTTCATGAAGCTGACATTCTAGTGAGGGAGAGAGCCTTTACCCTAAAATGTTAATTATATTGAAGCTACTAATATTGTAGAAATTGTGGCTTGGCTAGATGTAGTATGGGGGATGGGGGACAGGGGACCAAGATACCTTTTAAAAGTCTTCTTTTATTTGTCTTCACTTGCCTATAACAACTTTCATAGAATTTCCCCTTATCTGTGGTCTCATAACACCCTGTTCGTTTGTCTATGGAGATCTTACTCCATTGTACATTTGCACTGGAGATACTTTATTTACTTGTCTTTATTCCCTGTTGCATCTCGAGTAAAGGACTGTGCCTTTTTTTTCACTTTGACTCCTTCGTTCTTGGTTTATATAGTTCAACAAAATTTTTGTATGGTATATGGACAGACTGATAGAGCAACTGAGCAAGAAACTCCAGATGGAGTAGGTTTCTGAAATCAGAAACAGTAGTTTGTAGAAGCCAACAGTGAGTTTTATTTTGGAAACGTGTATGCAGGACATCCAGTTTGAGATGTCCAGTATCTAATAAGTAGTTGCAAATATGGATCTGTGTTCCAGAAAAGGAAGAAAAACGGAAAGTGTTTTTCTCCTACCACTTACCGAATGCTTATACTCTATGCCAATTATTGTGCCAAGCCATCATCACATTAATTCCAACTTAAGGTTTTTAAAACTGGGGTTTGTAGAAGTTGAACAATGTACCACAAGGTCACCAGTTAGTAATGAATGTAATGAATCTAGTTCATGATAGACATGGATAATTAAGAATTTCATCAGTCAATGTATTAATAATAATTGAATTTCCATGAATGATGGAGGAAATACTATAAAACCTATAGGAGTGTTTAATATAAGATGATGACAGTAAACCAAACCCATGGAAACACACTTTAAGAGTCCACAAAGGAGAGAAAGCCAGCACTGGTGTTTGAGGAGTAATCATAAAATGGAACAGAACAGAGAGAAGAAAATTTCAAGGAGATAGTGATCATGATTTCCAAGTGCCTCAGAGGAATTAAATAGGATGTGGATGAGAAAACACCATTGATTCTGTCCATTACAGGCTTCTTGATTTTTAAGCAGCTAATTTCAGTACAGTGACAAGATTGAAGCAAGACTGCAATAGGTTTTAAGAACTTGGAAGAGGTAAGAAAAGAGAAATAGAAGGTAGAGTACTGTTTTGAAATGGAATAGTAGATTGAGAAGAAGCTGAATCTGGGCAAAGCATTCATATACATTGGAAGGAGGAAAAAGAAAATGGGAGGAACTACATTTAATAAGTAGGTACACAATAGTCACCAAGATGGTGATGTGACTGACAGAAAGAAACCTACAGATCAAGTTAGAGATTAAGTTTCCTTAATGGTAAAGAATATGGAAACTTGCAGAGATGCTCACATAATGCTGAAGAAAATTGCATGATCCTACAATGGTACAGGCTTCCGGGGTTACCAAGTCTCATACAACTGGGAATGACACTGCCCTTGGGGAACAATTCATCCTTTAGGTCTGAGAAGTTTGTCTTTGCTAATCTCATACTGGAAGGACGTATTATATCAATACCACACTTATTTAAAGTTGACTCTTAAATATAAGTCATATTTCCAAGGGCAAGCAGATATTATTGGCCATTCCAAGATTATAATTTAAACTTCTGGTCTCCATCTGGCACACACAAAACAGTAGGCAGCCCCTGTTGTTGATGAAGATATTCAATAGTGACATGTGTGCATAGGGCTTCGCTGATAACATAAATGCTAACTTATGACTATTTCCTACTGAACTAGCAAAATATCAAGTACAATATAAAAACACAGATATCATTGATTCATTCCTTTTGTGGCATTATATAAGCCTCCTAAGTAAACTGCTTTTCTTTACAAATAAAATCTTTGCAATCTGCTATTTCCCCACCATTCAACCTTTCAACTAAATACTTGGGTTGGTTTTGGTCTATCTTGAAAGTCAGATCTTTCAAACTTGTCAGTTACCATACTGAATAGTGTTATTAACTTAGATACTTTTATAACACTATGGCTAGTTGCTTTTTATTAGATATGCTTATAGCTAAATACTTTTCCTTATTTGTAATATTCAAAAGATTCAGATTTTAGATAACATATTGTATATATGTGCATGTGTGTATACATGTAGGCATATGTATATATATATAATTATGTTTGATTTTCTATTATCCAAAGTCCTTTCATTCATTATCTCATTTTAAACTCTAAACAACCCTAGGAGTTGTACAATAGAAATAATGTCCAGTTTAAAGATAATGAAACTGGGTCTTGGGAAATTTTACTAATATTTCCTTTTGGCAGTTTATTATAAGATTTGGAGTTAGAATGCAAGTCTCCATGCAACCAATCTGATACTCTTTGCACTATAACAACTTATCTCTGGAATATAAAGAACCTCAAGTCATTTCTTTTTGTCTTTTGGTGAATATTTATAGTTCAGTTAAATTTCCCTGCCTGGAGACATAATCTCGGTTTTATTCTATTTATATTAAAATCTTGATGAGCCTAAAAACCCAGAAAACTGAGGGTTCTGGTTAATTGGATTTGGTAGTAGAACTTTTGAAAAATTACCAGTCTTATTCAAAATTATTCTTTTTTTTTTACTTTTATTTATTTTTTTTTAATTTTTTTTAAATTTATTTTTAATTTTAAAATCTTTAATTCTTAAGGATCATAATTTAATCTCTTATAAATGAAAATCTTACAGTAAGTGAGGGTTATCATTGTGAACATAATTTTTTTTTATTGTATAGTACTCTAGATGTAAAAGATATTGTAGACAGAGGCAAATGTCTTTGGATATACTTTGAAAATTTTGGATGGCCTCTTGTGACTAGTTGAAAAAGCACTGAATTTAGAGTTGGAAATCATGAGTACAAGTCCAGTTCTGCAACAAAATGGATGTATGACCTTGTTAATGTCTCTTTCTTCTCCCAACCTCATTTTACTCAGCAATCAGTTGAGAGAATAAAGTTAAATGATATTTGAAGCTGTTTCTGGCTTTATTAACTCTGTTGTTCTATGGTTTGCCTTCTTGTCATCTGCTCCTTTACTGAAAGAATGCTATTCTATTAAGATTTCCAATTAGTTAGATTCTAATTAATTGCATTGTAGATGAAGTCCCCCCAAAAGTCCAATAAATTAGTTGAGAAATCATGATTCCTTCCAGGATTTCCATTAGCCAAGAGGAAATGAGTAAAATACTATATATCCCTGTGTGTCAGAGGGTACCAGTAATGGCAGGCAAGTATAGTCAGGAAGGCATTCTTAGGCCAGTGCAAGACTAGTATATGTTTCTGTTTTGTCTGATATACAATAGGTGTTCAGTAAAAGTTGGTTGGATAAATGAATTTAAGAACAAATTCCTTCCTAGAGACAGATTCAACACTTAACACCTATGCAGAAGTTTATCTTGCCTTGGGTCATGTTGTAAAGCTGCAGTAGTTGCAATATTTTCTTTCATATTGTCATTTTCTAATTGTGAAATAAACATAACTTCATTTTGAGTTTCTTGTTCAAAGGTAAAAACACAAATCTGTTTTGGGTTTAAGTTCCAACCAGCACTTCTATATCGCATCCTGTAAATTCATGGTTTTTTTCTGAGTATTGACAATGATGCAGAGAAAATATGCTCAAGTTTAATAATATATTTGCCAAATGAAAATGTATATTTAGAGGTCAAAGAAGTACGTGAAATCATTATACTCTTGAAGTTAGTTTCACCTTGTTTATCTTTCTGTGTTGTCCCTGAATAATTAAAGTGAACCAATGAGTTTCTCGTTTGCATTCTTTAATCCACTCAGCAGGGAACCAAGGAGAGAGTATTTCTGTGGAAGGAAGACCTGATTTCCAAAAAGTCTCTTATGCTTAAACGGGAATATAATCACTGAGTTTAGAGCATGGCACAAAGCTGAGTTTGATTGTTTCTGAGGTGGTATAACCTGAGGGGAGTTAATGTTTCAGTGGCTGTGATTATTATATATTGTGCATGTTTTAATCAGTAGTTCAGGTTTTGGATTTATGCCTCACGACAGGTTCATGAGGGGTACAATTTGAAAAGCAATTTTAAAAATGGAAAGTGGAAAATGCTTTCTATTCTCCAGCTTTTATAAAGATTTTCTTGTTTGGTCAGCAGGGTAAATGTTGGAGGTAATTTTGAGTGAGTACTGTATGTTCTCTGGCCCTACAGTTCAGGATATTTGTTTGGATACTACAACAATCCCAGGTGCAAACAGTCTCAAGGGAGAAACAGCTGTGAGGTTGGGGAGGAAGATTAGATCATGAGTTCTGGCAAGAAAATCTTTCTCTGCAATTCTTTAAAGAATGACAGATTCCCTCCCACAGGGACACTGAATACTTCAAAACTGCATGTTCCAATTGAAGAAATAGTTTTTGACCAACATTTCTCAACCTTGGCCCTGTTGATATTTCAGCCTGGATGATTCATTACTGTGGGGGCTGTCCTGTGCATTAGAGGCTGTATAGGAGCATCCCTGACCTCTACCCCTCACCAGATGCCAGGAGTGCCCTCTCCTCAGTCGTGACAACCAAAAATGTCCCCAGACATTACCAAATGTCCACTTTGGGCCCGTTTGTCCCCAGCTGAGAAACACTCTGTTTGATTAACGGTGAGACAAAATCCATTGTTTCCTTACATGCTCCCTTTACCCACCCCTCTTCAGACTCTTGCAATTTCTTTTTTTCCCCTCCTACCTTCCCCTTTCCTATACCTTTCTTCTTAAGCTTTCATTGGAGGGTTTAATTTACATAATTCTCCAGTCGATAACATAATTGGGGTTGGAAACCACTGTTTTAGATTGAATGTTTGTATCACCCCCAAATTCACATGTAAAACATAATGCCCAAGGGGTGAAGGTATTTATTAATGGGATTAGTGCTCTTAGAGAAATCAGAATGCTCCCTACCCCCTTCTGCCATGTGAGGACATAGTCAGAAGTTGGCAGTCTACAACCCAGAAGAGAGCCTTCACGGAATCCTGCCATGCTGGTACCCTGATTGTGGATGTCCAGCTTCTACAACTGTGAGAAACATATTTCTGTTGTTTATAAGCTACCCAGTCTGTGGTATTTTGTTATAGTAGCCCAGATGGACTAAAACAACCACTAAACTAAATCTATTTAGTGTATCAATGCTGACTAATAGCTAGACAGCCTATAGCAATAGAGGCCAGAGTGACCCCCGAAACAACTAACAAATGATCGCATACTTTTGCATAGATAGCTACCCATCATCTACTTTTCTATAAAATTTCCTTCCTTATTCTATTCCTTTATATTCCCTTGCACTCTTCATCCTTCCTATATTCACTCTCTATTCTGTCTTTCCTTTCTTTGTATCTACACTATTCTTGGGCATTTCTCAGCTCTTCTGATATTCTTCTTTCTAAAAGACTTACATAAGGGCACAGGAGCCTGAAAACAAAATGGCACATTTGGGAAACTGTATATGACATAGGAGGGCCAGAGCTTAGGGAGCATGGGAGACAATAGCAGTGGTGAGGCAGAGGGTCTACAGAGGCCAAATCATGAAGGATCTTATACAAGGAATAGAAATAATAGAGCTTCATTTCAAAAACCGGAAAAAACACAGGAAATCAGAAACAAAAGGGTATCTACAAATTCTCTCACCCTAAGATAGCAACTATTTAGATTTCCTTACATTTTCTTTGGCGCTAGACCTCTGCACAATAGGAATTTGAATTTGGAATTGTTGCTTTTTTGCGTGTTCTAGTTGTACTGTATATATGTATATGTATGTATACATGAATTCTGGGTTTTGTTTCCCAACATGGAAAATCACTTATTGCCTTAGAAATTATCTGGTTAATGTGAACAGAACTGCTTTAAAAAACCAAATCCAGTAAAAAAGGAGTTTTTGAAAAATTATACAGGATAGTCTCATAGGGAAAGGACAGTGAGTGCAACAAGGCCTAATGAGAGATGGAGCTATTCTCGTTGTTCTGTTTTTTTTTCTGGGGTCTCTGTTTCTCCCTGTACGCACGCTCTATTCTCAGATTTCATTCTTGATGGGATATTTTTGTATCTGTTTCCCTATTCAGTTCAATTCAGTTCAGTTGCTCAGTCATGTCCGACTGTTTGTGACACCATGAACCGCAGCAGGCCAGGCCTCCCTGTCCATCACCAACTCCCAGAGTCTACCCAAACCCATGTTCATTGAATCGGTGATGGCATCCAACCATCTCATCCTCTGTCCTCCCCTTCTCCTCTTGCCTTCAATCTTTCCCAGCATCAGGGTCTTTTCCAGTGAGTCAGCTCTTCACATCAGGTGGCCAAAGTATTGGAGTTTCAGTTTCAACATCAGCCCTTCTGATGAACACCCGGGACTGATCTCCTTTAGGATGGACTGGTTGGATCTCCTTGCAGTCCAAGGGACTCTCAAGAGTCTTCTCCAACACTGCACTTCAAAAGCATCAATTCTTTGGTGCTCAGCTTTCTTTATAATCCAACTCTCACATCCATACGTGACTACTAGACAAACTATAGCCTTGACTAGATGGACCTTTGTTGACAAAGTAATGTCTCTGCTTTTGAATATGCTGTCTAAGTTGGTCATAACTTTCCTTCCAAGGAGTAAGTGTCTTTTTATTTCATGGCTGCTATCACCATCTGCAGTGATTTTGGAGCCCAGAAAAATAAAGTCAGCCACTGTTCCCACTGTTTCCCCATCTTTTTGCCATGAAGTGATGGGACCGGATGCCGTGATCTTAGTTGTCTGAATGTTGAGCTTTAAGCCAACTTTTTCACTCTCCTCTTTCACTTTCATCAAGAGGCTCTTTAGTTCTTCTTCACTGTCTGCCATAACAGTGGTGTCATCTGCATATCTGAGGTTATTGATATTTCTCCCGGCAGTCTTGATTCCAGCTTGTGCGTCTTCCAGCCCAGCGTTTCTCATGATGTCCTCTGCATAGAAGTTAAATAAGCAGGGTGACAATATCCAGCCTTGACATACTCCTTTTTCTGTTTGGAACCAGTCTGTTGTTCCATGTCCAGTTCTAACTGTTGCTTCCTGACCTGCATACAGATTTCTCAAGAGGCAGGTCAGGTGGTCTGGTATTCCCATCTTTTTCAGAATTTTCCACAGTTTATTGTGATCCACACAGTCAAGGGCTTTGGCATAGTCAGTAAATCAGAAGTAGATGTTTGTCTGGAATTCTCTTGCTTTTTCGGTGATCCAGCAGATGTTGGCACTTTGATCTCTGGTTCCCCTGCCTTTTCTAAAACCAGCTTGAACATCTGGAAGTTCACGGTTCATGTATTGCTGAAGCCTGGCTTGGAGAATTTTAAGCATCACTTTACTAGTGTGTGAGATGAGTGCAGTTGTGTGGTAGTTCGAGCATTCTTTGGCATGGCCTTTCTTTGGAATTGGAATGAAAACTGACCTTTTCCAGTCCTGTGGCCACTGCTGAGTTTTCCAAATTTGCTGGCATATTGAGTGCAGCACTTTCACAGCATCATCTTTCAGGATTTAAAATCCTGTTTCCCTATTATTATGCTGTAATTCCAGCTCTGACTCAAAATGAACTTGCATCTTGGCTTTCCTAGCTGACAGGTTTCTCAGTCTAGATTTCTCAAAGAGAAGTCAACACACACACACACAGAGAAAGATGCATGAGGGAGAGAGCATAAGATTATGTCTGAGACTGGATGTCCAACTCTGGTCCAGTGAACTGTGACTGCGAGAAGAGGGGAGTGGGTTTGAGAAGGTCATGAACAGAGATGCTCTGGCCAGGGCTGTGCAGAGAGACAAAGGTCACATATCTAATATGCTTATGTGGCTAAAAATTCTTAATATTTTTATGACTTCATAATATTCCATGGAACGAATGGACTAGAATCCTCACATATTTGAATCTTCTCTTTCTTAGTCAGTGGATGAAGGAGATTGAGAATCATGGGTTGGAAGTTTTCCGGCTGAAGACTGTAAGTGTCAAACACCACTTTTTGTCACCCTTCACATTTCATTATCTAGAACTCAGTCACATGACCACATCTAATGGAAACTGTGACTGGGAAATGTAGTCTGTCTGTGTGCCCTGGAGAAAAGGAGAATATGGACATTTATCAGAAGAAGAAAGTTTCTGCCTCAGGCCACATCTTTGATTTTGAGGCTAATATTTCAGAGGACAGCTGTGCCCTTTGCCAGTTTGTCTCTTAGAGAAACGTTATGCTGAATAGGCTAGAGTACTAATTTGAGTGGCATTCCTTTTGTTATCTTATGGCATTATAAAAAAATTCTTGCCTTTATTATGCATGTATGAGTAAGACTTTCAGAGAAATGAAAGCTAACGAAAGCAAATGTTGATCAACATCCTTTAAAAGTTGCATTAGAATGATCATCTAGATTTTTAACCTGAAGAGCTTAGTGGTAAACTCTTAGGCTCTGTCCTTATTGTACTCCTTTGTATTTAGATTGAAACACTTTTTCTTTAAAATAAAATGTTCTTGCTAATACAGATTACAATTCAATAAAAAGAAATGATACAGAAAAGTATACCATGACAACTGGCTCATAAAATAAAAGAGTATAATACATATCTGAGGAAAATGAAGATTAATAAAAAGGTAATTAAGGTATATAATACTCTGCCCACTACCTACTCCCCTAAAAAGAAAAATAAATAAGTAAGCCAACTAACTAGTGAAGACCAATTCTATAAAATCAGCAGGTTGCTCTGGTGAGTAAAATTGGGAATGGACTTTCAGCATTTGCAAAGGGAAATATAATTGAATTTCTTTACAAAATGAATGAATTTCTCTTAACTCCTAGTAAATTTGAGATCTGGTTTAATTTTAAATGTGTGCTCATAAATTTTGCCTAGTTCCCATGTTTGTTCCCATTTTAAATGGTCCCTGGTGGGAAACGAAGTCTTGAAAACTGGGATGGTATTTTGTTATGCCTTCATGGAGAAGATGTATAAAATCATAAGAGGATTGAAAGTCTTACCTCTCAGTAGCTTTCCAAATTGTTTCTAATTTGAAAGGATTACAGCTGCCACATCTTGGAACCTAAATTACCCTTAAAGATAAAGAGAATGAAAAATGGTAATTTTACTAATCTAAGTAAATAATTTTTGTATCTTGGCCATAGCCTTTTAATACAGTAACATTTACATTAATAGAAAATTCTAATTTGGTATTTATCCTTCAAGGGGTATAGGATTTCTTAATATCATTTTTAATTACCATCTTTCTAAATTCCATATATATGCATTAGTATACTGTATTGGTGTTTTTCTTTCTGGCTTACTTCACTCTTAATTTTTAGATTAAAATTACATCTACAGAGCATGAATTTAACTTAGAGGAAGAGAATGATAGGATGACTTGGAAGGACATTACTATAAAGTGGAGCATAATTGTTTATTTTCATTTATTTTGGAGACTACTAAAGCATCTTGGTCAAAAGTAGAAAATATGTAGTATTTTCTTTCTCTACCATCATATATATATATATATATATATATATGTACACATATATATACATGTACGCCAGCCCTACTAACTCTAGCATATCTCTAGATGTCCTTTTATAGACATGTTTAGTTTCTATACAGAAGTCTGATACACTGTTGAATTAAAAATATTCTGATGTATTCTAAACAGGGAGACATGACAGTTAGTTCACTTTCATAAGTATGTATCATCCTAACATTATTATGTCACTTCTGTAATTAAAAGAGTCAAAATAAATATTCCTATAAAAACACATTCAGTGGAATAATAAGCTCATATATATTCATTTTGAAAAGAAAAATGGCACATGATCATATGATTAGGAAGATTTTGTTACCTTAATGATTAGCATATCCTAAAGGAGATCAGTCCTGAGTGTTCATTGGAAGGACTGATGCTAAAGCTGAAACTCCAATACTTTGGCCACCTCATGCAAAGAATTGACTCATTGGAAAAGACTCTGATGCTGGGAGGGATTGGGGGCAGGAGGAGAAGGGGACGACAAAGGATGAGATGGCTGGATGGCATGACTGACTCGATGGACGTGAGTCTGAGTGAACTCCAGGAGTTAGTGATGGACAGGGAGGCCTGGCGTGCTGTGATTCATGGGGTCGCAAAGAGTCGGACACAACTGAGCAACTGAACTGAACTGAATGATTAGCATTAGGAATGGCATCAGGGGTGTCATGAGTTAGTATGTGCATAGTGGCTAAGTAAATGGGTTTCATTGTTCATGCATAGATTTAAAAGTATTTATTGATGTAATTCCCTGGTAGTCCAGTGGTTAGGCCTCCATGCTTCCACTGCCCCAGGTGCCCGGGGTTGGATCCCTAGTCAGAAAACTAAGAT
Organism: Ovis canadensis; assembly: GCF_042477335.2. Classification (NCBI taxonomy): domain Eukaryota; kingdom Metazoa; phylum Chordata; class Mammalia; order Artiodactyla; family Bovidae; genus Ovis; species Ovis canadensis. The sequence goes on along the minus strand of NC_091727.1, from coordinate 110,407,213 downwards.
CTCGCATGCGGTCCAAAAGAAATATATTTGTTGAGCACCACTTGTTTGTTAGGCGTGATTCTATATGCTGGGGACACAACAGTAAAAAAGACAAACAGACATTCCTATTCTCATGTAGACTGTATTCCAGTAATCAGAAAAACTGAAGTAGATTCCCAATTCTATCATTTACCAGTTGTATGACTTTTGAAATTTACTTAAACTTAGCAGCTGAAACTCAGCTTCCTCAACTATGACATGTGGATAATATAGGTGGGGGAAAAGTGGAAACAGCAATAGATTTTATTTTCTTGGGCTCCAAAATCACTAGGGACAGTGACTGCAACCATGAAATTAAAAGACACTTGCTCCTTAAAAGGAAAGATATGACAAACCTAGATAGTGTATTAAAAAGCAGAGACATCACTTTGCTGACAAAGGTCTGTATAATAAAAGCTATAGTTTTTCCAGTGATAAGCTTTCATTTTATTTTCACAATCAAAAAGAAACAAGTCAAAGAAATAGTTGAGTCACATCTCATCTCGGTTTGAGACATTTGAGTAAGGAAAGACTTGTTAATAAAAATACAAATAATTAGAAATAATTGCTGTGAATGATAATTGTCCTTTCACATTCAGGAATGCAAGAGATTATTTTCTCACAAGTGAAACAGTTATTTTAGAGTCCCCAAGCCTCATTCATTCTGTACAGGGAATCAAGAGTCTTTTAGAAGAACAAAAACATCTTTCAAATCAATATTTATTCATTGAGTACCTTTGAAGTATGAGACAGGAATGTAAAAATTAAGACTTGGTCTCTGCCCTTAGCAAATATACAGTCCAGAGGAAATTGAAGAGGTAGGGCAGATATTACTTCTGATTAAGAGGCAAGGGGAAATAATAGCCACCAAAAAAAATTAAAAAAGATTTCTAAAAATCTCTCCCATTAGCAACAAGCTACCTCACTTGGAAAATCACAAGAATACTGATCTAGATCATAGAAGATTACCATTTAAGAATAGATTATAAGACTTCCCTGGTGGTATGGTAGATAAGAATCCACCTGCCAATACAGGGGAAATGGTTCAGTTCCTGGTCCAGGAGGATTCCACATGCCATGGGGCAACTAAGCCCATATGCACTGTTGAACTTGTGTTCTGCAACTACTAAAGCCCATGGGTCTGGAGTCCACGCTCTACAGTAAGAGAAGCCATTGCAATCAGAAGCTCTTGCACCACAATGAAGATCAATCAATAAATAAATAAGTAAAATAATAAACCAGTCATCTCAAATTTTAAAAAAATAGATTATAGAACTAAGGCTTAAACTTAGAAAAATTAAGGTTTAGATATTGGGTTGGCCAAAAAGTTTGTTAAAATGCAAACAAACTTTTTGGCCAACCCAATAGATGCGTGCATGCATGCTAAGTCACTTCAGTCATGTCCTACTCTTTGCAACCCTATGGACTGTAGCCTGCCAGGCTCCTCTGTCCATGGGGTTCTCCAGGCAAGAATACTGGGGTGGGTTGCCATGCCCACCTCCAGGGGATCTTCCTGACCTAGGGATTGAACCTGCCTTTCCTGTGATTCCTGCTTTGTAGGTGGATTCTTTACTGCTGAGCCACCAGGAAAGCCCAATCCATAGATATGCTGACACTAAAAAACCTCTTAAAAACTATGAACAACATGGAGAGACTATAGGCTTCTTTATGAACACTTGCATATAAGGTTTGAATGGGACATATGGACAGAGTGGCCTAAAATTTGAGAGAAAGGACCCTAGAACAAATAAATTGAAATCCACTTTTATATAGCTGTTAATAAAAAAATTGTTACCTTAAGAGGTTGTCCAAGCTAATAATACCATTTGGGCTCAAACAGAGTTTGGATCTATTTATCCTAAAAAGGAGTATCAAGAATAGGTTATTATGTAAAAACTAGAGATGTTGAGGTTGGTATCTTGCCAGTAATCACACTTTGCCACAAAACACCATGAAATATTCTTGTCAGAAAAGAAAATGGGGCTGACCCAGCATGCCATTTTCTTTTATTTTCTCTTGTCTTTGGAGGCATAAGAATAAATACCTGTGAATACACATTACTCCAAATAGGATATGAAAAACAGCCAACAAGCACATGAAAAGACACTCAACATCACCAATCATCAAAGAAATACAAATCAATACCATGATGAAGTGTCACCTCATACCCATTAGGATGGCTATCATCAAAAAGACAAGAAATAACAAGCGTTAGCAGGGATGTGGAGAAATGGAACTCTGCACTGTTGGTGGGAATGTAAAATGATATAACTACTATGGAGAACAGTATGGAGATTTCCTGTAAAAATAAAAATAGAGCTGGCACATGATCCAGCAATCTCAATTTGGGATATATATTCAAAAGAATAGAAAGCAGAATCTCAGAGATATTTGCATGCCCATGTTCATAGCAGCATTATTCACAATAGCCAACAGGTGGAAGTAATCTAAGTGTTCATCAATGGATGAATGGCCAAACAAATAGTGGTATATACATGCAATTAGTCAGCCTTGAAAAGGAAGATCCAGTCACATGGTTAAAGCTTGAGAACATCATGTTAAGTGAAATGTCACAAAAAGACAAATATTTTATGATTCTACTTACATGAGGTATATAAAATAGTCAAATTTGAGGAAAAATATTAGAATGGTGGTTACCAGAGGCTGAGGAGATTGGGGAAAGAGGAGTTGTTTAATGGGTTTAGAGTTTCACATGTACAAGATGAAGTGATTTGGGAGATCTGTTTCACCATAATGGGAATATACTTAATACTACTGAACTATACACTGTAAAATGGTATAGGGTAGTAAATTTTGTGTTTTGTGTTTTTGTATCACAATAAAAAATGCATTTTATAATTTTTAAAAAGAGTAAATATCTAAATTCCACTACCATATCTGAATGTGATTTGGCCCTAATAACTTGACTCAAGACCTTTTCATTGCAGTCTTCCTCTTTATTATTATTTTTTTTAAATCAACCTCAGCTTTTAACTGGAAGTAAGTTAAATTCCTTCTTCTGGGTAAAAAAGAGTCTAATGCTTGTAGCTAAGTGAATGCAGGTTTGGAAACTCATCTCATAAGTATGTTTATAAGATGTAAAAGAAGAAATTCACTGGTTATTTATGCATCTGTTGTTAGAAAGCTGTAGATTTCTGTTTATTTCCTATAGAATTTCAAGTGCCACATTAAATCACATCATTTAGTGCTAACATATACCCTCAGAATTATGTTGTATGTAGGTTTTAAAAAGAGATAGTACATTTTCCCCCTTTAAAATCCTTATAGGAGCATTTATTATATTCCCATTTACCACCACTGAGTCTCATCAGTCTTAAAGATATTTTTTTTCAATTTCCTTATATGCCCATTTCCTTTTGGCAATATCTTGCTTTTCCTTTTTAAATTTGAAGTTGAATATTAAAACAGATGCAAAGGAGAGTACTACTTACACATAAACTCTTGAACCGCATTTTTATCATTTCCTCTGTGGAAAAAAACCCAATTGTATGAAATTGATAGCAACATTTTAGTATATCCTCAGGTCCCCTGGGAAAAGCAATGTGCTTAGACAGATGATCTGATTTTATGAGCACATAGCTGAAGTCTAGCACTGTGCATTTGTCTTTATGCTCCTACTTTTTTCAGGGACTATGAAAACACATTTAGGCAGTAGTTTTGCTTTCCAACAATGGACTGCAAAGCCTTCGACAATACATAGCATTTGCATTGCTGTTTTTCATGATGCACATCAAAGTATAGATCACTTTCTGCAGAGACTCTTAATCTCAGCTTGTTAATAAGAAAACAGGAACCTTAGTACCAGAACTCATTTTATTATCTACCCTCACCAAGGACTGTGATTTGGACTCCACTCAAATATGAATTAGTTTAAATGTTGCTCTGCTACGACTGTTGAATTTATTCATTATGCTGTAATATTTTACTTATGAAACTGCATTTGGAAATCCTTTGGTATATATCAAGATGAAATTACAGTGCTCAGGAATATTGATTATTGCTTGTAATTGCCATCATAATAGCCAACAATTCTCTGTCTTTCTTTGTCTTTCTTCTACCTCTTAATGATATACCAAACCAAATCAATATCCAACATATGGGGCCACTTATGTTGTCTCAAAAATTCAATTGTTCTTCATAAATATGCAGAGGATCGAAGATTTTATCTCCAAACATTGAATTAAAAAGCCCCATACTGCTAGATTTCTCTTCTATTCCATAGGAGCTTATTAGAGTGTTGCTGTATATGATCAGTTATATGCAAGTGACGTTTTATCACCTCCAGAGTAACTACTAAGTTGTGATAGGGAGATGGGGAGCCTTCTCCACTCTGCTGTTTACAAAGTGCTATACTTCCCCCTCACTAGTATATTAGATGGTCACAGAAAACATAGGCTGGGAGAGATAAGACATTAAAGAAGAAATCTACCTCCTATGACATGAAGGTGATTATTTCAGGGACTAATGAGGAAGTACAATCAAATGAAAGAAACCTAATGCTGCTGCTGCTGCTGCTGCTGCTGCTAAGTCGCTTCAGTCATGTGCGACTCTGTGTGACCCCATAGACGGCAGCCCACCAGGCTGCCCTGTCCCTGGGATTCTCCAGGCAAGAACACTGGAGTGGGTTGCCATTTCTTTCTCCAATGCATGAAAGTGAAAAGTGAAAGGGAAGTCGCTCAGTCGTGTCCAACTCTTAGCGACGCCATGGACTGCAGCCCACCAGGCTCCTCTGTCCATGGGATTTGCCAGGCAAGAGGACTATGAGTCACTTTTTCAATAAAATATATTTAATCTTATTTCTGCTATGTACTGTTTTTCCATTCTAGGGATACAGTCAGTGCTTTTAAAAGCAGCAATAATTCCTTTACAGTCCTGATGACCAAACACTAGCTTCTCTCTAATGGTCCCCCATTCATTCAAAACAATTAAGATGGTCTTTAAACTTACTGTGAGAACATGTGACATACAGAAAAAAATAGATATGTATTTTGTAGTACTGTTTGAACAGAGTGTGTTTGGTTAGCTTGGGTCAGTTAACCCAGATTAGAACTCTGTGGTGATTCCATGAAGACTGGTTGGCAGGTAGCACAGGGCAATGGAAATATACTATTTTACAAGTCTCCAATTCTAAGTACATTCATGCCATTAGCTGCTGATGTTTCTTTTAAGTAATCCACTTTTATTCTCTGGGCCTCCATTTATATCTGCAGATGAGCATGTTGAGCTGCTGGATGATTTCTGAGATCCTTTCTAACTGATTCTATAGCCATCATTCTCTTGTTTTTCCCTCGGGTACCAAAGGCAACAGGGTAAAAGTGTGGCTCAATTCAATATCATCCGCATGACCAAATGAACACAAAGCATGCTTCTTCTGTGATGTACAGGCCTGGGTTCAAATTTTATTGTGTCCACTAACTGCAGAACCCTGGTGTGGTGTGCTATAATGTCATAGTTAGGATCAGTGGCTCTGGAGCCAAACTGCTTGGGCTTGAAAGTCAGCTTTACCAGTTACTAGGTGTTGGAATGTGGACAAATTACTTAACCTCTCTGTGTTGGTTTTCTCATCTGTAAATGTAAATGCTTACTGTAATGGGGTTGTTGTGAAGCTTAAATTATGTAATGCTTTATGAATTAATTAGAATAATGTCTGGCACAAATAAGCACTTAATGAATGTTACCTCTTATTATTATGATAAGACCTTTATCATCATATCATTTTGCTATTATCATACCACTTTGCTCCTATTAAACCTCTTTTTGTCTCTGTTTCATCATCTGTAAGGTTACAATAATAATATTGACCCCACAGACATATTAGGATCAAAATATTGCATATAAAGTACCTAATTTGGTACCTGACGTTTCTAGGCACTCAATAAATCATGCACATAAATAGAACCAACTATGCATGTGGTTGGTGTTAGTCACTGCATTTTTTCCACCCATCCCACTCCCAATCTTTTTGATACTAGTTACAAGAAAATATATAAGCTCAAGGCAGAAAATTTTAAAGAAATAAGCCTAGTATCCAGAGGTTATTATTATTATTAAACAAATTATTATTATAAAAACAAATTATTATTTTTCCATGAACATATCTTTTATTTTAAAAATTGTATTGCCCACATTGTTTTCAAACCTACATGATTTTACTTGATGATCTGTAAACTCTTTTTCTAGTGAATATTTTTTTACAATTAAATTTGTAATGGTTGTATAGTATTCTACTCTGTATTTATAAAATAATATTAATGAACATCTGAGTGTTTATGTTGTGCTGCTATAAATAACATTGCAATGTACATTGTCATACGCATCATTTCCTCAGGAGAAATTCCTATAAGCATAATTTTTGGACAAAGAATATGCATCTTTTAAGCCTTTTGTTATAGAAAGCCAATTATCTTCCAGAAAGTCTTATGAATCTCCACTCCCCTCAGCAATCCTGCCCTTTAAATACCATTTATCCTCATAAACTAAAGCAAAACTCTAATGTGGACAGTTTCATTAACTGACATGTGGACAGTTATTTTTTCATTTAAACGTACATGCTTTCATTCTTTAAAAATGGAAGCTAGATATCAGTCTTAAAATATTCCTAATGATGAGCATATGTGACATGTACAAGGTGATGTTGTCTCTTTGTTCAGTGGAAGGGTCTTGTGATGTATTACATTAACACGTGGCAACAGAATGTTTTCTATTTAGCAGTGTGTTTTACTGCCCTAGGCTGAACAGTAGAGTAGATTGAGGACTTTGGAGCTGGAATGGCCAGGGATCCGATTATGGCCTTGTTATTCTTTTACTAGGTGGATTTATGCAAGTTACTTAACCTCTTTAGGCCTCCATTTCCTTAAATACACCATGAAGATAATAATATAGCCTGTTCCATAAGAGTGAATATTAACTGAGAGAATGAGTGTTTAACACAATGCATGGTACTTAGCACTTGATAAGGGTAAAGTATTACACAAAATCATTTTCATGCCAACTCCTTCCATGTGAATGTATCACTACTGTTTATGAAATATCCATATTACAATAGTCATGAGCTGTCAATAAACACCCTTTAGTAAATCAAACATGATAGCAGTATGAAGTTCTGGGACAGGTAAAATTAATGCAGGGTAGGAAAAAAAATGCAAACTAGCAATTGCCTCTGGGGATTAGAGACAGAGATTTACTTAGAAAGACAGGGCACTTCCTGGGGTGACGGAAATGTTCTGTATCTTCACAGGGCTTTGGGTTGCACAGGTGATTGCATTTGTTAGGTCACAGCAAAGGTGCACTGCAAATGTGTGCATTTCATTGTGTATAGTTTTCACATTGAAATATGTTTACTTATAACAGTGTATAAGCTTGTGTACACCATATTGAATTGATACGTTTTTATACTGCAATACCATTGTCATTTGTAGTATTAGCTAACATCTCTATAATTATTCTTACTTTTTGTATTGGGAATAATTAAGATCTACCACGTTAGCATCTTTTATTTTTTTTTACATTATTATTGTCTATAACAATACTGTGCATTAGATCTCCAAGACTTATTTCGCTGCTAGTTGCAAGTTTGTAGCCTTAAACATCCCCCTATCCCCGCTTATCAGCCCTTGGTTACCAATACTCTGCTCTTTGTTTTTACCAGTTCATGTACGGACCTCAAGGATCTTATGTGTGAGATAAATCAGAGAAAGAAATACTGTAGGATATCACCCATATGTGGAATCTAAAAAACTCAAACTCATTGTGTATAAATTTTACATTAAAAATCTATAAGAACTTATTGAACTCTAGAAAATAATATAAAATTTAAAACATGTCAAGAGAAGTGTACTGATGTATGCAGCTTATTTTGAAATACTTACAAATGAAATAAAAAATGAGATGTTTAAAAAAAATATGGATTAAGACAGGAATGGTGAGATGGATAAAAATGTGATAAAGTGAATATAATCATATGTTAAGTATAGAATCTAGTTCACAAGTATATGTGTGGTTTTGTTTTTTAATTTTTAAAAATGTTTTTTTGGTAATCGTCTTTTAAAATTTAAATCTAGTATTTTTAAGACCAGTTCTGCTCAACTGGAGATACACATTAAACTTACCTAGGATGTTTTATTAAAATATACTTGCTTAGGATCTAGTCCAGATTTACTGAATTTCTTCACTTGATATTCTCTGGAGTAGATGTATATTTATTATAAAAATTCTTTGCTTTAGCTGTATGTTTGGCAAATTTTATAATAAAATATTAGGTGGAAATGTGTCTGTGACAGCTAATCTCTAAATACTGGCCCCTGAGCCATTCATATTATCAAAATGCCTGATGATACTTCTCCTCCTGTTCTTGCGTATTATATTCAATGAAAGGGAACAGTATAGTGAATGCCACCAAATGTGGAAGGGTAATGCTCAGAGATTGAGAACCTCATTAGTCAAAAATTCAGGAACAGAAGATCTCTTTCTTCCTCTTAAAAATCTAAAATAGGAAGACAAAAAGAAGACCACCATGGGCATTGTGGAGTTAAGTGTTAGGTATATGAAAATTTTGTGGAGTTATTCCTAGTTCCCTTTTGCTTCATTGCAGCATGATTGTTTAATGGGGTTTATGTTTCTGTAGCAAGTGGCTTTGGTTTTGATAGCCCCAATTTTTGTTTCTTTTCTGCAGGCATTTCCTATTCAAGCACGGATCTGGTTCCTCAGCCATCTTTAGTGCAGCCAGTCAGAACTACCCACTGACATCCAATACTGTGTACTCGCCTCCTCCCAGGCCTCTTCCTCGAAGCACCTTTTCCAGACCTGCCTTTACCTTCAACAAACCCTACAGGTGCTGCAACTGGAAGTGCACGGCCTTGAGTGCCACTGCCATCACAGTGACTCTGGCCTTGTTACTAGCCTATGTGATCGGTAAGCCCTTTTTGCCATGCTTCCCTTTTCTTCTTCATCAAAATCTGGTTTTGCTTGTGCTGGAGTTGGGAGTGAGGGGTTTCTTTCTATACTCTCTGACCTACAAATGTGAACTAAGGCTTAGTATTACAAATAACAAATAGATTTCTAATTAGTTTTTTTGGGTACTTCCTAACCTTAAATACTGCTGAGGAGGGTAAGAACTGCTCTTTGAGAAGAAATATTTATACTACTAACACAGTCTTATTGATTACAATTACTGTAGTTAACCATTTTCCCTTCAATTAGAAGGCTGTTATGGTTTTCTCATTAGAAGTCATAAGTACCAATCTACAGGAGCTTCTTAAATTATAGTTAAAAAATAATACTGCTACTGAATTTTCAGGTAGCAATTTCATTAAAGTAGTAGTTATTTGGAAACTATTGGAAAATCTAGGGCATAATTTCTTTCCAAGAATGTGGAGTTTTACACTGGGACTAAAAAAATGTCTTCTTATTTTCACTCGGTAAATGGCGGCAAAATTGTGTAGTTACTATGTTTGCAATGATAAAGGAGAAAATAGTAGTGAGGTACACTTTCTACTTTTAAGAAAAATATGATTCTTCTTGAGGCATCTTGATTAAAGTCACCTTCGTGTGTGTGTGTGTGTTTGTGTGTGTGTGCGCTCGCATGCTCAGTGACTAAGCCATGTCTGACTCTTTGCAACTCCATGGACTGAAGCCCGCCAGGCTCCTCTGTCCCTGGGATTTCCCCAGGCAAGAATACTAGAGTGGGTTGCCATTTTCTTCTCCAGGGGGTCTTCCCAAATTAGGGATCGAACCCGTGTCTCCTGCATTGCAGGCATATTCTTTATCACTGAGCTACCTGGGAAGCCCCCAAGTTACCCTTTCTCAATAGCAAGTCATATTGATTTTTCTGGATGACATTTTAATTTGACTGAACATTAATTTCCTTGTTTGAGTGGTTTTGTGGCCTAAAATGTAAATTAACTTAAGAAATATGTATTTTGTGGAAGCAGTATTCCTAGAAGACGAACATATGATGGTAGAAAAAAAAAAAATTCTTTCTAAGTATGTCACTCATATCTTCTTTTCAAGTTTAGCCTGATTTCCTAGTTGAAGGGGAATTATCCCCAAAGATATATTGAATATGGTTCTGAGAGACAGATAAAAAAGGGATTCAGAGTTTCTTCTAATTATACAAAAGTAAGTTTTGTTGAGTCTGATTTGTTAAAAATGTGAACAATAAGAAAGTTCTCATGACCAGTTTTTGAGTCATAGAACAAAGGATAGTCAGTAAGCAAATATATTTTGTAGTGGAGCCACTGATAATGTCAGCAATATAAGATCACAGCCTATATTGATGTCCATGATTTTCTCTTTTCTATTTTCATTGTACAATCTGAATATATTGAACAATGCTTCTATTAAATGTGGATAATATTAACTTATAAGATCAAAATTACATCCTTTACCTCAGACAATTTAGGACAACTCAGTATGAACATTTATTTAGATTGTAATAACGTTTAATGAGGAATGATGCCAAAGGAATGGAGGTCAGAGATGAGAAAGTACTGTAATATAAACAGGATTTTAATATGGTATCATTCAAATCAAGGAGTAATTGGAAAAGTTTGAATACATTAGAGGCCCTTTAAAATGTCCTTGTTCAATGATGAGACCAATTTTTATCTTATAGGTTATCTTCTTTTAGCTTTTACTGTACAAAGAGATGATATTTTAGACATAAGACTTTACATTTGGAATAAACAAATCCAAGTTCTTTATTAATAGATTTATACTCTGTCCAAACCTATGTTTCTATTTAAATTTTTTACATGCCCACTTATATAAAAATTGTATTATACACTCTGAGCCTTTTTTAATAGATTATATATTCATTTCAGATGTGAAAATAAAATGTTTCAGTTATTTCAAGGACTGCCGTTTTAATAGGGGAAACAGTGAAATATTTTAATATGACAACAGGCAATAAAGTACAATGGTCATGAACAAGTATTTTCAGACTTCTGCCACTTCTTACGCACATTATCTTTGGCAAATTATTTACCCTTTTAAGGCCTCCATTTTCTCATCTGTAAAATTGTCCTAAAACACTACCTGTAACATAGGGTTGCCATCTAATTAAATTTCTTTGGAAGGAATGATGCTAAAGTTGAAACTCCAGTACTTTGGCCACCTTATGCGAAGAGGTGACTCATTGGAAAAGACTCTGATGCTGGGAGGGATTGGGGGCAGGAGGAGAAGGGGACGACAGAGGATGAGATGGCTGGATGGCATGACTGACTCGATGGACATGAGTCTGAGTGAACTCTGGGAGATGGTGATGGACAGGGAGGCCTGGCATGCTGCGATTCATGGGGTCTCAAAGAGTTGGACACGACTGAGCGACTGAACTGAACTGAACTGAATATATCTAAAGAACCTGGAAGACTGCCTAAAACATACAGTGAAGTGAAAGTTGCTCAGTCGTGTCCGACTCTGCAACCCCATGGACTATACAGTCCATGGAATTCTCCAGGACAGAATATTGGAGGGGGTAGCATTTCCCCTCTCGAGGGGATCTTTCCAACCCAGGGATCAAACCCAAGTCTCCTGCATTTCAGGCAGACTCTTTACCAGCTGAGCCATATATCATATGTTAAATATTATTATCGCTGTTGTTACCATTCAGTTCAGTTCAGTTCAGTCACTCAGTCGTGTCTGACTCTTTGCGACCCCAGGAATTGCAACACACCAGGCCTCCCTGTCCATCACCAACTCCCAGAGTTCACTCAGACTCACGTCCATCGAGTCAGTGATGCCATCCAGCCATCTCATCCTCTGTCGTCCCCTTCTCCTCCTGCCCTCAATCTTTCCCAGCATCAGGGTCTTTTCCAATGAGTCAACTCTTCCCATGAGGTGGCCAAAGTATTGAAGTTTTAGCCTCAGCATCAGTCCTTCCAATGAACACCCAGGACTGATCTCCTTTAGGATTGACTGGCTGGGTCTCCTTGCAGTCCAAGGTACTCTCAAGAGTCTTTTCCAACACCACAGTTCAAAAGCATCATCTTTATACTTACTACTCACTGTTCACATTCACTGTTTCTGAGTTAACTGTTTTATTCATGGCTGTATCCCAGCTCCACAAACAGTGCCTGGCACATAGCAACCCTGTCCATAAAAGTTTACTGAAAAAAAAAAAATTACACTAAGCACTCTACTTGTATTAGCTCATTGCATCCTCAAACAGTCATTAAAGATAGTTATCAGATTAAATCTATTTTATAAATGAGACAACTGAGGCATAGACAATGTAGGAGATCACATATAGGTCACACTGAAATTAAGAGGTCACATCACTAAGAAGGGAATATCCTGAGCTTTAAGCCAGAGCAGACTGACTCCAGAGGACAAGCTTTTGAGTGCCAGGCCTTGCTGCTCTCCTAGCACTGCAATAAACTTTGCAGCTCACTTACTTCTTGGGCTTCTCTGATGGCTCAGACAGTAAAGAATCAGCCTGCAATGCAGGAGACCCAGGTTCGATCCCTAGATCAGGAAGATCCCCTAGAGAAGGAAATGGCAATCAGCTCCAGTATTCTTGCCTGGAGAATTCCACGGACAGAGGAGTTTGGCAGGCTATAGTCCATGGGGTCACAAAGAGTTGGACAAAAGTGAACTAACACCCAAAAAAGATGTCCTTCTCAATATAGGGGACTGGAATGCTAAAGTAGGAAGTAAAGAAACCCCTGGAGTAACAGGCAAATTTGGCCTTGGAGTAGAGAATGAAGCAGGGCAAAGGCCAATAGAGTTCTGCCAAGAGAATGCACTGGTCATAGCAAACAGCCTCTTCCAACAACACAAGAGAAGACTCTACACATGGACATCACCAGATGGTCGACACCAAAAAGAGACTGATTATATTCTTTGCAGCCAAAGATGGAGAAGCTCTATAATGGACAAAAACAAGACTGGGAGCTGACTGCGGCTCATATCATGAACTTCTTGTTGCCAAATTCAGACTGAAATTGCACAAAGTAGAGAAAACCGCTAGACCATTCAGGTATGACCTAAATCAAATCCCTTATGACTATACAGTGGAAGTGAGAAATAGATTTAAGGGACTAGATCTGATAGACAGAGTGCCTGATGAACTATGGATGGAGGTTCGTGACATTGTACAGGAGATAGGAATCAAGAACATCTCCCCCCCCCCCCTCAAAAAAAAAAAAAAGAAATCCAGAAAAGCAAAATGGCTCTCTGAGGAGGCCTTACAAATAGCTGTGAAAAGAAGGGAAGCGAAAAGCAAAGGAGAAAAGGAAAGATATACCCATTTGAATGCAGAATTCCAAAGAATAGCAAGGAGAGATAAGAAAGCCTTCCTCAGCAATCAATGCAAAGAAATAGAGGAAGACAATACAATGGGAAAGACTAGAGATCTCTGCAAGAAAATTAGAGATACCAAGCAACATTTCATGCAAAGATAGGCTCAATAAAGGACGGAAATGGTACGGACCTAACAGAAATAGAAGATATATAAGAAGAGGTGGCAAGAATACACAGAAGAACTGTACAAAAAAGATATTCATGACCCGGATAATCACAATGGTGTGATCACTCACCTAGAGCCAGACATCTTGGAATGTGAAGTCAAGTGGGCCTTAGGAAGCATCACTATGGACAAAGCTTGTGGAGGTGATGGAATTCCAGTTGAGCTATTTCAAATCCAGAAAAATGATGCTGTGAAAGTGCTGCACTCAATATGCCAGCCAATTTGGAAAACTCAGCAGTGGCCACAGGACTGCAAAAGGTCAGTTTTCATTCCAGTCCCAAAGAAAGGCAATGCCAAAGAATGCTCAAACTACCGCACAATTTCACTCATCTCACACACTAGTAAAGTGATGCTTAAAATTCTCCAAGCCAGGCTTCAGCAATACATGAACCGTGAACTTCCAGATGTTCAAGCTGGTTTTAGAAAAGGCAGAGGAACCAGAGATCAAATTGCCACCATCCACTGGATCATGGAAAAAGCAAAAGAGTTCCAAAAAACATCTATTTCTGCTTTATTGACTATGCCAAAGCCTTTGACTGTGTGGATCACAATAAACTGTGGAAAATGCTGAAAGAGATGGGAATAAGAGACCACCTGACCTGCCTCTTGAGAAATCCGTATGCAGGTCAGGAGAAACAGTTAGAACTGGACATGGAACAACAGACTGGTTCCAAATAGGAAAAGGAGTATGTCAAGGCTGTATATTGTCACCCTGCTTATATAACTTATGATACACAGTACATCATGAGAAACACTGGGCTGGAGGAAACACAAGCTGGAATCAAGTTTATTGAGAGAAATATCAATAACCTCAGATATGCAGATGACACCACTGTTATGGCAGAAAGTGAAGAAGAACTAAAGAGCCTCTTGATGAAAGTGAAAGAGGAGAGTGAAAAAGTTGGCTTAAAGCTCAACATTCAGAAAATGAAGATCATGGCATCCGGTCCCATCACTTCATTGCAAATAGATGGGGAAACAGTGGGAACAGTGGCTGAGTTTATTTTTCTGGGCTCCAAAATCACTGCAGATGGTGATTGCAGCCAGGAAATTAAAAGACGCTTACTCCTTGCAAGGAAAGTTATGACCAACCTAGATAGCATATTAAAAAGCAGAGACATTACTTTGTCAACAAAGGTCTATCTAGTCAAGGCTATGGTTTTTCCTGTGGTCATGTATGAATGTGAGAGTTGAGCTATAAAGAAAGCTGAGCACCAAAGAACTATGGTGTTGAAGACTCTTAAGAGTCCCTTGGACTGCAAGGAGATCCAACCAGTCCATCCTAAAGGAGATGAGTACTGGGTGTTCATTGGATGGACTGATGCTGAGGCTGAAACTTCAATACTTTGGCCACCTGATGCGAAGAGTTGACTCATTGGAAAAGACCCTGATGCTGGGAAAGATTGAGGGCAGGAGGAGAAGGGGACAACAGAGGATGACATGGTTGGATGGCATCACTGACTTCACGGACATGAATTTGAGTAAACTCTGGGAGTTGGTGATGGACAGGGAGGCCTGGTGTGCTGCGGTTCATGGTGTTGCAAAGAGTCGGACATGACTGTGCGACTGAACTGAACTGAACTGAGCAACTTTCACTTTCACTACTAAGTAAACTCACCATGTTTTTTTCTTATTAAATCACAAATTAAATTAGATTTACCAGGCCATCCTTTGCAATGGTTACTTCAACTAAGATGTGTGGATTCGTGAGAGTGTCTATTGAAATGATGTACCATGAGACTTTGAAAAGACAGAAATACCAGGTTAAATGCTAGTACAGTAGGTTGAGGGCTTCTCTGGTGGCTCAGATGGTAAAGAATCCACCTTCAATGTAGGAGACCTGGGTTTGATTCCCTGGGTTGGAAAGATCCCCTGGAGGAGGGCATGGCAAACCATTCCAGTATTCTTGCCTGGAGAATCCCCATGGACAGAGGAGCCTGCCAGGCTACAGTCCATGCATTGGGTTACAAAGAGTCGGACATGACTGAGCGACTAAGCACAGCACAGTAGGTTGAGTGGGTTCAAGATGAGGAGATATTAATGGCAAACACTAACTTTGTTCTGACTTCTGTCATGAGCTGAACATTATGTGACTTTGGATAAATTGGTTTAAATCTCTTCCTCCACTTACTCCGTCTGTGCTGTATCATGGACCACCTCAGGAGGGTAGAGTAGGAATTCATAAATAGGCATTCAAGTGAAAGATGTCACGTAACAACTATAACACACAAGATGATTTTTAAATGGCTTTCTGTGGTTGAAATAAAAAAGTATTATATTTCAAAATAGGAAACCATTTCACTCTCAACTCTTGCTGAGTCTGTAAGAGCTATCGGGCTTTTTTTTTTTTTTTTTCAATCCCCCTGCAGTTGCTGTGTAACCCAACTAAGATCTTTCACTGAAAATATTTACTGCTTCTGTTTGCTGTGCAGATTCCTTTCTGCTATTTCATTTTCCTCTATTATCCATTATACATAACCTTTAGATACTAATGCCTGTAGGCTGTGCTGCCCCCAATCCACTAGGGGAAATCACATCAATATCAATGGGACATCAATAGTCATTCAGTGAATTACGGCTCTGTAAGTGGTCATTGAAAAGCAGTGGAAATCCAGCAAGTGAAAAGTCAGAGCTGGGTTCAGGCAACCAGCCCCATCCCCACTTCTCCCCACTATACCTTTTGGGTCAGCAAAAAAATAATTTCTTTGAATAAGTTTTGAGGTCATAAAATTCAGTGAAGGGAAGCATGGGAACATACTGATTATATGAAGATATTATGGAATGACTATTGTCACCACTTACCCATAAATCTGTAATATTTTCCATCTGAATCCAAAAAAAAGGTCCTTATGCTTCATCCTCTCTGATATTTTGGCATCAGTGATGTATCAGTGCCAGTCAGAAGCACATTTGCTTGAATTTACAAATAAGCCTTATGAAGTCGTAGTCAGGAAGACAGATGACCATATGCAAGGCATCAAGAGGAGGCGAGGTTAAGGTACTTCATCAATGGTTGTGAAGGGCACAGACTCGGCTTCTCTGGTAATATTTGATGTTTTGATCAAGTTTCTCCACAGTCAGCAGTTTGTATATAAGAGGCAATAGAAACTCACAAGAATACATTGTGCTTGGGGTCAAACAGGCTGTTGCATTGAAAGAGTTGGGAAGTAGAGATCTCTGGCTCTCATACTAAATATGTTCAGTTAATGATACTGATGTTGCTTTCTTTTGCCATGAAATTAGTAGTAGTTCCTCCCACCTTCACAGGATGCAGGTAGTATCCAAACTCTACGGATGAAATAAGTTAAGTCCATAAATCTCTTTGCCATGACATACTATATAGCCCACATGTAGAAAGTTGACTAGAATGATTATTAATACAGAATTAGGAGAGAGAGAATACTGAACCCAATTCTGTGATCAAAAGTTTAAGAATGGAACTATTCAAGAGGGCAAAGTGCCTACTTCACTTGCTCTCTGCACAAAAATTGAGTAACAGTGAGTTCAGGGGTTTCTTCTGCCTCCTTTATGCTAGTCCAAATTACCCACCTTTCTGGGGCTACGATTATGGTGAAGGAATAACATGCTGAAAGCTATAGAATGAGTGTGCTTATTTTGCCTGCATGACAAAAAAAAAAAGTGCAAATACTTTAAAATATAGGGAAAAAATAGAGTAAGACAAATTTTTATTTTGGAAAATTCAGAAACTTAGTTGTTGTTGTTGTTTTTTAATAGAGAGAATTGAAATGGAGTTTTTTTCCCCAATTATCTAGCTAGACAAGGCCCTTTGCCACAAGTTTTATGAGGTATAGATAAATACGCTCACCAAAAAGGATCTCTTTCAGTTACTAGTAACTTCATTAATGCCTCTATGCCTCAATTTCCTCATCTGTAAAATGGAATGTTGATAACAACTTCCTCATAGATTTTCTTTTTAAATTAAATGAAACAGAGCATGTAAAACACCCAAGACATTGCTTAATAGATCTAAGTAACATACCTAATATTGTTTTTTTCTTAAAATAGAATTGAAATCAAGTTTTGTTGCCCCAGCAAGCTAGTTGGACAATGCCATTTCCCACAAAGTTTACTAAGTATAGATAAATATGCTCACCAAAGAGAATCTCGTAAACTTATTATTAATGTCATTAATGCCTCTTTGCCTCAGTTTCCTCATCTAATAAATGGGAATGTTGATAACAACTTCCTTGTAGAATTTCTTTTTAATTAAAGAAGCAGAACATGTAAAAAACCCAGGACATTTCTTAGTAGATCTAAGTAAGATACTTAATTTTATCTTTTTCAAATAGGGAGAATGAAATTGCAATTTTCCCCCCCAACAATCTAGGTAGACAATGCCTTTCCCACAGTGTTTACAAGTATACATAAATATTCTCACCAAAACGCATCTCTTTCACTTACTAGTAACTTCATTAATGCCTGTGTGCCTCAGTTTCCTCATCTATAAAATGGGAATGTTAATAACACCTTCCTCGTAGATTTTCTTTTTAATTAAATGAAGCAGAGCAAGTAAAATACCCAGGACATTGCTTAATAGATCTAAGTTGCATACTTAATTTTTTTTTAACAATAGAATTGAAATTGAGTATTTTTTCCTCAAAAATCTATATAGACAATGCCCTTACCCTAATAGTTTACCGAGTGTAGATAAATATGCTCACCAAAAAGCATCTCTTTCATTTACTAGTAATTCATTAATGCCGCTGTGCCTCAGTTTCCTCATCTATAAAATGGGAATGTTGATAACACTTTCCTCACAGATTTTATTTTTAATTAAATGAAGCAGAGTATGTAAAACACCCACGACATTGCTTAGTAGATAGAAGTAACATACTTAATTATGTTATTTTTTAAATAGAGATAATTGAAATTGAGTTTATTTTTTCCAAAAAATCTAGATAGACTATGCCCTTTCCCACAATGTTTACTAATTTTAGATGAATATGCTATTAAAAAAAGCATCTCTTCACATTCCAGTAACTTCATTAATACCTCTGTGCCTCAGTTTCCTCATCTATAAATTGGGAATATTGATAACACCTTCCTCAAAGATTTTTTTTATTTAAATGAAGCAGAGCATGTAAAACACCCAGGACATTGCTTAGTAGATCTAAATGACATAGTTAACTTTTCTTTTTTGTTCTTTAACAGATAGAATTGATATCGAGATCTTTTCCCCCATCAACCTAAGTAGGAAAGGGAAATATCTTTTCCCAAAAGGTTACTAAGTATGCATGAATATGCTCACCAAAAAGCGTCTCTTTCACTTACTAGTAACTTCATTAATGCCTCTAGCCTCTGTTTACTCATCTATAAAATGGAAATGTTGATAACACATTCCTCATAGATTTTTGTTTAATCAAATGCAGTAGAGCACGTAAAACACCCAGGACAATACTTAGTAGACCTAACTAACATACTTAATTTTGTTTCTTTTTAATAGAGAGAATTGAAATAGAGATTAATTTTGCTCACAATATAGATAGTCAATGCCCATTCCCATGAATTTTACAAAGTGTAGATATATATGCTCCTAAAAAGTTTCTCTTTCACTTACTAGCAACTTCATTAATGCCTCTAGCCTCAGTTTCCTCCTCTATAAAATGGGAATGTTGATAACACCTTACTTGTAGATTTTTTTTTTCAGTTAAACGAAGCAGAGATGTAAAATACCCAGGACATTGCTTAGTAGAGTTAAGTAGCGTATTTAAGTTTCTTTTTTTTTAACAGAAATGAAATCTAGTTTTTCTCCCATCAATCTAGATAGACAGTGCCCTTTCCCACAATCTTTACTAAGTGTAGATGAATACTATCATGAGAAATCTTCTCTTTCACTTATTAGTAACTTCACTAATGCCTCTATGTCTCAGCTTCCTCATCTGTAAAATGGGAATCTTGATAACTCATTCCTCGTATATTTTCTTTTTAATTAAATAAAATAGAACATGTAAACACCCAGGACATTGCTTAATAGATCTAAGTAACATACTTATTTTTTTAATAGAGAGAATTAAAATCTAGATAGTCAATGCCCTTTCCCACAAAGTTTGCAAAGTTTCGATGCATATGCTCTCAAAAAGCATCTCATTCACTTTGGTAACATCATTAATGCCTCTGTGCCTCAGTTTCCTAATTTATAAAATGGGAATATTGATAACACTTTCCTGGTAGATTTTTTTCAACTAATTGAAGCAGTGTATGTAAAACCCACATGATATTCCTTAGTAGATTTAGTAACATAGTTAATTTTATCTTTTTTAATAAAGAATTGAAATCAAGTATTTTTCCCCAACAATCTAGAGAAGGCCCTTTCCCACAAAGTTTACTAAGTATAGATAAACACTCACCAAAAAGCATCTCAGTATCTAGTGACATTGTTAATGACTCTGTACCTCAGTTTCCTCATATATAATATGGAAAACTTGAAAACAGCTTTCTCATAGATTTTCTTTTAAATTAAATGAAGCACAGAATGTAAAACACTAAGGACTTTGCTTAGTAGAACTAACTAGCATACTTAATTTTGTTTTTTTTTTTAAATAGAATTGAAGTCAACTTTTTTTGCCCAACAATCTAGATGGATGCCCTTTCCCACAATGTTTACCTTTATTGGTAAATAGGCTCACCAAAACTCATCTCTTTCACTTACTATTAACTTCATTTATGCCTCAGTGCCTCAGTTTCCTCATCTATAAAATGTGAATGTTGATAACACCTTCCTCGTTGATTTTCTTTTTAATGAAATTAGGCAAAGCATTTAAAACTCCCAGGACATTGCTTCATAGATCTAAGTTAATGTACTTAATTTTGTTTTTCTTTAATAGAGAGAATTGAAATCGAGATTTATTTTGCTAACAGTCTAGGTAGTAAATGAACTTTCCCTCAGATTTTACTAAATGTTGATAAAAATGCTCACCAAAAAGGATCTCTTTTACTTATGGAATTCTCTAGGCCAGAATACTGGAGTGGGTAGCCTTTCCCTTCTCCAGGGAGTCTTCCCAACCCAGGGATCAAACCCAGGTCTCCTGCACTGCAGGCAGATTCTTTACCAACTGGGCCATCAGGGAAGCCTTTTACTTATTAGTAACATATTAATGCCTCTAGCCTCAGTTTCTTCATCTATCAAATGGGAATGTTATTAACACCTTACTTGTAGGCTTTTTTTTTTTTAATTAAATGAAGCAGAGCATGTAAAATACCTGGGATATTTCTTAGTACATCTGAGTAATATATTTACATTTTTTAATAGGTTGAATTGGAATCAACTGCTTCCCCCATCAATCTAGATAGCCAGTGCCCTTTCCCACAAAGTTTACTAAGTACACATGTATATGCTCACCTAAAAGCATCTCTTTCACTTACTAGTATCTTCATTAATGCCTCTATGCCTCATCTGTAGATGAGTTTCCTCATCTATAAAATTGGGAATGTTGATAACACCTTCATCATAGTTTTTCTTAATTAAATGAAATAGAGCATGCAAAACACCCAGGACATTGCTTGCTCCATTTATGTGACATACTTAATTTTCTTTAATAGATAGAATTTAAGTCGAGTTTTTTCCCGAAGAATCTTCACAGACAGTGCCCTTTCTCACAAAGTTTACTGTCGATAAGTACGCTCACCGAAAAGCATCTCATTCACTTTGGTCGCTTCATTACTGCCTCCATCCCTCAGCTTCCTCATCTATAAAATGGGAATCTTGATAACGTCCTTGTAGATTTTCTTTTTAATTTAATTAAGCAAACCATGTAAAACACCCAGGATATTACTTTGTAGAGCTAAATAACATACTTAATTTTGTGTGTCTTTTTAAAAGGAGATAATTCAAATCGAGATTTCTTTTGCTCACAATCTAGTCAGTGCTCATTTCCACAAATTTTACTGTCGATAAATACGCTCACCAAAAAGCATCTCTTTCAGTTAATAGTAACTTCATTAATGGCTCTTGCTTGACTCAGTTTCCTCACCTGTAAGATGGGAATGTTGATAAGACTTTCCTCATAGATTTTAATTAAATGAAGCAGAGATTGTAAAACACCCAATTCATTGCTTAGTACATCTAAGTAATGTACTTAAATTTGTCCTTTTTTAAATAGAGTTGAAATTGAGTTTTTTTCCCCAAACAATCTAGATAGACAATGCCCTTTCCCACAAAGTTTACTATGTATAAACGCTCACCAAAAAGCATCTGTTTCACTTACTAGTAATTCATTAATGCCTCTAGACTCAGTTTCCTCATCTATAAAATGGGAATGCTGAAAACACCTTGCTTGTAGAGTTTATTTTCAATTAAATGAAGTAGAGCATGTAAACACCCAGGACATTGCTGAGTAGATCTAAGTAACATACTTAATTTTGTTTTTTATTTTATAGATAGAATTGAAATCGAGGTTTTTTTCCCCATCAATCTAGGTAGACAATGCCCTTTCCTACATAGTTTACTAAGTATACATGAATATGCTCACCAAAAAACATCTCTTTCACTTACTAGTAACTTCATTAATGCCTCTAGCCTCAGTTTTTCATCTATAAAATGGGAATGTTGATAACACATTCCTCATAGATTTTTGTTTAATTAAATGAAGTAGACCCTGTAAACACCCAGGACATTGCTTACTAGATAGAATTGAAATGCTTAATCTGTTTTTTTTTAATAGAATTGAAATCGAGTTTTTTTCCAGAACAATCTAGATAGACAATGCTCTTTCCCACAAAGTTTACTAAGTATAGTGAATACGCTCAGCAAAAAGGATCTCTTTCACTTACTAATAAATTGAGTAATACCTCTGTGCCTTAATACCTCTGTGCCTCACTTTCCTAGTATATAAAATGGGAATGTTGATAACACCTTCCTCTTAGATTTTTTTTTTTTTTTAGTTGAATGAAGCAGAGCATGTAAAACACTCAGGACATTGCTTAGTAGATCAAAGTAACATAATTGAATTTGGTGGGTTTTTTTTTTTAAGAAAAGAGAGTTGAAATCCAGTGTTTTCCACAAAAATCTAGATAAACAATGCCCTTACCCACAATGTTTACTAAGTGCAGATAAATAGGCTCACCAAAAATTATCTCTTTCTCTTACCAGTAACTTCATTAATGCCTCAGTGCCTCAGTCTCCACAGCTATAAAATGGGAATGCTGCTGAAGCTTTCCTTGTTGATTTTCTCTTTAATTAAATTGTGCAAAGCATGTAAAGCTCCCAGACCATTGCTTCCTAAATCTAACTAACATACTTAATTTTGTTTTGATAGTGAGAACTGAAATCGAGATTTTGCTCACAATCTAGTCAGTGACCTTTCCTGACAATTTTATTAAGTGTCAATAAATATGCTCACCAAAAAGCATCTCTTTAACTTACTGCTGCTGCTGCTAAGTCGCTTCAGTCATGTCTGACTCTGTGCGACCCCATAGACAGCCGCCCACCAGGCTCCCCCGTCCCTGGGATTCTCAAGGCAAGAACACTGGAGTGGGTTGCCATTTCCTTCTCCAATGCATGAAAGTGAAGAGTGAAAGTGAAGTTGTTCAGTCGTGTCCGACTCTTGGCGACTCCACGGACTGCAGCCTATCAGGCTCCTGCATCCATGGGATTTTCCAGGCAAGAGTACTACTAACTTAATTAATGCCTCTATGCCTCAGTTTCCTCATCTATAAAATAGGAATGTTGGTAATACCGTCTTCAGCATTTTTTGTTTGGTTCAATGAAGTAGACCATGTAAAACACATAGGACATTGCTTAGTAGGTCTCATTACATACTTAATATTGATTTATTTTAATATAAAATCGAAATCAAGTATTTTTGCCCAACACTGTAGATCCACAATGCCCTTTCCCAGAAAGTTTACTAATTATACAGAAATACACTCATCAAAAAGCATCTCTTTCACTAAAAAGTAATTTCATTAATGACTCTGCACCTTAGTTTCCTCATGTATAAAATGAGAATCTTGATAACACCTTCCTCATACATTTTCTTTTTAATTAAATGAAGCAGAACATGAAAAACACCCAGGACATTGCTACATAGAAACTAAGTAACATACTTACTTTTGTTTTTTTTAATAAGGAGATTTGAAGTAGATTTTTCCCCCAACAATCTAGACAGACAATTCCCTTTCCAACAACGTTTACCTGTATAGATAAATTAACTCACCAAGACACATCTCTTTCACATACTAGTAACTTCATTAATGCCTCTAGCCTCAGTCAGTTTCCTTGTCTATAAAATGGGAATGTTGATAAACACCTTACCCATAGTTTTTGTTTTTGGTTGTTTTTTTTTTAGTTAAATGAAGCACAGCATGTAAAACCCCCAGGACATTGCTTAGTAGATCTAAGTAACATCCTTTGTTTGTTTTTTTTTTTTTAATGGGTAGAATTGAAATCAAGTTTTATTCCCGATCAATCTAGACAATGCCCTTTACCACAAAGTTTACTAAGTATACATGAATATGCTCACCAAAAAGCATCTCTGACTTATAGTAACTTAACTAATGCCTCTATGCCTCAGTTTCCTCATCTATAAAGTGGGAATATTGATAACACCTTGCTCGTTGATTTTTTTTTAATTAAATGAAAAGTGAAGTGAAGTCGCTCAGTCATATCTGACTCTTTGAGACCCCATGGACTGTAGCCTCCCAAGTTCCTCCACCCATGGGATTTTTCAGGCAAGAATACTGGAGTGGGTTGCCATTTCCTTCCCCAGGAGATCTTCTCACCCCAGGGACTGAACCCCAGTCTCCCACTACAATGCGGCAGACGCTTTACCATCTGAGCCACCAGGGAAGTCCAATTAAATGAAGGAGAGAATGTAAAACACCCAGGGCATTGCTTTGATCTAAGTAACATAATTTCATTGTTTGTTTTTTTTTTTAATACACAGATTTGAGAACAAGTTTTTCCCCAATAATCTCGATAGATAATGCCATTACCCCAAAGTGTATTCAGTTCAGTTCAGTCAGTCGTGTCTGACTCTTCGCTACCCCATGGACTGCAGCATGCCAGGCCTCCCTGTCCATCACCAACTCCCGGAGTTCACCCAAACTCATGTCCATCATGTCAGTGATGCCATCCAACCATCTCATCCTCTGTCGTCCTCTTTTCCTCCCACCTTCAGTTTTTCCCAGCATCAGGGTCTTTTCCAATGAGTCAGTTACTTGCATCAGGTGGCCAAAGTGTTGGAGTTTCAGCTTCAGCATTACAGGCAGATTCTTTACCAACTGAGATATCAGGGAAACCCCACAAAGTTTACTAAGTATAGACAAATATGCTCACCAAAATGCATGTCACTCTTTTTGGTAACTTCATTAATGCCTCTGTGCCTCAGTTTCCTCACTGGTAAAGTGGATATTTTGATAACACCTTCCTCACTGATTTTTTTTAATTAAATGAAACAGAGCATATTAAAACACCCAGGACATGGCTTAGATCAAGTAACATACTTAATTTTATTTTTTTTTTAAGAAGAGAGGGTTGAAATCTAGTTTTCTCCACAATAATCCAGATAGACAATGCCCTTTCCCACAAAGTTTACTAATTACAGATAAATAGGCTCACAAAAAAAATCTCTTTCGCTTCTTTTATTTTTATTCATCCACTTTATTTTGCTCACTATCTACATTGTCATGCCCTTTCCTACAAATTTTATTGTGTCGATAAATACCCTCACCAGAAATCATCTTTCCCTTACTAGTAACTTCATTAATGCCTTTAGCCTCAGTTTTCTCAGCTATAAAATAGGAATATTGATAACACCTTATTAGTAGATTTTTTTTTCAATTAATTGAAGCAGAGAATGTAAAACACCCAGGACATTGCTTAGTAGGTCTAAGTAAGATACCTTATTTTTTTTTTAATTTACACAATTGAAATTGAGTTTTATTCCGCATCAATCTAGAGAATGCCCTTTCCCACAGAGTTTACTAAGTATAATTTATACACTCACCAAAAAGCATCTCTTTCACTTATTGGTAACTTAATGCCTCTATGCAGAGAAGGCCATGGCACCCCACTCTAGTACTCTTGCCTGGAAAATCCCATGGGCGGAGGAGCCTGGTGGGCTGCAGTACGTGGGGTCGCTAAGAGTCGGACACAACTGAAGCGACTTAGCAGAAGCAGCAGCAATGCCTCTATGTCTCAGTTTCCTAATCTATAAAATGGGAATATTAATAAGACCTTCGTCATCATTTTTTCGTTGAACTAAATGAAATAGAGCATGTAAAACACCCAGGACATTGGCTCACTAGATCTAAGTGACATACTTAATTTTGTTTGTTTTTTTTTTAAATAGAGTTAAAATTGAGTTCTTCCCCAACAACATAGATAGACAATGCCCTTTCCCACAATGTTTACTAAGTATAGGTGAATACTCTCACCAAAAGCATCTCTTTCACTAACTAGTAACTTCATTAATGTCCCTGTGACAGTTTCCTCATCTATAAAATGGAAATATTGATAACACCTTCTTTGTAGATTTTCTTTTTATTAAGATAAAATTATTCATTTTAATATTTTAAAATAGACTATTTTGTAGTAATTTTAGAATTACAGAATTATTTTAGGTAGTACAGAGACTTCCCATTTACACTGTACGCTGCTCTTTTCGTTACTTCCATCTTACAGTAGCATGGTACTTTTTGCCGCTCTTAATGAATCAATATAGCAGAGCATGTAAAACACCCAGGACATTGCTTAGTAGAACTAAGTAATATACGTAATTTTTTTTTTAACAGAATAGAAGTCGATTGTTTTCCCCAACAATCTACATAGACTATGCTCTTTCCCACAATGGTTACTTGTATAGGTAAATACCCTCACCAAAACACATCTCTTTCACTTATTAGTAACTTCAGTAATGCCTCTGTGCCTCAGTTTCCTCATCTATAAAATGGGAATATTGATAACACCTTCCTGGTAGATTTTCATTTTAATTCAATTAAGCAAAGAATGTAAAACACCAAGGACATTGCTTAGTAGAACTAAGTAACATAATTTTCCTTTTTTTCAAATAGAATTGAAATTGAATTTTGCTCACGATCTAAATTGTCAAGGTCCATTCCCACAAATTTTACTAAGTGTCGGTAAATACCCTCACCAAAAAGCATCTCTTTCACTTACTAGTAACTTCATTAATGCCTCCAGCCTCAGTATCCTCATCTATAAAATGGGAATGTTGATCAACACCTTCTTATTGATTTTTTTTATATATAAATGAAGGGGAGCATATAAAACACCCAGGACATTTGTTAGATCTAAATAACATACTTAATTTTGTTTTTTTCCAGTACACAGAATTGAAAACAAGTTTGTTTCCCTAATAATCTAGATAGACAATGCTCTTTCCCACAGTTTCCTAGTATAGGTAAATACACTCACCAGAAAGTATCTCTTTCACTTGCTAGTAACTTCATTAATGACACTGTGCCTCAGTTTCCTCATCTATAAAATGATTTCTTTTTAATTTAATGAAGCAGAATATTTAAGACACCCAGGACATTGCTTATTAGAACTAAGTAACTAAGTTATTTATTTTTGTGTTTTTAAAATAGACAGTTAATTTTGAAATAATTTTAGATTTACAGAATTATTTTAGGTGGTGCAAAACTTCCCTTTTATCCTGTACCTTGTTTTTTTCCCTTGCATATATCTTACATTGACATGGTACTTTTGCTACTATTAATGAATTAAAATAGTAGAGCATGTAAAACACCCAGAACATTGTTTAGTAGAACTAAGTAACATACATAATTTTGGTTTTTTCTTAAACAGAATTGAAATCAATTATTTTTCCACAACAGTCTACATCCACAATGCCCTTTCCCTCAAAGTTTACTCATTATAGATAACTATGCTCAACAGAAAAGCATCTCTTTCATTAACTAGTAACTTCATTAATGACTCTACCCTCAGTTTCCTCACCTATAAAATGCAAATCTTTTTAACTAAATTAATTTTTCTTTTAAATTAAAAGAAGCAGAGCATGTAAAACAGATAGTACGTTGCTTAAAGGAACTCAGTAACATAATTATTTTTGTGTTTTTTTAATAGAAAGAATTGAAGTATTTTTTCCCCAACAATCTAGATATACAATGACCTTTCCCACAACATTTACCTGTATAGATAAATACACTCACTAAAATGCATCTCTTTCACTTACTAGTAACTTCATTAATGACTCTTTGCCTCATATTCAGTTCAGTTCAGTCGCTCAGTCATATCCAACTCTTTTTGACCCCATGGACTGCAGCACGCCAGACCACCCTGCCCATCACCAGCTCCTGGAGTTTACTCAAACTCATCTCCAATGAGTCGCTGATGCCATCCAACCATCTCATGATCTCTCATCCCCTTCTCCTCCTGCCTTCAACCTTTCCCAGCATCAGGGTCTTTTTCAGTGAGTCAGTTCTTCATATCAGGTAGGCAAAGTATTGGAGTTTCAGCTTCAGCATCAGTCCTTCCAGTGAATATTCAGGACTGATTTCCTTTAGGATGGACTGGTTGGATCTCCTTGAAGTCCAAGCGACTCTCAGGAGTCTTCTCCAACACTGCACTTCAAAAGCATCAATTCTTTGACACTCAGCTTTCTTTATAGTCCAGCTCTCACATCCATACATGACTACTGGAAAAACCATAGCTTTGAATAGATGGACCTTTGTTGGAAAATAATGTCTCTGCTTTTTAATATGCTGTCTAGGTTGGTCACAACTTTTCTTCCAAGGAGCAAGTGTCTTTTAATTTCATGCCTGCAATCACCATCTGCAGTGATTTTGGAGCCCCCAAAATAAAGTGTGTCACTGTTTCTACTGTTTCCCCATCTATTTCCCATGAAGTGATGGGACCAGATGCCATGATCTTAGTTTTCTGAATGTTGAGCTTTAAGCCAACTTTTTCACTCTCTTCTTTCATTTTCGTCAAGAGGCTCTTTAGTTCTTCTTCCCTTTCTGCCATAAGGGTGGTGTCATCTGCATATCTGAGGTTATTGATATTTCTCCTGGCAATCTCAATTCCAGCTCATGCTTCATCCAGCCCAGAGTTTCTCGTGATGTACTCTGCATAGAAGTTAAATAAGCAGGGTGACAATATACAGCCTTGACGTACTCCTTTCCCAATTTGGAACCAGTCTGTTGTTCCATGTCCAGTTCTGTTGCTTCCTGACCTGCATACAGATTTCTCAAAAGGCAAGTCAGGTGGTCTGGGATTCCCATCTCATTCAGAATTTTCCAGAGTTTGTTGTGGTTACACAGTCAAAGGCTTTGGCATAGTCAATAAAGCAGAAGTAGATGTTTTTCTTGGAGAAGGCAATGGCACCCCATTCCAGTACTCTTGCCTAGAAAATCCCATAGATGGAGGAGCCTGGCGGGCTGCTGTCTATGGGGTCGCACAGAGTTGGACACGACTGAAGTGACTTAGCAGCAACAGCAGATGTTTTTCTGGAACTCTCTTGCTTTTTCCATGATCCAGCAGATGGTGGCAATTTGATCTCTGGTTCCTCTGCCTTTTCTAAAACCAGCTTGAACATCTGGAAGTTCACGGTTCATGTATTGCTGAAGCCTGGCTTAGAGAATTTTGAGCATCACTTTACTAGTGTGTGAGAGGAGTGCAATTGTGAAGTAGTTTGAGCATTCTTTGGCATTGCCTGTCTTTGGGATTGGAATGAAAACTGACCTTTTCCAGTCCTGTGGCCACTGCTGAGTTTTCCAAATTTGCTGGCATATTGAGTGCAGCACTTTCACAGCATCATCTTTCAGGATTTGAAATAGCTCAACTGGAATTCCATCACCTTCACTAGCTTTATTTGTACTGATGCTTCCTAAGGCCCACTTGACTACATATTTCAGGATGTCTGGCTCTAGGTTGATGATCACACCATCGTGAAGATCTTTTTTGTATAGTTCTTCTGTGTATTCTTGCCACCTCTTCTTAATATCTTCTGCTTCTGTTAGTTCTGTACCATTTCTGTCCTTTATTATGCCCATCTTTGGATGAAATTTTCTCTTGGTATCTCTAATTTTCCTGAAGAGATCTCTAGTCTTTCCCACTCTGTTATTTTCCTCTATTTCTTTGCATTGACTCTAAAGACGGCTTTCTTATCTCTCCTTGCTATTCTTTGGAATTCTGCATTCAAATGGGAATATCTTTCCTTTTCTCCTTTGCCTATCACTTCTCTCCTATTCACAGCTATTTTTAAGGCCTCCTCAGACAACCATTTTGCCTTTCTGCAATTCTTTTTCCTGGGGATGGTCTTCATCCCTACCTCCTGTACGATGTCAGGAACCTCCATCCATAGTTCTTCAGGCACTCTGTCTATCAGATCTAATCCCTTGAATGTATTTCTCACTTCCACTGTATAGTCATAAGGGATTTGATTTAGGTCATACCTGAATGGTCTAGTGATTTTCCCCACTTTCTTCAATTTAAGTCTGAATTTCGCAATAAAGAATTCATGATCTGTGCCACAGTCAGCTCCCAGTCTTGTTTTTGCTGACTGTATAGAGTTCTCCATCTTTGGCTGCAAAGAATATAATCAATCTGATATCTGTATTGACCATCTGGTGATGCCCATGTATAGAAGTCTTCTCTTGTGTTGTTGGAAGAGGGTGTTTGCTATGACCAGTGTGTTCTCTTGGCAGAACTCTATTAGCCTTTGCCCTGCTTCATTCTGTACTCCAAAGCCAAGTTTGCCTGTTATTCCCGGTATTTCTTGACCTCCTACTTTTGCATTCCAGTCCCCTATAATGAAAAGGACATCTTTTTGAGGTGTTAGTTCTAGAAGGTCTTGTAGTTTCCTCATCTTTAAATGGAAATCTTGATAACATCTTCCTGGCAGATTTTCCTTTTAATTAAGTTAAGCAAACCATGTAAAACACAGATGACATTGCTTAGTAGATTGAACTAACATGCTTATTTTTTTTAATAGAATTGAAAGCGAGATTTATTTTGCTCACAATCTAGATATTCAATGCCCTTTCCCACGAAATTTACTGTAGATAAAAATGCTCACCAGAAAGCATCTCTTTCCCTTACTAGTAACGATTTTAATGCCTCTAGCCTCAGTTTTCTCAGCTATAAAGTGGGAATGTTGATAACACCTTACTCCTAGATTTTTTTTTTCAGTCACTTGAAGCAGAGCATGTAAAACACCCAGGACATTGCTTAGTAGATCTAAGTAACATTTATTTTTGTTAATAGATGAAATCTAGTTTCATTCCTAATCAATCTAGATACATAATGCTCTTTCCCACAAAGTTTACCAAGTATACATGAATACGCTCACCAAAAAGCATCTCTTTGACATATTTGTAACTTAATGCCTCTATGCCTCAGTTACCTCATCTACAAAATGAGCATGTTGATAACACATTTCTCATAGATTTATCTTTAATTAAATAAAACAGAGCATATAAAACACACAGCACAGTGCTTACTTGATCTGAGTGAAATACTTAGTATGTTTTATTTTAATAGAATTGAAATTGAGTTTTTCCCCCAAAAAATCTAAACAAACAAGTTTTCTGACAAAGTTTACTAAGTATAGATAAATAGGCTCGCCAAAAAAACATTTCTTCCAGTTGCTTGTAAATAACATTAATGCCTCCATGCCTCAGTTTCCTCATCTATAAAATGGGAATGTTGATAACACTTCCTTGCAGATTTTCTTTCTAATTAAATGAACTAAGCATATAAAACAACCAATACATTACTTAGTAGATCTAAGTAACATACTTATTTTTGCTTTTTTTTTAATAGATAGAATTGAAAGCAAGTTTTTCCCCCCAAGAATCTGGATAGACAATGCCCTTTCCCACAAAGTTTCATTAGTATAGATAAATAGGCTCACCGAAAAGCATCTCTTCACGTTGTAGTAACTTCATTAATACCTCTGTGCCTCAGTTTCTTCACCTATAAAATGAGAATGTTTATAACGCCTTCCTCATTGATTTATTTTTAATTAAATGAAGCAGAGCATACAAAACACCCAGGACATTGCTTAGATCTAAGTAACATAGTTAATATTTTTTTTAATACATCGAATTGAAAATGAGTTTTTCCCCCTAATAATCTATAGACATAATGCCCTTTCCCACAAAGTTTGCTAAGTATAGATAAATACACTCACCAGAAAGCATCTCTTTCACTAGATAGCAACTTCATTAATGACTCTGTGCTTCAGTTTTCTCATCTATAAAATGGATTCTTTATAATGCCTTCCTCATATGTAATCCTTTTATTAAATGAAGCAGAGCACCTTTTATTGAATGAAGCAGAGCATGTTAAACACTCAGGACATTGCTTGGTAGAACTAAGTAACATGGTTAATTTTTTTTTTTAATAGAGAGAAGTGAATTAGAGATTTACTTTCTCAATATCTAGATTTCCAATGCCCATTCCCACAAATTTTATGAAATGTTGATAAATACACTCACCAAAAAGCATCTCTTCCACTTACTAGTAACTTCACTAATGCCTCTAGCCTCACTTTCCTCATCTATAAAATGGGAATGTTGATAACAGTTTTAGTTGTTTTTTTTTTTTAATTAAATTAAGGAGAGCATATAAAACACCCAGGACATTTCTTGAAAATGAAAATGAAAGTCACTCTGTTGTGTCCAACTGTTTGCAACCCCATGGACTGTATAGTCTGTGGACTTCTCCAGGCCAGAATACTGGAGTGGGTAGCCTTTCCCTTCTCCAGGGGGTCTTCCCAACCCAGGGATAGAACCCAGGTCTGCCACATTGCAGGCGGATTCTTTACCAGCTGAGCCATACCTAAGTAACATTTTTTTTTAATAATACACAGAATTGAAAACATTTTTTCCCCAGTAATCTAGATAGATAATGCCCTTACGCACAAAGTTTACCAAATATAGATAAATATGCTCACCAGAAAGCATCTCTTTCACTATTAACTTCATTAAAGACTCTGCCTCAGTTTCCTCATCTATAAAATGGAGTTCTTGATAACACCTTCCTCATATTATTTATTTTTAATTATATGAAGCAGAGCATGTAAAACACCCAGGACATTGCTTAGTAGAAATAAGTAACATACTTCATTGTTTTGTAATAATGAAAATTGTAATCAGAATTTCTTTTGCTCATCATCTAGTCAATGCCCAATCCCACAAACATCACTGTGTCAATAAATACACTCACTAAAAAGAATCTCTTTCACTTAATAGTAACTTTACTAATGCCTTAAGCCAGTGAGAATATTGATAACACCTTATTTGTAGATTTTGTTTTTCAATCAAATGAAGCAGAGTATGTAATACACCCAGGACATTGCTTAGATCTAAGTAACATACTAACTTTGTTTTTTTTTTTTTTTAGAAGAGAGGGTTGAAATCAAGTTTTCTCCTCCACAATCTAGATAGACCATGCCCTCACCCAGAAATTTTGTTAAGTACAGATAATAGAAAGTGAAAGTGAAGTGAAGTAACTTCATTAATGCCTCAGTGCCTCAA
Organism: Ovis canadensis; assembly: GCF_042477335.2. Classification (NCBI taxonomy): domain Eukaryota; kingdom Metazoa; phylum Chordata; class Mammalia; order Artiodactyla; family Bovidae; genus Ovis; species Ovis canadensis. The sequence goes on along the minus strand of NC_091727.1, from coordinate 110,374,224 downwards.
TTTCCTCATCTATAAAATGGGAATGTTGATAACACATTCCTTGTTAATTTTTCTTTAATTAAATGAAGGATAGTATGTAAAACACCCAGGATATTGCTTAGATCCGAGTAACATACTTAATTATTTTTTAATACACAAAACTGGAAACAAGTTTTTTCCCCAATAATCTGGATAGAGAATGCTCTTTCCCACAAAGTTTACTAAGTACAGATAAATGTGCTCATCAAAAAAGATCTCATTCACTTTGGCAAGTTCATTAATGCCTCTGCCTCAGTTTCTTCATCTATAAAATGGGAATGTTGGTAACACCTTTCTCATCATTTTTTGTTTAATTAAATGAAGCAGAGCTTGTAAAAAACACAGAACATTTCTTAGTAGAACTAAGTACATATTAAATTTTGTTTTTTTTTTAAATATAGAATTGAAATCAAGTATTTTTCCTCAATAGTCTAGATCCATAATGTACTTTCCCACAAAGTTTACTAATTATAGATAAATACACTCACAAAAAGCATCTCTTTCACTAAATAGTAATTTCATTAATGACTCTGTGCCTCAGTTTACTCATCTATAAAATGGGAATGTTGATAACACCTTCCTTATTGATTTTTTTCTAATTAAATGAAGGAGAGAATGAAAAACAACCAGGCTATTGCTTAGATTAAGTATAACATACCTAATATTTTTTTAATAGAGAGAATTGAAGTCAAGTTATTTCCCCAACAATTTGTTACAAGGCCCTTTTCACAACGTTTACCTTTATAGATAAATGTGTTCACCAAAATGCATGTCTTTCACTTACTAGTAACTTCATTAATACCTCTAGCCTCAGTTTCCTCAGCTATAAAATGGGAATGTTGATAACACCTTCAGTCAGTCTGTTCACTCAGTAATGTCTGACTCTTTGCAACCCCATGAATCGCAGCACGCCAGGCCTCCCTGTCCATCACCAACTCCCGGAGTTCACCCAAACTCACGTCCATCGAGTCGGTGATGCCATCCAGCCATCTCATCCTTTGTTGTCCCCTTCTCCTCCTGCCCCCAATCCCTCCCAGCATCAGGGTCTTTTCCAGTGAGTCAACTCTTTGCATAAGGCAGCCAAAGTATTGGAGTTTCAGCTTCAGCATCGATCCCTCCAGTGAATATTCAGGAATGATTTCCTTTAGGATGGACTGGTTGGATCTCCTTGCAGTCCAAGGGACTCTCAAGAGTCTTCTCCAACACCACAGCTCAAAAGCATCAATTCTTCAGTGCTCAGCTTTCTGCACAGTCCAACTCTCACATCCATACATGACTACTGGAAAAATCATAGCCTTGACTAGACGGACCTTTGTTGAAAAGTAATGTGTCTGCTTTTGAATATGCTATCTAGGTTGGTCATAACTTTCCTTCCAAGGAGTAAGCGTTTTTTAATTTCATGGCTGCAATCACCATCTGCAGGCTACTTGTGTATATGTGTGTGTATATATATATGTATATATATATATATATATACATATATATATATATATATATATATATATTTTAGTTAAATGAAGCAGAGCATGTAAAACACCCAGGACATTGCTTACTAGATCTAACTAACATACTTTCTTTTGTTTTGTTTTTAATAGATAGAATTGAAATCAAGTTTTATTCCTCATCAATCTAGATAGAAAATGCCCTCCCCACCTAGTTTAGTTAGTATACATGAATACACTCACAAAAAAGCATCTCTTTCACTTATTAATAACTTAATGCCTCTATGACTCAATTTCCTCATCTATAAAATGGGAATGTTGAGGACACCTTCTCATCGATTTTTTTAAATTAAATGAAGATCATATAAAACAGCCAGGACATTACTTAGATCTAAGTAATGTACTTAATTTGTTTTTTTTAGTACAAATTATTGAAAATGAAATTTTTTCCTCAATAATCTAAATAGAAAATACCCTTTCCCACAGAGTTTACTAAGTATAGATGAATACACTATCAAAAAGAATCCCTTTACTAACAAGTAAACTTCATTAATGACTGTATGCCTCAGTTTCCTTGTCTATAAAATGGGATTCTTGATAATGCTTACCTTGTACATTTTCTTTTTAATTAAATTAAGCAGAGCCTGTAAAACACCCAGGACATTGCTTAGTAGAACTGTTATATACTTCATTTTTTTAATACAGAGAATTGAAATAGATTTATTATGCTGATCATCTAGATAGTCAGTGTCCATTCCCATAAATTTTACTAAGTTTCGATAAATACACTCTCCAAAAAGAATTTCTTTCACTTAATAGTAGCTTCATTAGTCCCTCCAGCCTCAGTTTCCTCATCTATAAAATGGGAATATTGATAACAACTTACTCATAATTGTTTTCAATTAATTGAAGCAAGTATGTAAAATACCCGGGACATTGCTTAGTAAATGTAAGTAATGTATTTCAATTTGTTTTTTTGAATAGATAGAGTTGAAATTGAGTTCTTTTGCCCACAGTCTAGATAGTCAATGCCCTTTCCCACAAAGTTTATAAACTTTCAAAAAATACACTCACCAAAAACTGTCTCTTTCACTTATTAACTTCATTAATGCCTCTAGCCTCAGTTTCCTCATCTGTAAAATGGGAATGTTGATAATACCTTACTCATAGATTTTTTTTAATTAGATGAGGCAGAGTATGTAATACACCCAGGACATTGTTTAGAAGAACTAAGTAATGTATTTAAATGTTTTTTTTTAAATAGAATTGAAATCGAGTTTTTCCCCATCAATCTAGATAGATATTGCCCTTTTTCACAAAGTTTACTAAGCATATGTGAATATGCTCATGAAAAAGCATTTCTTCCACTTACTAGTAACTTTGTTAATGCCTGTAAACCACAGTTTCCTCGTGTATAAAATGGGAATGTTGATAACACATCCTTCATAGATTTTCTGTTTATAACTATGGACACCTTATCTTCGACAAAGGAGGCAAGAATATACAATGGATTAAAGACAATCTATTTAACAAGTGGTGCTGGGAAAACTGGTCAACCACTTGTAAAAGAATGAAACTAGAACACTTTCTAACACCATACACAAAAATAAACTCAAAATGGATTAAAGATCTAAACGTAAGACCAGAAACTATAAAATTCCTAGAGGAGAACATAGGCAAAAAACTCTCCGACATACATCACAGAAGGATCCTCTATGACCCACCTCCCAGTATACTAGAAATAAGAGCAAAAATAAACAAATGGGATCTAATTAAATTTAAAACCTTCTGCACAACAAAGGAAACTATAAGCAAGGTGAAAAGACAGCCTTCGGAATGTGAGAAAATAATAGCAAATGAAGCAACTGACAAACAACTAATCTCAAAAATATACAAGCAACTCCTGCAGCTCAATTCCAGAAAAATAAACGACCCAATCAAAAAATGGGCCAAAAAACTAAACAGACGTTTCTCCAAAGAAGACATACAGATGGCTAACAAACACATGAAAAGATGCTCAACATCACTCATTATCAGAGAAATGCCAATCAAGACCCCAATGAGGTACCATTTCACACCAGTCAGAATGGCTGCGATCCAAAAGTCTACAAACAATAAATGCTGGAGAGGGTGTGGAGAAAAGGGAACCCTCTTACACTGTTGGTGGGAATGCAAACTAGTACAGCCACTATGGAGAACAGTGTGGAGACGCCTTAAAAAACTGGAAATAGAACTGCCTTATGACCCAGCAATCCCACTTCTGGGCATAGACACCGAGGAAACCAGAATTGAAAGAAACACATGTACCCCAGTGTTCATCACAGCACTGTTTATAATAGCCAGGACATGGAAGCAACCCAGATGTCCATCAGCAGACGAATGGATAAGAAAGCTGTGGTACATATACACAGTGGAGTATTACTCAGCCATTAAAAAGAATGCATTTGAATCAGTTCTAATGAGGTGGATGAAACTGGAGTCAATTTTACAGAGTGAAGTAAGCCAGAGCCAATTATACAGAGTGAAGTAAGCCAGAAAGAAAAATACCAATACTGTATACTAGTGCATATATATGGAATTTAGAAAGATGGTAATGATAACCCTGTATTCGAGACAGCAAAAGAGACACAGATGTATAGAACAGTCTTTTGGACTCTGTGGGAGAGGGAGAGGGTGGGATGATTTGGGAGAATAGCATTGAAACATGTATAATATCATATAAGAAACGAATCGCCAGTTTAGGTTCTATGCAGGATACAGGATGCTTGGGGCTGGTGCACTGGGATGACCCAGAGAGATGGTATGGGGAGGGAGGAGGGAGAGGGGTTCAGGATTGGGAACACGTGTACACCCGTGGCGGATTCATGTTGATGTATGGCAAAACCAATACAGTATTGTAAAGTAAAATAAAGTAAAATTAAAATAAATAAATAAAATAGAGCATGTAAAACACCCAGGAATTGCTTACTAGATCTCTAAGTCACATACATAATTTTTTTGTTTTTTCAATAGAATTGAAATCTAGTTTCTTTCCCCAACAATCTAGACAGACAATGCCCTTTCCCACAACGTTTACTAATAATAAACACACTCACCAAAAGTATCTCTTTCACTAACTAGTAACTTTTATTAATGACTGTGCCTCAGTTTACTCATCTATGAAATTGAAATGTTGATAAAACCTTCCTCATTGATTTTTTCCAATTAAATTAGGGGGAGAATAAAAAACACCCAGGACATTGCTTAGATATTTCCTCAGTTTCCTCAGCTATAAAATGGGAATGTTGATAACACCTTACTAGTTTTGTTTTGTTTTGTTTTCAGTTAAATGAAGCAGAGCATTCAAAACACCCAGGACATTGCTTACTAGATCTAAGTAACATACTTTTTTTTTTAATAGGTCGAATTGAAATCAAGTTTTATTCCCAATCAGTCTAGATAGAAAATGCCCTCCCCCCCAGTTTAGTAAGTTTACATGAATACACTCACAAAAAAAGCATCTCTTTCAATTAATAACTTAATTAATGACTCTATAACTCAGTTTCCTCATCTATTAAATGGGAATGTTGATGACACCTCCTTGTTGATTTTTTTCCTTTTAATTAAATGAAGACGATCATATAAAACAGCCAAGACACTACTTAGATCTAAGTAACGTATTTAATTTTGGTTTTCTTTTAGTACAAATTTTTGAAAATGAGTTTTTTCCATCAATAATCTAGGTAGATAATACCCTTTCCCACAGAGTTTACTAAATATAGATAAATATGCTCACCAGAAAGCATCTCTTTACTAACAAGTAATTTCATTAATGACCGTGTGTCTCAGTTTCCTCATGTATAAAATGGGATTCTTGATAACACTTTCCTCGTACATTTTCTTTTTAATTAAATGAAACAAAGCCTGAAAAACACCGTAGTTCTACTAAGCAATATGTTGCTTAGTTCTAAGTAACATACTTCATTTCATTTTTTTTAATAGAGAGAATTGAAATTGAGATTTATTATGCTAACCATCTAGATAGTCAGAGCTCATTCCCACAAATTGTACTGTGTCGATAAATACACTCTCCAAAAAGAATCTCTTTCACTTACTAGTAACTTCATTAATGCCTCCAGCCTCAGTTTCCTCATCTGTAAAATGGGAATATTGTTAATACCTTACTTGTAGATTTTTTTCAATTAAATGAAGCCCAATATCTAATACACCCAGGATATGCTTAGTAGATCCAAGTAACATATTTAAATTTGCTTTTTTTTAATAGATAGAATTGAAATCGAGTTTTTTTCCCCATAAGTCTAGATAGACATTGCCCTTTCCACAAAGTTTACTAAGTATACATGAATATGCTCATGAAAAAGCATCTCATTCACTTACTAGTAACTTCATGAATGCCTCTAAGCCTCAGTTTCCTCATCTATAAAATGGGAATGTTGATACATCTTTCATAGTTTTTTTTTTAAGTAAATGAAAGAGCATGTAAAACACCCAGAACATTGCTTTACTAGATCTACGTGATATACATAATCTTGTCATTTTTTAAAATAGATAGAATTGAAATTGAATTTTTTCCAAACAATCTAGATAGTGCCCTTTCCCACAAAGTTTACTGATTATAAAAAAAATATGCTCACCAAAAAGCATGTCTTTCACTAATGACTCTGTGCCTCAGTTTCCTCATCTATAAAATGAGAATCTTGATAACGCCTTTCTCTTAGATTTTCTTTTTAACTAAATGAAGCAGAGCTTATAAAACGCCCAGAACATTGCTTAGATCTAAGTGACATACTTTGTGTTTTTTTTAGAAAAGAGAGTTGAAATCAAGTTTTCTCCCCAATAATCTAGATAGACAATACCCTTTCCTACAAAGCTTACCAAATACAGATAAATAGGCTCACCAAAAAACATCTCTTTCACTTACTAGTAACTTCACTAATGCCTCAGTGCCTCAGTTTCCTCATGTATAAAATGGAAATGTTTATGATACTCTCTCATTGAATTTTTTTTAATTAAATGAAGGATAGTATATAAAGCACCCAGGACATTGCTTAGATCTAAGTAACATACTTAATTTGTTTATTTTTAATAGAATTGAAAACAAGTTTTTTTTTGCTCAATAATCTAGATAGAGAATGCCCTTTCCCACAAAGTTTATTAGTAGAGATAAATATACTCACCAAAAATCATCACATTCACTTTGCTAATTTCATTAATGCCTCTGTGCCTCAGTTTCCTCATCTATAAAATGGGAATGTTGATAACATCTTCCTCATTTTTTGTTTAATTAAATGAAGCAGAGCATGTAAAAAACACAGGACATTGTTTAGTATATCCAAGTAAGCCACTAATTTTGATTTTTGTTTAATATACAATTGAAATCGAGTGTTTTTCCCCAACAATCTTGATCCGCAATGCCCATTCCTACAAATTTTACTCATTATAGATAACTACACTCACCAAAACATCTCTATCACTAACTAGTAACCTCATTAATGTCTCTGTGCCTCAGTTTACTCATCTACAAAATGAGAATCTTGATAACACTGTCCTTGTAGATTTTGTTTTTAATTAAATGAAGGAGAGCATGTAAAACACCCAGGACATTGCTTTGTCGAACTAAGTAACATATTTTTTACTAGAGAGGATTGAAGTCTATTTTTTTTCCCCAACAGTCTAGATAATACCCTTTCCCACAACATTTACCCTTTTAGATACACTCACCAAAATGCATCCCTTTCACTTACTGCTAACTTTATTAATGCCTCTAGGCTCAGTTTCCTCCTCTGTAAAATGGGAATGTTGATAACATCTTACTCCTAGATTTTTTTCAATTAAATGCAGCAGAGCATGTACAATACCCAGGACGTTGTTTACTAGATCCATGTAACATACTTTCTTTTTTTTTTTTTAATAGATAGAATGGAAATCGAGTTTTCTTCCCCATCAGTCTAGATAGACAATGCCCCTTCCCACAAACTTCACTAAGTATACATGAATACACTCACCAAAAAGCATCTCTTTCACTTATTAATAACTTAATTAGTGCCTCCATGCCTCTGTTTGCTCATCTATAAAATGGGTGAGTTGATAACACACTTCTCGAAGATTTTTTTTAATTAAATTAAGCAGCTCATGTAAAACATCCAGGACATTGCCTAGTAGATCTAAGTAACTTATTTCCATTTTTTAATAGATAGAATTGAAATTGCTTTATTTCTCCCACAATCTAGATAGTCATTGCCCTGTCCCTCAAAGTTTTCAAACTTTCAAAAACTACACTCACCAAAAAGCATCTCTTTCACTTATTAATAACTTTATTAGTGACTCTAGCCTCTGTTTCCTCATCTATAAAATGGAAAAGTTGATAACACCTTACTCATAGATTATTTTTTCGATTAAATGAAGCAGAGTATGTAATATACCTAGGACATTGCTTAGTAGAACTAAGTAACATATTTAAATTTGTTTTATTTTTTGATAGATAGAATTTAAATTGAGGGTTTTTTTCTCCATCAATCTAGATAGATATTCCCCTTTCCACAAAGTTTACTAAGTATATATAAATAGGTTCACAAAAATGCATCTCCTTCACTTACTACTAATTTCATTAATACCTCCAGCCTTAGTTTCCTCATCTATAAAATGGGAATGTTGACAGCTTCTCGTTGATTTTTTTTAAATTAAATGAAGGAGAGCATATAAAACACCCAGGACATTTCTTAGATCTAAGTAACATGATATTTTTTTAATACAGAGAATTGAAAATGAGTTTTATTCCCCAGTAATCTAGATAGATAATGCCCTTTCCTAAAATGTTTACTAAATGTAGATCAATACACTCACCAAAAAGCATCCCTTTCACTAACTAGTAACTTCATTAATAACTCTCTGCCTCAGTTTCCTCATCTATAAAATGGAATTATTGATAACACATTCCTCATAGTTTTTCTTTTTAAGTAAATGAAGGAGCATGTAAATCAACCAGGACATTGCTGGGTAGAACTAAGTAACATACTTAATTTTTTTTAAGTAGAGAGAATTGTAATCAAAATTTCTTTTGCTCATCATCTATATAGTCAATGCCCATTCCCACGAATTTTACTGTCAATAACTACACTCACCAAAAAGCATCTCTTTCACTTACTAGTAACTTCATTAATTCCTCTAGCTTTAGTTTCCTCATCGATAAAATGGCAATGTTGATAACACCTCCCTTGTAGATTTTTTTAATTAAATGAAGCAGAGTGTGTAAAACACACAGAACATTGCTTAGTAGATCTAAGTAACATTCTTAAATAACATAAGATCTAAGTAACATACTTAAGTAACATAAGATTGAATTAACATTCTTAGACTTACTAAGCAATGTCCTGGGTGTTTAACATGCTCTGCTTCATTTAATTAAAAAGAAAAACTACAAGGAAGGTGTTATCAACATACCATTTTATAGGTGAGGAAACTGAGGCACAGAGTCAATAATAAAGTTACTAGTAAGTGAAAGAGCTGCTTTTTGGTGAGCGTATTTATCTTTACTTAGTAAACTGTCAGAAAGGGCACTGTCTATCAGGATTGTTGGGGGAAAACAACTCTTTTTCAGTTCTCTCTATTGAAAAAAGTTAGTGGAAAAATAAAACTCTTGTTAGTGGAACAGGATTATTATCAGGATTATTAATTTGATCTGTGCATAGTCAGTCAGTCCTGTCCGACTCTGCAACTCCATGGACTGTAGCCTCTCAGGCTTCTCTGTCCACAGGGATTCCTCAGGCAAGAATACTGGAGTGGATATCTTCCCTACCGAAGGATCAAACCTAGGTCTCCCACATTGCAGGCAGATTCTTTACCGTCTGAGCCACCAGGGAAGCCCAAGAATACTGGAGTGGGTAGTGTATCCCTTTTCCAGGGGAACTTGCTGCTAAGTTGCTTCAGTTGTGTCTGACTCTGTGCGACCCCATAGAGGGCAGCCTACCAGGCTCCCCGGTCCCTGGAATTCTCCAGGCAAGAACACTGGAGTGGGTTGCCATTTCCTTCTCCAATGCATGAAAGTGAAAAGTGAAAGTGAAGTCGCTCAGTCGTGTCCGACTCTTAGCGACCCCAGGGACTGCAGCCCACCAGGCTCCTCCGTCCATGGGATTTTCCAGGCAAGAGTACTGGAGTGGGGTGCCATTGCCTTTGAACCAGCATTTCCTCCATTGCAGGCAGAATTTGAGCTAAGTTCCAGAAAAACATCTATTTCTGCTTTACTGACTATGCCAAAGCCTTTGACTGTGTGGATCACAATAAACTGTGGAAAATTCTGAAAGCGATGGGAATCCCAGACCGCCTGACCTGCCTCTTGAGAAACTTATATGCAGGTCAGGAAGCAACAGTTAGAAACGGACATGGAACAACAAACTCGTTCCAAATAGGAAAAGGAGTACGTCAAGGCTGTATATTGTCACCCTGCTTATTTAACTTCTAGGCAGAGTACATCATGAGAAACCCTGGGCTGGAAGAAGCACAAGGTGGAATAAGATTGCCGGGAGAAATATCAATAACCTCAGATATACAGATGACACCACCCTTATGGCAGAAATTGAAGAGGAACTAAAAAGCCTCTTGATAAAAGTGAAAGAGGAGAGTGAAAAAGTTGGCTTAAAGCTCAACATTCAGAAAACAAAGATCATGGCATCTGGTCCCATCACTTCATGGGAAATAGATGGGGAAACAGTGGAAACAGTGTCAGACTTTATTTTGGGGGGCTCCAAAATCACTGCAGATGGTGATTGCAGCCAGGAAATTAAAAGGCGCTTACTCCTTGGAAGGAAAGTTATGAACAACCTAGATAGCATATTCAAAAGCAGAGACATTACTTTGCCAACAAAGATCTGTCTAGTCAAGGCTATGGTTTTTCCAGTGGTCATGTATGGATGTGAAAGTAGGACTATAAAGAAAGCTGAGCACCGAAGAATTGATGCTTTTGAACTGTGGTGTTGGACAAGACTCTTGAGAGTCCCTTGGAATGCAAGGAGATCCAACCAGTCCATCCTAAAGGAAATCAGTCCTGAATATTCATTGGAGAGACTGATGCTGAAGCTGAAACTCCAATACTTTGGCCACCTCATGCAAAGAGTTGACTCAATGGAAAAGACCCTGATGCTGGGAGGGATTGGGGGCAGGAGGAGAAAGGGACAACAAAGGATGAGATGGCTAGATGGCATCACGGACTCGATGGACAATGAGTTTGGGTAAACTCCAGGAGTTGGGGATGGACAGAGAGGCCTGGCATGCTGCAATTCATGGGGTCGCAAAGAGTTGGACACAACTGAGCAACTGAACTGAACTCAGCTGAAGCATAATGAGCATACAGTTTATCCTAAACAACCTACTTTTGTTTCCGTTCATCCCAACGTCAGCTAGAAGAGTTTTTTTCAGAGCTGAAATGTCTGTTTCACAAGAATCCTCTAATAGATTCACTGTTTCTGTAACTTTGCCTTTATTTTACTAATTTCCCTTTTCCTTGGTAAATTGACCCTTCAAATGGTTTTGCGTTTCTATCTGGAGGCCATATCTAGGTTGAAACACATTTTCTTTTAAATGTACTATAGCAATCAAGAAATGACTTAGCACAAAATGCTAAAAAGCATTTTACTTTATCCTATAGATCATTATCAATCCTTTTGGTGTCATGTTTAATACTTATTACTACTTTCAGCTCACTCTTATAAACCTATTAATGATAATGATGGCAGTTTCGGCGTTAGCATTGACTTTGCCTCCCAACCATGAATCTACCAACTTTCTAGCAATCTCTCTAAGCAGGGATCTAGAAAAGGGTGGTATAACTTCAGTCTAATTATAAATCTGCCATCCATTCATTTATCAGAACTCCTTTTTAAAAAAAGATTCATAATTTCATCTGATGTCACCTTTTTGGTGTAATATGTCCCATAATTTTTATCCCCACCATGTTAAGTGGCATTTTTACCTGTCATAAATAAAAGTATAAATTCGAGTTAAACATACTAAAATGACAGGAAGAACCTATGCCACATAGAATTAATTTCAGAACCATAATTAGCACCTATCACTAAAGATGAAGGCACTTTAATGGAAGGCAGATGCTACACTTTTTTTGGTAACTGTAGCATGGTGTGGATTTATGACAGAGTAAAGAGATAATTTCTTGCGTGAATGAGTAATGGATACTAAACCTATGTCTTGCATAAAGTGATGTTTTTTTTGGTCTCAAGGAGAAGTAGTCACCCTACTAAGTACTTCGCATACACCACTGTATAAGCCTGCTGCTACTGCTTCTAAGTCACTTCAGTCGTGTCTGACTCTGTGCGACCCCATAGATGGCAGCCCACCAGGCTCCCCCGTCCCTGGGATTCTCCAGACAAGAACACTGGAGTGGGTTGCCATTTCCTTCTCCAGTGCATGAAAGTGAAAAGTGAAAGTGAAAGTCGCTCAGTCGTGTCCGACTCTTCGCAACCCCATGGACTGTAGCCTACCAGGCTTCTCCGTCCATGGGATTTTCCAGGCAAGAGTACTGGAGTGGAGCCTAGGTGGGGAAATTAAAATGGAACTTTGTGGAATAGATAAAGATCCACTGGAAGTCATAGTAAAAGAAGACTGGATAACATGTTAGTAATTTTGGAGCTTTATATGCTTAAGATATTTTAGAACCATAGGAATCAATCTTGCAAATTCAGGGGAAAACTTCTCTCTCAAAAAACTCTCTTTCAGAGTAAATAATTTGAATTCTTTTGCATAAAGGAAATTTCACTCCTGTTTAACTTAGTTTCTGCTCATCCAAATTATATATATGTAATATATATAGATATGTTATGTGAATATTTTTAGACCCACATTGCATAAGTTGTTAAGCTATACTTACTCTGAAGTGAATAAGAATAAACTAAATTAGAGCAATGATTCTGAAACAGATGGCGGGTTAACCCATTTTAAACTTCAGAGATGTGACTGAATTTTCATATAGATCAATCAGAATGGGGAGGGCCAGGATCACCAACAGAATATCTGATTTATCAGTTAAAACTGAGAGATGGCATCTTACGTGGTGTAGACACATTCATTTAAAGCTTAACAATATTCCCTTTACAGAGAGGTGGAATAGCATAATATGTTTTATTAAATACAAACACATTGGAAAACCTGAGGCAGCACAAATGGAAGATGTGGGAGGGTAGCAGGAACTGAAAATAATGAAATGATAATAAGCAGGAGCAGACCATGAAAAGCATTTTAAGTCATGGTAAGGAGCTTCTAATTTATCCCAAGAGCAAATGGGAAGGTTTTTTTTAATGGTTTTTCATTATGAGAAGAAAATTATTTGCTCAGATTTACATTGAGAAAAATCACCCTAATGGCAATATGGAACTTAGAATTGGCAGACAGGACTATGTTACACCAAAATGGAGGCTTGCAGGGCAAGTGCAGCAAGAAGACAAAAGGGGTAAGGAAATTATAGTTGTGACTGATGCAGTTTTTTAAGTGATCAACCAAAGGATCAAACTTAATAGGAAAGGAAAATAGGAAGAAGAAACTAATGGCATTCTAAGCAAAAGATGGGTCCAAGTGTCTAGAGCTATCAGTGATATTGTAGGGTAGTTATGACTATGAGCAAAGTGAATAGTTAAAATGAGATGGTCATGTGTTCCATTGTTCATTGCAGCACTACTTACAATAGCTAGAACATGGAAGCAATCTAGATCAATAGATGAATGGATAAAGAAGTTGTGGTACATATACACAATAGAATATTACTCAGCAATAAAAAGGAACACATTTGAGTCAGTTCTGATGAGGTGGATGAACCTAAGACCTATTATACAAAGTGAAGTGAGTCAGACAGAGAAAGATAAATATCATATTCTAATGCACATATACAGAATCTAGGAAATGGTTCTGAAGAATTTATTTACAGGGCAGGACTGAGCGACTGAACTGAACTGAACTGAGTGGAGAAACAGACATAGAGAATAGACTTATGGACATGGGGAGAGGGGAGGAGAGGGTGAGATGTATGGAAAGAGTAACATGGAAACATACATTACCATATGTAAAATAGATAGCCAACGGGAATTTGCTGTATGGCTCAGGAAACTTGAGCAGGGGCTCTGTATCAACCTAGAGGGGTGGGATGGGGAGGGAGATGGGAGGGAAATTCAAAAGGAAAGGGACATATATATATACCTATGGCTGATTCATGTTGAGGTTTGACAGAAAACAACAAAATTCTGTAAAGCAATTATCCTTTAATAAAATGTTTTTAATAAAATTGTTTTTAAATGAGATGGTCAGAAGCTAGTATATCAGAATTTTACATTTAAGACTTGGAGCATAAAAATGTTGCTCTTCTGTATATTTTACACCTGGTTAAGGAACATATATGAGGACCTCCTTCCAGATGAATCATTTGCTCAGGGAAGGCTGAATTTTTGGTTAGGTTTGATCTCACCAGGTTGTCCTCCCCTCACAAGCTCACCAAAGTGTGGATACTATTTAAACAAGAGCACTACATTATATTGGATCCTCAAGTAGAGACAAGACCCATGTGGAATTTCGGATCACAATATGGCTCCTCAAGAGCTCCCTTCTTGGGGACCCTGTTGATCTTTATGAGATGATAATGAACAAATTAAGAGGATCCAAAATGACCCACTGCTGTTTTCTTTTGATTAAAACCTCATTATAGCTTTGCCTTTCTAATTAATGTAGACCTGATGTAACAAATTGTAGTTAACATCTAGAGTAACATCTAGAGTAATTGCTTACCCTGAGAGTTTCTAAGGAAGGGTCTCACAAATGTCTCATTATCAGGTTGAATTGGCAACAGGAAAATTTTAACTAAAGACTTAGGATATAGTGCTCTGTAAAAAACAGACAACAAAAAAATAAAACTTGACTCCACTTCATTTCTTTTGTATGAAATGAGCTTCATGTCCGAATCAAATGATCATGTAACTGAAGGCTAGCATATGTACATAGAACATCAGAGGTGGTTGTGAGTTCTCAGATAAAGTAGTTGTGGCTATGGCCAAAAATGAATACAAATGTGATTTTGACAGTAAGCAATCTGTGCTGTTCTACCACCTGGTACAGAAAAGGCAGATTTTGCTTTTTGAGATTTGTAGGTTTCACCAAGTCAACTAGCCCCATTTTTTATGTTGTAGATAACCTTGTTTCAACCTTAATTCAGTTTTGTCTTTTGTTCCCTGAAGGAAGAACTTAGATTCCCTTTGATCTTAAACTTTATTTTAATTAAACATAGATATTAAATATGACAAATAATGATAGTACATAGTGTCTTTTCTGTATTTAATATGTCCAAATACTTTGTAGAATTAATTAGTAAAATTATGGAGTTAAATGAAAATAATATCAACTAGAGAGAGTACATATTAGCTTTTGGATTTTACTCATCACAAGCAAACAAGCTATTACTAGGCACACAGTGCTTAACAGAGAGAGAGAGAGAGAGAGAGAGAGAGAGAGATGCCCACTAAGAAATTAATAACAATAGGACTTCCCTGGTTGTCCAGTGGTTAAGACTCTGCACTTCCAGTGCAGGAGGCATGAGTTCAATCCCTGACTGGGGAACTAAGATCCCACATGCCACAAAGTGAGAGCAAGAATTTTTTTAAATTAATTTTTAAAAGAAATTAAGAAAGCATATACTGTGCTATGAAAGAAAGTGGAAGTTTTTGAAATGGAACAGTTTTTGTTTAAAAGATCATGTGCTGCCTCCAAACAGAATCCTGATGAATCCAAACCCTCTGAAGTTCAGTGGTTTCCCTGCCAACTCACTGAGGGCCAATAAGTTATATATATATATATATATATATATATATATATATATATATATATATATATATGTGTGTGTGTGTGTGTGTGTGTATGTGTGTGTGTGTGCGCGTGCATGTGTGTGTGTGTGTGTGTGTGTGTGTGTATCATTGAGCTTGGTGGTAAAACTTGCCTCAGTTGGTCCATAAGTAGTTGAAAGGTCAGATGGCTTTTGAAACTAGTTGCACTACTTGGTTTTGGGGAGACGCAAGTTTTTCTGCCAGTGGGAAAATGTGGTAAAGCATCGCACATGCTCCGTGCCACTCTAGGCTATAATAGCACATGCTCAAGATTATCATATAGGATGTTGCAGATACAGCACTAGTTAAGATTTACCAACATGGAAGGCTGTGGGAGCATTTGAAAGCCAGATGGTACAAATAGATCTTTCTTTGTCATACCTAAAACACAGCCTGTTCCAAGACTGAACAAAACCCAAACAAACCATTAGTATCTTTGGTTTCTGTTCCTGTCTGCTGTATGTTCTTAGTTTGGTTTCCCTAACCAAATCCTGCCCTTGGATTAGCTGGCATAAATCTCCTTGCTGACAGGCACTAAGCTAGTCTTTTGAATCAGTGAAATATCAAATGTAGAGATAAGAATCCATCAAAGGAGCAAGAAGAAAAGCTAAATTTTAAAAATAAGAGATTCAATGGGCAATCAGGATCAAATATATAAATACACATTTAAGAAAATGGGTTTATGGAGTCCAGTGATGAATATGTCTTTCAGCCCAAAATAAATAGAATGAATTATTAGCATATACAGCAAACTGATGAATATAGTTCTATTTTTATTGGAAATTATAGCACATGTTTTTTGTGATTTGAGTAGGTAGGAAGGAAAAATATTTAGATTACTTACTGACTATCAAAGCAGCATTCCTGCTAATTAGGCCAAAGTCATGCACTCACTGTTTCAACCTTTTAGCTGTTTTCTGTTTCATTACTAAAGTCCACAGTCTCAATCTTCCTTTTTGTTCCATCCCCCAAATCAGAAACCTAGCCCTGCCTTCTATACCCTAGCAAAGCCTGAACTCATAAGTGAATCTAATGAATTAGGCAGGTTTTGCTTGGCACACATAGAATTTGTTAAATGCTGTCAACTAATTTAAAAACTTAAATCTAGAGATGTTACATAAAATTTCGGGTTTACACAAAATTTTTAGCCTCTCTTAAAAATAGAAAGATCTGACATTCCCATACATGCACTTATGCATTCGTACACACATTTGTTGAGTAACTATATGCTAGGCACTATTCTGGTCTTTGGTTTTGCAAAAATAATATAAACACCATTGACTGAAGCTAAGTAGGGGCTGTTCCCCAAAGGACCATGAACTCTCCAGTCCATCAGAGGAGCCATACGTCCCTCTTCACTCTTTTATACTACCTGCCTTCCTTCTGGGGTGGCATTTACACTTGCAATCCATGTAATAAAATAGTTCACACTGGAGTAAAAATTACTGTGACAAAGAAAATGTATTATGTCTCCCTAAGATTATTTGCATTTTAACAGAAGACAGAGACATACACCAAGAGTGGCAAATCTCATCACTTCCCTGTCCCAGATTCATGGAAGATATAAGGAATCAAAGTAACAAGCATTCTTTCCTGCTGAGTCTAAATTCTGCAGTTTGAGTTTACTTAGAAGTTGAAATATATTTGCCATCACTAGTTTCAGCCAAAGAAATGAAAAACTCATTATGAATTTCCTATCATTAGAAGTTTAGGAGAAGGAACTATATAATGGGGAGAAAAATGTAACATAATCACCCTATTAGTAAATCTGGCCCTATTCAGGGTTACTAATGGTAGCCCTAACCACGTCCAACTATCTCATAGATGAATACAACTGAACATAAAGAACAGTGACAGGTAAATTTATAACGCATCTTCATTATTAGAGACTAATTTCAAAGGAATATCCTATAGATCTGGGTACACAACATTCAAGTAAATATTTCTGCATATGTATTATATAACTGTAAAAATAGATATTAATAGTGAGTTCTCAGTTCCCATAGAAAACACTGGCCCCTTAAATTCAAACCTCTCCACACCATCTTCCAGAAGGAAATTCAGATCAATAAGGAGAACAAATAAAATCACACATAACCCACTTCAGTAGCATAACTAGGAGATGGAATTCTACACACTACAAATTACACATAAGGAAAGAAAAAACACTCAAACAAAGTAGAACTAGCTCTGTAGCCCATGCCAGAGCCAAGACTCAAGTGAAGACTAAGTAGAAAAGAAGATATGAGAGCTGTGGCCTAGCGATGGCAAAAGTCATCAAATAAAACGCCCTTGGTAGACAGCTACTGAGAACAGATCTCATACGTAGCATTTGAGAACACTGGCTACTGAATATTTAAAAGAACCAGGACATGGAAACAACCTAGATGTCCATCAGCAGATGAATGGATAAGAAAGCTGTGGTACATATACACAATGGAGTATTACTCAGCCATTAAAAAGAATTCATTTGAATCAGTTCTGATGAGATGGATGAAACTGGAGCCGATTATACAGAGTGAAGTAAGCCAGAAAGAAAAACACCAATACAGTATACTAACACATATATATGGAATTTAGGAAGATGGCAATGACGACCCTGTATGCAAGATAGGAAAAAAGACACAGATGTGTATAACGGACTTTTGGACTCAGAGGGAGAGGGAGAGGGTGGGATGATTTGGGAGAATGGCATTCTAACATGTATACTATCATGTAAGAATTAAATCTCCAGTCTATGTCTGACGCAGGATACAGCATGCTTGGGGCTGGTGCATGGGGATGACCCAGAGAGATGTTATGGGGAGGGAGGTGGGAGGGGGGTTCATGTTTGGGAATGCATGTAAGAATTAAAGATTTAAAAAAAAAAAAAAAGAACATACCTTAAAGCACACAGAGCCAGCAAGGGCTGCCTTGGAAAGGCACAGCTTCTGAAAGTATATGGGCATTGACTTGTAAAGAATGTCTCTCAGGGGCTTGATGGTGAACAGAAAGAAGGAAGCAAGAGGTTAGAATTTTAAGATCCTGCAGAAATAAATGTGAATCAAGAAATTAGGAGATATACCTGATTCATGTTGAGGTTTGACAGAAAACAACAAAATTCTGTAAAGCAATTATCCTTCAATTAAAAAATAAATAAATTTAAAAGAAAGGAAATTAGGAGATATACTAAACCCCCTATCCAAAAGGCATCATTGATTTTTAAAACTGCTTATTAATGAGAACGAAGAAACCTAGTAAGCTGGTAAGTCACCCAAAGGCTTGACTCCTATCTGCATACAAATCTTCTTGCTGATCCAGGAAAATAAAATCTTCCAGAATGAACATAAAAAGGCAGACAACATCCACACAAAGTTTTGAATATAATAAGAAAACAGAAAATAAGACTCAATCATTTCAGCTGATGAAAAACTCTAAACAACCACCCCTAGAGCACAAGAAAACTGCAATAAAACATCTCAATTAAATATCCTTAAGCATTTGAATATATGAAAAAACATAAAGGATAAATTTTAAAACTCAAGAACAGAAATATACAAAAAGAACTTGCAAAATGAGAGTTTATGGAACTCAGGAAATAAGTTTAAAAAAATTGAAATTCAACCATATTGAAAATGAATTCTACACTGAATAATGACTGAGAGAGAAAAGTTGAGACTATGAGTTGCGATGATGAAAGACACTAGAATAGCAATGATGGTGAAGTTGAAATAAATAGGAGGGATCAAAGAAAATAATTGCTATAGACAATAGCCAAGGAAATCCAGACTACATATATTTGTTGTTTCTGAAAAAGAAAAACTAAACCGTGAAGTGTAACTAATATTTAAAACTATAATCAAAGAAAACTTCCCAGGAATAAAAGGCATGACTGCAAATATTTAAGGGAAAAACCAAAAATACATTAGAAAACTGATTCAAAACAGCCAACTTCAGGTCATATTATAGCAAAAAAACAGTAGACTTTAATGATAAAAAAAAATAAATAATTCCCTGAGCTTTGGCATGGAAGAAGTCAGATACAAAAGAAAGAAAATCAGGTTGACATCAGACATCTTGACAACAGACACAACGAGGTAAGAATAAAGCAACATTTTCAGATAACACAAGAAAAGAAATGTGAGTCAAGGCTTTTAATTTTTTCTTAAAAGTCATCTTTCAATTATTAAAGGAATAGAAAAACAGTTTTAAACATGCAAGAACTCAGGGAATACCATATTCACAAGTCCTAGACTTGGTGTCAGCCAACTTTTTCCGTAAAGGAATAGATAGTAGTAAATATTTCAAGCCTTGCAGGCCATACAGTCTCTGTCACAACTATTAACCAAACTTATAACCAAAAGTAGCCATGCATGTGTGCATGCTAAGTCACTCAGTCTTGTCTGACTCTTTGCGACCCCATAGACTGTCGCCCGCCAGGCTCTTCTGTGCATGGGATTCTCCAGGCGAGAATACTGGAGTGGGGTGCCATGTCCTATTCCAAAAGTAGCCATAGACAATATGCAAATGCATCAGTGTGGCTATGTTCCAATAAAATTTTATTTATGCACACTGGAATTTGAATTTCATAAAATTCTCATGTGTCCTAAAATATTGTTATTCTTTTGATCTTTTCCAAACAATTTTAAAATGTAAAAGCCAGAATTCCCTGGTGATCCAGTTTTAGAGCTCTCTGCACTCTCACATCTGAGGGCCCAGCTTCGATCCCTGGTTGCAGAACTAAGATCCCACAAGCAGTGCTGTGGGGCCAAAATAAATTTAAAGAAAACTTTTTTATTTTATTTTATTTTACTTTACTTTACAATACTGTATTGGTTTTGGCATACATCAACATGAATCCGCCACGGGTGTACATGAGTTCCCAATCCTAAACCCCCCTCCCTCCTTCCTCCCCATACCATCTCTCTGGGTCAACCCAGTGCACCAGCCCCAAGCATCCTGTATCCTGCATCGAACCTAGACTGGCGATTCGTTTCTTACATGATATTATACATGTTTCAATGCCATTCTCCCAAATCATCCCACCCTCTCCCTCTCCCACAGAGTCCAAAAGTCTGTTCTATACATCTATGTCTCTTTTGCTGTCTCGAATACAGGGTTATCATTACCATCTTTCTAAATTCCATATATATGTGTTAGTATACTGTATAGGTGTTTTTCTTTCTGGCTTACTCCACTCTGTATAATCGGCTCCAGTTTCATCCACCTCATTAGAACCAATTCAAATGTATTTAAAGAAAACTTTTTTAAATGAAAAAGAAAACTTTAAAAAAAAGTAAGTTATTCTTAACTCTTAGACCATACAAAAACAGACAGCAGGCCCGATTTGGTCAAGCATTGTAGTTTTTTGACTTATGATTTAGAGAACAAACTTAATCCAACTAATAGTTAGTGAAGGAAACTTTGGCCAAAGGGCTATTGGTGAATGACAGTATGCTTAATTGTAGATTTAAGGTTAAAACAAAGGTGGGGACATGAATGGAAAAATTGTAGTAAAATGTTATATATATTTATAAAGTTGATAAAGTAGTTACTATGCAGCTAAAACTTGGGAGATTAAAAGAAAAATGTAAAAAAAGCTCATTGATTGTCACATAGAGAGTCAAAGAGTATAACTTAAAGCTGACAAACCAAATAGAAAGCCAAGCAAGCAGAAAGAGGATCAAGGTCTTTCTAAAAAGTAATGGAATAAAGGTATTTAACAGAACAACAATACAAACCTTCTTAAATATCCAAAGAAATTTTTTAAAATTTATTGGAGTATAGTTGATTTACAATGTTGTGTTAGTTTCAGGTATATAGCAAACTGAATTTGTTATACATACAGCCACTCTTTTTTAGATTCTTTTCCCATATAGACCATTACAGAGTACTGAATAGAGTTCCCTGTGCTATACAATAGGTCCTTATTAGTTATCAATTTTATATATAGTAGTGTGTATATGTCAATCCTAATCTTCCAGTTTATCAAAAGAAATTTTTTAAAAACCAAAGAAACAAACTACATAAATGATGGTATGGGGAGGGAGGAGGGAGGGGTGTTCAGGATGGGGAACACGTGTATACCTGTGGCGGATTCATGTTGATGTATGGCAAAACCAATATTGTAAAAAAAAAAAAAAAAAGAAAGAAACCAAGTCATCAAGCCTCCCCCACAAAAAAGAAATAAAAGTAACACAATACTGTAAACATAACAAAATAATATGTTGACTAAACATATCGGTCACATCAATAAATGTAAATGGGCTTAATCATCTATTAGTCAAAGGAAAAGATTTTCAAAAGAGCTCACAAAGCAAAACCTAATTCTATGCTATTCAGAAGACACATCTGAAATAAAAGGAGTCAGAAATGGCTAACAATTAAAGAATAAGCAAAAGGTTGATTGGGCAAATGGAAAAAGCAGTAAGAAAACAAATCTTATAATCTTCATATCAGACAAAGTAGAATTCAGGTCAAAAACCATTAAACCCAATAAAGAGGATACTCTTTAAAAAAAAAAAGCTATGACCATCTATGTACTGCTTTTACAAAGCAGAAACTGTATGAGATATAAGAAGAAATAAACTAGTAATAGGATATCTTAACCCACCATTCAATTCAAAACAGGTCACATGGATAGACAATTATTAAGTATATAGAAGATCTAAAAAAGCAAATCAATAAGATAGATCTATGGCTATATATTGAATTTAATACTCTGATAATAGAAAATATACCTTCCCAAGAACTCACAGAATTTGAACATATATTAGGTCATAACAGGAACCTCAAAGAGGAGTTTGATGTTGATGAAAACACTGATTTAAAAGAGGAGGAATTTGATAAAGTGGAAATTACACAAACATCATTCCCAGATCACGGTGAAATGAAACTAAAATTTAGGAATAAAAATTTAAAAACAGAAAAGTCCTTCCACCTGGAAATTGTAAACATCTTAAGTCTTAGGTGACAGGGGAAATAAAACTTTAAAATTATAAAAATTTGAAGAAATAATGATAATGAACATCCACATGTCAAAATGTATGGGATACAATTAAACCAGTTATAAAAGAAAAAAAACTGTATCAGTAAAAATAAAATAATAAAAAATAAAGCTTAAAAAGCCATCAAATAAGTTTGGGAAAAAAAACATAAGAAAGGAAATAATTAAGCAGAAACTAATGGGGTGAAAGTGAAAGTGGCACCCTACTCTGCAAAGTCCATAGAATTCTCCAGGCCAGAATACTGGAGTGTGTAACCTTTCCCTTATCCAGGGATCTTCCCAACCCAGGGATCAAACCCAGGTCTCCTGCATTTCAGATGGATTCTTTACCAGCTGAGCCACAAGGGAAGCCCAAGAATACTGGAGTGGGTAGCCTATCCCTTTGCCAGTGGATCTTCCCGACCCAGGAATCAATCCGGGGTCTCCTGCATTGCAGGCGGATTCTTTACCAACTGAGCTATTAGGGAAGCCCCAATTAATGGGGTGGAAAACAGAAAAAGAAAAGTAAAGTGATGTTAAAAATCAACAAACAGGGAGACCACAAGCTATGTTAAATCAAGAGGAAAGGAGGAAATGTATGCAACACAAGAAATGACAGGAAATATCTGTTGAAACAGGAAAGTTTAGAAACATGATAAGTGGCTACTTGGCATAAACCTCTTTCACAGGGGGTGTAGCATTCTGTACACCCACCAGCAGTGTGACAGTGCCATGTCCTGATGGACTTCCCATCAGTGTGTCACAAAGTTTTGTCAATCAGATAGGTGAAAAGGTGTATTTCTCTTATTATACTGTATTTCTCTTATTATAAGTGAAATTGAATATCTTTGCATATATTTAGGGATCTCTTGTTTGTGAACTATAGGTTCATATCTTCTGTCCATTTTTCTACTTTTCTTTGTCAGATTTGTCTTAAATTTTTAGAGTTCTTTATGTATTAGGAAGATTCACTGTTTTTTTAATTAATTTATTTTTTATTGAAGGATAATAGCTTCACAGAATTTTGCTGTTTTCTGTCAAACCTGGAGAATCAGACATAGAGAATAGACTTATGGACATGGGGAGAAAAGGAGGAGAGGGTGAGATATACGGAAAGAGTAACATGGAAACTTACATTGCCATATGTAAAATAGATAGCCAACAGGAATTTGCTGTATGGCTCAGGAAACTCAAGCAGGAGCTCTGTATCAACCTAGAGGGGTGGGATGGGGAGGAGATGGGAGGAAGATTCACTGTTCTTATTACATAACTCTTGACACCCTCAGGAGGTTATATTCTATGGACCAAAAGACACAAACTTTGAATTTGGTAGGATTAGTTCTGGCAGTGGTATTGGTATCATACTTCTAATACTTATTTTATGACTCTTGTACAATAAGCAAATGAGTAAATATATTGATATTATTGAGAACATGGTTCACTCAGAAAAAGGAGATAAAAATATGGGATGAGGGAGAGGAAGAACTCTGTGGTACTGGGTTAGAATTAGGGATAGTAATACAAACTCTTTTAAAAATATGCACCACTGAGAAGCCCTTGAAAATATACAGGTTTTGTTCCATGTTTCCCCTGAAAGGACTTAATGACACCTCAGTAGTCATGAGTATATCTTATACATAGACTTTGGTTTCTAAATACATTTCCTACTGAGAGCTCCTTGGAGAAATGGCTGATTCTAGGTCTGTCAGAAAAAGTCTGTGCAAAGTAAGCCTGGGATATCTTTTGCTAGAAAATAGAAAGCAAGGAAGAGTTGAGACATGTCAAAATGACACAGAAATCAATTTGGAGGAGCTCCCGCTGCCTAAATTTGAGCATCTAATGATGGTAATGGAGTATGCATTGAACAACATCAACAAAAAAGAATCTGTGAGTCTATTGTAATACTTTTTTTAAAAGGCACTTAATTTCTAGAAACAGATCTGAATTGTAACTTGTGTAGTTTCTTTTATGCATACTCATGGTATCTTTCAGATTAGATATTATTATTTCTAGTTTATATGTGAAAATTGACACCCAGAGAGGTTAAGCAGCTTGCTCTGAACCACACAGCTAGTTAGAGGAAGGGCAATCACTCTTCAGATCTGTCTGACATTTCAAAAATAGCCTATGGTGCCCCCATTTATTAACAGTAACTGGCCTCTAAAAATGAACTCATATAATGAATACTGTTTTATACCCTGCTTTGTGAACATCATTGTTTATTTTGTAACATTTTTCTACAGCATTTTTTTTTCTTTTTAATTTTGGAGAGGGGGGTGCTGTAGTGGGTCTTTGTGGTTGTAGGCAG
The DNA here is from genome assembly GCF_042477335.2 of Ovis canadensis. Classification (NCBI taxonomy): domain Eukaryota; kingdom Metazoa; phylum Chordata; class Mammalia; order Artiodactyla; family Bovidae; genus Ovis; species Ovis canadensis. Next base: position 110,349,627 of record NC_091727.1, on the reverse strand, counting down.
GCTTTCTCTAGTTGAGGCAAGCAGGGGTTGCTCTCCAGTTGCCCGTATGCAGGCTTCTCATTGCAGTAGCGTCTCTTGTTGAGCAGCACAGGCTCCAGGGCCCACAGGCTTCAGTAGTTGTGACGCACAGGCTTAGTTGCTTCTTGACCTATGAGATCTTTCCAGACCAGGAACTGAACCAGTGTTCCTTGCATTGGAAGCCAGGCTCTTAACCACTGGGCCACCAGGGAAGTCCTACAACATTATTTTTAATTGCAGCATCATCCTCTATTGTATACAGTCACTAATATAATCAATCCCTATTTGCTGGCTATTCAGGTACTTTTCCTTATCTTGCTGTTACATACAGCATCATGTTGAATATAGTTGTTTTCAAATTTATTCAGATCATTTTCTTAGTATAAATTTCTAAAAATGGAATTACTGGATCAAAATGTTCAAAACCATCTCCAACACTTTGGGTACAGTTTGCCAATTTGCCCAAACATTTTGCAACAATTTATACTCTTACCAGCAGTACAGGAGAGTGCTCATTTCTCTGAACCCTTGAAAACTTTTGATATCATCATTTATTTTTTTAAAAGCCATTTTTATCGGCAAAATGATATTTCAGAGTTTTAGCTTGCATTTTATAATTACCACGTTGTTGAGCATTTTAAAATGTCACTGCTAACTTGCATTTCTTCTTTTACAAATTCCCTGTTGATATCTTTTGCCCATGTTTCTACTAGAGGGCCAACTTATATTCATTGTTTTATATGAAGTTTTATATCATAAATATTTTTATATAAACTGCATATTTTAACATTGACTAAAAAGGAATCAAAATTATAATTTTAAGTCATCAGGAAAAAATGAAAACTGAGAGACTGCCATATTCTTTTCCCTCATTTCCTAATACCCTGGCAAGACATTTCAGGTAATAGTAAAAAAAAAAAAAAAAGAAAGAAAAAGAAATTTAGACTCATTTTCAATAATTATGTGAATCTGAGTAAACTTCCCACTGCCTACCTTTTCTTTAAAACAAAACTTGACTCTTTCAAAAATAGAAAATAAGGCCTTGGACACCAAAGTGATGAGTTTTAACAAAAATACTAAGAATGTTGAGATAGAAAAGAGATTGTAAAACCAATAGAAAATATATGGTGTGTACTTCACCTGTATGTAACCCAGTAATCCAATAAAGTAATCAAAGTGTCCATATAAAAAGATTCTATGCATGTTCATGTATTTTGAATGGATGGAAGATTGTTAGCGAGCTTTCAGTTCTCCCCTAGGCACTTACCTGAGATGGATGGGTGAAATTAGTTGGAGTAATCATTCTGTGGGCAAAGAGCAGAGTTTTCCTCTATGCAGAAGCAACTGGTTGGCATAAAACTTTAACCTATAACATTGGCCTCATTAGCACAATATTCCAGCCAAATGACTTCAGTACAAAATGTCAATGACTAGCAGAAATGGATCATATCCTCCCTTGGTCCCGAATAAGAGACAAGCTGGTTTTCTGTGTGTCCTAGGGCAAAGCATGTCCTCTCTAACTTTCAGTTTCCTCTTCTGTAAAATGAGTTGAACAAAATGGTTGGTCTCTGGTCTTGCATATATGTTTTTGCTTGTTTTTGTTTTTGTTTTTTTCCCAAAATAAGCTTTTCATTTTAGAACAAGTGGAGATTTACAGAACAGTTGCAAAGATAGTACAGAGAATTCCCATACACCTCTCTTCTGGGTTCTCTTATTATTGACATCTTATGTCACCGTGGTACACTTCTCACAGCTAAACAACATTGGATATTACTATTTTTTTTTTAATGTTACTGTTAACTGAACTTGACACTTGATTCAGATTTTACCAGTTTTTCCCCAATGTCATTTTTCTGTTCCAGGATCCCATCCAAGATAGGATATTATATTATGTGCCATGTCTCCCTAGTCTCCTATAGTCTGTGCTAAGTCGCTTCAGTCGTGTCCGACTCTGTGTGACCCCATAAACAGCAGCCCACCAGGCTCCTCCGTGCCTGAGATTCTCTAGGCCAAGAATACTGGAGTGGGTTGCCGTTTCCTTCTCCAGTAGTCTATGACAGTTTCTTAAATGACCTTGACAGTTTTGAGTAGCACTGGTCAGGGTTTTTACAGAATGTCCCTCAATTTTAATTTCTCCAGTGTTGTTCTTATGTTTAGACTTGGGGTAATGGGCTTCCCTGGTGGCTCAGATGGTAAAGAATCTGTCTGCAATGTGGGAGACAGGTTTGATCCTTGGCTCAGAAAAATCTCCTGGAAAAGGAAATGGCAACCCCCTCCAGTATTCTTGCCTGGAGAATTCCATGGACAGAGGACCCTGGTGGGCTGCAGTCCATGGGGTCACAAAGAGTCAGTCATGACTGAGTGGCTAAAACTTTCACTTCACTTTCTAAGGGTTTGGAGAGGGGGAGACTAAAGAGTTACCATCATCACATCATATCAAGGACATATGCTATTAATGTACATGCTATCACTGATGATGTTAACCTTGTCTGACATAATGTTTCTGGGTTTCTTTACTGTAAGGTTACTCCCTCCCTCTTTCATAAACTATTAGTCTGTGGTCTTTTGAGCTCTTGACATACCGTAATTTTATTATGTTACATACATAAGATTCCCTTACCTGCACAGATCAATTTGCTAGACTTGCATCCATCACCCAGCAATGCATACTTGTGCTGGGTAACTCAGCTGAAAATTTTCTTGGAACCCATTGCATACTATATGGCTATGTGAGAATTATCAGTTATGTTTCATAAAATGAGACTGTAACCACTTTCTACTAACCTTCGTAGAAAGTACACTCTACATTTCTTAGTAAAGAAATGATGACAAATTTTAAGGATGCTCTGATTTCCGGAAACCTTTTGAACCCCAAATCTACAGCTTCCAAATTGCAATGACCAATATGATGGAGAGGACTTCCCTGGTGGTGCAGTGATAGAAGCCCACTTGCCAATGCAGGGGATTTGGATTAGATCCCTGATCTGGGTAGCTACGGAGCAACTAAGCCTGCACGCCACAACTACTAAAGCTCATGCACCTAGAGCCTGCGCTCCACAACAAAAGAAGGCACCACAATGAGAAGCCCGCACACCACAACTAGAGAAAGCCCATGCACAGCTATAAAGACCCAGTGCTGCACAAAATAAATAATTCACTTTGAAAACTCCCTTTGGCATCTTGAAAAAAAACCATGATGAAGAAAAGGAAATGAGCAGGTTTGCGGGATGTTGCTGGGGGTGAGGAGAGAAATGAATGTCTGTTCTGAAGTCAAGGATTTGGAATTTGGAAGTCAGGTAAGGTTTGTGTTTAATTCTGCCTTACAGCATGTGAAGATGGCAGCTGCAGTTCTCTCAGAGACTTAAGCTCTACTTAAGTAGTGCTGCTGAAAACCTCTACACTGCTCTCCCCCTACAAATGCGAATACATAAACCTCTTTTAGGACAGGCAAGCAAAGGATGCAATGGGTAAATGACCTTCTGCTTTTCTCCTCTTCCAAGGTAGTTTCAGAAAGGCTAACCTAAGGGGCCAATTAACCAGACCTAGTAAAAATGGTTAGCATTTATGGAAATTTACCAAGCATTCTTCTAGATACTTTACATGTACTGACTCACAGGGTCCTCACAAGAACCCTATGAGGCAGATGCTATTATTATGCACATTTTATAGTGAGGATACTGAGACACAACTGTTGAGTAACTTGCCCAAGGTCACTCTGATACTAACTGTAGCAGAGTTGTGATTTGAAACAAGACACCTCCACTCCAGACACATGACAACTGCCTCCTTTTACACAGAGTGTAAGCTCCAGGAGGGCAAGCATTTTTGCAACCAAGCAGTTACTGTTGTATCTTCGACACCTAGGACAGAGTCTAATACATAGTAGTCAGACAACAAATAATTATTGCATGAAAAGAGGAAAGGCTTGAAGACTCTGATCATGAGTTAAGCCCAAATACTGATGACTCTTCCAGAAGAACACTGTCATGATGCCGCCTCAGAAAACTCAGAACAAACTGGATCATTATAATGTCCACCAGGGCTTCCCTACTGGCTCAGATGGTAAAGAATCTGCCTGCAATGCAGGAGACCTGGGTTCAGTCCCTGGGTTGGGAAGATCCCTCGAGAAGGGAACAGCTACCCACTCCAGTATTCTGGCCTGGAGAATTCTATGGACAGAGGTGGGCTACAGTCCATGGGGTCGCAAAGAGGAGCGACTTTCATTTCACACTATAATCTCTACCAATTCATCCTACCGCCCCCTCTGATCAAATCTTACAAGGCAGAAATCTCAAGATTCAAGAAAATCTCAAGTTTGCAGAAGAACACATGCCATATATCTATGGCTGTGACAATATGATGCCAGATCAGAAAAATAAGTTTCAAAGCACCAGCTTCAGGGGTTGAGGTCATAAATCAATGAATACGTTCCCATTTTTTTAAATTTAAATACATACACAGCAAATGGGTAAGAGGAGGAGAGAGCTTCTGTGTAGGTCTGTTTCTCACTGTCTATAGTCACCAGTTTTATTTGGATTTTTTTTTAAAGAACATGCCTATGATTACCAATAAGCATTCAGCCAGGAAAGAGAATGAGAGACTGTTTAGGAATCTAAGAGACTTCCATCATCAATAATGATGAACTAATAGACAGTGATTTGTACCATAGCAAAAGGGAAAATTCATTGAGCAGAAAACAAAGTAAAATGAGAAAGAAAAAGAAAATTTTAAGGAAGAATCAAAAGTGCTGGCTCCTAGCTAAATTGATATTTTTGCTGCATTATTCATTAAGATAGGGTTTTTTTTCGGGGGGGGGGGGGAATGAGTCCCATCATTATGCTGCCTATTTCACCTGACTCCACAAAGCAAATAATAATATAAAAGTAAATAAGTTTTGAGTTATTGAGAGCACTTATTGTTACTATGGCTTGAGATGAAAACACTATATAATTGTGTCTGTCTGATACGGAATACACAGATGAGCCTGTTATGCAACTGCAAATGGAGATCATATATTAAACCTGTGATAAGGTACCCAAATAGACATGTTATTTATAAATATTGCTGCAGCCTTGGAATGGAAAATATAAAATACATAATAAATGAAAGTTTTAAGATAATATAATATAGAACTGGGATATTAAAATGATTTATTACCTTGATAGAATCTTTTCTAGCCTCAATATTGGGTAAAACTACGACCATACTAAGGCAAAAAAAAAAAAAAAAGTATGCAGCAATAGAGAATATTTCATTTCACTTAGGAGAGGAAATATAGGGATTCAAACATGTGGCGCAACAAGAAAGGTGTCCTTATTACCTCTGTTGTACTCTCTCAATCTGTCCTTTAATTGGCATTTAATTTTACTATTTCACCATGGCAAGCCAGCAAAATGTGTTATGTAAAACTGTTCCGATTATAAAATGCTGTTCTTGCTTATTTTTTTTTAATTAGTGAGGTCCTTCTTTCAAAGGAAATTCTACCCATACTCAACATGACAGCTTTTCAGGCTTTTAAAAATGCTTGAAAGGAATCTCACAGCCATATTGACTCCATTCAAACTGCTTTGAAAAGGAACATTTAAGTATGTTTTATTTATGTTTACGATGTCGTGCAAGCACAGATAATATTTTTAGTAGAAAATGTATATGTATAACCCTAGGAAAAAAAGAGAAAATTTGCATGAAACTGCTGAAGCAAAAGTAAGGCACCATAAATAAACATGTATTACTTCCTTTATTTAGTTCTTGAAAAATGCTTCTCTGAAAACTAATGGTTTTCAATCCTGCATGTAATCTGGTTATTACCAGGATAAAAACCAAGATCTGAAGGTAATTTATCAAAGGGCTGTAGTTCACTCATATACCAATTTGATGTTTAATGTAATGAAAATGGGATTTATTTTATGATGGAAAGATAACCTGGTTTCTGTAATGTTAGCAGTCACTGCATTTAATTCAAGTAGCATTTGTTTTTGCAGTGATGTTCCTTCTTGTAGAAGCCTCTCACTTCACACGATGTCCACTGAAGTATCAGTCTGGTGAGACTGCTTCTCACAGGAGTTAACTTGAAAACCTGAAGTCACCAGGGGTCACCATCTGGGTAATATACCAGGTATATTTTTCAGGAAGGGAACTGTTTAACATACAAGTAGATCTGTAGCTTTGACAAGCTTTGGAAGTAAAGTACAAAAGCAGTAGCAGTACTTAGCCTGAAAGAACATGAAGCAAGATATATAAGGGCACTAGTGGAGAATTTTTTTTTTTTTTTTACAAAAAAGGAAAAACAAATTATATTGAAAAATATCACATCCTTTTGCCTTGGCATGATTTGAAACATGACAGCATTTACAATGGGCAGGACTTTTATCTATAAGATATATTTTGTATTTTCTTTTTTTTTTTTTTTCCGATGCAAAAGCAAGAGGGTTTTTATTACCAAGCTCGAGCTGGGGCTCCCACTGATACTGATGCAGCGGCTATAGGGAGGAGCCCCAGGTTTTGGATTACATTGCTTATATAGGGAGTATACATGGGAAAAAAGGATTTCTAGGTAGGGGAACGTCTTATTGGTCACTTTCTTTTTTATTTTTTTATTTTTTTTATTTTTTTATTTTTATTTTTTTTTTTAGTTTTTTATTTTTTAAATTTTAAAATCTTTAATTCTTACATGCATTCCCAAACATGAACCCCCCTCCCACCTCCCTCCCCATAACATCTTTCTGGGTCATCCCCATGCACCAGCCCCAAGCATGCTGCATCCTGCGTCAGACATAGACTGGCGATTCAATTCACATGATAGTATACATGTTAGAATGTCATTCTCCCAAATCATCCCACCCTCTCCCTCTCCCTCTGAGTCCAAAAGTCCGTTATACACATCTGTGTCTCTTTCCCTGTCTTGCATACAGGGTCGTCATTGCCATCTTCCTAAATTCCATATATATGTGTTAGTATACTGTATTGGTGTTTTTCTTTCTGGCTTACTTCACTCTGTATAATCGGCTCCAGTTTCATCCATCTCATCAGAACTGATTCAAATGAATTCTTTTTAACCGCTGAGTAATACTCCATTGTGTATATGTACCACAGCTTTCTTATCCATTCATCTGCTGATGGACATCTAGGTTGTTTCCATGTCCTGGCTATTATAAACAGTGCTGCGATGAACATTGGGGTACATGTGTCTCTTTCAATTCTGGTTTCCTCGGTGTGTATGCCCAGAAGTGGGATTGCTGGGTCATAAGGTAGTTCTATTTGCAATTTTTAAAGGAATCTCCACACTGTTCTCCATAGTGGCTGTACTAGTTTGCATTCCCACCAACAGTGTAGGAGGGTTCCCTTTTCTCCACACCCTCTCCAGCATTTATTGCTTGCAGATTTTTGGATCGCAGCCATTCTGACTGGTGTGAAGTGGTACCTCATTGTGGTTTTGATTTGCATTTCTCTAATAATGAGTGAAGTTGAGCATCTTTTCATGTGTTTGTTAGCCATCCGTATGTCTTCTTTGGAGAAATGTCTATTTAGTTCTTTGGCCCATTTTTTGATAGGGTCGTTTATTTTTCTGGAGTTGAGCTGCAGAAGTTGCTTGTATATTTTTGAGATTAGTTGTTTGTCAGTTGCTTCATTTGCTATTATTTTCTCCCATTCAGAAGGCTGTCTTTTCACCTTGCTTATATTTTCCTTTGTTGTGCAGAAGCTTTTAATTTTAATTAGATCCCATTTGTTTATTTTTGCTTTTATTTCCAGTATTCTGGGAGGTGGATCATAGAGGATCCTGCTGTGATTTATGTCTGAGAGTGTTTTGCCTATAAACTTATTTGGCCAAATTTGAAGATAATACCAAAAAATTCTTGCAATAAAAAATTATAGCTTGCTTATCTGAATATGTGTGCAGTTTGACATACAAGACGAATTTCTTGAAAGCAGACTTTTATTTGCCTTGCAAATCTTGCAATTTAAAGGTTTACTTGTGTACTCATTACCAAAGCTCTATTTCCCTTGTTATTAAGTGGATTGGAATATTATCTGTAAGAGTATGTGTTGTGCTCATTGCTCAGTCATGTCTCTTTGCGACCCCAAGGACTGTAGCCCACCAGGCTCCTCTGTCCAGTATTCTCCAGGCAAGAATACTGGAGTGGTTGCCAAGCCCTTCTCCAGGGGATCGTCCAGACCCAGAGATCAAACCTGGGTCTTCTGCATTGCAGATGGATTCTTTACCACTGAGCTTCTGGGGAAGTCCTGTAAGAGTAAGAGAGTGGACACAAAACACCAAGAGATACAGAAAACCATGAAAGTTTTCATATCTTCTGACCCTGGTATTGTGAAGATATGCCAGTAAATTTAATTGCCTAAAAAGATTCTTACCAGCATCCAAATTTTCCTGATTCAGTTATGTTGAGGCTGATTTTTTAGGCCAGTACATTTCAGACTATATCTGTGGAGCTTTTGGACAAGGCTTCTGTACTCCCAGTTCCTTTCAATCAAAACAGTTCTATTTTATCTTTTGATGCATTTGGGGTTATTCATATTTAATTGCTGAATTGTTCTGATGCTTTTAATGTTGTGAAAAGCTCTACTTTAGACAGAAAGCAAAAATAAAAGAGATGGAATAAAACAATGCATCTATCCATTCAGCTTAAAAAAGATTTGTTGAGCATCTATTTTTTATTGTGTAACATTATGTGAATACAGTATCATTGTAAAAGATTCTAACAATACTATGAAAATGTTGACTTCCCCCAGCTCCCCACTCTAAAGATAAAAAATTTCGTATTAATCCTTCCAGTTCTGTTTCTACATATTTACATATGCATATAGAAAGATACCTTTTCTTTTATTTATATAGGGTCATTCATTGGATGTGCCTTGTTCTACATAATTTTTTATATAAATCTTAGAGCTCTTTCCATGTCAGTACATATTGGTCATCTAGTGGTGAGCTGATAAATGTTTAACAACCAGCTCTCTAGGTTAAAAAAAAAAATACTTGATTTGCAACATTTGCTGATTCCTGCAGTGTTAATACCAGAGAAGGCATGGCACCCCGCTCCAGTACTCTTGCCTGGAAAATCCCATGGACGGAGGAGCCTGGTGGGCTGGCGTCTATGGGGTCGCACAGAGTTGGACATGATTGAAGCGAGTTAGCAGCAGCAGCAGCAGTTTTAATACCAGAGTAGGCAATGGCACCCCGCTCCAGTACTCTTGCCTGGAAAATCCCATGGACGGAGGAGCCTGGTGGGCTGCAGTCCATGGGGCCACAAAGAATCACACACGACTGAGTGACTTCAGTTTCACTTTTCACTTTCATGCATTGGAGAAGGAAATGGCAACCCACTCCAGTGTTCTTGCCTGGAGAATCCCAGGGATGGGGGAGCCTGGTGGGCTGCCATCTATGGGGTCGCACAGAGTCAGACACGACTAAAGCGACTTAGCAGCAGCAGCAGCAGCAGTAGCAGTGTTAATACACCCAATACCAGTGTGAAGTCATTGAAGGAGGAATTGGGAAAAGACATACACTGTTGGCTCTTGTAAACCATTGGAAAACACACCACTGAGTCAGTCCTTTTTCTGTCTCTGTCTTTTTTTTGGTGGGGTGGGCATCTTATCTTGAAACGAATTGAGACTTACAGAAAAGTTGCAAATACAGCACAGAATTCCGTACACCTATCACTTTTTCGACCAATATTAACATCTTGCATAACCATAGTGCCGTTGTTAAATTTAAGAAATTAGCATTAGTATGATGCTATTAACTCATTTATTTTGGATTTCTTCAGTTTTCCACTATTTGTTGTTTTTGTTCCAGGATCCTATCTAGTATACCACAGTGCATTTAATTGTCACGTCTCCTCTCATCTCATAGTTTCTTAGTATCAGTCTTTTTCATTCTTACATAGGGTTTCATATTATATCAGTCTTTCATAGATGGATATGTTGGTAGATTTTTTTAACCATATTAACAGAGTCATTATATTAACAATACTACTCTGAACTTCCTTGTACATGCCCCTATAGGCACATATAGGCATGCTTCCCAGGTGGTGCTATTAGTAAAGAATCAGCCTGCCAATGCAGGAGACATAAAAGACACGGGTTTCATTTCTGGGTCAGAAACATCCCCCAGAGAAGGGCATGGCAACCCACTCCAGTATTCTTGCCTGGAGAATCCCATGGACAGAGGAGCCTGTCAGGCTACAGTCCATGGGGTCACAAAGAGTCAGACATGACTGAAGTCAGACATAGACTATTAAGTAAGGATTTGATAAGATTATATTTTGATGAGATTTAATTGGTTTGATTTGACTGGATAAAAAGAACTGTTGTAAATAGGCCTTTACTGATGTGGTGGTCTATGCTCCGGCCAGTAACGCTGAAGAAGCTGAAGTTCAACAGTTCTATGAAGACCTACAAGACCTTTTAGAACAGTACCCAATGCAAAAAAACAGAAAGTCAAGAAACACCTGGAGTAACAGGCAAATTTGGCCTTGGAGTACAGAATGAAGCAGGGCAAAGGCTAATAGAATTTTGCCAAGAAAACACACTGATCGTAGCAAACACCCTCTTTCAACAACACAAGAGAAGACTCTCTCATGTACATTACCAGATGGTCAATACTGGAATCAGATTGATTATATTCTTTGCAGACAAAGGTGGAGAAGCTCTATAAAGTCAGCAAAAACAAGACCAGGAGCTGACTGTGGCTCAGATCATGAACTCCTTATTGCCAAATTCAGACCTAAATTGAAGAAAGTAGGGGAAAGCACGAGACTATTTAGGTATGACCTAAATCAAATCCCTTTCAATTATACAGTGGAAGTGAGAGATAGATTTAAGGGACTAGATCTGATAGACAGAGTGCCTGATGAACTATGGATGGAGGTTCGTGACATTGTACAGGAGACAAGGAGCAAGACCATCCCCAAGAAAAAGAAATGCAAAAAGAGCAAGGCTGTCTGAGGAGGCCTTACAAATAGCTGTGAAAAGAAGAGAAGTGAAAAGCAAAGGAGAAAAGGAAAGATATACCCGTTTGAATGCAGAGTTCCAAAGAATAGCAGGGAGAGATAAGAAAGCCTTCCTCAGTGATCAGTGCAAAGAAATAGAGGAAAACAATAGAATGGGAAAGATTGAGATCTCTTCAGGAAAATTAGAGATACCAAGGGAACATTTCACGCAAAGATGGGCTCGATGAAGGACAGAAATGGTATGGACCTAACAGAAAGTGAAAGTGAAAGAAAGTGAAGTCGCTCAGTCATGTCCAACTCTTTGCGACCCCATGGACTGTAGCCTACCAGGCTCCTCTGTCCATGGGATTCTCCAGGTAAGAGTGCTGGAGTGGGGTGCCATTCCCTTCTCCAGGGGATCTTCCCGACCCGGGGATTGAACCCGGGTCTCCCACATTGTAGATAGATGCTTTACCGTCTGAGCCACCAGGGAAATCCATGGACCTAACAGAAGCAGAAGATATTAAGAAGAGGTGGCAAGAATACAGAGAACTGTACAAAAAAGATCTTCATGACCCAGATAATCACGATGGTATGATCACTCACCTAGAGCCAGACATCCTGGAATGCAAAGTCAAGTGAGCCTTAGGAAACATCACTATGAACAAAGTTAGTGAAGGTGATGGAATTTCAGTTGAGCTACTTCAAATCCTGAAAGATGATGCTGTGAAAGTGCTGCACTCAATATGCCAGCAAATTTGGAAAACTCAGCAGTGGCCACAGGACTGGAAAAGGTCCGTTTTCATTCCAATCGCAAAGAAAGGCAATGCCAAAGAATGCTCGAACTACCGCACAATTGCACTCATCTCACACACTAGTAAGGTGGTGCTCAAAATTCTCCAAGCCAGGCTTCAACAATACATGAACCGTGAACTTCCAGATGTGCAAGCTGGTTTTAGAAAAGGCAGAGGAACCAGAGATCAAATTGCCAACATCTGCTGGATCATCAGAAAAGCAAGAGAGTTCCAGAAAAACATCTACTTCTGCCTTATTGACTATGCCAAAGCCTAGTCCTATTGTGTGGATCACAATAAACTGTGGAAATTTCTGAAAGAGATGGGAATCCAAGACCACCTGATCTGCCTCCTGAGAAATCCGTATACAGGTCAGGAAGCAACAGTTAGAACTGGACATGGAACAACAGACTGGTTTCAAATAGGGAAAGGAGTACATCAAGGCTGTATATTCTCACCCTGCTTATTTAACTTATATGCAGAGTACATCAGAAGACACACTGGACTGGATGAAGTACAAGCTGAAATCAAGATTACCGGGAAAAATATCAATAACTTCAGAGATGCAGATGACACCACCCTTATGGCAGAAAGTGAAGAAGAACTAAAGAGCCTCTTGATGAAAGTGAAAGAGGAGAGTGAAAAAGTTGGCTTAAAGCTCAACATTCAGAAAACTAAGATCATGTCATCTGGTCCCGTTGCTTCATGGCAAATAGATGGGGAAACAGTGAAAACAGTGACATACTTTATTTCAGGGGGCTCCAAAATCACTGCAGATGGTGATTACAGCCATGAAATTAAAAGATGCTTGCTCCTTGGAAGGAAAGTTATGATCAACATAGACAGCATATTAAAAAGCAGAGACATTACTTTGTCAACAAAGGTCCATCTAGTCAAGGCTGTGGTTTTTCCAGTAGTTATGTATGGATATGAGAGTTGGACTATAAAGAAAGCTGAGTGCCAAACAATTGATGATTTTGAATTGTAGTGTTGGAGAAGACTCTTGTGAGTCCCTTGGACTGCAAAGAAATCCAACCTAAAGGAGATCAGTCCTGGGTGTTCATTGGAAGGACTGATGTTGAAGCTGAAACTCCAATACTTTGGCCAGCTGATGCAAAGAGCTGATTCATTTGAAAAGACCCTGATGCTGGGAAAGATTGAAGGCAGGAGAAGGGAACGACAGAGGATGAGATGGTTGGATGGCATCACCAACTCAATGGACATGAGTTTGGGTGAACTCCAGGAGTTGGTGATGGACAGGGAGGCCTGGCGTGCTGCAATCCATGGGGTCACAAAGAGTTGGACACAACTGAGCGACTGAACTGAACTGATATGGGAGTGAGCTGTGGGGGAGGGGAGCATTCTGTGGTCCTATATTTAGGTCTCAGTCTTTAGTTAGCTTTTCCTCTGGACTGTGAACTTCACACTAATTTTTGAGTTGTTGTTTTTTTTTCCCCTCCCCCATCAGGTGAACAGGATGACTAGATTAGATTGGAGTTGGGACTAGGCACATCTCAAAGACATTGTGAGTTTTGTTCCAGACCACTGCAATAGAGTGAATATTTTAATTAAAAAGTCACGTGAAGTTTTTGGCTTCTCAGTGCATATAAAAGTTATGTTGATAACATAATGTCTTATATTAATTATACAATAGCATGATGTCTAAAAGAAACACTGTACATACCTTAATTGAGAAATACTTCATTGCTAGAACCATCATCTGAGCCTTCAGCAAGTCATATACTTTTTGACTGATGGATGGTCATGCCTCCGTGTTGACAGCTACTGACTGATCAAGGTGGTGGCAACTAGGGGTAGGGGTGGCTATGACAATTTTTAAAAATAAGTCAACAATGAAGTTTGCTTCAGGGAGTGACTCTTCCTTTCACAAATGATTTCTCTGCAGCATGCAATGCTGTTTGATAGCATTTTACCCACAATAGAACTCCTTTCAAAATTGGAGTCAATCCTCTCAAAACCTTTCCCTGCCTTATCAACTAAGTTTATGTAATATTCTAAGTTCTTTGTTGTCATTTCAACAGTCTTTACAGCATCTTCCCCAGAAGTAGACACCATCTCAAGAAACCACTTTCTTGTTCATCCATAAGGAGCAATTCCTCTTCTTTTAAAATATTATCTTAAAATTGCAGCAATTCACTCATCTTCAGACTCCACTTCTGATTCTAGTTCTCTTTATATTTCTGCAGTTACTTCCTCCACTGAAGTCCTGAACCCTTCAAAATCACTCAAGAGGGTTAGAATCAACTTTTTCCAAACTCCTGTTTATGTTGATATTTTCTCCTCCCATGAACCACAAATGTTCTTAATGGCATCTAGAATCCTTTCCAGAAGGTTTTAAATTTAATTTGCCTAGATTCATCAGAGGAACCTCTATCTATTGCAGCTGTAGCTTTATGAAGTATATTTCTTAAATAATGAGACTTGAAAGCTGAAATGACTCTTTGATCCATGGGTTCCAGAATGGATGTTGTGTTAGGAGGCACACAAACAACATTAATCTCATTGTACATCTCCATCAGAGCTCTTGGGTGACCACATGCATTGTCAATGAGCAGTAATAATTTGAAAGGAATCTTTTTGTTTTGAGCAGTAGGTCTCAACAGTGGGCTTAAGGTATTCAAGAAAACGTGTCACAAACAGACGTGCTGTCATCCAGGCTTTGTTGTTCCATTTACAGAGCATAGCTGGGTGAATTTAGCATAATTCTTAAGTGCCATAGGATCTGCAGAGTGGTAAAGGTGCCCTGGCTTCAACTGAAAGTCATCAGCTGCATTAATCCCTAACAAGAGAGTCAGCCTGTCCTTTGAAGCTTTGAAACCAGGCATTGACCTTCTTCCAATAGAAAACCACTTCCTCTACTTCGAAAGTCTGTTGTTTAATATGTAGGCAGCTCAATAATTATCTTAACTAAGTTCTCTGGATAACTTGCTGTAGCTTGTACATCAGCACTTGCTGCTTCACCTTGCACTTTTATATGATGGAGACGACTTCTTTCCTTAAACTTCATGAACCAACGTCTGCTGGCTTCAGACTTTTCTTCTGCAGGTTTCTCACTTCTCTCAGCCATCACAGAATAAAAGGGGAGTCCTTTCTCTGAATGAGGCTTTGGTTTAAGGGAATGTTGTTGCTGGCTTGATCCTCTAGACCACTAAAAACTTTCTCCAAATCAGTAATAAAGCAGTTCTACTTTCTTATCATTCATGTGTACACTGGAATAGCACTTTTTATTTCCTTCAAGAACTTTTCCTTTGCATTCACAACTTATTTAACTGGCACAAGAGGCCTGTCTCAGCTTTCAACATGCCTTCCTTGCTAACCTTCATCATTTCTAGCCTTTGATTTAAAGTGTGACTCTTCCTTTCACTTGAACACCCAGAGGCCATTGTACAGTTAACTGGTCCAGTTTCAACATTGCTGTGTCTCAGGGAATAGGAAGGCTGGAGGAGAGCAAGAGAGATGGGGGAATGGCCAGTAGAGCAGTCAGAACACACATAGCATCTGTCAATTAAGTTTGCCATCTTATATGGGCATGGTTCATGGCATTCCAGAGCAGTTAAGGTAGTAACATCAAAGATCACTGATCATAGATCACCACAACAAATATATTGACAATAATAATGAAAAAGTTTGAAATATTGTGAGAATTACAAACATGTGACACAGAGACACAAAGTGAGCAAATGCTGTTGTAAAAATGGTGTTAATAGACTTGCTGGACATAGGGTGGCCACAAACCTTCAGTTCTTAAAAGTCAGAATATCTGTGAAGCACAATAAAGCAAAATGCAGTTAAGAAATGTAGGCCTGTATGTGATTATTTCTTTAGGGCAGACTCCTAGAAGTAGAATTCCTTGGTCAAGGAACATTCCCAGTATAAATTTTGATAGACAATCAATAGCAATCGCAAAAGTGCTTTCCAAAAGCAATTTACCACTTTATAGACCTATCAGCAGTGTATAAGCAAGAGTACTTCTTGACTCCCAGGTGCCAAGTTAGGTACCAGTTAGGTACCAAGTTAGGTACCAGATGAAGACACAGTACCTGTCCTTTCAGTGCTTAAAATTATGAGGCATTCATATAAGTAGGTATCTTCAATATAGCATGGTAAGTTCTGCAACACGGGTCGGAAAGAGAAAGACCATACCACTTTGTGAAATGCTCTAGATAGTCAAGATCAACACTGTCCAACAGAAATACAACCCGAACCACATATAGGGCTGGTGCACTGGGATGACCCAGAGAGATGGTATAGGGAGGGAGGTGGGAGGGGGGAATTGGGATTGGGAACACGTGTACACCCGTGGCAGATTCATGTTGATGTCTGGCAAAACCAATACAGTATTATACAGTAAAATTAAAAAATAGTGTTTTAAATTTTATAATTGCCACATTAAAAATGTGATAAGGAACTGGTGGAGTTAATTTAAATAAATTTTGATGTAATCAAATATATATCTAAAATATTAACATTTCAGCATGTAATCAACATAAAAAATATTAATTGGATAATTTACATCATCTCCTTTATATTAAGCCTTTGACTCTGACTAATCACATTTCAAATGCTTGGAAGACACGTGTTGCCACGTTGTGGCTGCCATGTTAGACAGTACAGACCTAGGTCATTCAGCATGCATTTCCTATATCTACTTCTGAAGCATTTCTCCCTGAAGTCTCTCCCCCTATAAGTGTATATTTGCCTATTGAGGGGGATTGGATTGGGGAAGTGTTATCAATTATAAACATTACTAGACACCATCAGTCTTAATTATGAGAAACAAAGGCCAACATCCTAACACAGAGTGCAGAGAAATAACTGCAGAGAGACTTGGAGGTTTCAGCCTATAGAAATATGCAAAAAGTACTTCTTATGAAGTCAGCCTGCCTTGAGAGCCAAGATGCTTGATTGAGTTTGACAACTGGGGACAGCAAGATACTCCATTTGTTACCTTAACTTTGTAATAAATTTATAATTTCAGAGCATAGCTTTTTGCAATTGGATAAAACAAGAAGGAGAAGAATTATAAAATCTATAGGACTCAGCACTAAGGAACATTTGTGAGGAGAGCAGTAGGAACTGCCATTCTTAATCAACTGAAAAGACTAGAATATCTGAATAGGCAGACACATTCTGTCCAGACATGGAATTTCAGGGTAGTGCAAATACTGGAATGGTACTTCTTGAGAGATCTGGGTAGTAGTGTCCAACTCTACTCATTGAGTTTGTAAATTTTCATATAGTTTATATGTGTCTTTAGGAAAAAGAATTTTGACTTTGAGGTCAGGAGTCATTGTATTAGATCTACGGTAACCAGTAGTGCTCATTTATAGGTAAATGTGGCATTGTGCGATTTAGTTTTATTACTTTCTATACCACTCTAATGACAAAGTGAAGAGGAACTAAAGAAACTCTTGATGAGGGTAAAGGAAGAGAGTGAAAAACCTGGCTTAAAACTAAATATTAAAAAAAAAACAACAACAACAACACTAAGATCATGGCATCTGGTCCCATCACTTCATGGCAAATAGAAGGGGAAAAGGTAGAAGCAGTGACAGATTTCCTCTTCTTGGGCTCTAAACTCACAGCAGAATAGCAGATGGTGACTGCAGCCATAAAATTAGAAGACGATTGCTTCTTGGAAGGAACGCTAAGACAAACCTAGATGGTGTGTTTAAAAAGCAAACACATCACTTTGCCGACAAAGGTCTGTATAGTCAAGGCTATGGTCTTTCCAGTAGTCACATGCAGTTGTGAGAGCTGGACCATAAAGAAGGCAAGCGCTGAAGAATTGATGCTTTTGAACCGTGGTGCTGGAGAAGACTCTTGATAGCCCCTCGGAAAGCAAGGAGATCAAACAAGTCAATCTTAAAAGAAATCAAAGCTTAATACTCATTGAAAGGACTGGTACTGAAGCTGAAGCTCCAATACTTTGGCCATCTGATGAGAACAGCCGACTCACTGGAAAAGACCCTAATGCTGGGAAAGATTGAGGGAAAGAGAAGGGGGTGACAGAGGATGAGATGGTTGGATGAAATCACCAATTCAATGGATGTGAGTTTGAGCAAACTCCAGGAGATAGTGATGGACAGGGAAGCCTGGTGTGCTGCAGTCCATAGGGTTGTGAAGAGTAGGACATGACTTGGCAACTAAACAACAATAACTCATAGTTTATTGGTGATCAGAATGTGAAGTTGATTAGAGCACAGAGGTAACAGGATTATGGTTCCAATCCTGTTTTTGAGTTTTCCTACGACTCTTCTCTTTCCTGACTAAGTTCTGGTCACACTGAGCTCCTTAGTGTTCTTTACATAGTTCATATAAGACTTCAGGGCTTTCTGTAATTCCTTTTCCCTTCTTCCTTGGAGGTTTTTAAACTAGATATTCATATGGATTCACTTCACTCAAATCTTGGTTCAAATATTACATACTCCAAGAAGTTTTCCCTGACTACTCTAATTTTTTTTTCCCCTTTATAGCACTTGTTACTGATGGGTATTATTTTACTCACATGAGTTATGGTAGGGTAGAGCTTTCGTTTTTTTTATTTACTGCTATAAATAGAAAAACAGTGCCTGGCACAAACTAGGCATTCAAGAAGTACTTGTTGAATCAATATGTTAATATAACTTAACACTACCCTGTTTGTTCATTACCAGTTGTACCCTTACTTCTAACCAGTGGGCTCATAATGTTTATACTTGGGTTAGGGGGACATGCTTAAAGTGTGGCTATAAATATGTAACATAGATCTGGATGATGATCCACTAGAAGCTAAAGACTATGTCTCTTCCTCATTGGGTATCCAAGGCTGATATGCAACCAATGTGTTCAACAGGCTATGTTGGTTGTTTATATCAAACATCCATATTTGTCAGCCAATACCTTTGCATTCATGACTGTTTATTACCTTTTCCTGTATTCCCTTCATTCCCCATGTACCCAGCATATGCTTTGAAAATACTTGTTGAAAGAATCAATAAATACATCCCCATAATAGAAGTACTGCCATATCTTTCCCATGGGTGTGTTGGTATATCCTGAAGTTCAATATAGTTTTATACATTGGTCTTAGTGTTAAAAAAATATTATTTCTAACAGAACTCAAATACTAGAGTTGCTTAGTTACCCCAATCTACCCTGCACGTAAATGCTCTCTTTGATTTCTTTTCACATCTCAGTATGTGGAAGTTCAGTTTGGAGGAGAGAAAAGACCCATAGCCTTGCCATGGTACCCATAGTCTGTAGCAAGTCACTTTCATTAAGTATTCATGCAAATGTACATTAAAAACAGCTTGTTACCTAGAAAGGATACAACTAAACTAAAAAAAAATTATTAAGTTTTACCACCCTCAAAGGGTATTTGACTAATTGTGCATACCTCTTTATCTGTCTTGATTGGCTGGAAGCAATCCATTCCATTTATGATGAAAAATTAAACTTTATTTTATTATTTTAAAATGATTCTCAGCACATGCATTTTCTCTCTCATTAAGTGCCCTCGTGTCGGACTCTTTGTGACCCCATAGACTATACAGTCCATGGAATTCTCCAGGCCAGAATACTGGAGTGGGTAGCCTTTCCCTTCTCCAGGGTATCTTCCCAACCCAGGGATCAAACCCAGGTCTCCTGCATTGCAGGCAAATTCTTTATCAGCTGAGCCACAAGGGAAGCCCCGCTCAAGAAATCAGCTTACCTTAAATAAAGTATATAAAATAGCCCTTGATCTTCAAACTGAGAACTACTATGCCTTTTGTTCTTTATGGCCCATCTAATTGCAAAAAAATATCTGAACCAAGAAAGTCAAACACATTTTCAGTGTAACTTTTAAAATCCATCATATTCAAATTATTTGGGGACTGAGTATTTTCTATAAAGCTGATAAATACCTTTAATTGGCGAGAGTATGTTAAACCAACTGTACTTTGAGCAAGGAAATCTCAGGGATGTCCTAATAGAGCTCTATTAGCTTGCCGTCCTGTACCTTATTCAGAACCAGTATCATCTGAGTTTCACTTGTTTCCAATAATTGCAAGAGAAATTCATCAGACAGTACTGGCCTTAATCCAAATAAAAGGGTAGAAACCAATTAAATGCTTAAAAGTTTTAAGGATAAATTAGAAGGTAGGTGTTAGAAATCTCTTTGGCTCAACTCAAAGTGGATGAATGATTTTTAAATAGGCTATCTGGCTAGCTTTCCTATTCTTGGTTGCTAATTTATATGCTATATATTTGTGTTAGACATATAAATAACCCCCATCAGTCCACCTAGGAACAAAAAGGAAAATATGAGATGGCTTATGAACAGATAAACTTTTTTCCCTTTTGGTTGATGTTGAAAATTGCAGTGAGAAAACAAAGGATTACCCCACCTTCTGTCCTAGGCACTATTTTCTCCTAACATTCTCTTCACTCAGTAATCTCAATCATTCTCACTTCAAGTATTGCTTATGTGCATATTTGATTCTGCAGTCTTTCCATAGCCTTTATGTTTCTCCAGAATTTCAAACCTTTGTGTCTGACATGACTTTCTAGATAACCCTTCAGTCCCTGGAACCTGGCATCTCCAAATGTGAATTCACTATATTCCTCCTGGGGTTTCCCAGGTGGCACTAGTAGTAAAGAACCTGCCTGCCAAAGCAGGAGACATAAGAGATGTGGGTTTGATCCCTGGGTCAGAAAGATCCCCTGGAGGAGGGCATGGCAACCCACTCCACTATTCTTGCCCTAAGAATCCCATGGACAGAGGAACCTGGCAGACTGCGGTCCGTAGGGTCGCAAGGAGTCGGACATGACTGAAGCGACTTAGCATGCATGCACACATATTCCTCCCATCACTCCTCCCTTCCCCAGACTACCTAGTAAGCATTTAATAAACACATATCTGGTACCAACTATTTGTAGCTAGTACTAAGCTAAGTGTGAAATCCCGAACTCTGTTAATGGTTCCACCATGCTTTCAGTTATCAGGCTCAAAATCTTAATCATTTTGGTTTCCATCACTCTTTCCTATGCCCATCCCCAGCACACCTGCACATGTGCACATTAGTGCAAGCACACACACACCCACTCATACACAGAGCTTGTTGCCAGATCCTGAGATGATGTTTATGCAATTTCTTCTTAAAGAATCACCTTCTTTGCATTCGCACAGCCACCACCCTAAATGAGGCACTCATCATTTTTCACCTACAGTATTACAATGCCATGCCAATTTGTGTTCTTGCCAGAACTTTAGCCTCCAATCCATCCTTTTCCACATTACTACTGAATTTATCTTTTTACAAAGGGTGCTCTGATGATATCATTTATTTGCCTAGAAACCATCAGTGCTCCTCATTGCTATCAAATTAATCTTCCTAGAGAAAACTGATCCTATTACTCATCTATTCAGAAAATGGCAGTGTCTCCCAGCTGCCCAGTAAATTGAATCCAAATAGCTAAGGGTGGCATTCAATGTCCTCTACAGTATGGCCCTTATCTACTGTTCTGGCCTTAATTTCCACTAACTTCTATACATAGTTAAACTTCAATCAACCCCAGCAACTTCCTTTGGCTCAAATACATCCTGTGCTTTACAAAACCATATTTTGTTCAGCCTGCCCCCTTACCCCTCCCATTCCTGACACCTGTCCCATATATCCTTCAAAGTCTGTGTCAAATCCTACTTCCTTCATAAAACCATCCCTGATCAACCAAGTCAATTTTATTCTATTGTTCCTTTAAAACATTTCTTTTAAAACAAAAATTTCTTTTTTTCCCCCAGATGGCAAACATCACACGTGTTCACTGTAAAAAATATAGACAATACAGAAATCATAAAGATGAAAATTAAACTCCTCCATAATCGCCCCATACTTTTTAATATGTTGCAGTATATCCTCTCAGCCCTTTGTCCAGACAGCAACATATGTACACACACACGATATAGATCATGCTATTCATACTGTTTAGTAGCCTGATGTTTTTCATTTGATGCATCATAAATATTTCCCATGCCATTACATAGTCTTCTGCAACATGATTTAATAACCACTTAATCTTGTACTATTTATAATATCATCAGTTATTTAATTAATCTTCTACGGCTTGTTTTCTTGCAGCAGTACATTTGTTCGGCCTGACTTGGCAGTTGCAACCCGCTGAAGGACAGCTCTATGAAAATGGAGTTAGCAAGGGGAACAGAGGGACTGAATCCATGGATACCACTTATTCTCCAATTGGAGGAAAAGTTTCCGATAAATCAGAGAAAAAAGGTACAAATCAAAATGATTGGTTGATTATTGATTACTTTTTTTCTATTTTGGTCATTAGTGCCAAATCTGGGATGGTTTCATTTCACATTAAATTTCATGATCACTCAAAAGAAATACTCTACGTGGACAGAATAAATACATGTAAATGTCTTGTGAAAAGAGATTCTCTATTGCCTTGAGTATAAACCAATTAAACTTTTCAAATATATTGGCAATTTTCAAAATAGATAAATACAGGATGGAGGTTTCCATACAATGGAAATTGCATTTTACGTATAGCTACCCTGAAGCAATGTGGGATTTTGATTAAGTTCTCTGTGTTCAAGCTGAGCATTTATATATAACATTTTACAAAGGGTATATGGAAATTTCTTCTGTTTATAATAAATGCCTTCTATGTGTGATACAAGGGTGAATGTTTATGTCAATGTAGGGGAATATGAATTGTTTCCTCTTTGGGAAACATGAATTCTTCCTAGTTGGGGAAAAGAAAAAAGCACCTTGAGCATTGAATTGTTAAATTTAACCAACCTAAGCTTGAACTGCCTGACTTATTTACAATAAATATCACAGTACCAGCAGTCTGAACATCTTATTTCATGCTAAATTATCTTAGTCTTAAAATTCAAATATTGAAAATTTGTATTGTGATTTCTCTTGATTTGTTTTGATATAAGATACAGTATAGAAGAGCCATGTAAAATATCAGTACATCAGTTCCAAAAGTAAAAGTTGCAAACAAAATGTATGACCACTACTATCCTAAAAATATTTTTAGATCAAATATAAACAAATGAATAAATGAATGACTCAAACCCTACCCTTAAGCTTTTAATTTTATAGGGGTGGAAAATCAGTTTTGGTTCACTAGTTGAAAATAGGTTTTTATGGTTATTCTGATTACTGTGCTTGTGTTTTTAGTTCCTTTCGTGGAGTTATTTTAGGGTATTGTTGGTTTTATTTTTCTTTGCTTTTGAAAAAGGAACTTTGCTTTGGTCTATGCTTTAGTAAAAAATTAATGGTTAGGGTTCAGGACAACATTATGGTTTATTCTAGTTTTCAATTCACAATGCAGTTTGCTTTATGTCCTTCCTTAGAATTACTGTTTCTAGCCTGAGCTGACCTTTCCCAGCAATTTCATTGTTGCTGCTGAGAGGGGTTGAGGGTAGTACAGGGGTCACAGATGGCAGAGGAAAGGGTCTGAATACACTTGGGCTTGGATATTTTCTCCCTTACCTTCTCTCCTACTATTTATTTAATTCCTTTATATGTGCAAATACAAGAGCCACCATTTGGCATCATATGCCTAGGTTTTGCCAGGCACACTGAAAATCATGAATTATCTGTTTGGTGAAATATAACAGGTTATCGCATAGGTGTCATCAAAACATATTCATTTTTTATTCTAATTCAGGTTTCTATAGTCCTTTCCAAAAAAATAGTTTGATGATGATGATGATGACTAAATTGTATTAAACAATTACCGTATGCCAAAAATTACTCCAGACACTTAATATGTAGAGCTTCCCTGATAGCTCAGTTGGTAAAGAATCTGTCTACAATGCAGAAGACCCTGGTTCGATTCCTGGGTTGGGAAGATCCGCTGGAGAAGAGATAGGCTACCCACTTCCGGTATTCTCGGGCTTCCCTTGTGGCTCCGCTGGTGAAGAATCCACCTGCAATGCAGGAGAGCTGGGTTTGATCCCTGGGTTGGGAAGGTCCCCTGGAGAAGGGAATAGCTACCCACTCCAATATTCTGGCCTGGAGAATTCCATGAACTGTATAGTCCATGGGGTCACAAAGAGTCAGACATGACTGAGTGACTTTCACTTTCATTTAACATGTATTATATCATGAAAGTAACACTGTGGTCCCCATTTTCCAAATGAGAATTTAAGCACAGAGAGTTTAAGTAATTTTCCCAAGGTAACAAAGCTAGAAACTCGTGGTCTGATTGCAGAGATCTGTCTCTTAACTTTTGCATTCTACTGAAATTCACACATGAAATGTAAATAAAAATCCCCAAAAAAACATTTCACACACTGAAAGCAGAACCTCAGTGTCTATTCATGATATATTTTAGATAAATTCAGTATGCACGTCCAACTCTTTGCGACCCTATGCACAAACTCTGTATACCTCTATTTTAATGTATTGTGACAAGTTTCATAAATGAAAAATGTTTTTAAGTTTATGCTCAGTTACAACAAGAAACAGGCCAAAGCAATTTCAATTTAATACTTATTAAGAAGAATCATTAAAGGTTGATGCTATATATCCCAAGTTATAATCTTAAACTGACTTTTTATGGAAGTCTAAACAAAACCTTAACAAGAACTGCACATCATAGTCCTGCTCTATTAGGTCTTTACTGCATATTACTTATCAAGTAAAAACATAGTGCCTCTTTTATAATGTCATGTGTATACTAAACCAATCCTTACAGAAGATGTAATATACCGTAAGGATATTTCCAAATGGTCAGTGTATCCTTTTATAATTTTCTAGACATCACACAAGCCCATAAATACAGTTCTAAAAACATGTCTTAATATAAACTTGAAAACCAGATCATTCCTTTTACATTGTTTTCTTTACTCTCTAGAGAATTGGACAATAAAGCATTGTAGTTAAGAGCCTGGACTCTGGAGTCAGACTTGGCTTTGAATACTGACTGATTTTGTCATTTACTGGCTCTCTAACCTCAGGCAATTAACACAGTCTTGCTGAACCAGGGTTTCCCATGTGGCACTAGTGATAAAGAATCTGCCTGCCAACGCAGGATACATAAGAGACTCGGGTTCAATACCTGGGTCGGAAAGATCCCCTGGAGAAGAGCATGGCAACCCCCTCCAGCATTGTTGCCTGGAGAAGCCCACGGACAGAGGAGCCTGGAGGGCTACAGTCCATAGGGTCACAAAGAGTCGGACATGCCTGAAGCACTTTGGACGCACACATGCCTTACTGAACCAGTGTCCTCATCTGCAACATAAGGGTGATAATAATAGTAACTGTCTCATATAGTGGTTTGAAGGAGTAAGTGAGACAATGGATAAAAAGCGTATAGCACAATGTTAAGCATATTTTTTTAATTTAGAAAAATAATTATTATAGGGTCAAATGATTGGAAAATTACCTTGAGTTTATTGGCATCCTACTAGCTACTGTGTAATTCCCTGGTGGTAGAAGGTAAAGCGTCTGCCTACAATGTGGAAGACCCGGGTTCAATCCCTGGGTTGGGAAGATTTCCTGGAGAAGGAAATGGCAACCCACTCCGGTATTGTTGCCTGGAGAATCCCATGGATGGAGAAGCCTGGTATGCTACATACAGTCCATGGGGTCGCAAAGAGCTGGACACGACTGAGCGACTTTACTTACTTTACTTACTAGCTTCTATAGATCCTGCTTTCAAACTGGCATCAACTTTTTCATTTCAGATGATGTCCTCCCTAGCGTTTAGATGTTTTCTCTCTTTAAAGTTTGATCTCTCTTTACTTATCAATTTAGCATCTATCATTTTTAAATTATCATCATCTTCATCATCAAAGGCATGGATAAGTAGAATGGCACTTTAAAAATAATGAAATTCTACTGGAATTGGTCCCCCATTAACAGTAGCTATGTGTATCTGCTTTTCATTAGGAGATGAAAGAATTTTCTTACCTCTTAGTTTTCAAAATGGAAGAAAAAAAGAATATTTGATTATAGACATTTAGTGTGCTAGAATTTTCTTTTTGAAATTTATTTGAATAATTTAAATTTAATTTCAAAAAGAAGACATAAGTCACACATGTTGGAATCTACCAGAAAAATCAGTTATCCATTGTTCAGTAATGTAGTAATTGAAAGTATTGTTCTAAAACAGGCCCTACTATCTTAGAAGCTAACAAACTAGCCATAACTCACTCTCTTTAGCTCATAAATATTATATAACAACTGGTTTAAACAAAGAAGGGGATATAAACAAATGAGACACTTGTTCCCAGACCTGAGTCATGTAATGTCCATAAACTGAACTACAAAATAACTGCAGTGTAATTTATCAACAGATACAGAATGTTAAAATCTTAAAGATTATCAAATCCAACATCTTTATTTAAAGATGAAGAAACTGCGGTCCAGAAGGGTCAAGAACACACAGAGAGAACTGGGGCTAGAACCAAGGACACCTGGTTCTACCTCTTTTGTTTTTCATCTGTTATTGTAATAATGTAACACAAACTAAACATATAAATTGCTAAAGAGGTTTTCTAAGGGGGTATCAAAGACAAAAACTGAGCCAGCAAGAAAAGTTGTTTTATTCAGGCCATAGCAATAGACAGAGCACCCCAGATTCAAAGATCAGAGTGTGTGGGCCAGGTGGTTTTGCCCAAGGAGTACATGATTTACAGTCGGAATTGTTTTGTACTCAGGGGAAATCTCCGTCACTCAGACGAACAGGAAATATTTTCTGTCTATCTAGTTGAAGGGAAACAAATAGTTCTAATCTCAGCTAATTATTTATGAGAGAGAATGGGAAATTGGAGAATCTGTATCTGGTCTTTGAGCAGGTTCCAGCCAGAAGGAAAAGATCTGTGTAAACAAGGGAGTCATGTACAATTCTGTGGGAGGCCTAAGAAAGAAAGGACAGAGAGCTTTAATCTAATAAATCATAAGCAAAAAGGTTTTCAACTTGGTTATTTCTGTTTCTTTGTTTTGTGGTAAGCCACTTCCTAAAGCATAAAAGGGTTGGAAGGGTGTCTGAAAGCAAAAGCTTGGGGGAATCTCTTAACCAGCTCTGTTCTCCAGGAGCATAAGGCTGAGGTAAAATCCAGCATTGTCAGTAGCAATTTGAATGTGGAGAAAGCTTATTGGGTAGATGAGGGGACTGAATTCCTGTGGGTTGGATGCCCAAATAGAGCACCAGGAATGACAAGGGTGGGTGGAGAGACCAAAAACTAAAGGACAGTAAACGAAATTCGCTCAATCATGTCCGATTCTTTGCAACCCCATGGACTGTACAGTCCATGGAATTCTCCAGGCCAGAGTACTAGAGTGGGTAGCTGTTCCCTTCTCCAGGGATCTTCCCAACCCAGGGATCGAACCCAGGTCTCCTGCACTGCAAGCAGATTCTTTACCAGCTGAGCAACCAGGAAAGTACCAAGGATAATAAAGATAGCCTTTATCTCCTTTACAATTTTTGCAAAAGGCTGGCCTTGGGGAGAAGTGACATTTCGTTTATGCTCATCCTACAAAACCTACCTCTGCAAAGTTGAAGAAAAAGAACTAAGATATTTTCTAGTCAACATCTGCTGACTGTACAACCATGTAAACAATGTATAGCTGATTAATATGACACAATTTACAGCCTGTCTTGAAGATGCTTCAGCCAAGACTAAACTGTGACTGTAGCTTCACCTCTCTAGGCTCCAATTTCTCCTCTGGAAAAAAAAAAGGGAGTTGGCTTTGCAGGGAAGAAAAAATAATTTTCCCTCTACCCTTCTAGGTTCTTAGATGAGACCCCGTTGTAATAAAAAGAAAGATAAACAGGAGGAAAACAAGCAAGTTAAATAACATGTATTCCTCCTGTATTCATGGGAGATACCCAGGAAAACTGAGCAACTCTCTAAAATGACCTAAGTCATGTGAAGACAAAAGATGTGAGGGAAGTCAGTCAAGAGAGGGTATTAGGAAACGCACAGTAAATAGTATGGTTTATGCAGATTTAAGTCATTTCCTTCTCTGATCAGAGCTTCTAAAGATTTAGAATTACCCTTCTCTTCCTTGTAGAGAGAATGAGTGCTAAGTCGCTCAGTCGTGTCCAACTCTTTGCGACCCCATGGACTGTAGCCTGCCAGGCTCCTCTGTCCATGGGATTCTCCAGGCAAGAATACTGGAGTGGGTTGCCATGCCCTCCTCCAGGGGACCTTCCCAACCTAGGATTGAACCCCAGGTCTCTGTCGTCTCCTGCATTGGTAGGCAGGTTCTTTGCCACTGAGCCATCTGGGAAGCCCAGAGAGGGGAGAGGGGGAGATACCCATACAAATGGAGATTTCCCTTATAAGTCTTGCAAAGGATAACTTTTAACTTGTAATTTTTAACTTGCTAAAGGGTCTCTTGTAAAAGGGAAGTCCTACTCACTTGTCAGATCTTTTCCTATGTCTGCTGTTTCTCAAGAGTAATCAACTCATGATAATCCTTATGCCAAAGAGGAATATTTTGGGGTGGCAAATTCTGCTCCCCTTCAGCTTGTAAACCTTTTGGTGGGGGAGGGGTCATGGGAAGTGAAATACTGTTTGCAAATAAAATATTACCTGGCAATTGGAAACAGATGAGGCTTTTATCTGTTATATATTTCCAATTGCCAGGTAAGATTTCATTTGTCAGTTGGACAAGCTTGTCTCTAAGGTCCGTTCTAGCTGTTTACAAGTCAGTGAATTCAAATTATGCAATAAATGAAGAACAATTAGCCATCCCAAGTAAAACATGACCTATTTTTGCAAAAGAGCATCTACTCCAGGAAAGTGGTTGAAATGTGTGTCTATAAAATTTGTTTTTCCTTTTAAAGTACTTGCAAAGAATTCTGTTGTAATTCAAATAGTTA
Source organism: Ovis canadensis (assembly GCF_042477335.2). Taxonomy (NCBI): domain Eukaryota; kingdom Metazoa; phylum Chordata; class Mammalia; order Artiodactyla; family Bovidae; genus Ovis; species Ovis canadensis. The sequence goes on along the minus strand of NC_091727.1, from coordinate 110,321,015 downwards.
ATTCCCAGTTTTCTGCATTATAAGTTTCAGTTTTTGACATGTATGTTAACAATAATCATCTGTACTTAGAAAGCATTTACAATTTCAAAATACTTTAATGTCTTTTATCCACATAATAGTTTTATGAGGTAGCAGCTATTGTTACCCTTGTTTTATAGTTGAAAAGGAAAGTGCAAGAAGGTTAAGTGACTTGCCTTGCTTAGTAGACATAACTACAGGCAGAACTCAGATTAGAATCCAATGTCTTTACTGTTATCTCAGCACCCTTCTTTGAGTCTTTTCTGTTGTTGTTGTTTTTTTAAATTCTTTTCCCTGTTGTCTCAGCACCCTTCTTTGAGTCTTTTCTTTTTATAAAACATTCTTTTTTCAAGGCCAATTGTTTTAGTAACAGCTGTCCTGATAAAGATCTCAATGCTAAGAGTGATATCCTTTCCCTAAGAGCACTTTATTTTTTTGCCTTTTCTGTACTGTATTTTTTTATCTTATTTTATTGTTCTTGTAATTCCTTTTAAGCCTTTTATTCTCCCACTACATGTATTACCATATCTTCCCCATGTGAATAGTCATCAGTAGTTATCCATTTTCTAGTCCCACGACCAATATAAAAAGTCACCATACTCACCATTATCAGTTTTCTCCTGCTTTATCCTTAACGTCTATTTTCCAAAGCATTCTAGCTGCCATCATTACTTAATTTCAGACTTAATCTTCTTACCTGTCTCTATAGTGTTCTGCATTTAAAAAAATTTATTGCAGTATAGTTGATCTGCAGCATTAAATAGTTGTGTACAGCATGGTGGTGGTTTATCGTTAAGTCATGTCTGACTCTTGCAGCCCCATAGACTGTAGCCCACCAGGACCTTCTGTCCATGGGATTTCCCAGGCAAGAATACTGGATTGCCATTTACAGCATAGTGATTCAGTATTTGTACAGACTATACTTCAGTGTAACTTATTATAATGGCTATAATTCTCTGCTGTACAATATATCTTTGTTGCTTATCTATTTAATCTTTTAACCCCATATTTCTAATTTGTCACTTCCCTTTCCACACTGGTAACCATTAGTTTGTTTTTTATATCTGTGAATCTGCTTCTGTTTTCCGTATATATTCATTTGTATTGTTTTTTAGATTCTATATATAAATTATATCGTACAAGTATTTGTCTTTCTTTGTTTGACTTGTTTCACAAGCATAATATTCTCTAGGTTCATCCATGTTGCTGCAAACAGTGATATTTTATTCTTTTTATGGCTGAGTAATATGCCCTTGTGACATACACGCAATGGAATAGATGTGTATATACCACATCTGAAGCCAGTCATCTGGTGATGGGCAGTAGGGCTCCTTCCATTTCTTGATCATTGTAAATAAAGATGCTGTGAACATTGGGGTGCACGTAACTTTTCATTTTTTCCATTTATATACTCATGAGTTAGATAGCTGGATCATATGATAGTTTAATTTTTTTTTTTTTTGAGGCAAGTCCATACTATTTTCCACAGTGTGTTCACCAATTTACATTCCCACCAACAGGATACAAGGATCCCTTCACTCCGCATTCATTCTAGCATTGGTTATTTGTAGACTTTTTGATGATAGCCATTCTGATAGTTGTGAGGTGATATCTCATTTTTGTTATGATTTGCATTTCTCTAATAATTAGCAGTGTTGACCATCTTGGCCTGTTAGCCATCTGTATATCTTCTTTGGTAAAACCTCTGTTTAAGTCTTCTGTCCATTTTTTGATTGGGTTGTTAATTTTTTGCTATTGATTTTAAGAGCTCTTTGTATATTTTAGGTATTAACCCCTTGTTGGTCATATTGTTTGCAAATATTTTCTTCCTTTCAGTAGGCAGTTTTTTCATTTAGTTTACTGATTTCCCTCACTATGAAAAAGCTTTTAAATTTGATTAGATCCAATTTGTTTATTTTTGCTTTTATTTCTTTTCCCTTAGGAGACAAATCCCAAAACTATGTTGCTGTGATTTATGTCAAAGAGTGTCCTACCTATGTTTTCTTCTAGGAGTTCTGTGGTTTCAGGTCTTGCATTTCAGGTCTTGTTTATTTTTGTATACAGTGTGAGGAAATGTTTTGACCTCATTGATTTACATGTATCAGTTCAGTTTTCCCAACAGCACTTGTTGAAGAGTCTGTCTTTTCTCCATTGTATAATTTTGCCTGCTTTGTCATATATTAGGTGCATGGTTTAATCTCTGAGTTTTCTATCTTGTTCCATTGATCTATGTGTCTGTTTTAGTGCCAGTACCATGCTTTTTGATTACTGTAGCTTTATATTATAGTATGAACTCTGGGAACATGATACCTCCAACTTTGTTCTTTATTCTCAAGATTGCTTTGGCAATTCAGGGTCTTTTTGTGGTTCCATATGAATTTTAGTGTTATTGTTCTAGGTTCTGTGAAAAAATATCATGGGTATTTTAATAGGAATTGCATTAAATCTGTATATTGCTTTCAATCATATGGCCATTTTAACAATACTAATTCTTCCAATGCAAGAGCATGGGATATCTTTCCATTTCTTTGTATCATCTTCAGTTTCCTTCATCAATGTTTTATAGTTTTCAGAGTATAGGTCTCTCACCTCCTTGATTAAGTTTTTCTTAGATATTTTATTCTTTCTCTTTCTAATAGTTAATTATTAATGTATAGAAAAGCAACCAATTTCTGTACATTAGTTTTGTTTCCCACAACTTTGTGGAGTTCATTTGTTAGTTCTAATAGTTTGAGGATGAAGACTTTAGGGTTTTCTATATGAAGTATCATGTCATCTTCAAAGAGTGACAGTTTTAATTCTTCCTTTCCAATTAGGATACCTTTTATTTCTTTTCATTGTCTGATTGCTGTGGCTTGAAATTCCAATACTATATTAAATAGAAGTGGCCATCCTTGTCTTCTTCCTGAATTTAGAGGAAAAGCTTTCTTTTCAAATACCATTGAGTATGATGTTAGCTGTGTGTTTGTCATAAATTGTCTTTATTATGAGATATGTTCCCTCTACCCACTTTAATGAGAGTTTGCATCACTAATGGATGTTAAATTTTTGTCAAATGCTTTTTCTATGTCTGTTGAGATGGTCATGTAATTTCTATTTCCATTCCTCCTTTTGTTTATGTTGTGTATCACATTGATTGATATGTGAATTCTGAAGCATCCTTGTATCCTTGGAATAATTCCAGCTTGGTCATGGTATCTCATTCTTTCTCTGTATTGTTGGATTCGGTTTGCTAATATTTTGTTGAGGAATCTTGCATGTATATTTCATCAAATACATTGGCCTGTAATTTTCTTTTTTTTAGTTGTACCTTTGTCTGATTTTGGTATCAGGGTAATGGTGGCCTCGAATGAATTTGGGGATGTTCCATCCTCCAACTTTTTAGGATACTTGGAGGATAGGTATTAGTTCTTCTTTATATGTTTTATAGAATTCCGCCATGAAGCTGTCTGGTCCTGGACTTTTGTTTGATGGGAGTTTTGTAATTACACCTTCATTTTTACTACTAGTTGTCACTCTGGTCATATTGTCTGTTTCTTCTTGATTCGGTCTTGGAAGATTGTATCTTTTAAGAAATGTGTCTATTTCTTATAGGTTGTCCAATTTGTTGGCATACAGAAGGGTCCTGTTTATTTTTTTAAATCTAATCAGCCATCCTGTCTTTTGATTGGAGCATTTAGTCCATTGATGTTTAAAGTAATTTTGATAGATATGTACTTACTGCCATTTTATTACTTGTTTTCCATCAATTCTAAATGATAATCTTGCTGGGTAAAGTATACTAGGTTGCAGGTTTTTCCCTTTTAGGACTTTGAATATATTATGCTACTCCATCTGGCCTGCACAGTTTCTATGGAGAGATCCGCTGATAGCATTATGGCGATCCTCTTGTATATGACTCTGTTTTTTCTCTTCTGCTTTAGAATTCTCTCTTTATCTTTAACTTCTACCATTTTACTTATGAAATTTCTTGATATGGGTCTGTTTGGGCTTATCTTGTTTGGAATCGTCTGTGCTTCCTGTACCTGGATATCTCTTTCCTTCTTCAAGTTTGGGACATTTTTAGTCATAGTTTCCTCAAATACATTTTTGATACCCTTCTGTCTATTTTCTGTTTTTTGGAGTCTGAATAGTGCATGTGTTGGAAAGTTTCAGGTTATCTTAGAGATCTCTTAAGTTGTATTCGTTTTTAAAAATCTATTCTTCTTTCTGCTGTTCTGATCCAGTGGTTGGTATTACTCTGTCTTCCAGATCACTGTGTGTTCTCTGTATCACTCAGTCTGCTCTTCATTCCCTCTAGTGGGTCTTTTTGTTTCAGCTTTTGAATTATTCATTTCTTATTGGGCTACTTCCTTGTTAAAGTGTTCATTGTTTAGATCAATTCTTTTCCATAATTTAGTTAACATTTTTATACCAATGTTTTGAATTATTTACCTGATAAATTATTATCTGATAATTTGTTTATTTCTGTTTCAGTATTCATTTGTTCAGGGCTTTTCTCTTGTTCTTTCAATTGTGAGTAGCTCCTCTGCGTTTTAATTTTGCTCAACTTTTTCCATCTGTGTGTGCGTGCTCAGTTGCTTCAGTCATGTTGGACTCTGTGCAACCCTATGTAGCAGTTACCTATTATGGTCTTGAAAGAGTTTTCTTATGTGGGAGCATCTCTATACAGACTGATTGTGCCCAGTGCCTTTGATGGGACAACTGGATTTGATGTGGATGAGGATCAGAATTTTTCCTCAGGGTGTGCTGGCAGTGATTGCCTTGGTAGGGTGTGGGGCTGGAAATGAAAGAGCTAGAGCTGGTCAGGGTATGAGGTGGGGCTTCCTCTCTGCTCAGTGGTTATCAGTGCTCTGTCAGGAGTAGGGTCTGATACCAAGTTGCTGAAGCAGAAGCCCCAAGGGTGGGGCTCAAACTGGCTGTGTTTCCTTTTTTTTTTTTTTTTTTAATGGCTAATGCATTTTCTTTTTTTTTTTTTTTTCCTAATTTTCTTTTGTTTTATTTTACTTTACAATACTGTATTGGTTTTGCATACATCAACATGAATCCACCACGGGTGTACATAAGTTCCCACTCCTGAACCCTCCTCCCACCTCCCTCCCCATACCATCCCTCTGGGTTATCCCAGTGCACCAGCCCCAAGCATCCTGTATCCTGCATCGAACCTAGACTGGCAATTCGTGATTTTCCCTCACCCCGCACTGGGACATTTGCCTCAGAGGAGGAGAGTGGTGCAATCAGTGGGGTCCACGTGCAGACAGAGGTCTCATGCACTGCCTGTAGAGGGGTCTGCAGCTCTACTCAGATGCAGCCTCGAGTGTGAGCCCCCTTCATCACTCACAGTTGATCACTGCACTGCCCCCACCACCCCTGCTCCCTTGTGGAACTGCTCCACAGGTCTGGTAGGACCCGCTTGGACTCTCTGCGTGTATCAAGTAGTCAGTTGTGATAGAGCAGCTGCCCTCAGAGATCTGGGCTGCTTCTGACGTGCTGCCTGAGGAAATGTCAACCACAGCTACCATGATTCCACTGGGGCTCTGCCCCGCTACACTGAGTCAGTTCTGCGTCCCATGACCTAATCTTTTCTCTCAGTCCTTTGTTCCCTAGATCTAGTGCCATGCTGTGGCCTGGAGTGTGCAGGGCCAGAGCGTTCGCTCAGCTCAGGCTGTGGTACATGGCTAGGTGGTCTCAGGAAACCCAGCATCTGCTAGAGCAGATGTCTTTCTGCCCCGCCTAAGGGCAAGTCAGTGAGTCCAGTCTTCTCACAAGCAGAGTCCAGGCTTCACCAGACTTTCTATCTGATTCAGCGGTCCTCCAGACAGCTAAATGGGGCTTGTCTTCTTCACACAGTACTCACAGACTGGGCTGTCCAGGCCGTGGCTCATGCTGCTCCCTCCCCAGGGCCGGTATCTGCCCATGTGGTCTTCCTTTTCCTCCAAGCCCACTCCCAGGAACACAGGTCCCAAACAGAGACTTTTCTCTCTGTCCTACCCATTATGTGGGTACCTTTCTTACAGCCTTGGTCATACAGGAGTCCTTCTACCAGTTTACATTTAGTTTTCAGTGAGGATTATTCCACATGTAGATGTACTTTTTTTTTTTAATTTTATTTTTTATTTATTTATTTTTTTTTACTTTACAATATTGTATTGGTTTTGCCATACATCAGCATGAATCCGCCATGGGTGTACACATGTTAAAATAATTATTTATTTATTTTGGCTGTGCCAGTTCTTAGTTGCAGCACAGGGAATCTTCAGTCTTCGTTACAACGTATGGGATCTTTAGTTGTGGCATGCGAACCTTAGTTGCAGCATGTGGGACCTAGTTCACTGACCAGGAATCAAACCCAGATGCTGTGCATTGGGAGTGTGGAGTCTTAGCCATGGGAACACCAGGAAAGTCTTGTACATGTATTTTTGATATGTTCCTAGAGGGATGTGACTGCCACATCCTCTTACTCTGCTGTCTGGATCTCCTTCCTGTCCCTAAGAGTACTTTGCAAATCTTTTATTTCACACCAAAGTTCTAGGTTCTCCAGACAGTCCCTCCTCCTCAAAGCAGTACACATGCAGTTGCATTCAAACAAGTACCCTTGGGAATTGAAAGTTAAACAGCAACAAAATGCACCTTTCTGACCTCCTTTCCTTGTAGACTTAGCTGAAGAGGGGTGTGTGTGTGTGTGTGGTTTTTGTTTTTTGGCTTTGTTTTGTTTTCTTTTGACCTGCAGAATAGTTATATTTGGCGGCCATTTATGCAATAACAATCTGGAACCTATACAACAGGTTGAATTCTAAATTTACTTATAGTTTCACTATATTTATTTCATAGACCTAGTCAGTAAAGATTCATTTGTACCAAAGTAAAAAACTATTCCAACTCCGTCCAGGTAATCATTGTGCATTCAGATGGAACATAATCCTGCATTATAATTCTGTGGTTCTTCAATATTCTTTCATAGGACATGTGGATATTAAAATGTACTCAGCTGCCCTTTGAGTCAACCATAGTTTCGGTATCTTTTACTTAAAGGATATGAAAGCCTAGGACATTGTTGTAGAATTGGGAATAATTCATATAAGCACAACAAACCACATGAATAAAATAATAGTCATGTACTAACAAAGACAATAATGTTGGGACCATAACATTATTATTTTTAAAGATTGATGGCAAATTACAGTAAATGTTTCCTATAAAGCCATATAGATGTTTCTCTAACACAGGGTTTCAGGGGGCTCAGCTAGAGTGCTGCAGCTTGTTTTCAACTACATTAAATCACTTTATCAATATACTTCAGTTTTAACAAAAGCTTTTCTAAAGCTTACTGGAGACCTGACTTCTCAAATAGATTTATGGAAAGAGTTGACTATACTCACAGGTAAACTTATTTACAGTATAAAAAATTCATGCTAAATGTTCTTGGCCATATATGTTTTATGTTTTACTCTTGTTTCATTTTCATCCTCTTCCTTGTTTTAATCATCTTCCTTTTTAAAAAGCATACCTGTGATGCCATGTAAAATGTGTCTGCCTTTTGGTCCCTCTGGCCCAGTAGGCTACATCTGACAGAGGCACCAAGTAGTTTGCTATAGAATGACATATTTATCCTCCTGAACTAGTCCTTGAAAGGCTAGAGAATCTTCCCATAATGTGCTAATAATATCTTATATTTTTTAAGAAGAAATAATCCATTGTAGAAATTTATCAGCCACATGTATATCTAATCCTAAGGAGTGCCCAGTTATATCTTTCAGCTTGTATTATTTTTGGAAAAAGTTCAAACATTTACTAGCTTTTTCATGAAGTCAAAGGTAACTTTAGTGTGTAAAATTTCCTTTTGAAAATAAAGTGCTAGAGTTCCAGGATCTAATGCACAAGTTTGCTTGTTTTCCTGTGCATATCTTTGGCAGTCCTATAGATAATATTCACCAATCTTTTCTTAGTCTTCGCTTTTCTAATGCTAAGAGCCTTTGGTTTTACTTTTTACTCTACTTGTAGCTCCTATCCTCCCTTAGTCATTTTAGTTGCCTTTTCATATTTCCATTTTATATTCTACCAAAGGTGTCTTCACCAGAACTGTACACAGATACCATCTTGCCATTGCCAGGGGTTCAGTGAGAGGGAAGAATATATGTGAAAAGTTGAATTGTACAAGATTCTTAACCACCTCAAACCCTCCATTCAAATAATATCAAGGTGGGGAAATGAAATCTTAGTATTTGGGAACATAGAATAGAAGCTCATGATTTTTAATGCTGTTTTGAGTCAAGGTACTGTTTTAACTGTGATTTAAGTACTGTGGAAAGTTAACAAATGAAGCAGAAGACATAGCTTTTGCCCTTGAAAAAGTTCCTATTAAATAGGAGAGCTGTGAGAAACACGCATATATACACAGGGTAAAATAACATGCAACCAACTGTTGTACAGAAAAAGAAATAAAATGGTTAGGTGACTAAGAAGCCTAAAAGAAAGAAGATGGAAAGATGATTGTTATTGTAGAAGTAACTGGAGCTGAGCCTTGAGAAACGAGAAAAATCAATCCTAGATGACCTTAAAGAGTGCCTGTTTAGGAGACTGGAATAATAGAGCGATAAGGGGGAAATGCAGATGGTAATAGCCTATGTGCTAAATGGATAATGAAGCAATAGAGGCAGCAGATGGAGACAGTTTGGCAAGGAAAAGAAGGAGATAAATAGTTTGATAACTAGATAAAGGGGCAGTTGGGTCATTTTATTCCTTTCTTTTTATTAAAGAGAGATGTGTGGTTGTTGGAATAAGACACCAATAGAGAAGGAGACATTGAGGACGCTAGGAAGAAAGGAGATGCTAAAGGGACCAAAGTCTCTTGGGAGAAGAGAAGGGGAGGGAGATGCCTCAGAGATAAACTGACACCAATTGTATTGCACACTGAGTACGAGAGAGACATATTGATACTATGGAAATAAGAGATAGGGGTTCAAAAAGGGAGCACAATATGTTCAATAAATGTTATCATCTATTATGATTATTGTTATTACTATTATTATGCTCTGTAATATATTTTATTTGTGAAGAAAAGTTTTAATTTGATATATATTTTCTGGATTCCTAAAATGTATCAAAATATGCAGCAATATGACAACCCATGAGAACTAGTGCCTAAGCTGGCCACTTCTCTTTCCCAAGACCAGGCACAAGATATATGTGTTCAGGTATATGTGCTCAGACTCTTTGCAACCCCATGGACTGTAGCCCACCAGGGTCCTCTGTCCATGGGATTATCCAGGCAAGAATACTAGAGGGGGTTGCTATGCTCTCCTCCAGGGGATCTTCCCAACCCAGGGATCGAACTCAGGTTTCCCATATTGCAGGTGGATTCTTTACCAGCTGAGCCACAAGGGAAGCCCAGAAAAGGGGAAGCTAGAGAAAATGAGCTATGACCTGCCCTGCTGCCACCTTTCCAAAGTCCAGAAGGATGTGATCAGAGTAACCTACATGTAACAAATATATAACATTGTATAAAATTTATAAAATAGGCATCCCAGCTGTGAACTACCAATTACGTGTCCTAAAAGTTCTGGCCAGGAGACAGTTCAGCCTCTAGATAGCACGTGACCTTCTAATACCACTTGGAAACACATCAAAACTCTTATGACACCATATGGTGGTTTGTGTGAATGTGTTGTGTAGGTTATGCATGGCAATTTATACCTTCCAACCATATTTTTTGTAACAGCTTTGTTGAGATTTACAGTTGCATGATTAGAACTTTTAAAAAGTGACAGGAATATGTACATCCATATACAGTTGTCTCTTGGTATCCATGGGGATTGGTTCTAGGACCCTCACAGATACCAAAATCTATGGATGCTCAGTTCAGTTCAGTTCAGTTCAGTCACTCAGTCATGTCCGACTCTTTGCAACCCCATGAATCGCAGCACGCCAGGCCTCCCTGTCCATCACCAACTCCCGGAGTTCACTCAGACTCAACGTCCATCGAGTTTGTGATGCCATCCAGCCATCTCATCCTCTGTCGTCCCCTTCTCCTCCTGCCCCCAATCCCTCCCAGCATCAGAGTCTTTTCCAATGAGTCAACTCTTTGCATGGGGTGGCCAAAGTACTGGAGTTTCAGCTTTAGCATCATTCTTTCCAAAGAAATCCCAGGGCTGATCTCCTTCAGAATGGACTGGTTGGATCTCCTTGCAGTCCAAGGGACTCTCAAGAGTCTTCTCCAACACCACAGTTCAAAAGCCCTCATAAAAAATGGTGTAGAATTTGTATATGCAGTCCTCCCATATACCTTAAATCACCTCTATATAACTTATAATACCTGATACAATGTAAATGCTGTGTAAATAGTTGTAAACTTGTGTGCAGCAAATTCAATTTTTGCTTTGTCGAACTTTCTGGGATTTTTTTTTTCTGAATATTTTTGATCTATGGAAACCATGGGTATGGAGGGCCAACTGTTATTTACATACTATGTAATTCACTGATTTAATGTCTACAGCTCAGTGATTCTTAGTATATTTAGAGTTGAGTAGCCATCACTACAATTTAATTCTAGAATATTTTCATCATGCCAAAAATATACTTCATAGGTACTGGCAGCCACTTCCTATTCCCCCAGCCCCTGGCTACCACTAATGTACTTTCTGTCCCTATAGATTTGCCTGTTTGTACATTTCACATAAACGCAGTCAAAATGTGTAGACTTTTCTTTCTGGCTTCTTTCACTTAACATAAGGTTTTCAAGGTTGTCCATGTTGTAGCATATACCAATACTTAGCTCCTTTTCATGGCTGAATAATATTTCCTTGTATGAATATAACATATTTGTTTATCCATTCATTAGTTGATGAATCTTTATGGATTTTCACCTTTTTTGGATGTTATGAATCATACTGATATATGTTCAAAAATAGATCATAGAGTCTAAATCCAATTCAAAATTCATCCTTTAATTAATGGTACAATTTTAATAATGCCATTTTATTGCTGTCTGAGAAGATGTATGTAATAGTCAATAAGCTACTGTCCTGGAATCTGAAGTCTGTCAGTGTATGGGCATAACTGTTAACACTTATACTGTAGTGTATTTCTCAAGTGTAAGAGTAGGCTTCCCCAGTGGCTCAGTGGTAAAGAATCTACCTGCCAAGGCAAGAGACACAGAGAGGAGTCAATCCCTGGGTCAGGAAGATCCCCTGGAGGAAGAAATGGCAACACACTCCAGTATTCTTTCCTTGAAAATCCCATGGACAGAGGAGCTGGGTGGGCTACAGTCCATGAGATTGCAAAGAGTTTGACACAACTGAGCTACTGAACCTTCATTCAAGATTAGTTAATGGACTTTGCTACACAATCAGCTATGTATTATCAGTGTCAATAAAACAGAGATATTTCATTTTTGAGCATATTTTATTCACAGTTAATTCCCAAAGATCTATGTGTGTAGATGACTTCAATTCTTCCTCCCACCAAACCTTGTACTGAAATGTCAAAGTAAATGATCAACAGTACTAAATAAATTATCAAGATTACTATTTTATTTTATTAATTTATTAAAGTAGCAATTACCAAGCACCTCCTACATCCAAAGTTCATTCTTCCTTTTCTTTCTCTTGCCTACTACTGGGTCTAACAATATGAAAGGCATGTGTAATACACTATCTGGAAAGTGAGTGTTGAATACATCTTTTTCTTGAATGGTTCACATAAGGAAAATTATACAAAGCCACATAGATGGACAGGATAGGTTTTTTACTGTCTCCTTTTCATCTCTGAACACCTTTTGATCACTGGGAATAAAACTATTTTGCTCCAAGCACAAATATTCTAAATTTCACAATGATTTGTTACTATGAAACACTTATTATATTTGAAAGAACACAGAAAAGATGGTACTTAAATCATGAGACACACACTAGGACTAATTCAGGTGAAAGACCATACCAAAGCCATTTGACTGTGTCTTTTAATGGTTTGGAACATGCTATAGGATGAAATGAAGGGGAACCAGGACCTTAAGGCTTATTTCTTTTTTATATCATTGGACAACATCCCCTTCCATTAAAGTGGTACTTTCTTAGCTTAGATACTTTTTATGGAATTTGCAAATGTCTTTAAAAGACTGTAAGATTGTTGTTATGGGCACAACCATAGCCTTTACCTAGTGATTTTTACACAAGGACCTGGTAGTGGAATCTTGTAAATAACCATGCATCAATCTCTTCTAGGAATGTCCCATTGAGTTTTGCACAGAATCATTGAATGCAGTCTAGTTATATTAAAAAAATAAACACACTTATATGTCTAGAATATAGCTTTTTCAGTTCAGTTCAGTCTCAGTCATGTCTGACTCTTTGCAACCCCATGGCCTGCAGCATGCTAGGCTTCCCTGTCCATCACCGACTCCCAGAGCTTACTCAAACTCATGTCCATCAAGTCGGTGATACCATCCAACCATCTCATCCTCTGTCGTCCCCTTCTCCTCCTGCTTTCATCTTTCTCAGCCTCAGGGTCTTTTCCAATGAGTCAGTTCTTCGCATCAGGTGGCCAAAGTGTTGGAGCTTCAGCATCACTCCTTCCGATGAATATACAGGACTCATTTCGTTTAGGATTGCCTGGTTTGATCACCTTCCTGTCCAAGGGACTCTCAAGAGTCTTTCCAACACTGCAGTTCAAAAGCATAGATTCTTCAGTACTCAGCTTTCTTTATGGTCCAACTCTCACATCTATATATGACTACTGGAAAAACCATAGCTTTGACTAGGTGGACCTTTGCTGGCAAAGTAATATCTCTGCTTTTTAATATGCTGTCTAGGTTTGTCATAGTTTTTCTTGCAAGAAACAACCTATCTTATAAGAACAACACTATTATAATCACATTATTAGTATTCAGGTATGTGTCTCAATGAAACTTTGGTTTAGTCAATAGAACCACTACACCTGATGTCTGTCACCAGTTCCTCCATCTATTTAATCTTACAGGTAGATTGACCTTTTCCTTTGCATCACCAGTTTGCCACCCTTCAACCTGGCCTGTCTGCCATTGTATTTTTCCTACTCAGCAGTTGATGCCTGTGTTGCAACCTATAAAGAGAGTGTTTAGCTCAAACTAAATTGGTGGATATTGGTGAGACTGTGATAACTACAGTACTTCACAGTTTGATATAATCCGTGGCTCTCTGCCCTTCTTGAATTTGTGCAGGAGGCATTTGTTATTAGAGAATATGTTCTTCTAGAGCCTTCTGATATACTTCAGTAAAATAACTGATTAAATGGCAATTAAAACATGAATATTACAAAATCTGTACCCTAGTGCTATATTTTAACTCTGGCACTGACGATTTGCAAATGAAGAATCAGAGTCAACGTAAAGTTTGTCCAAAAGTATTCCACTTACCTATATTGATACAGAATTTCATCATGAAATCACACTACATATTGTTTTTTTGCATGTAATTTCCTTCTCTTTGGTTTTCCCCTTTGAACTACATTAAGAAAAACTAATGAAATAATAAATTAACCAATAATCATTATAGTTTTGAGAGAAGTGAAAATGGAGCAGTCTATTTAGTGAAGTAAATTGCTAACAGGGAGATAACTTTCCTTTCTGATGCGCTAAGCTCTAAAAGGTTAGGGGCTGAGAAATTTTGTATCTGCAAGCTGTGAGAATTTTTCTAATACCAAATCTGCAAAAAAACTTGCTTTGCTATTTTTATTTAGATTATAGTCCACATGTTCATTCATGTTACCCTGTCTCTCTAACTACCTTGTCTTAACTTTGATACCAGTTCTCAAAGGGTAAGACCATCTTCTTTTAAAATCATTTTATAGATGACATGTATATATGCTTTGTATACTTAGTAATTCTAAAAACCAGGAAACTCCAACAACACAACTTCACAAGTTTCTTTTGATTTATTGAATAACATTAAAGTGGCCTTATACAATATATGATGCTATAAAATGCAGAAGAGAGAGATACTGTAGCATTTGGTAAGGCTCATATATAAAGGTTAATGTCAAAAAAAAGGTTAATGTCCATCAGCCAGTTTTGTCCTGAGTTTTTAAAAATGACAACATCTGCATTCATTGGAGACCATTTTCAGCACCTTTAAAATACTATTTGCTGAACCTAAAACATTTTAAATTGTCTTATATTTATAATATTGTTTGCATGGCCAAATGATGCATTTTAACCAGTGATAAAAGCCCCTAATGAGGCTAGCAGTTGGATAAACTGAACATTAAGTTGAGAATAGAAGTGTCCACATAAATATAGTCTGTTAAGTACTGCTCATTGAAGAGATCTGTCTGCTCCAGGACCTTGAGAGTTAAATGTATAATCAACCTTTATGGACCAAACTTCTGTCTCACGTGGAAAAAATAACTTCCACTGAAAAATAAGGTCCTCAGTTGGTCACTTATGATCTCAAAGGGCGTATTTTATTATAAATGTCAATTTCACAAAATTATGTGTCCTGTAATACATAATTATGTTCCAAATTGCATTTGAAATCTATTATTAACAGTTAACAGTGAACATTCTTAAAATAGTTATTACTCTTGGCCTTAACAGAAAAAGCAATAATGGAGGTATTTTAGGGAGTTAAAAGCTGCAAGGCATTGGCCTCTGAATAAAGCCACTGCAGGTGTGTTTCTTAATGGGCTGTTAATTTTATAGCTGGTGAACACAAAGGACAGAGACCATGTGTGTTTTTAAACTGTGTTTGGTGTGGAAAAGGAGTTGATGGATGAAAAATATAAAGGCAGTGTGAAATAAGGCCAAATTGAGCTTGCCCTCCTGAGATGTAATCCTCCTTGCTCAAAACCAAGGCCAACTCAATTCTTGCCACTGTGCTCTGTTCCCACCACCACATAGCAAAGAATCCCAGAGAAACTTATATTAAGCCAGCACATCAGAAATAATTAGAAAATATGACAACAAACAATAAAGACCTGATACACTAACATTCTCTCACACTAACCAGCTCTTTATAGGTTTCCTGTTTTTGCTACTAAGTCACTCAAACTTATGAGTTTTGACTCCCTCCTCCTGCATCCCTCACCCCTAGGTTCCCAGGGTTCTTAGAACCTTGCATCTCAGTGTGTGCGCTGAAGACCAAGAAACATGAGTGTTACTTGGGAACTCACAAGATCTAAGTTCTCCAACCAGGGATTGAACCTGGGCCACCGCAGTGAAAGCATCTTTTCTTCCTGGGGAAATAATTTGTTTTATTGTTATCAGTTTAGTTCAAGTTCAGTTCAATCGCTCAGTCGTGTCTGACTCTTTGTGACCCCACGGACTGCAGCATGCCAGGCCTCCCTGTCCATCACCAACTCCCGAAGTCTACCCAAACTCAGGACTGAAGTGACTTAGCAGCAGCAGCAGCAGCAGCAGCAGGTCCATTGAGTCGGTGATGCCATCTAACCATCTCATCCTCTGTCGTCCCCTTCTTCTCCTGACTTCAATCTTTCCCAGCATCAGGGTCTTTTCCATTGAGTCAGCTCTTCGCATCAGGTGGTCAAAGTATTGGAGTTTCAGCTTCAACGTCAGTCATTTGAATGAATATTCAGGACAGATTTCCTCTAGGATGGACTGGTTTGATCTCCTTGCTGTCCAAGGGACTCTCAAGAGTCTTGTCCAACACCACAGTTCAAAAGCATCAATTCTTCGGCACTCAGCTTTCTTTATAGTCCAACTCTCACATCCATACATGACTACTGGAAAAACCTTTGACTAGCTTTGACTAGACAGACCTTTGTTGGCAAAGTAATATCTCTGCTTTTTAATATGCTGTCTAGGTTGGTCATAACTTTTCTTCCAAGGAGCAAGCATCTTTCAATTTCATGGCTGCAGTCACCATCTGCAGTGATTTTGGAGCCCAAAAAATAAAGTATGTCACTGTTTCCACTGTTTCCCCATCTATTTCCCATGAAGTGATGGGACCGGATGCCATGATCTTAGTTTTCTGACTGTTGAGCTTTAAGCCAACTTTTTCACTCCTCTTTCACTTTCGTCAAGAGGCTCTTTAGTTCTTCTTCACTTTCTGCCATAAGGGTGGTGTCATCTGCATATCTGAGGCTAATATTTTTCTCTGCAATCTTGATCCAAGCTTGTGCTTCATGCAGACTGGCATTTTGCATGATGTACTCTGCATAGAAGTTAAATAAGCAGGGTGACAATATATAGCCTTGACGTACTCCTTTCCCAATTTGGAACCAGTCCATTGTTCCATGTACGTTTCTAACCGGTGCTTCTCAACCTGCATACAGATTTCTCAAGAGGCAGATAAGGTGGTCTGGTATTCCCATCTCTTTCAAAGGCTTTGGCATAGTCAATAAAGCAGAAGTAGATATTTTCCTGGAACTCTCTTGTTTTTTCGATATTCCAACGCATGTTGGTTATTTGATCTCTGGATCCTTTGCCTTTTCTAAATCCAGCTTGAACATCTGGAGGTCCACGGTTCACGTACTGTTGAAGCTTGGCTTGGAGAATTTTGAGCATTACTTTGCTGGCATGTGAGATGGGTGCAATTGTGTGATAGTTTGAGCACTCTTTGGCATTGTTATAAATAATAAATTATTATTATAGTAATTATTATATAATAATTTGTTTATATAATATATTATAATTTGTATGTATAATAATATATAGTAAGTTGCTTTATTGTTATAATTATTATAAATAATAATATCTTTATAGTTTAGATTTTTTATAAGAAATATATAATTAGATTTTTCTTCTTCATTCAGATTGGTGGTTCTTACTGTTTAACACAGATGTCTGGTTCATGACTCCTTATTTTTAATGATAGATATAGATATATGGGAGAAGGAAATGGCAACCCACTCCAGTTTTCTTGCCTGGAGAATCCCATGGACAGAGGAGCCTGGCGAGCTACAGTCCATGGGGTTGCAAAGAGTCGGACATGACTGAGAGCAACTAATACAGACACACACACACACACACACACACAGATATATGGGGCTTCCCTGGTGGCTCAGATGGTAAAGATATAGATATATGAAATTTATCTTCCATCTTCCTCATGCTTTCTAATTGATGCATCTAGTCTGTCTTCCCTTTCTTGTCTTCATTTAGAATAAGTTATTTTTATCTCAGTACTATTTTCTCTATGCTAGTTCAAAAATAAATTTTTATCTTTTAGTATTTATGCTTAAAATTACAATAAGATTTTTGAATTTATAGTAATCTGAAGTTAATTGATATTTGTACCATTCCTTAGGATAATCCAGCTTTACACTTCCCAGATAATATGTGATTTTTTTAACCTAATTGTGGCATAATTGACAAATATGGTCATATATATTTAAAGTATACATCATGATACTTGATATACATATATATTGGAAAATGGTTACCAAGATCAAGATAATGAAAACATTTATTACCTCACATCATTAACACATGTCAGCTCGTGTGTGTGTGTGTGTGTATGTGTGTGTGTGTGTGTGGTTGAAAATACTTAGTATTTACTCATAGCAATTTTCAAGTATATATTACCATATCATTAACTATATTCACTATGCTGTATATTAGAGCCTCAAAACTTTTTATAAGTGAAAATTTGTTTCCTTTGACCTATATCACCCCATTCCCCCCTCCCTCCAGCCCTGGCAACCAGCATTCTATTCTTGTTTGTATGAAATCAACTTTTGTCTGTCTGCCTTATTTCACTAAGCACAATGCCCTTCAGATTCATCTTCTTTATCCATTTATCCGCTGAAGGACATTCAGGTTGTTTCCATATCTTGGCTGTTGTGAATAATGCTGCAATGAATGTGGGATCCTGATTTCAATTTCTTTGGATATATACCCAGGAGTAGCAATGCTGTATCATATGGTAGTTCTATTTTTGGCTTCCTTTGTGGCTCAGCTGGTAAAGAATCCGCCTGCAATAAGGGAGACCTGGGTTCGAAATCTGGGTTGGGAAGATCCCTGGAGAAGGAAAAGGCTACCTATTCTGCCCTGGAGAATTCCATGGACTGTATAGTCCATGCGGTCGCAAAGAGTTGGACATGACTAAGCAATTTTCACTTTCACTTTCATTTTGCATTCCCACCAACAGTGCACAAGGGTTTTCTTTTCTCCACATCCTCACCAACATTTATCTCTTGTCTTTTTTATAATATCCAGCCTAACAGGAGTAAGGTGATATCTCATTGTGATTTTGATTTGCATTTCCCCAGTGATTAGTGATGTTAAACATCTTTCATATACCTATTGGTCATTAATATATCTTCTTTGGAAAATATATAACTCAAGTCCTTTGTCCATTTTTAAAAATTGGATTATTTGCATTTTTGTTATTGAGTTGTACTAGTTCTTTATATATTTTGGATACTAATGCCTTATCAGATACACTTCGCCTTCCATCCTTTCCCTCTAACCCTACTTCCAGCTGCTTCTACCTACACCTTAGCTTTATAGAGTCTCTCTTTGTTTAGGTTCAAGCTGTTCCTTTCACATGGGAAATTCTTCCCCACACCCAGAGGGATGTTATGGGGAGGGAGGTGGGAGGGGGGGTTCATGTTTGGGATCGCATGTAAAAAAAAATAAAAAATTAAAAAATAAAATAAATAAATAAATAAATTTAAAAAAAATTCTTCAACTCTGTTGAAATCCTTTCCATCCTTTAAGGCTCATCTTGAGTGCCACTTCCCATAAATATGCTTTTCTGATTCACTCATTTGTTTATTCATTGAATAAATATGTACTGATCACAGAACTACATTCTTCTGGTTCTTGGAGATAAAGCAATAAACAGAACAGCCACAGCCTCATGGACTTTATATTCTATCAGGTGAAAACAGGTGATAAACAAGAAATAAGTAAAACATATGTTATATTAAGTGGTGATAAGTGCTAAGAAGAAAATAGAAGAATATAAAGGGGGTTCAGACAGCCAGGAATGATGAGTATCCTCTGATCAAATACCTTTCCTTATTTTGTATACCCAATGCAAGTATTTTCCTTTACAATGTGGCTATTTGCATATTTGCCCTATTTTTCTATCATATATTCAAAGTTCCTTGAGAGCAAGAACTTTATTTCACTCATCTTTGTATCTCCTTTACCATCTGAGCCACCAAGGAAGCCCATCATAAAGGAGATATCTCCTGGGGTTTCCCTGGTACCTCAGCTGGTAAAGAATCCACCTGCAATGCAGGAGACCCCAGTTCAATTTCAGGGTTGGGAAGATCCCCTGGAGAAGGGAACAGCTACCCACTACAGTACTCTGGGCTGCAGAATTCTATGGACTGTATAGTCAATGGGGTCACAAAGAGTCGGACATGACTACCTTTCACTTATAGCTGTATCTCCTATACAGCTGTATGTATCTCCTACAGCTACCAAGACAAAGTTCAGTAAATAATGGTTAAAATGACTCAAATGATGGAAATAAGTGAAATAGTACTTAAGAGGAAGGAGAGACTGATACAGTGGTTGGTTGGGAAAGACTCCTTGGAAATCGTTAATTTGGATAAGGTTTTACAAGATGGGTAGGGTGAAAAAGAAGGAAGAGCTGAGTAAGTCTGATTTGATATATATGTTCTTGAAAATCTAAAAATCATTGTTTTATCAACTGACTAATATTATGAATAATTTTCTTTATTTTTAAAACCAGTGTTTCAGAAGGGACGGGCAATAGACACTGGAGAAGTTGACATTGGTGCACAGGTCATGCAGACCATTCCACCTGGCTTATTCTGGCGTTTTCAGATTACTATCCACCATCCTATATATCTGAAATTCAATATTTCTTTAGCCAAGGACTCACTGCTGGGAATTTATGGCAGAAGAAACATTCCACCTACACACACTCAGGTATTTGATATTGTAGATATTTCTTGACCCTTTCAGAGAGTGGCAGGATGAATAGTTCAGGGTTTGTGACTTGCAAAGTATGTGGGAGTCAAAGGTGATGGCAGACAATTCTGTAATGAGCAAATATCCAGAATAATCACAGTCAAGCAAATGAAAAATAAAAAAGATGCTATTGAGCAATAACAACTAGAATTTAGCAAAACAGATTCAAAAAAGGAAGTTTAAGAAAATATTCTTGCAACGGAAGTTCTGCTTCCTGGAACAGGATGGTCATGAGCCTTCCCAGCCCCCTCCTCTTTTTTAGTCTTGGTGCCCACCCCTCCACTGGTTCCATACATTCCTGACCTGTTGTCTCAATAAAGGAATACAAATCAAGAGGGAAATGAGTCAAAAAGGCACGTTTTGTCTTGTAGGTAAAACATGTTCCTTATTATTGTTATGAAAAACTTAAATAGGTAAAACCTCTATGGTTTACAAGACCCTTCTAGAAACCTTTGGCACTTCATTTCCCTTAATTTCTTTCCCTTATCTCTTCCTACACGAACCCATTTGAGGCCCTGCTCCATCTAAGTAGCATAAGGAATGGTAACCATCCTGGGCTTGGGATACATGTGCCATGTTCTTGTCTGATTAGGGATAAAAGAAAAGAGGACAAGGTCTTTGAATATTTCATTGTGTTATCAAAAAAGTAGTACATTATGGTGAATGTTTTGACTATTCATTTATTAGTTTTCAAACCAAAAAAAACTTTTTAATTTGTAATGACGATCATGGTAACATTTCAAGGGAAATGTCTATTTTCAAGTATTTTCTATCAGATACTTTTTGTAAAATATCAAGATTCTCCTGCATAATACCAAATAATTCTTCTATATCTTGCTTTATTATTTTTAAACAATCATTTTTAATACTCTAAAACTGAAGGGTTGGTAACATTTATAAATATTGTGAAGGGTTATTTTGTTTTCAGAATTAATAATATGCTTTGGGGTTTAGATGTACTTAAGAATGAATTGCCTCTTTTCCCACTCTGCCCACTTCCAGAGCAAAGAAGTATGAAGTATCATAATTGATGTGAGAGATGTTTATCAGTCTAGAGGTAAAAGTCGTGGCTCATATCTATGTTTGCATTTGTTCCAGTTTGATTTTGTAAAGCTAATGGATGGAAAACAACTAGTCAAACAGGACTCCAAGAGCTCTGATGATACCCAGCATTCTCCTCGGAACCTAATCTTAACCTCACTGCAGGAAACAGGTTTCATAGAATATATGGACCAAGGGCCTTGGTATCTGGCATTTTACAATGATGGAAAAAAGATGGAACAAGTATTTGTGTTAACTACAGCAATTGGTAAGCTGCCTTGGCTATGATTTTGAATCGACAGCATAACTCCAGAAAGATACAATGATGAAAGTGATACAGATGTTATTGAAGCTTATTGCTCGTTCTGTCTTAAAGTCATTACTCAGGATACGTCACAATGAGACAGGTTTACATTGTTGTTGTCAGTAATGTTGTTTAAATGCAGATTAAGATTTTTAAAATGCTCCATTATTTGCGGCTATCTTAGGATACCTGCCATGCTCTTTTTTATGTTTTCAACAGGAATAATACCCTGAATAACATTATTACTGAGACTACATAGATGAAAACCTTCATGAAGAAGGGAAATGAGCAAGAGAAGCCCTGTTAATTCAAGTTCTATTTAAAAAGAAAAAGCAAATAAATACCTTTTTGAAATGGAAAACCTAGCATCAATCCAGTTCTTCTTTAGAACAACTGATTCTGGAAACATTAAGATTGCAAAATACAACCTGAGCATAGAGAAGAGTCTTAAGGATAATAACTTGGGTCATTCAGAGTTCTTTCTTTAGAACTGTTTAGTTTAAAAATCATCACAATGACTTGTTCACTGCGCTCAGAGCCTATTAAAGAATGTTCTTTTCAGTACAATGTCTACACACACTCTTACTCATTTTCACCCTAGTTAATCAGAGAGAGCTCACTCTTGTCATTTTGGGAGGTGAAATCATTCGCCTTTATATAACCCTTTGTATGAATAAAGCTGAGCTCTTTAGCAAATTTAGAGCCCTAAGAGTATACAACTCATAGACACAGTATTTTACTGTGTGAATTTTCGTGAAACACATGTCTTTTAAAAGAAGGGAAAATATTTTACAGCTGTCAGTTTTCTATACAACTCTCACCACTTTATCCTTTAGTTAACCTGTTCTACCATATGTTTAGGATATCATTTTGATTGTTAATAGATATACCATCTGTTCTTTATAACAATTATATTCTATTTTTACTTGATGCTGAAGACCTTTTGTCAGTATAAAATGGTATTCCAGCCACAGATTATTAAAAACTTGCCTCTAAAGTAATCAGAAAGGCAATAAAAATGCACCAATGATTTTTCCCCTTAGAGAAAAGCTCCACTGATCTTACATCTTCAAAAGACAAAGTGTTTGTTAAATTGTGTGTGTGTATATATATATATATATATATATATATATATATATATATATTTTTTTTTTTTTAAGTCATGACACTGTTTTGCTTCTCAGAGATTCAGTAGGGGCAAATTCAACAATTGCATCTTTCATGATATTTGTCCACCAAGACTCAGTTTTGATAATGCAGACTAATCAGATATGAGAGATTGAGTTTCTCCTAAGAAATCAGAGCAATTAGAAGACTTAAAACATTTGTGAAAAGGATTTTCTCTCTTCCTGTTATCCTTACCCCTAAGTTCAAGTTAAAACACTAACCAAGCTATTAACCTTTCAAAAATCAATAGACCCAGAAACACGCTTGGAGTTTTTTTCATGTCCCTTAATTCCTTTCCCAAAGACCCTAACCTTTGATATATAATTTCCTATTATCCGGAGATTAAGCTCTTAGTTTCATATGCAACAACATATTTGCTTCTTCCTTATGCAAGTCTGTTTCTTATTTCTCCTACAATTTCACTTAAAGAGAATTCAAGTAAATTTGCCAAAATGTAAAAGGTATACAAATTATTTACTCTCAATTCTCCCCATTATTTTTATGTTTTTGTAATTGTTAAAAGAGGATGACATATTTGTTCCTTTGTCTATTATGTGGTAATATTATAATCAGTTGGATTGATCGTAACTATATTTGGTCTGCTCATAGGGATCAAAACAGCATAATAACCATTTATTGAGTGACTAATATAGGCGAGCAACTAGCCTGTATTACTATATGTTATTTTCTAGTTTCATGGACAAAGTTATGAATAAGCCAAAGTCTTCACCAACCAGCTCAATAACATGATAATATATACCATTAATGGAGTGACATTCTGCCCCAAGCAGTCTACATTCAGTTATCTTGTTTGATTCTCATCACAAGCCTAGCATAGGTATAGTGGTACTTATATTACAAATAAGAAATCAGAGACTTGGGGTGAGTAAAGAAGTCTCACAGCTAGCAAGTGGCAAAATTGATGTTGGTGACACTCAATATCTCTGATTCCAAGCCCCTGCTCTTTAGAACATTCTCATTCCGTAGGATTATTCATTAGGTTTGGTTTCTCCCATGAGAAAATCTGCCAGAAGCAAAACCCATCATCAGCGCAGATGCAGATCCCAAAGCTCTAGCATAAGAACAGGGTTTTAATCATAGAACTTTAAAATAATTCTCAACTCTAATGAACTGGTGTCTAGGAAGTGATTCTGGAGTAAGATTTAAAAGACAGAAGACAAACTTCCTGCAGGCCATTATAAATAGAAAAGCACATTCTTTTTCATCACTAGTTATTTATGTGTTTCTGCTGTAGCCATCCTCTTCTGGAGTCCCTAGGCTATCCCAATGTCTCTTTGATACCCAGTGGAGGTGGCAGCTTCCAAAACCTCCTCCATTGCCTTCTCTTCTCATTTGCATTGCAGGTGTTAAGCTCTGTGCAGCATTACGGGCCTCGGGACAATTCTTAGATAGTCAATAAGCCAGAGAGATTTTTATTTATTTTGATAGCAAATTTTATTAAACATTTTCTCTCTCCGGTAGCTACATTCCCACAAGGCTGCTTCCATGAAGCTGTCAATACGACCTGGTATGAAATTAAATTCAAATATATTTACCTTTGAAATTTTCCTCTATAGCCTCCTATTAACCATGCAAGGCAGGGAAAATCCAAATGTAGATTTAAGAATGGCCACTTCTTTTTGGTACAAGAAAGCAAAACAAGAAAAGAGATAATAATTGTTCCATCTCTGAATGAAAAGAAATAAGACTCTTTGTGCCTTTTTGTAATGATCTTTTAAATAAAGGTATGATTTTCTGAAAATAACTAATGTTTTAATGAGTTAAAAAGTGGTTAGCTCATTGTCAAATGTTACATTCCTGCCAGCCCAGTTTTCAGCAAATGCCATGTGTCAGGTCTTATCCAGTTCAGTTTTCTAGCACAGGGATCAGAGAACAGACCATTGTAAACTTGCAAAAAAGAATCTGATGTGTTCATATGGATGTCAGAAGAACAATCTCCTCTGTAGATAGGATAGCCATCCAACATGGCCACTGGATTCATTCTCAGCTTCCTAAGGATCCCCTAAATGGACTAGATGCCGCGTTTTTCCTCTTGCTTTTCTTCTGCCCAAGGCAGAATTCCAAGTCTAGAGGCACTAGTTCTCAATGCTTTAATTCAGTCTTCACCTGCAGGGTCACTTGAGGTATTTGTTAGAATGTAGATTACTGGGCTGCATCTTCAGAGATGGGGGCTTCCCAAGTGGTGCTAGAGGTAAAGAATCCTCCTGCCAATGCAGGAGACACAAGAGATGCAGGTTTGATCCCTGGGTCAGGAAGATCCCCTGGAGTAGAAAATGGCACCCCACTCCAGTGTTCTTGCCTGGAAAGTTTCATGAGCAGAGGAGCCTGGTGGGCTACAGTCGTTGAGGCTGCAGAGTTGGACACCACTGAGCAACTGAGCATGACTAATATCCTCAGAGACAGAGTCAATAAATCTGGTGTGAAGCTCGGGTATCTGCATTTTAAGTACTTCAGGTGATCCTCCTGATGTAGGTGGTCAAAAGGCCACAATTGAAGAAATGCTATTTCTCAACTCTCATTATGAATTCTCAGAGTTCAGTGGAAGACATCAAGACTACTTACTAGAATATTTCCTTCTGATTGGAAATAGCTTATCCAAGTAAGACTAGATGAAGTAGATGGTTTGGATTGAAAAGAAAAAACTGGTGCCTATGAGAAGTATGAGTGTAATGGGCCAGAACATAAAAGTCAGAATCCAGGAGTGCTAAGTTATAGAAAATGTACGGAAAAAAGTCATGAAAAGGTGGGGTTTTTTAAACTGCAGGAGTAAAGTATACGTATCATAATAGGTCGTGGACTTGGAATTTGATGCTGTTACACTCAAATAAAATTTTAAACTAAAAACAGTTTTCAATATCATTGTCAGAGACTGATTTTTATAAAACTTTATAACTCTTCAATTAAGTTACTTAGCACAAGATTGGTCAAAGTTCTGTTGTATTGAAGATACTATGTCACCAGAACTATGTACAGGCACCTTCAAAGCCTTCTCAATTCCCCCTGAAACCTATTCTTCTCTAAGAATGGATTGAAGGGAAATTAGTGGCAAAGAACTGATACGCATTTATAGCCAAGAAAGCATTTCTCAACAAAATGCTTAGGTTCTAGTGCTTTTCAGGGTGGTGAGTTTAATATGAACACTTACTTTAAAAGCTTTCCATTGTTACTTATTAGTGAAAATGAAATACCTGATTATCATATTTAAGCTGTCAAGATAGTAGATTAAACATTTTAAGGTGATAGAGAAGACATTTTTCTTTGCTACCACCTAAATTTAAAAAATAAACAATAGACTTCATTTTCTGGGTTATATTTTAAAGCCCTTTTTGCTTTTGAGAAATGACCTATAATCCTAGGACATTTTTAGTTTTATCATGAATGTCTTTTAAGAATACAGCTCATCTAGACCCTTGATGCATTTTAGAGGTGAGGTTAGTTTTTAGTCCCACTCTTGAATAGCCAATTCAGCAAATCCAGGGTGCTTTAAATAATTTGGTACTGTGACCTCTTACAGGAATCTTTGGCATTTGACTTTAGACAGTAAGTGCTTTGTAGACAGCAGAGGGCAAAGATTTTTATAGGCCCAGGGTTTTTGCAATTTAGAAAAAAATAAAGACTCAATAGCCTACAGGTTTGTTCTTTTTTTTTTCTTCTTTTTGTCTCTATTAATAGAAATAATGGATGACTGTTCGACAAATTGCAATGGAAATGGAGAATGTATCTCTGGCCATTGTCACTGCTTCCCAGGATTCCTTGGACCTGACTGTGCTAGAGGTAAGGCTGCCCTGTTATACCGATTGGTTAGGGAACTTGATGTCACTTGAGAACTTAGAGTTAGTAACAATAGGAAGAGGAGGAGGGATAGGAGTGATAGTAGCAGTAGCAACACCCCCAATGGTCTCTACCAAAAGTTGAGCACTTGCTCTACCAGGCACCATTCTCAACATTTTGTGGTACTTTTAATTCATATATTGTATAATAATCCTATGATATAGATCTATTACCCCGGTTTAATGGGCAAAGAAATAACATCAGAGAAGTCAAATCACTTAACTAAGGTTATCTAACCACTGAGATACCTGGATCCTCTGAAACCAACCACTCCATGATATTGGATTGGCCAAACAGTTAATTCAGGTTTTTCCATAGCATCTTATGGAAAAGCCCAAGCAAACATTTTGGCCAACTTAGTACTTCTATTCCCTTCATAAACTCATTTATAATGGAGGAACTTTGGGTAACCACTTATACAAATTAGGGTAAACAGGAAGAGGTGGACAGTCACCAGCTGGCTGAGTAGCTTATAAGGGAAAGACTGGGAAGGCAGAAGTTAAAGTTTCAAACTTTACTAAACCAGACTTGCCCATAGTTTAATTCTTGAAAAGCTGTGGGTAAATCATGCTGGGTTTTCCCCATAGGCTTACAGTTATTATCAATACTTTAGAGATGCTTTCTGCTTGGTCACAATGTGTTCTTAAAGTTCTCAGTCTGCTAATACTTTCATCTCAGGTTTCTCAGCCACTCAGTTTCTTTAGATTAAATTCTATTCAGCAGAGAATTCAATAGCACTTGCTAGATTCCCAGTTCTCCAGTAGATCTTAAGGAGGTTGCGGGGTAGAAGCAGAGGTTATGGCTGGTATGGAAAAAAATGAATAAGATGAGATATAGGCCCTGCCCTCAGGGTGGTCCATATTTTTTTTTTAATAAGAAGACTAGGAATGACAGAGCAAAGTGAATGTTCCAATGAAGGTCTGCACAGCTGGAATAGGCACAGACATCTGTCCAGTACCAATCTCTAAATGGCCAACTTTTGAAAGATAACACTCTATAATAGGAATACCTCCCTCCTAGTTTTATGAATTTTATCTGCTTGAGGAAGAAACACCAAAAGAGAGAAAAATCCTAACTTATAATAATGATGATGGTGTTGATGATAGTTGTTTAAGAGTATCGAAAGCAAGTGCTTGAAATAATTTCTTCACTCAGGGTGTTTTTATAATTTATCTTTCCCCCAATCCCATAAGAGGAAAATTCTGTTTGTAATCATGAACATGTGCCGATTTAATAAAGGCTAAGCCAGAAATAGTACAATTTTTTTGCCAGAAATATTATATGAGAATCGATAGAGAATTGCTCTTTGGAGATTTTACAAGCATTATGAGAACATTACAAGTTCATTTGCCAACCTTCAGATTCGTGCCCTGTGCTGTGTGGTGGGAATGGAGAATATGAAAAAGGACACTGTGTCTGCCGAAATGGCTGGAAGGGGCCAGAGTGCGACGTTCCAGAAGAGCAATGCATTGATCCAACGTGCTTTGGCCACGGCACCTGCATCATGGGAGTTTGCATCTGTGTGCCAGGATACAAAGGAGAAATATGCGAGGAAGGTCAGAGCCCTGTGTTAATATATTGCTTCAGGCTTTTCTCTCACTGAATGGTCCAAGGTGTCATTCTGTGTTTCTAGAAGAGACATAAGTGGTCTTTGCAAACTATAAATGCACAACATGTCTACTTAGTACATGGAGCAATGGGAGTTCATGTCTCTACTGACAGCCTCTAATAATAACATGAGGTCATACCTCTGACCCTTACAGAGCAGTAGTGGAAAATGCCATACGCCCTCCTCATTTTAACACTGTTTTATGATGAAAATTTCCATCATGATTATTTTAGGTGTTAATTTATAAGCTTTCGTTATTACAGAGTGCACTAGGCTACATCTTTCTCTAAAGCACATAATAAAAATAATATTATTGTGCACATTTGGAACCATTTCATAAATGTTTTCTTTGGGAGTGACTTGTAATTACCATTATTATTATTGCTTTATATTATTTATTTTTATATACCTCATGCTGAAACTTGACCTCCCTGCCTAAGGAAGTAGACTTACCACTAATAAGTTTCAAGACAATGCCTTTATATTAAAATTCACCCCAAAGGAGCATTTACACATACATGCACAATAATTTTATCATTTACAAAACATACTTCGAAACAGCAGTAGTTTTATCATCTAAAGAAGACACATTGGAAAATAAGTTTGCTAGTAATCAGACCTTTTTCATGCCACATTCCTCAAATAAGACTGATTTCAGAAATAATATTAAACCATTACCATGGGAGATGGTCTCATCACAACTGTTGTTCAGGAAATAGATTGCTGAAAATGCACTATAATTGCTTTTTAAAGATGGCTCATTAAGACTATTACACAGCATTTTAAAGGGTTTAATCTCATTCTGCTCCATGAGCAAACAAGAGTTTAGCTTTCCACCTTCCATTATCCATAGTAGAATTTTGGTGTGAAGATTATATCTGTTCCAATATGAATGTCATTGGGCCTTGACAAGGCAGTAAAGTTCCTGACTTACTTTTAGAAGCTGTTTTTATGGGGATCCATCAGCAATCATGATATTTAAGCTATACATTCAGATGCTATACAGATGCACACATGTTTTCACCCCCCAAAAACATGGTGTCTATTGCAACATCTACAGTCTGCCCTGAAAAACATTTAACCTAAGTTAGACCGTTCTAATTTAAATTTTCTAAATAGTTGAAAAAGGACTTAGCTACAGTTTGCCTTCTAGGCCACAAAGAAAATTTATAGACTAACCAAGATAGCAAGGAGTACCACGTTTAAAGGTAGAAACTTTCCAAATATAATTTTTTTTTAATAAAAAATATTTTAAGCCAGATTTCACAAACAGGCTGAATTGGGTGCATGGGTGAATTTTGTTTGTTTCACTAAGTAGTGGTGGTAGTATTTTCATTGTTGTTTAATGTGATGTATTTTGCAAAATTTAAAATAGAGAAGCATCATATGAAAATCTCTATTTCTGGCCTCTCTGGAGCAACAAAAATATCTGGTGACCCTGAGCCCACATTCCTACATAGTAGCAATGATTGGAGCCAATTAACAGCAACTTGGGCTTTCCTAGTAGCTCAGGCAATAAAGAATCCACCTGCAATGCAGGAGACCTGGGTTCGATCCCTTGGTCGGGAAGATCCCCTGTGGAGGAGGAAATGGCAACCCACTCCAGTATTCTTGCCTAGAGAATCCCATGGACAGATGAGCCAGACAGGCTATACAGTCCATGGGGTAGCAAAGAGTCAGATATGACTCAGCAACCAACACACAGACACACACAGCAGCAGCAGCTTCCTTTAAACTGGACACTTATTCCCAGCACACCCTGCTTTCTTATATCCAGCCCACCTCATTCACGTCTGCAACCCACCTGGTCCCTGCAGCCAAATGACTTTGTGCCTCTGACTTAAGTATGACTTATCTACTCATTGAAGATGGTCTTCTAAAAAACAATAAAACTATATTAAGTTAAATACTATTTTATTTATTAAAATTGTTATATTTTGATGCAACAAAATTACCTCCTTCTGAAATAATATCGTACACTAAAGAACCTGCCTGCCAATGCAGGAGACATAAGAGACTTGGGTTTGATCCCTGGATTGGGAAGATCCCCTGGAGGAGGGCATGGCAACCCACTCCAGTATTCTTGTCTGGAGAGTCCCTATGGACAGGGGAGCCTAGTGGGCTACAGTCTATAGGGTTGCAAAGAGTCGGACACAACTGAAGTGACTGAGCGCACGTGCACACACACACACACACACACAGAGACTTTTCCTTTCCCTCCAAATAATGAATAGATCAAATTAGATGTACCTTCTGGTGTTTATTTGCTGATTAGCTTAGGTATTAAAGCATTGTGCTAATGACCCTGAGATCATGGGCTAATTATAATGGCAATAACACTAATTATAAAATGCTTAGTTAGACTCAACTCTATTCCATGGCACATTTGTTGTTGCTATTTAGTCACTAAGTTGTGTCCAACTCTTTGCAACCTTATGGACTGTAGCCCTTGAGGCTCCTCTGTCCATGGGATTTTCCAGGCAAGAATATTGGAGTGGGTTGCCATTTTCTCCTCCAGGGGATCTTCCCTGACTCAGGGATGGAACCCACATCTCCTGCATTGCAGGCAGATTCTTTATCACTGAGCCACCTGGGAAGCCCATTCCATGGCACATGCTACACGCTAAGTCTAGGTCAGTCTTGCAAATGATGGCAGATCGTATCAGTCTGTTTCCATTGCTAGAAAAGTAATTGAAAGCGTACATCCTCATAATGGTTAGGTTATTTTGGTCTCATCTTAGTTGTATGTGAAGATCAGAAATGTGGACATCGACTTTCCCATTACCTGTGGGGTGGTCACTCAGTTAAAAGCACAAAATAATTTTCCCCAAGGCATCCATAGAAATCTACTTGTGAAATAGTTTAGAGTATTTGTTAGAATGTGTCCAAAAATTTCCAGACTTCACAGAATCAGTGTCAAATATAATTGAGTCTGTGATATTCTAAAGCATTGAAAACTATGTCACAGTGTCCTGGTAGAAGGAGAATCCACGAGGCAAAGAATTTTTAAATTGTGTTTAAAATGTTACATTTTCAGTGCTTCTTAGATATAAATGAGAGATTATAAGAAATTAGTCATATGATTCCATGAAACAGCAGTCACCTCAACCAATACCTTAAATAATCCAAACTTAAATATATATATAAAAATTCCTCTAAACACATCAAATAAAAGCCATTTCTGGGAGCTATGATTCCAATTTCAGAAACAGGGAATGACTTACCAAAACTTCTTGATTTTTTTTTTTTTTTTTTTTTGCAAAGCTGAGGAATCCCTACTGAAGGCTCATTCTGGTCCACCCACCCACTTGTGTGGGAGTGCTACACACTGCTCTTAATTTCATAGAACGTATCTGTGGTTTCCTTCTTCTACATTTAGATTGCAACCTTTATGGTAGCCTACCATGTTTTTAAGTGTTGATAATATTTTGGTTCAAACACAGCATTTATGTAAGTCATTTTATTGCCTAATGAAAATAGCATAAATAATGTAATATTGGAAAATCAATGTATCTCAGTGTCCTGGCCACACCTGTTCACTTTCAGCCTTCCCCCCTCACCCTCGCCTTTTTTTTTTTCTGGCCTTCAGAGGACTGCTTAGACCCCATGTGTTCTGGCCATGGCATCTGTGTAAAAGGAGAATGTCACTGTTCTACTGGTTGGGGAGGAGTCAACTGTGAAACTCCACTTCCAATATGTCAGGAGCAGTGCTCAGGACACGGGACTTTTCTTCTGGATGCTGGCACGTGCAGCTGCGATCCCAAGTGGACAGGGGCTGACTGCTCAACAGGTACATCAGAGTCTAATTTTTCACCCTCTTCCCTCACTCCTGAGTTCTTACTGGTCTTTACCTTAAGGTAATATTTCTTAAAGTCAGATCTGTATGACTTCATGTATGCCTTCATAAGGGGCTTCCACATGTTCCCTAGGCTTGTATTTTACTGAGTTTTCATATAC
Source organism: Ovis canadensis (assembly GCF_042477335.2). NCBI lineage: Eukaryota > Metazoa > Chordata > Mammalia > Artiodactyla > Bovidae > Ovis > Ovis canadensis. The sequence goes on along the minus strand of NC_091727.1, from coordinate 110,289,185 downwards.
AACACACCACTGAGCTTTTCATTGCATTTTTCATTGTTATAGTTCTGTAGTTGAACCTCTGTCTTCATTTTGCACTCTCCTGTAGTTATTCCATCCATTTTGGAGTCTGTTATGATCAGTTCTCTATAGATTATTTCAAATCTATGTCTTACTTCACTCTGGATGACAATCCCTAGGTCCATCCATGTTGCTACAAATGGCATCATTTTATTCTTTTCTATGGCTGAGTAGCATTCCATTGTATATATGCACTACCTCTTCTTTATCCATTCCTCTGTTGATGAGCATCTAGGTTGCCTCCATATCTTGACTATTGTAAACAGTGCTGCAATGAACATTGGGGTTCATGTATCTTTTCAAGTTAGTTTTCTCTGGATATATGCCTAAGAGTGGGATTGCTGGATCATATGGCAACTCTATTTTTAGTGTTTTAAAGAATCTTCATACTGTATTCCATAATGGTTGCGCCAATTTTCATTCCCCCCAACAGTGTAGGAGGGTTCCCTTTTCTGACTTTGGAAACATCTTAATACATGAATGAACACTAAAAAGATGATTATGTGTTTATCAGGTGGATTTAAGAGCCAAGAACATTCCAGGCAGAAGGAATAACTTAAACTAAGAAATGTGAATCCAAATATTCCATTTGGCGACTTGCTAGTCATTGGGTGTGGCTGCACCTAGGAATCCAGAAGATATAATTGGAGAGATGGGCAGGGATGAGAACATAGGGAGTTTTGTTTACACGCCATGCTAAGGAACTTGCATTTCTTCTTGACACAGTAAGAAGCTACTGCGTGGTTTATAACAGGTTGTGTTTTAGGTCAAGGTTAGGAAACAGGACATGGTTACTATATACGTGCTGCTGGAGGCAGGAATTATCACTAACCATGATTTCTACATTGAGAGATTGGGTGACTGATCACAAGTCTTAGTTGCAGCCTGTGAAATCTAGTTCCCTGACCAGGAATCGAACTTGAACCTCCTGCATTGGGATCATGAAGTCTTAGCCACTGGACCACCAGAGAAGTCCGCTTAAATATTCTATAAACAGATTTTCCTCGAGCACTTACTGTGGGCCATGTGCTAACTCTTGGGATACATCAGTGAGGAGTACATGATTCCTGCACTACTGGGACTTTCAGTCTGGCTGGAGGAGATAGAGTCAACAATGAATAAGAGCTATACAAATCTTTGAAACAAGAGGAAAGTGAGAGCTAGTGAGGTTAAATTATTTTTCCAAGGTCACAGAGCTGGCTAATTGCAAACCTGAAAGTTGTTTTCAGGACTGTTGATTTCATCCCACATCTAGCACTTCTTTTCAGCCTCCACCCTCACCCCCTCCAAAGGAAGAGTTAGACAAGGAGCAGGGACTCAGGTGAATAGATTAGCTTATGGAAAAGGGAACCTTCAAGGAAATGAAGGGCATCAAATATCCACTGCATTCTTGTCCAGATGTAACATGGATTCAAGGTAGACTAAAGTAGAATGGGGGCTTCCCTGATAGCTCAGTTGGTAGAGAATCCGCTTGCAATGCAGGAGACCCTAGTTCAATTCCTGAGTTGGGAAGATGTGCTGCAGAAGGGATAGGCTACCCACTCCAGTATTCTTGGGCTTCCTTTGTGGCTCAGCTGGTACAGAATCCACCTGCAATGTGGGAGACCTGGGTTCGATCCCTGGGTTGGGAAGATACCCTGGAGAAGGGAAAGGCTATCCACTCCAGTATTCTGGACTGGAGAATTCCATGGACTGACTATATAGTCCATGGAGTTGTAAAAAGTCAGACACGACTGAGCAATTTCCACTTTCACTTTCAAATTAGAAAGTGGACTAAAGCCACATCCATCCATTCTGGATGCAATAGAAAAAGAACACTAGAAGCACCTCTTGGTCAGAGAAGCAAAAGGGTGAATAGGTATGACCCCAAACTCTGCAGTCTCTCAGGCAAAAGCCTTCCTAATAAAATTACCAACTTGAAAACTAGGGAAAGGAAATGCCTTCTGAATCTCCGGTGTCATGGTAGGAATAGTCCTTCTGTGATTTTTAAGCTCCATAAAGGTTGTTCCCACAGAGCATATTTAACCATCGAGATGATCTCACTGTGCAGACTTTTAATTGAGTATGCTCAGTACAGGAAGCAATTTAACATCTGATTCTTATAATGGATCATGTCATTTCAAAGGTGGATATGCTCTTTGCCATTGATCATTCTCTTCCTCTAAGTGCATGAAGCTTAGCTGTTAGCATGTTAACTGTGTTGCTCTGATACCAAGGGGACTGCAGTGAATGGTTTACTGATTATTTCCAGTCTGTTTTCTAGATACACTGAGTATTGTTAGCGGCTCTGAATGGATACTTGATATAGGGTTCTTTCACCTGGAGATCTCATGGTACTTCACAAAGGTTAACTCATTAGTCTTTAAAAAACACCTCAAGGGGAATACAACAGAAGCTTGTTATAACATAGTTTAGATTTGGATATACTGCAGGTCAAATCATGCTCCCTTAAAATAGAGCTCCTTGCCATGAAATCTCAGTAATACATTTAGCCCTATACTGAAGATACTGGCCGCAGCTTCGAAGATCGGCATTGTAAAACACATCTACTACATTTCTTTCATAAAATCTGGCTTCTCCTGGTCTCATAGTCTCTGAGGAGGAGCATAAAAGCAGAATTTAGAGCTTTGTACTCCTTTCTTCTTGATGAAACTTCCTGTGAGCCACTCTATCTATTGTTATTCTCAGATAACAGACTGTGAAATTTATGGAAGATAAGCATCCACAAAGAGAGGACAGTTTCTGTCCTTTCTACCATAATCCCCTCTCATTATCCTGGATCTTAGAACTGGATTAATCAGCTAGAGAGATAGAACATTAGGTCCTGAAGTATGGACCATAGCCTGCCAGGCTTCTTTGTCCAGGAAATTTTTCAGGCAAGAATACTGGACTGAGCCACCTGGGAAGCTCTGTGTGTGTGCGTGTGTGTGTGTGTGTGTGTACACAGTTGCTATATAACAGGAATCATCTGTAGTTCTGGGTGAAGATTCCATAAGGCTTTGTTGTAAGGATATTTATTTTCAGGCTATCCTATGACATGTGACCATTTTGTCCATTGGAGAGATGACACTGTGTGTGTGCTTGTGCTCACATGTGCTTGTGTGTGTATTCACAGCATAGTGATTTTGAGTAACTCATTTAAATTTTTTGAGTCTCAGCTGCCTCATTTTTGAAATGGTAGAAGATTAGCCAAGTGGCTCTTGAGACCCTTTTCAACACTGAAATCTATGGTTCTTTAGCCTATCTATTGAGCTGTTGACACTGATTATCGATGGTTTGTGGATATAGTTCATAAACTCTCAACTCCATATTGTTTATGATGAGAAAATATTAATTGCAAATAACTTTGTTTATGTTATAATGAAATCCACACTTTAATATATAGACCATTTTGTTTGAGAATCTACCTCTATTTGTAGAGATACACATGTACACACACACATAAACGTGTGTGTATATAACAATGTCTTGTTATGTTTTTAAGTGTTCCCTAATGGATGGTGATATGCATCTACTAATAAAACAGATAATTAGAGGAGGAAGTTGTAAAAGGCTTATATAATTATAATTGCTAGAAAAACTTTCCTTGATTATACAAGTATCATATGCTTTTAGAACATTATTCATTTTCCCCTTTATTGAAAGCGCCAATAATCAAAAGGTTTTCATCTGATTCTACATATCTGTCACATATAATGCGTCACTTTCCTGAAATTTCCAGGTATTGAGTAGGTCATTTGAAATGACTAGTGTACACTGTATTTTTCCTATAGATATTACAGTAACAGCAGGGTTGTACATGCCATTTGATAAAGAAGCTTTGTTCAAAACAGAATGTACATGCTACAGGCACAGCTATATAGTCATTCATCATGCCACTGAAGGGAAAAATCCACTCATATATAAAGTAACTGAAATTAAGTGTCTTCAATAGAAAAGAGATAATCAGCGTAACCAGATTAGGAACGTAGGGTTGCAAATAATCTTGTCTATTCAGTTTGGAATACACACCTGAATTTCTTAAGAGCTGTAGCTGAGTTCACAAAAGAGAAGTCTCTACTAGTTATCAAACAATGTTAATATATTATAATGAACAAATTTCATGGACTGAAAAGCTCAAATATAGACAGTCACTGAAACATGATGGAAAGTTTTATACTGCTTTTTAGCATATAGGGACAAAAAGGCTTATGACTAATTCCTATGTAGGCTTAATTATTTTTAATTTGCATTCAAAGTATGACAACCTCTGATCAAGTTTAGCATGCTTGGGGCTGGTGCATGGGGATGACCCAGAGAGATATTATGGGGAGGGAGGTGGGAGGGGGGTTCATGTTTGGGAACGCATGTAAGAATTAAAGATTTTAAAATTAAAAAAATTAAAAAATAAAAAAAATAAAGTCACTTTTTTCTATTCTGGAAGAAATAAAGGGTAAACCTTAAGGTGACTCTGATTTGATTGATTTAATAAAATAAACCCCTGCTTGAAACATAATGGCTACACCATTAACACCACAGTGAGGTAAGAACATTAACTGTAGATTTGCGGAATCTGTCAGTGCAGTTCATCAGTGGCACTAGAAATACAACCCCCAAAGCATCCTTAATAGAATTCAAGTCAGATTAAGAGTGTAAGAATCCACAAAAATATTTTTGGGAGGCAGATATGAAATGGAAAAAAAATCATACTATTATCATGATTTCCTAGCAATACATCCTACTCAGAGATGGCTTGACACCCCCTAAGTTTTTTTGTCTTGAGTGAAAATAGAAATCAACCCCCCCCCAAATTCTCAGATTCAAAAATACCTTATCTTTATCAAAGAGAGTCCATTTAATAGCCATCAAATCTTATGATGTGATTTAAAGCACATCAAATATCAAATGTTTTCAAAATACATCTTTTACATTTTGTTCTAAGGCGATAAAAACCATACCTTTTCTGTCATCATTAGCAGACTGCAATGCAAAAATCCAGTGAAACTTTTGACAATTTGACAAGTTTGAACAGTGAGGTAAATTTGCAGCTCCCTCTGTAAATCTGAGCTAACTCTGCTGACTGTTCCAGGACATTAAAGCTTTAAAATTGTTTTTCAAACCAGGGACATATATTTAAGGTGGCAACTGTGAGGTAAGAAAATGTAATTAAGTAAACCTGAGTCTGAGGAGGCATGCTTATTTACATGTCTCAAGTACAGTTAATAATAAGGAGTGCATTTGGAAAGACCAATAGGAGCATCAAAAGAAACCAGGAAAATTTTGTACTGTACCATTAAATGCATTCCTCCCATTCACCCAAACTTTTTCTGAATTCCAAGCTCATTTTCTGTTTGGCATTTTTCTCAATTCATGTTCATCTGCATGAAATGAAATAGACCCAGAAAAGGGTGTAATCTGAAAGTTGTGTTTGGCCCTGTAGGTGAGATCCTGCAGGAAAGGTGGCCACCTGGGTGCTCCCCTCCACAGTCTGACCTGCTGCCTGCTTCTCTGACATGGGCGGTGGGGGTTGGTCTGAGCAGGGGCAGGGCAGGAAGGTAGAAAGGGTCTCTAGTAGAGATGGTTGAGAGAGGCTTTGAAGGAAGCCAGAATTCAGTTGTGCAAAATCAGTGGCCAAGATATGGAGAAGGATCAAAATAAGTTTTTCCAATCCTGTACAAAATCAAATTATTAGAGATATTAAAGAGCACTGTATACATTCCCCCCCATAAACTGAAAGATACTTTCATTCCTGTAATAAAAATATCCTGCATTTATCCATTGGTTTTAATTTTTTCTCCAAATACTGACATAGCCATTTTCTTTATTTCATTATATTTTTTAATAAAGCCTTATTTTTCAGTCATGTACTTACTTTTATTTTTGGCTGCATGGGTTGGTACTTGGGATCTTTCATTGCAGTGCACAGACTCTCTAATTAGGGTGTGCTGGGCTCAGTAGTTGTGGCGTGTGGACCCAGCCACCCTCACAGCATGTCGAATCTCAGTTCCCCCACCAGGGATCAAACCCACATCCCCAGCGTTGGAAAGGGGATTCTTAACCACTGGACCACCAGCGAAGTCCCCCCATTCATTATTATGGCCATAATCCAGGGTCATTATTAGAGTGTGGATTGCATATTGAGCTTTGATAATAAAAACTACCTCTAGAACCTTTCCGGAGATTTGCTTTACATGTATTTTTCTGAGTCATCGGAAAGGGATAGGCTACCCACTCCAGTATTCTCAGGCTTCCCTTGTGGCTCAACTGGTAAAGAATCCATCTGCAATGTGGGAGACCTGGGTTCGATCCCTGGGTTGAGAAGAGCCCCTGGAGAAGAGAAAGGCTACCCACTCCAGTATTCTGGCCTGGAGAATTCCATGGGCTGTATAGTCCATGGGATAGCAAAGAGTTGGACACGACTGAGCAACTTTCACTTTCATTCTTCTGAGTCATTGGAAAGAAGAGGCATAGGAAGGACAGAGATTTATCCTTCATTAAAGAAGGACCGTACATTTTCACCTGGTAAGAACTTGACTTATACTTCCACATTCCAGTAACCTAGCAAACAGGTTTCTCTTATTCTCATAATATCATTAAGGTGCAAGCAGGGTTAATAATGTTTCCTCATTTTATAGCTGAAGGAACTAAT